>NC_059107.1:166094220-166696095 GCF_020740685.1 Jaculus jaculus | reverse complement strand
ATGCCTGCCAGAACTGAGCCCTAGCCTCCACACAGGTAAAGTTTGGCTCCCGTGAGTGGGTGCTAGGCCGAGTAGAATATGACACACGTGTGAGTGATGTGCCTCTCAGCCTCATCTTGCCTCTGGTCATTGTTCCTATGGTGGCTGTCATTGCTGTATCCATCTACTGCTACTGGTGAGTCCTGTACCAGGCAGGCTGGTGACATTCTCTTTGCCTCTCCTGCCATAGCCCCTCCGGCTGTACCCACTGCTGTCCTGCTGAGAGCAGATGTGCAAAGCCTACTAATTTTGAGCTGCCCAGTTGCTAACTTACCAGGACCTAAGAGCTGTTTTGTGCCCCACAGGAGGAAAAGCCAGCAGGCTGAGCGTGAGTATGAGAAAATTAAGTCCCAGCTGGAGGGCTTGGAGGAGAGTGTGCGTGACCGCTGCAAGAAGGAGTTCACTGGTAAGGGACTCCTAGGGCAGGTAGATCCCTGGCTGTTACAGGCCACTGTGGGAAGGAATGGGAGAAGAGGTTGGGTGGTAGCAGGAGGCCAAGGATGCCTCACTCTGGCCTACCACTCCCCCTAGACCTGATGATTGAAATGGAAGACCAGACAAATGATGTGCATGAGGCGGGCATCCCCACGCTGGACTACAAGACCTACACTGACCGCGTCTTCTTCCTGCCCTCCAAGGATGGTGACAAGGATGTCATGATCACCGGCAAGCTGGATATCCCCGAGTCACGGCGGCCCGTTGTGGAGCAGGCCCTCTACCAGTTCTCTAATCTGCTTAACAGCAAGTCCTTCCTCATCAATGTGAGCAGGGAGGGACCTGGGCAGGGGACAAGGGAATAGGGTGGGGCAAGGCTACAGGACATGTGCTCAAGTGAGCTCTGATCACCATCCTGCAGTTCATTCACACCCTAGAGAATCAGCGGGAATTCTCAGCTCGTGCCAAGGTTTACTTCGCTTCTCTGCTGACTGTGGCACTGCATGGGAAGTTGGAGTATTATACAGACATCATGCGCACACTCTTCCTGGAACTCATGGAGCAATACGTGGTGGCCAAGAACCCAAAGCTGATGTTGCGCAGGTCTGTGGTGTGGAGGGTCAGGGTGGAAGCTGTGGTGATGATAAGTGGGGAGCCTGGGCCAGACTCTGGTAGATGGAAACCAGATCCCACCCCCCACTACCTTGTGGTCTTTGCTGGTCACATAGCCAGTCTGGATGATAGGCTTACCCAAAGGGGCTTCATTGCCTGTGTGCCTGGATAGGGATGCCAGGCTGGCTGTAAGGGTGGAAGAGCTCTTGGAAGTGCCACTTGGGCCTTAGGCATACTAGGCCTCTCTGTACTCCCAGGTCTGAGACAGTGGTGGAGAGGATGCTGTCCAACTGGATGTCCATCTGTCTGTACCAGTACCTCAAGGTGAGTTCTACCCCAGAGTCGAGGGTGTGATAAAGTGGTGCCGTCACTCCTAACATACTTACTTAGTTTCTTGAGGTGAAACCCACTGAGCAGGTCTGCTTTCTGCCCCAGGTATGGTCAGTCCCATACCTTCAACTCACACAGTCCCCTGTGTTGCTCTAGGATAGTGCAGGGGAGCCCTTGTACAAGCTTTTCAAGGCCATCAAACATCAGGTGGAGAAGGGGCCAGTGGATGCTGTTCAGAAGAAGGCCAAGTACACCCTCAACGACACGGGACTGCTGGGGGATGATGTTGAGTATGCACCTCTGGTAAGTCTTTCACAGCCAGAAGTGACAGGAGCTACAGAGACTGAGCTAGGAAGTTGGACCCTACCTGTTCACATGCAGTAGCTTTTGGGAGTGGGAACAGCCAAGCTGGTGTGGTGCTGGGGATTCAGGACCAGCATCATGACCAAAGGCCATTTTGTCAGTATGTGTGAGTGTGAGTTCTCTGTGCTGTACCTGTATAACCAAACTGCCAGTACTTACAGTGCTTGGGAAGATTAGGTCAATGGACTGACATGGGCTCCCCTAGAGAGAGAGGGCTATAAGCACTATCACCTCCATCCAACTGCATCTTGGGTATCTAGTCATGCTACAGTGTGTGTGATGGAGTATGGTCATGCATACACACAACCTCACATGTGTATGCTGTGTATATGAATGACCTCCCCCTCATCCCCATCTGGAGCCCAGGAAGGGCAAAGCCAGGTCATCCTGGATAGGCCTTGTGTGGGGCAGAAGGTGGACGGAGCATGAAAATACCTCCCTAGCTGACCCTTCATCCTGTATTCCCTGACAGATGGTGAATGTGATTGTTCAAGATGAAGGTGTTGATGCCATCCCAGTCAAGGTCCTCAACTGTGACACCATATCTCAGGTCAAGGAGAAGATTATCGACCAGGTGTACCGCACACAGCCCTGCTCCTGCTGGCCCAAGCCTGACAGTGTGGTCCTTGGTGAGTATTACCTGTTCATGAGGCTCGTGTGCCTGGCTCTGCCCTAGAGAGGGATCATACCCAGTCAGCTTCTGCACTAGAGGTTGGAGATGGGCAGTGTGTAGTCCTGTGGTCAGGAGCTGAGCTGTGTCCTCCTACAGAGTGGCGTCCTGGGTCCACAGCCCAGATTCTGTCTGATTTGGATCTGACCTCTCAGCGGGAAGGCCGGTGGAAGCGTATCAATACTCTCATGCACTACAATGTAAGTATGGGGATGTCCTCTGTGGAGCAAGGGTAAAGATTCCACAGTGGGGACATGGTCCTGTCTAATAATTCTATTCCTAGGTCCGGGATGGAGCCACTCTCATCCTGTCCAAGGTGGGGGTTTCCCAGCAACCAGAGGACAGCCAACAGGACCTGCCTGGGGAGCGTGAGTCCATGCCCCACTTTGTCTCCTCTAGCTCCTGGAGGTCTGTGAGGACTACATCTACCTTATGCTGCCATCTAGGGAGAACTTCTGGGGGAGAGGCACCAGTCCTACACACCAAGCTCCAGGCCATGCCTGCCTTGAGCCTAGGCTAGGGCAGTCCCTCAGCTGCCTGCTCCCATAGGTCATGCCCTTTTGGAGGAGGAGAACCGTGTATGGCACCTTGTGCGGCCAACTGATGAGGTGGATGAAGGCAAGTCCAAACGTGGCAGCGTGAAAGAAAAGGAGCGAACCAAGGCCATCACAGAGATCTACCTGACGCGACTGCTCTCGGTCAAGGTGACAAACTCTCATGTGCACCCCTGCCACCCACACAGGTACATATGGGAGGTGAAAGAAGGTGAGTCACACTGAGCTCCCTCTCCACAGGGCACGCTGCAGCAGTTTGTGGACAACTTTTTTCAGAGTGTGCTGGCACCTGGGCATGCAGTGCCACCTGCAGTCAAGTACTTCTTTGATTTCCTGGATGAGCAGGCAGAGAAGCATGACATCAGAGATGAGGACACCATCCATATTTGGAAGACCAACAGGTGAAGCCCTGCCCCACCTGTGTCCCACCTGAGCCCAGCAGCCCCTTACTCCCCATCCGTCTGCTGCAGTTTACCCCTTCGGTTCTGGGTGAATATCCTGAAGAATCCGCATTTCATCTTTGATGTGCATGTCCATGAGGTGGTGGATGCCTCCCTGTCAGTCATCGCACAGACCTTCATGGACGCCTGCACGCGCACAGAGCACAAACTGAGCCGTGTGAGTGGGGACATGGGTTACAGAATAAAATCAGCTGCCCAGGAGGAGGGATAGAGAGGGCTGGGCTAGACAGTGTCCATGGCAGTGGCCCAGGAAAGCTGTGGCTGAGATGAGGATGAGTTTGGGATGAATCAAAAGTTTGTCTAAGGGATTAGGGATTTAGCTCAGTGGATCAGTGCTTAAGACCCTGGGTTTGGTCCTCAGCGCCTGGGGCTGGGGGTTGGGGTAAAGCTTGTCTGGTCAGGTGTGGTGGCACATGCCTTTAATCCCAGCACTTGAGAGGCAGAGGTAAGGGGGATCACTGAGTTTGAGGATAGCCTGAAGCTACATAGTAAACTCCTTGTCAGCCAGGGCTGTACCTAGACCCTACCTCAAAATAAACACACAAATTTTGTCTGTGGGCTGGAGAGATGGCTTAGTAGTTAAGGTGGTTGCTGTCTCAATGACTTGGGTTCGAGTTCCCAGTACCCACATAAAACCAGATGCACAAAGTGGCAAAAGCATCTGGAGTTGTTTGCAGCAGCTAGTGAGCTCCCTGGTGTAACCATTCTCTCTCTCTCTCTCTCTCTCTCTCTGCTTTCAAATAAAAATAAATAAATAGCTTGTCTGAGTCGGGCATAGTGGTATATACCTTTAATGCCAGCACCCAGGAGGCAGAGGTAGGAGTATTGCTGTGAGATTGAGGTCAGACTGGGACTACAGATTGAGTTCCATGTCAGCCTGGAATACAGCAAGACCCTACCTTGAAAACACAAATAAGTGAAAAAAAAAAATTAAAAAGCTTATCTAGTGGAGGTTTGTACATTTTGGGCTAACACTTGGGACAAAAGCAGGTGGAAGGTGACCAAGGCTGTGGGGCTGCTATGAAGATCACCCACTTTCTTTTGCCTCTTACAAGACCTCTATCACTGCTTGCTTGTCCCCATCCCCAGCCTCCAGTGCCTCTTCCTTACATAGGCAGAGGAAAGCAAGTTTTACTGCAAAGTCAAAAGTGCAGTTTTCTTGATGAATGTGGTGGGTTGGAGCCGCACCACTGCTTTTTAGGACTGAGTTGCTGAGCCTCTCAGTGTCACAAGGCTTTGTTCTCCACAGGATTCTCCTAGCAACAAGCTGCTATATGCCAAGGAGATCTCCACCTACAAGAAGATGGTGGAGGAGTAAGTGTTGCCCTGCCCTCATCTAGACCTGAGTTCCCACCCTTGACCCCTATGGAGAAGGTCTAGGGGGATAGCTAGGGCCTGTCCTTACTCCTTCTATCTGTCCCCATAATCCTCTCACCCCTAGTTACTACAAGAGCATTCGGCAAATGGTGCAGGTCAGCGACCAGGACATGAACACACACTTGGCAGAGATTTCACGGGTAAGGGCCACAAGGGTCTCTGATGGCCCCTGCTGAGCCAAGTATTTGAACTACTGAGCTGGCTGGAACTGTATCTATGAGGAAAGAAGCAGAGGGTGGGCCCAATGGTCATGTCAGTCAGAAAGGCCAGCCCTGAGTGTGTGTCTTGGGAGAAGGTGAATGCATGTGTCTATAGAGGCTGGTGTGTGGCCAGTGAGCCACTCAGAGCCCTGTCATGCCTCCCTCACTGGTGTGAGCTCTGTGTGTGTCCCTGATGGTGTGATCCTAATGCTCATGTGCCTGTGATAGTTCTACACAGCCACTACATCACGTCCTGCTGTTCTATGAGATTGACCTTGGGCTTCCACAGCCCTTCCTCATGGTGAGTGACACTATAGACACTGTAATCCCCCAGGCACACACAGACTCCTTGAACACACTCGTGGCGCTGCACCAGCTCTACCAGTATACACAGAAGTACTATGATGAGGTAGGATCTAGGTCCCTGGGACAGGGAAGCCCCTCCCCCATCCTCCCCCACCTGTGATCTGACAAGTTCTCCTGCCCCACTCAGATCATCAATGCCTTGGAGGAGGACCCTGCAGCCCAGAAGATGCAACTGGCCTTCCGCCTGCAGCAGATTGCTGCTGCACTTGAGAACAAGGTTACTGACCTCTGACCATCTGTGCTGCCTTCAGATGCAGGTGTGTGGTAGCCATACCTGGCATTGGGCAGCCCACTGGAATGAGGCTGCATTGGCTGTAGCTGAGCTCTTCTCTCTCTCCAGCAGTGGATGCACCCAAGGCATTTGGAGGGGTGCAGTGGGCCCACCTCTTGTAGACTGTAGCATCTTTCTCCTGAGCAATACTGCCTGGGCGCCCAAGCCAGCACCAGCTCCTTCCCATGGCACCAGCATTGGGTGTTCTCTGTGTTGTCTCCTGAGTGATTTGCAAACGTGCCTTACAAAGCCACGCCAGGCCACTGGGGATATTGGGACTTCAGCCTCCCCTTTCTGTGCACCAGCAGCCTCCTCAAGATACCCTGGGTTTGTTGGCCCTGGGAGAGATCTGAGACCAGCAGGTCCCTGGGCCAGTTCCTGGACTGTGTCTGTTTGCCAGATGGAAGGAGGAGAAAAAGCGGTACAATGCCTTCCTGACCTCACCTGGCCTCCCTGTGGGGCGCAGGCACTCCAGGTGAACTCGAGGGCTGTCATCGGCTCCACCTTAAAGGTCAAACTGGACGTCAGACGTCGGGGCCCAGGTGGCCATAAGGACCCAGAAGCCTGGTGGTCCTGATCTCAGCCTGTCAAACAGGCTGTCTTGGAGGCCTGTCTGGGAGTGGTAGAGCAGCAGCTCTTCCAGGACTACCCAGCCCTTTTTGTAAATTTTGATTGTAAATACAATATAGCTGTCTTTTTAACTCTCTGGTTGGATGCCCATCTGTCCCTGCTCAACTGTCTCCCTCCCTGGGCCTGTGATACAACCTCTTCCTACATACTAAGGTGGGGCCCCTATGTGGGCCAGTCCTGGACCTGTTTGGTCACAGGGACTGGGCCAAGTCCAGCACTTTCAATTTCTATAGTCCTCAGCTTCAGTGGCTTCCAACCTTCCTTTCTTTTGGGTTGGGATGTTAGGAGTCACATGGACATAGGCAGTAAGGCATTAGAGAAGTGAACCATGTCCTAACCTTGTATTCTCCATGTTCATTTCTAAGATATGGTCAAGGCAGGACCTACATAGTATATTTAGTAAGTCCCTATTAATGTACAGATCCTGTGGACACTTGTGTAGCCTTGAATCTTAAGGGGCCTCAAAGTCAGTTTTTGCTCAGTACAAAAAGCTGCCCAGGTTGCCTTGGGGCACAAAGTTTGAGACCTGAGAGCTAATAGTACCTTAGGGTCTAAGAATCTGGCAGTGGGGGAGGATATTGCTTTCAGTCCTCAAGCCTAGAGGCCCAGAAAACACTCTAGTACCAGTGTGAGACCCAGGAGGTCAGCATCATTCATCCCACATGATTTTTTGGGACCCACTCTGCTATAGGCACTTTCCTGGATACTAAGCACCTAGCAGCAAGTTGGGTAAGTGGGTCAGCGCTTGGGGACCTTTCCTTCCTGTTCTTAAAATACCTACTGGTGGCCAGGCATGGTGGCACACACCTTTAATCCCAGCACTCAGGAGGCAGAGAATCACCATGAATTTCAGGCCACCCTGAGACTACATAGTGAATTCAAGGTCTGTGCTAGAGTGAAACCTTACCTCAAAAAAAAAAAAAAAAAAATTATCAGAGTCTGTCCACAGCGTGAAGTAGGGGCCAGCTTCATTTTGGCTGGATCCAAATGCTTGTGTCTCTGGGTCCTTTCCGTCTGAACTGTTTTCAGAATGCACTGTCACATTCTTATCAGGAGAATCCTGATGGGATGTTACAAGCTCCCTCTGCATCTGGATAACTAGTGTGAACAAGGAAGAATACCAAGCCTACTGCTGACATCCCCCACACAGGGCTCTCCTTTCCCAGAGACCAGGCTGGCTGGGCAATTGAATAGTGCCGCTAAGTTAGAGCAGGGGTGAGGGGGTCATACCTGGTTAGAGGACTGTGAGCCTTGAGGCCAGGCTTCCAGACTGAATCCCTGCAGACCACCTTTGCTCAAGGTAAACCACTGGAGAGGCAGAAACATACATGCTATGAAGCTTTGGGGGTAAGCTGGCAGCCCCAACAGGCCTGAGGTAGGGTATCCACCCCATAGAACCTTTGGAAGACAAATGAGTTGAAGGGCTTGACTTTAGTGGGGGGGGGGGGGCAGCACAGGATAGAAACTAGGCCTCTGTGTTGGGGTGCTTAGAGGTGGGTATGCCAGGTTTGAGTGGCAGAATGCCAACAGACTTTGGTGACCTGTTGTACTTCCTGTTGTGGTTCTTCCCATTTTCCTCCCAGTGTATTTGAGAAGGGAGAGGCTTCTGGTAACCTCCATGACATTCCCTAAATCAGCCCTTCCTACCAGATTTTCCTTTTAGGATGTGCATTCTGACCACTGGCAGAGACAGACAGGAGCCTGAAGGAACAAGCTGACCTTTGGAAAGCTGTTGCAACTATTCAGTGAAGGGCTGGAGCAGTAGGGGGCAATGACATGGAGGGATGGGATGTGGTTGATATTTAGGGGTGGCACTGAATCACAGCAGAGAATGGAGACAGGATCCTAACTGGGCTCCTGTTGCAGGGCCCCCACACCTGCCCCTCTAGTACAGTGCTATTTCCCTGTTCCTGCCTCAGGGTTGTCTGCAGGTTCAGCTCAGTCTGTGTTACTTCTCCATAGTGAGTTCCTTGACCCACACCAAACTCTGATCATGTCAATCCTTGAAAAGGACCCCTTAACACCCACTACCTGCTGAAATTCAGAACTGTAGGGTTTGATACCACAAGGGCCCTAGATGCACTGAGGAGGGAATCCCAGTGCAGTTTTACTGAGGAATGACAGTTCACTGAATACCAGCTAAGCCCAGCAGGGTCCAGGGTTGACAATGGTCAGCTCTGACCTCCAGGAATTGGGGAGCAGCAGAGAGGCTTAGGGGTTTTCTCATGGGTGGCCAGCTATCTCCCTAACTCTTTATCCATCCTTCCTTTCCACTCCAACTTGAAAAGGCAACTTGGGCAGCCCCAGGAAAATAGACAAGACAGTTGGCCTGGGAAAGGCTGGCTGGGCCCCTCCTGCTTTGTGGAGAGGTTCTCAATATCCCAGTTTTAGCTCCAGCCTCCTCAGCCCACATCTGAAGCCCCATTAACTTTGCACAAAACCAACCAACTCCAGAGAAAGGTGGCTCCTTAGCTGAGGCCCTTGGGGAGGATCAATGAGGGGCACTGGAGGCTGGGCCACTCACAAGTTCTCCTGCCAGACCCCAACATCCACACTGGCTCCCAAAGAGGAAACTGACATCCAGGGTAGCTCTAGCATTAGCCAAAGTCAGATAGGAGGGCTGATGCTCTAGCCTGCTTGTGTGGACCAGGATGGATCTGTATTGATAGCAGATGCCTCTAGTAGTCTCCCATGAAAGTTTGTTTTTTTTTCAGAAATTAGAACTTTATTATAAACATTCCCAGATTAGAAACTGAATTTCTGTGAAGATGCTGAAACTTTTGGAACTGTATGTAAGATAAGCTTATTATAATGTATTTCACTCTCCAACACTGCAAGTTAGATCTAACAAAGGAAGTCTAAATTGCTTCATTGAAAACCAGTGAGCATAAAAATAAAATACCTGACACAAAACTAAAACAAACCCAACCAAAACATAAATTCTGCAAAGTGTTAATCCTCCAATTTAAAATAAATGGGTCTCCCAAGGGAAAATAATTCCATCACAGCAATTTAACAAAAAAACAGCACTACTCTCATAAAGGGAAATTATATGTAAGAAAGATGTAATGACGCTTTTAGAAAATGTAATTTTCATATTGGAAAACAAGCAAACTAAATACTTTGTGCTCACTGTCAGAAATTAAAGTACCTCTTGACATAGGATAAGTGGCATGAGTATCATGAAACCAAGCTCCTCAAATATTTTTCAATTTAATCCCAGGAGAACCAATTGAAGAGCTTCAAAATCCAAGGATAGACTGGTCCCAGAACATTTCTTCCTCCGTTCTTCCTTTGCCCTGTTCCTCCTTCTTTCTGCGCTTGCGGTCCTCTCTCCTAGAGGCTTCATCTCAGCTTTTTCCCTCTTTTCAAGTCTTAAGCTTTTCTGTACGGACTGGTTCAGTTTCTGTTTCTCCCTTCGGTTTCATTCTTTGGATGCTCTTTTGTTTGTTTAAATCCACTTCCTCAGAACTTTTTCTCTCATGCTTGGGCCGCTCTTTCTCAGTTCTTTTTCTGCCTTCTTCTAGGTGCTTTTTCCTTTTTGGATGCATATGTTTATGACTGGCTTGAGAGTCGCCGGCGCTGTAGCCTGCGCAGAGGTGTTTGAACTCCAAACTCTAGGCTGTATGAGCCACAATTGTATTCTTGCTGACTAAAGTTCAGGAGCACTGTTTTTTCTGAGAACTAGTCCCTGCTAAACTGACAGTAACCCAGAGAGTCTAGTGACAGCTTGCTGTTGTGAGCTGGGAACCAGTACTCTACAGTTTGTGAAATACTGCATGATCTTGGATGGGTCTGGATGGTTCCGGATGAAAATCCTGGGCCAAACATTCTGTACCTGGGTAGTCTCAGGGTGGCCTTGAACTCATGGCGATCCTCCTACCTCTGCCTCCCGAGTGCTGGGATTAAAGGCGTGAGCCACCACGCCCAGCTTGTACCTACCATTTCTTAGTCCTCTCTCATCCTTCTGAAAGAAGTCTCTGGCTCTAGGCCTCTGGCTTTCCGTGCTTTATTGTAATTTTAAAGTTCATCTTGAAAAGAGTCACAGGACTTGTTTGAATGCTTCATTAGGATGACAAAAAGGGTTTTTCTTTATCAGACTGACAGCTTGGTAGAGAAATTTGATCATATTCATCCACTAGTTGTTTCAGTTTTTCAGCATGAACCTTCCCCAAAGGAAGACTGTATCATGAGGTAGGCATCTACTTTTGTCCAGTATCTTATCCTCCTTCACCTTCTCAGAGCAGGGGCGGGCGTCTACAACTACTGCCCCCTCCCCGCCAACGCCGCCAGCTCGGGAAGAGGCTGCGGGGGAGGTGGCGGAGGGGCAGGAGCACCGCTGCCGCCGCCGCCCCGCCCAGCAGGCGGGTGGGGAAGGAGGCGGAGACCCGACTTCCTGAGGGGAAGTCGCCACCACCACCCACGGCTCACTTAAAAAAGTTTTAACTTGGTTGCTTTTCTTCCTCCTCCTCCAGATTGCCAAATCTTTTTTTTTTTCCCCCCCAGGTAGGTTCTCACTCGGCTTAACCCAGGCCGACCTGGAATTTATCCTGTAGTCTCATGCTGGCCTCAGACTCACAACAGCCCTCTTACTCCAGCCTCCAGGGTGCTGGGGTTAAAGGCCTGTGTCACCACACCCAGCTGCCAATTCTTACTTTATTTTCTTTACTATTATATTATTTTGCAGGGCTGAGGATTCAACCTAGGGCCTCACTCTGCTAGGCAAGAACTCTCTACTACTGAGCTAGTTGGCTCCAACCCAGGCCTAAGCCTAAGGTTTTTGACTTTTTTTGGTTTTTGGAGGTAGGGTTTTGCTGTAGCCCAAGTTGACCTGGAATTCACTCTGTAGTCTTAGGGTGGCCTTGAACTTTAGGCAATCCTCCTACCTCTGACTCTCAAGTTCTGGGATTAAAGGCATTCATCACCACACCAGACAAGGCCTAATTTTTTTTTTAATATATATATATATATTTTTTAATTTGAGAGCGACAGACACAGAGAGAAACACAGATAGAGGGAGAGAGAGAGAATGGGCGTGCCAGGGCTTCCAGCCTCTGCAAACGAACTCCAGATGTGTGCGCCCCCTTGTGCATCTGGCTAACGTGGGACCTGGGGAACCGAGCCTCGAACCGGGGTCCTTAGGCTTCACAGGCAAGCGCTTAACCGCTAAGCCATCTCTCCAGCCCAGGGCTTAAATTTTTATTTAAAACTCAGATTTTTGAGCTGGGTGTGGTGGCACATGCCTTTAATCCTAGCACTGGGGAGGGAGAGGTAGGAGGATTGCTGTGAGTTCAAGGCCACCCTAGACTACAGAGTGAATTCCAGGTCAGCCTGGGCTAGAGTGAGACCCTACCTTGAAAAAAAACAAATCAAACCAAAAAAAAAAAAAGCAAAACCCTCATCTTTAGCAGGAGAGATTTCCCAGTGGTTAGAGATGCTTGTTTACAAAACCTGATGTCCAGAATTCGATTCCCCAATATCCATATATTGAATTTATTTGGTAGGAGTCACTGGTGTGTCTATATTCTCTTCCCCTCTCTCAAATAATTTTTTTTTTAGATTTTGTTTGTTTGTCTGTTTATTTTTCGAGGTAGGGTCTCACAGTGGCCCAGGCTGACCTGGAATTCACTGTGTAGTCTCAGGGTGGCCTTGAACTCACGGTGATCCTCCTACCTCTGCCTCCCGAGTGCTGGGACTAAAGGTGTGCACCACCATGCCCGGCAGTGCCACCATGCCCGGCTTTTTTTAGATTTTTTAAAAAAATTTATCCATTTTGAGAGAATAAGTGAGAGACAGAGTGAAAGAGAATGGGTGCACCAGGGCCTCCAGCCACTGCAAACAAACTCCAGATGCATGCGCTTCCTTGTGCATCTGGCATACATGGGTCCTGGAGAATTGAACTGGGATCCTTTGGCTTTGCAGGCAAATACCTTAACTGCTGAGCCATCTCTCCAGCCCTAGTCTTTCCTTCTTTCTTTCTCTCTCTCTCTCTTTTTCTTTCTGAGGTAGGGTCTCTAGCCCAGGCTGTGTTGGAACTCTCTCTGTTGTCCCAGGCTAGTCTCAAACTCATAGTGATCCTTCTGCCTCTGCCTCCCAAATGCTATGCTATAAATAATTTTTTAAAATATTTTTTGTTCATTTTTATTTATTTATTTGAGAGGGAGAGAGAGAAACAGAGAATGGGCGCGCCAGGGCCTTCAGCCACTGCAAACAAACTCCAGACGCATGTGCTCCTTTGTGCATCTGGCTAACATGGGTCCTGGGGAATCGAGCCTCGAACTGGGGTCCTTAGGCTTCACAGGCAAGCGCTGAACCGCTATCCCATCTCTCCAGCCCCATGCTATAAATAATTTTAAAACTCAGATTTCACATTAAAGACCGTTCCTCCCCCCCACCCCCCAGGTAGGGCCTTGCTCTATCTAGCCCAGACTGACCTGGAATTCACTATGTGGTTTTAGAACTGACAATGATCCTACTTTCGACTCCCAAATTCTGGGATTGACTGCTGGGATTAAAGGTGTGTACCACCACGTCCATCCAAAAGCTTTGTTTTAACTTATTTGAGAGACAGAGAGAATGGGTGCCCCAGGGTCTCTAGCCACTGCAAAGGAACTCCAGACACATGTGCCACCTTGTGCGTCTGGTTTATGTGGGTACTGGGGAATCAAACCTGGGTCCTTAGGCGTCACTAAATGCCTTAACCACTAAGCTATCTCTCCAGTCCAGAGCATCCCTGCCCCTCCCCCCAGGTAAGGTCTCACTCTGGCCCAGGCTGACCTGGAATTCACTATGTGGCTTCAGGGTGGCCTTGAATTCTGGCAATCCTATCTCTGCCTCCCCAGCTGGGATTAAAGACGTGCGCCGCCACGTCCTGCAGAGCTGTTGTTTAAAATATTTTATTTGACAGAGAAAGAGGAAGACAGAGAATGGGTGTACCAGGGCCTCCAGCCACTACAAAAAAACTCCAGACTCTAAGCCATCCTCCAGCCTGAGAACTGTTTTCTTTAATACAAGCTTGATTTCTTTCTTTCCTGAGTGAGCAGCATAGCCAGGAAGCCTTCTACATAGACTTTCTCCCAACTTCCCACTGCTTCACCAGGACTCAGGTTCAGGAACATTCTCTGCCTGGAAAAGCCTCCTCTGATAGAAATTAAGTTTGTCTTTTTTCCTTCCTTTTCCTAACTCCCTCTCTCGTTTTCCTTTCCTTTCTTTCAAGACAAGAGTCTCAGTCTGTGGCTCAAATTGGCCTGGAATTCACTTTGTATCTAAGACTGGCCTTGAATTCACTGTTTTCCTCATCCTCCTCAGTGCTGGGACTGTAAGCATAAACTACCACTCCCAGTCTGTGTTCACCTTATTTTATTTTATTTTATTTTTTTTTTTGAGGTAGGGTCTCACACTAGCCCAGGCTGACCTGGAATTCTCTATGTAGTCTCAGATGGCCTGGAACTCACAGGGGTCCGCCTACTTCTGCCTCCCAAGTGTTGGGATTGAAGGTGTGCATCACCTCGCCCGTCTGTGTCACTTTTAAAGGGAAATGAAGGTGGGTGTATGGCCTGGAATGACGCCCTCTAAGGACGTGGTGGACTGGTAAGCAAGAGAAAATTTCTGCAGGCTTGCCTAAGTACCGAGTGGTGGGTGCCTGTCTGAGTGACAGCACCTGCTGGGCCGCCTTGTGCTAGAGGTCTCGGAGCCTGGCAAAGTCAGGGTTGTCTTGGACTGCTTCAGAAGGAAAAGTACCCGGTTCCAAGGAGAACTCGTTTGGGGACTACACCTTGTGGCCCCAACTCTGTGTCGCTGCTGTCCCTGGTCCTGACTGGCAGGACTTTCCCACGAGCTGCTAGACCCAGGTTAGGGCAAGAAGGTGGGCACGGGTGAATGCCGCCCCGCGAGGGCCAAGTCACCAAGGATCAGAAGCGTCCTCCACCGCCCAGGCCCCTAGGCGCCGTCCCCGCCCCGCCCCGCCCCGCCCAGCAAGCGCTGTCTGGATAAAAGTATTCCTATCGCTCGCCTCCGCCTCCGCTCACTTTGGACAGTTCCCATTTTTGACGAAGAACGGTGGACGGAGGAAGGACAGGAGGGGAAGGCGAGAGGATCCAGTGGTCCCCCACCGCCCCCAAGGAAGGGACAGCCGGCTTCCGCTTTGTCGCCTTCTCTAGGTGCAGGAAGCTGTGCGTCAGTCGTTGGGAACCCCCTCCCCCTTCCCCTCCAGACCCGGGAAATCCGCCCGGCCCCGCCCCGCCCCCCCCCCCCCCCCCCCCCCCCCCCCCCGCTCGGCTCCGCTGGGCTGGCGCGGGCTGCCGCTGCGGACATGTCGGGTCCGCGCGCAGGCTTCTACCGCCAGGAGCTCAACAAGACCATTTGGGAAGTGCCGCAGCGGCTTCAGGGCCTGCGCCCGGTGGGCTCCGGCGCCTACGGCTCGGTCTGGTAGGGACGGGACAGGGACCCGGTGGGGACCACACGGGATGGCGTGCGCGACCCTCCCGCGCGGCGCGCTGGGCTCCCGGCGTGAGGAGGGGCCTCGCCCTGCCTCCGCCCCTGGCCGGCCTGCCTGGGAGGATAAATGGGGGGAGGGGACACGGGAAACTTTCCTACCCGACGCACACACAGGCAGGGTGGGGCGTCCAACTGCTCCCCCTATTCCGAATGTCCCCCACCAGGTCGAATCCCGCGGCATCACAGCTTGGCAGGAGGGCAGGTCTTGGGGCCAGCTGTAAAATAGAGCAGCCATCCGGGTTCTTCAAAGCAAGGGCCAAGCAGCCCTAGAGTCTTAAGAGATATGCCCAACCCTGAGCAGGTGCTATTGTTTGAAAGCGGGGATCCCAGTTGCCAGTGGTAGGGGGCA
This sequence comes from Jaculus jaculus, assembly GCF_020740685.1. NCBI lineage: Eukaryota > Metazoa > Chordata > Mammalia > Rodentia > Dipodidae > Jaculus > Jaculus jaculus. The sequence goes on along the minus strand of NC_059107.1, from coordinate 166,680,942 downwards.
TTTCCCCTTAGTACGGCCCAAGGCTCTCCCACAACTTTCTCTCTCCTTTTTTTTTTTTCCTTCGGTTTTTCGAGGTAGTGTCTCGCTGTAGCTCAGGCTGACCTGGAATTCACTATGTAGTCTCAGGGTTGCCTTGAACGTATGGCGATCCTCCTACCTCTGCCTCCCTGAGTGCGGGGATTAAAGGTGTGTGCCACCATGCCCGGCTTCTCTCACAATTTTCTAGGAGTCTTGGGCCTTTACACACTTCAAAGCCTTAAGGTTGTCTACAGGCTACTGCAATTTTACTCTAGCAAAGGAATTCAGACTCCAGTCCTTCAATAAGGCCTGAGGTCCAGAGGTCAGAATCTTGATGGGGGATGTAGTCCTCAGCTTTGGCCTGTTCCCAGACACCTGGGACTGGAATGTGGTCGCAGTCAGTCCATGTTGACAGTGAGGCTGATCAAGGGTGTGAATATTGATAGGTGCCCCTTCCCCAACATCCTGCGGTGGTGGTGGTGGTGGTGGGGAAACATCCTTACCAAGGCCAGTGCCGGGAAGCTGCTGTCTACTGTAAGTCAGTGGTCAGGAAAGCAGAGGCTCCTAGGCCCTTGCAGGTTATAGACTTCGGATCCCTTCTGTGAGCTGAACTCTGGAGCCTGAAGCAGGGGCTGGGCAGACTGAGATGTTGGATCTTGTGCTGTTACTTGCCTGACATAGTAGATCTCTGTTTCAGAGCAGAGCTGTCTTCATCTTTGATTTCAAGGATAGGAAGAAGATGCAACACATAGCAGTGCCCATAGAGGTGTGCTTTTTCATGCCTGTAGCCTGTAATCCCAGCACCAGGGAGGTGGAAGAGGCAAGAGAATCAAGAATTCAAGGCCAGCTTGGACTATACAAACTGGGTTACATGAGACCGTGCGTGCGTGCGTGCGTGTGCGTGTACACATACATACATACACACACACAAATAAATTTGGGGCTGGAGAGATGACTTAGTGGTTAAAGCACTTGCCTGCAAAGCCAAAGGACCCAGGTTCAATTCCCTAGGACCCACGTCAGCCACATGCACCATGTGGCACATGCATCTGGAGTTCGTTTGCAGCAGCTGGAGGCCCTGGCGCACACATTCTTTATCTGCCTCTCTCTCACTCTCAAATAAATTATACATTTGGGGGGGGGGGACTGAAGAAATGGCTCACTGGATAGGACACTGACCTGCAAAGCCTGACAATCAGAGTTTGATTCCCCAGTACCCATGAAAAGCCAGATACACAAAGTGGCACATGTACCTGGAGTTCATTTGCACTGGCTGGAGCCCCTGGTGCACCCATTCTCATTCCTTCTGTCTTCTATCTTTCTCTGCTTGCAAATAAATTTTTAGTATTTTATTTTATTTGAGACAAGAGAAAAAAGAAAATGTTTCTGTTTTCTTATGAAAAAAATCCAAATTTCTGTACTGACCTTCTGTGATCCATGCTCTGAGACACAACTTTTGGTGCCTGAGACAACCAAAGCAATAACATGGTGATACCCTAGTGAGAACCTAGAAAGCGAAAGAGGCCGCTAAAGAGAGAATGGGTGTGCCGGGGCCTCTAGGCACTGCAAACAGTCTTCAGACACGTGCCACCATGTGCATCTGGCTTTTATGTGGGAACTGGGGAATCAAACCTGGGACCTTGGGCTTTGCAGGCAAGCCTCTTAACTGCTATGCCATTGCTCCAGTCCGTAAATTTTTTTGCGAGATAGGTTCTTGTTTTAGCCCAGGCTGACCTGTAATTCACTCTGTAGTCTCAGGGTGGCCTCAAACTCATGTTGATCCTCCTGTCTCGGCCTCCCAAGTGCCGGGATTAAAGGCATACGCCACCACACCTATAGTAAAAAACTTTTTTAAAATAAATAAATAAATAAAAATTTGGGCTGGAGACATGGTTCAGTGGTTAAAGGGCTGGCTTGCAAAGCCTAACAGCCGGGTTCAATTCCCCAGTGTCCATATAAAGCCAGGCACACAAAGTGCCACATGTATCTGCAGTTTGTTTGCAGTGGCAGGAGGCTCTGGTATGCCTGTTCTCTCTTTCTCATAAATAAATTAATAATAAATTTGAAAACAAGCAAGTGTGAGTGACCATATGGGATAAATTCACTTGGGGAGTTACTGGGAGAGGGTCAAATTCTCCCAGTGAGGCCTGGGTCTCCTTACCTGTGGTGTTTACTCAGTTCCATTTATTCTGAGGCCAATGATGGAGTGCCAGCTCCCTGTAACGTGAGTGCCTATATGCAGTCAAGTAAAAGGAGGGCCCCCAAAGGGCCCACTAACCTCACACTCCATCTCAAGCAGTTACCTGGACTTTGAGCTGATGATAGGGGTTTATTCTACCACCTCCTGGACTCATGAGAATCCTAGACCCAATGTATACAACACTCTCTGTGGACAGAAGGGGAAATATCTTGAAAGGGAGAGAAGCAAGAGGGAGAGGGAACAAGCCATGTAAAAGCATTGCAGCCAGCAGGTCTCATATTTTCAGTGGGTTCATAGCTGCTTTGCTCCTGAGGGCAGTGAGACCAGGAGCACATGAGGAGACCCTATCCCATTTCCTTTGAGGGTCTCCAATGATTGGTAGATGGTGAGTTCACAGGTGGAGAGGGTTGATAGGACTGGACAAAGTTATGTTCTGTGGGTCTAGAAACCCCCTAGGTTGTACATCTCCTGTCCAATTATTCAGTTACAATTGAAGTGTATTTTTCTTTTTTTATCTTTTCTTTCTTTCTTTCTTTTTTTTTTTTTTTTTTGGTTTTTCGAGGTAGGGTCTCACTCTAGCCCAAGCTGACCTGGAATTCACTGTGGAGTCTCAAGGTGGCCTCGAATTCACAGCGATCCTCCTACTTCTGCCTCCCTAGGGCTGGGATTAAAGGCATGTGCCACCACTCCTGGCTGAAGTGTATTTTTCTTTCTTTCTCTCTCTCTCATTTGTTTTTTGAGGCAGGGTCTCACTCTAGTCCTAAATGATCTGGAACTCACTCTGTAGCCTACCTGGCCTTGAACCCATGGCAATCTTCATACCTCAGCCTCTTTGCTGTTTGGATCAAAGACGCCACTACACTTGCTATTTTTGTGGGGGTGGGGGGCGGGCAGGGATTCAAGATAGTGTCTTGGCTGACCTGGAATTAGTCTTAGGCTGGCCTCTAACTCTTAGCAATCCTCCTACCTCTGCCTCCTAAATTCTGGTATTAAAGGCGTGAACCACCATGTGCATCTGGATTTATGTGGGTTGTGGAGAATAGAACCTGGTTCCTTAGGCTTCACAGGCAAGCACCTTAACTACTAAGCCATCTCTCCAGTTCTTTTTTTTTTTTTTTTTTGAGATAGGGTCTCACTTTAGCACCGGCTAACCTGGAAATCACTCTGTATTCTCAGGGTTGTACCACCATGTGCGGATGTTTCTGCTTTTTCCTCATGGCGATCCTCCTACCTCTGCCTCCTGTTTTGCTGAGCTTAAAGACGGGTGCTACCACACCCAGCAGCGCTTTGGCTTTGCTGGAAAGTGCCTTAACTGCCAAGCCATCTCTCCAGCCTCTCTCTCTCTCCCTCCATATATGTTGTTGTTTTCACTCTAGCTTAGGCTGACCTGGAATGCATTCTGTAGCCCAAGATGGTCTCTGTAAATCCTACCTCAGCCTTCCCAGTGCTGGGATTAAAGCTTGAGCCACCATAGCTAGCTCTTTCTTTTTTGTTTAAATGTTTTATTTTTTATTTATTTACTAGGGGTCAGAATATAGGCATGCCAGGTCCTCCAGCTACTACAAATGAACTCCAGATGCATGCACTACCTTGTGCATCTGGCTTATGTGGGTCCTAGGGAATTGAACCTGGGTCCTTTGGCCTTGCAGGCAAGTGCCTTAGCCACTAAGTCATCTCTTCATCCCTCATTTCTTTTTCTTTCTTTCTTTTCTTTTGTGGGAAAAAGTTTATTTTGGCTTGCAGACTTGAGGGAAAGCTCCACGATGGCAGGGAAAACAAACAACATGAGCAGAGGGTGAACGTCATCCCCTGCTCAACATCAGGTAGACAACAGGAACAGGACAATGTGTCAAACACTGACATGGGAAAACTGGCTATAACACCTATTAGCCTACCCCCAACCCCCCCCCCCCCACAATACACTCCCTCTCGGACGGTTTAATTCCCAAATCTCCACCAGCTGGGAACCTAACATTCAGAACACCTAAGTTTATGGGGGACGTCTGAATCAAATCACCACATTACACCCCTGACCCCCATAAACTGATAACCATCCATGATGTAAAACGCAATGCATTCAGTCCAACTTTAAGCGTCCCCATAAATTTATCAATCCCCATGATCAAACGTTCCCATAGTCCAAAAATCTCATTGCTTGATTTTATTTTCCCTTCCTTTTTCCCCCTCCCCTACCTACCCTCCTTTTTTGTTGTTGTTGTTTTTGTTTTTGGAGGTAGGGTCTTCCTCTAGCTCAGGCTTACCTGGAATTTGTGTTAGGCTGGCCTGGAACTCAAGCAGTCCTCCTACCACTGCCTCTTGAGTACTGGGATTTAAAGGCGTGCGCCACCACGCCCGGCTGTCTTCCTTCCTTCTTTCTGAAATAGATTATATTGTCTAGGCTACTCTTGACCTCACTATGTAGCCTACCTGGGCGGACCTTGAATTTGCCTCAATCCTCCTGCCTAACCTCCCAAGTACTGAAATCTCTACGCCCAATTTTAGTTACTAATTAAGATGAAATAAACACCTCTGGCCAATTTTCCTTGTATATTTTGAACATGGGGGTGGGGTTGCCTAGGACTGCTGGAGGCAGCTCTACAAATGCTAGGTTAGCCTTCTGGTTCATGATGTCCACGCAGATGGCGGAGGACCTCTGACTATCTTTGCTGAGTGGGGGCCAAAGCTTGGGAGAGAGTCAGAGAATAAGAAAAACAGGCCTGGCGTGGTGGTGCACGCCTTTAATCCCAGCAGAGATAGGAGGATCTGTGAATTCGAGGGCACATTGTAGTGAATTCCAGGTCAGCCTGGGTTAGAACGAGACCCTACCTCAAAAAAAAAAAAACAAAAAGAAAGAAAGAAAAGTCCTGCTAGGGAATACGGCGTGGCAGTCGTCGGAGGCATCTCCTCCGGGCCGTGCGCAGGGTCGGCGCGAAACCGGCCAGCCGCCGGCTCAGCCCAGGCCAGCCTCCCGCGCGCCACCTCACTCGCCCGCCTTGCAGCTCGGCCTACGACGCGCGGCTGTGCCAGAAGGTGGCGGTGAAGAAGCTGTCGCGTCCCTTCCAGTCGTTGATTCACGCGCGAAGGACTTACCGCGAGCTGCGGCTGCTCAAGCACCTGAAGCACGAGAACGTGAGAGCGCTTCCCGGCCCTAGGCCGCGGGCGGGCCGTGGGGCTTGGACCAATGGGCGCTGTCCAGGGAGACGGGGCGGAGTCTCCGGACACGCGTTTCACGCGGGCGGGGTTTGGGTGGAGTCGGGGCATTCCTCCGGCTTTACTTGGGTTCTGCTGCGCTCTCCACCTAGGTTATAGGGCTTCTGGACGTCTTCACGCCGGCCACATCCATCGAGGATTTCAGCGAAGTGTGAGCGGCCCCAGCAAACGGCGGCGGCCTTGGGAGCTTAGTCGGGAGGGGGTGGTGGGACACTGTTCTAACCCCTGGCCCCGGCGCAGGTACCTGGTGACCACCTTGATGGGCGCCGACCTGAACAACATCGTCAAATGCCAGGCGCTGAGCGATGAGCACGTACAGTTCCTCGTTTACCAGCTGCTGCGTGGGCTGAAGGTAGGGCGCGTGGGCTCCTGGGCTCCCTGGATCTCCTAGGGTGGGGGCGAAACGGAGCTGGGGCTCACTGGGTCTGCCCTCCCCTGCAGTACATCCATTCTGCCGGGATCATCCACCGGGTAGGTGCAGCTGCGGGTGAGGTGAGGGTCACTGCAGCGGGGCTCTAGCTCGCGTTCACGTCCCGCCCACCCTGCAGGACCTGAAGCCCAGCAACGTGGCCGTAAATGAGGACTGCGAGCTTAGGGTGAGAGCCAGGGGATGGGGTGGGCAGCGAGCGAGCGCAAGACAGTTGCCTTAAGACGCATGTGGTCCTTTAGATCCTGGACTTTGGGCTGGCACGCCAGGCGGACGAGGAGATGACAGGATACGTGGCCACGCGCTGGTACCGGGCGCCAGAAATCATGCTGAATTGGATGCATTATAACCAGACAGGTGTTGTGGACCTCACCAGCTGATTACCATCTGATCAGAGTGGACAGGCAGAGCTCACTACAAGGCCTAAGAATAGTTGCTAAGTGGTGGGAATGGTGAGAAAGGATGATGGGTGGAGGGGCCAACTGTACCTGGAGCTGTGGAAGAGAAGCAAGATCTGGTGCCAGCCTTCAGTGAGATGTGGAGCGTTTGGTGGTAGTGGGTGTCCTCATACCCCTTCTCAGGCTGAGATACAGAGGAAGGTCTCTGTGGTTTGGGTCCATTACTGAGATTACTTGGCTGGCTCTTCCCCAGCCTCACAGAATGACTTGCGGTGACAAACTAACAAAGGTCTCCTTCCCTTCTCCCAACAGTGGACATCTGGTCTGTGGGCTGCATCATGGCTGAGCTGCTCCAGGGAAAGGCCCTCTTCCCAGGAAATGACTGTATCCTTGGGGAGCATAGGTCCCTTCCTGCAAGGGTGGGTGTGGACTTTGGCTCTTTTTGAAAGTTTCAGCTCTGCCTCATGCCATGCCACATGGAGTTCACTGTCTTTAGTTGCAGCACCACAGTACCCTGGGAGCTGGGGCTGGAAAGGTTCAATGGCTGGGCCACTGGGTGTTTCCTGAGCCAGATAGACATTGACCAGCTGAAGCGGATCATGGAGGTGGTGGGCACTCCCAGCCCTGAGGTTCTGGCAAAGATATCATCAGAGCACGTAAGCCCTAGACACTCTGGGGAGGGGTCTGTGTGGAGCTAGATGGGTGGTGTCACATGGGAAACTTGAGCAAGATATTTTGGGTAGAAGGGAAAAGTGAAGATAAAGCCATGACACTGACAAGGTTCTGTGGCTATGGGTAATGGAGACAGGTGGTGGCAGGGAGTGCTTTGAACATTGGCTCCTGCAGGTATCAGGGGTCCAAATGAAGGGCGGTAGCCGCCAGACTGTGGAGAGCAGGTCTCTGGCTAGGCCTGCTGGAATGAATGCATCAAGTCCTCTTGCAAGCCTTCTTGCCCAGTTTGGGGCCAACAGATAAGGATGAGCAACCTCCTAAGCCCTTCTCATGTGCCCCCAGGCTCGGACATATATCAAGTCTCTGCCCCCCATGCCCCAGAAGGACCTCAGCAGCATCTTCCATGGAGCCAACCCCCTGGGTGAGGACTGGCTCTGGGGTTAGGCTGGGCTCCACATTCAGCCCTGGATTTGGAGCTGACCCCTATCCCAATGGCCCTCCTTTAGCTGTAGACCTCCTTGGAAGGATGCTGGTGCTGGACAGTGACCAGAGGGTCAGTGCAGCTGAGGCCTTGGCCCATGCATACTTCAGCCAATACCACGACCCTGATGACGAGCCAGAGGCTGAGCCCTATGATGAAAGTGTTGAGGCCAAGGAGCGCACGGTGGAGGAGTGGAAGGGTGGGCACAGGGCAGGGGCCACGGGAGGGGGAATGGTACCCAGGAGCTTGAGGACTACTTTCTCCCAGAGCAGAATTTTATCTGCTTCCTGTAAGAAACTCCCCAGCATCTCCCCAGAGTGGTCTGAGAAGGGGCAACAAGCTGCTACTCCAGAGTGGGGCAGGTTAAGATAGGAGGAGTCCAGCAGAGGTTTGAGGGGAAGCATAGGGCAGGCTCTGGCTCTCAACCTTTGTGATAAGGTTGCTCTTAGAGGATGGTGGGTATGGGCTGGGCAGCAAGTGCCAAACATGCAGAGGGGCACTGCAGTGGGGACAGCACAGTCTCACTCTATTCCTTCACCCCCGCCCCCCAGAGCTTACTTACCAGGAAGTCCTCAGCTTCAAGCCCCTGGATCCATCACAGTCACCTGGCAACCATGAGATTGAGCAATGAGACATTGCCTGTAGGGGCCTGAGCCTGACACCTTTCCTCAGACTGTCAGTTTTCCTTGAGAGAGGCCTCTCAGGCAGCCTGGGATCCTTTGCCTTGAGGAGAATCTACATATGACTTCATGAGTATGTACACGTGTGCCTTCCACGTGTTGGAGTATGAACAGAAGTTTCCCTGGACTTCCCTTGGTCCTCCTAGGTTTTCCTTGAAATCTCACTGTGTAGGACCTGGATGCCCAGGGGAATATGTCTATCCAGATCTCTTCCATAGAAGACTATCAGGTGGGAAGAGGACAAATGAGTCAGGGCCCCTGGAGACTCTGAGGATGGGACTAAATAGTTATAGCTTCTCAGCCTGGAAGTGTGGAGCTGCTCTGGGAATTGCTGAGGCCCATAAGTCTGAGAACTAAGAGCCAGTGCCCACCTGATTGGGTAAGGATCCTCTGGTGATGGCAGGTTGATGATCATCACCAGATGTCTACTCAGAACAGTTACCTGAAGTTTTGTGTTTGTCTCTGGTGTGTAGGAACTTGGATATGAGTGTGCATACCTGGTGTTCAAACACAGGGCATGTGCTGATGATCTTTGGGCATCCAATGGCCAGTAGCTGTGTCTGAAAGGGCACCTAAGTTGGAATATTCTCTTGCCTCTCCCCCTGCAGTTCATGATGCCCAATCTGTCCAGGGGTTGTGTGGGGGGGTGACAAGTACATCAATTTGAGAAAAAGCCATGGCTTTTCCCCCACTTGGGTACAGTAGGTACAGCAGGCTCTTCAGGTAAAAAAAAGAAGACAATGCCAGCTGGAGAACTGATATAGCAGGGAGTCTAGCCTTGAGGACGGTAGTCAGGCAGCACCTATGGATGTGGTCTTGAACATTATTGTCCCTGGACCTTGGCCCAGAGCTGAAAAAAGCCTCTGCCCATACTCTACCTCTGCTCACCATGTGGCTCTGCAGCTGATGAGGAGGTACTCTGATTTGTGGATTATCCCTCATCTCCCCTTCTCTCTGAAAGAAACTGAAAAAGTAATTTCTGGAACAAGACCCTGCTTGGAGATATGTTGGACATGAAGCTCCTACCTGAAGAGGCAGTGACCTCTTGCTACCAGGGATCCAGAGAGGTCTGAATGTCAAGTGCCTGTACCAGGGGTGCACAATAAAGGGGATTCCCTCTTGCTCTTTATTTTTTTTTTTATTAACAACTTCCATGATTATAAAAAATGCCCCATGGTAATACCCTCCCTCCCCCCACTTACCCCTTTGAAACTCCACTCTCCCACCCCATCTCAGTTTCTCCTTTACTTTTGATGTCTTGATCTTTTCCTCGTCTTATGATGGTCTTATGCAGGTAGTATCAGGAACTGTGAGGCCATGGATACCCAGGCCATTTTGTGTGTGGAGGGAGCATGTTGTATGGAGTCCTGCCCTTTCTTTGGCTCTTACATTCTTTCTGCCACCTCTTCCGCATTAGACCCTGAGCCTTTTGGAAGGTGTGATACAGATTTTGCAGTACTGAGCACTGTGGTCATTTCTTTCCATCACCATGATACCTTCTGAGTCGCCCCAAGGTCACTGCCATCTGAAAGGAGAAGATTCTCAACCAAAAGTGAGAGTAGCATTAATATAAGCATGTGAACATTAACAGAAGTGCCTACTGGGAAGTTTGATAAGCATAGTATATACATTTGGCCAGACAACAACAGACATTACATCCCTAGGGCTTATGACTACCCTTGTTTTAAGTTTTCAGTATCAGGGATGTATTCCCTTCCCATGGAGCAGGCTTCCAGTTCAATTAGAGGGCAGTTGGTTTCCCCATAACAGACATGCCACTATTGCACCTGTTGGCTCATTTGGCCTGGCTGGCCAATTATAAGGCTTGCAGTGTCCACTGATGAGTATCTTCACTGGTGATTTCTTTTTCTCTCACTGAACTGCATGCAGAATGGCTTCTTTCAGCTTTCTGTCAGCTGGTCTACATGAAGGAGGTTATCAGCTCAGTTCCAGCAAGATTTCTCCGTGGCCTTGCAGCCCAAGTATATGGAGTCTTCAGCAATATGGTCTTGCCATCTATTCCTGGTGCGAAACCAAGAGCCTCAGCAATAGCCTATAATGTTTTGGGGGCATCAGGGATCTCCCTGGCCAACAACTCACTGGAAGATATCCCATCCCTGGCACTGAAAATTTTCTAGCAACAATCTACAGCTCCTGAGTGTTCCATTGTCCAAAAAAAGTAGGATTACATATGTTTTATTTATATCCTCTTAGATTTTGATTAGCTGTCCCTCCACCTTTCCTTTACTCAATCTCTTCCCCAGACCTCATTTTGGGCCCTTCACCCCCATCAATCTATTCTTCTACTTACATATATACATCCCTAGTCATCAGGGATGACCAGCAGCCATTTGTGGCACCACTCATGCTCCCTAGAGGATCTGAGAACCCAGAAGACCAGGCGAGGGTGGGGGGGAGGTGGTGGTGGAATAAGGCCCATGACTATGAGGGATAAAGGTGTGATGACTACCTGTACATTGATTGCAGCTGCCCTGTTTGCAGGGGGTTCAGTGAGCAGGTTTGGCTCCTGGCCCAGACCCTTGCTTTGACTCAGTGGCTGGGAAGGATGGTTGGAGGTCCCTGGGAACAAAGGCCTGCCTTTCCCCAGTAGCTAGACAGGATAGAGAAAACAGTTTTCTTTCCTGTAAAGGACAGAGGCCACTTCCACCCAAGGATCCACAAAATAGCTGGAGCATCTATAGCTCACATAAGAAGACAGTCTGAATCCTTGCCCTGAGTCTTGGATTTCGTGGCTTGGGTCAGTGTCGCAGCTGGTCCTGGGGGGACCTGGTTGAGCCAAGTCCAGTGTCTGAGGATGGGAGATAGAACCACATACCAGGTCCCACTTTCAGATCCTGATTTGGATCCCTCACAGAGAGTAAGGAAAGCAGTTAGGTGCTTCTTGGAAGGAGTGGGTAGGCTGCCAGGCCATGAAGGGCACAGGATACAGTCAGCTGTGGATTGAGTGGCCCAAAAGTGCCTCTATTCTTGCCACCAGCTTGTGAATCTGCCAGATCACCAGCAGCAGCCCAGGTGTAAAGCTGCTCTGGCTAGCATTGAGGTGCTGATTCATGGCAGCAGGCAGGGAGAGCACGGAGGGCGGGTCAGGGGGCTCTGAGAATTCTGTTACCCAATAGCCTAGTGGGCTACTTGTGTGAACCTGGGTCACTGGGCCATCCATGGGAGGGGATTATTGTTCTGGTCAAAACTTCAGAAAGGATGTCTGCATGGAAGCATCAGGTTGAAGGTTCGATGTAGGGAATAGGATTCCCTCTTCACCTTGGGAGTGAGCCTACTTTTAGCTCATTCTGTGCTTTTTTTTTTTTTCTTTCTAAAATATTTACTTGAGGGAGAGAGAAAGGGCATTGTCAGGGTCTCCAGCCGCTGCAAATGACTCCAGGTGCCATGTGCCACCTTGTGCATCTGGCTTATGTGGATACTGGGGAATGGAACCCGAGTTCTTAGACTTTTCAGGCAAGCGCCTTAACCCACTAAGGCGTCTCTCCAACCCTCATTCTGTGTTTTGAAGAACAACCGTGGCAGGAGGTGAAACAGACAGAGGGACCAGGACTTGCCAATGTTGGAAGGAGGCACCTCACATGTGGTAGGGGGTTGGAGTGGAGGTGCAAAGGGATCTTAGGGGTGTCTGTAGGATTGGCCTCTTGTTCCTGGCTGGGAAGCTGAGAGCTATTAGGCATAATGAGGTTGGGAATACAGCCTGGGAAGTCAGGGATACAGAATCAATTTCTCCTCCAAATGAAGCAAGGGATGCAGACAAGACAGATGCTGGGAGGTCCCTGCACTGGGAGATGGATGGCTCAGTCCCAGGGGCAAGGCATACTTTGGTGAGGTGGGCCTTATAGATGTGAAAATGAGTAGGGGTGGGATGTTCTGGGCTATGATAAAAGCCCCAGTAAGCTCAAGCAGCCTAGGATGGGCCCAGGACCCTGGGAGGACAATAGCGAATGGAGTCTAGAAGGGTATCTGATAAGATCCTAAGGCCGAGAAATCCAGTGGTGGTAGAGCCGGGCCAGGGTGTCTGGGTGAGGTCTTCCCCTTCAGATCAGGACCAAGCTGTGGGGCAGCTCTCCCTCCCTCTCCTGTCTAGTCTCCCGCCCAACCCCGGCGGCCGCCTCGGGTTTCGGGAGGGACCAGAAGGCGGGGAGGGGCATCACGTGCGCGGGGCCGAGGGGCCGGTTGGTTCGCGGGCGGGGGAGGGACAGGGCTGCCGGGGTCGGGTGGGGGTCAGCGGCTTTGGAGAGCCCAGGGTGGCAACCTCGAGAAAGAGCGTGCACCGGAGAGCCTCAGGGGCGGGTGGGCGGGCGGCGTGGAACCGGCCCTGCTGGGCGGTGGCTCGGAGCGCACGCGGGCAAAGCCCCAGATCTTGGGTCCGTGTACCGGGGCGTGGTGCCCAGGCCCACGATGAGCTCTCCGCCGCCCGCCCGCAAGGGCTTTTACCGTCAGGAAGTGACTAAGACGGCCTGGGAGGTGCGCGCCGTGTACCAGGACCTGCAGCCGGTGGGCTCGGGAGCCTACGGCGCGGTGTGGTGAGCGCACGCCAAGCGCGGCGGGGCGGGGCGGGGCGGCCGGCGGGGTAGGCGGTGTCTGGCAATGGCCTGGTCTATCCACTAGCTAAGCCGTCCGCCCCGCAGCTCTGCCGTGGACAGCCGCACAGGCAACAAGGTGGCTATCAAGAAGTTGTACCGGCCCTTCCAGTCGGAGCTGTACGCCAAGCGTGCCTACCGTGAACTGCGCCTCCTCAAACATATGCGCCACGAGAACGTGAGTCGTGCGGCCGCCCCAGACCTGCCCAGTGGCCCCCGCTGATCATCCTGTCCCCAATAAATCATTCTCTGGCGCCTGTACTCGCCGGGGGCCAGTTCCTCCAATTTAGCTCCCAGGCGGCCTCTAGCCTGGGTAAGCTGTCAGAGCACCTTTCCAGGAGGGAAGTGAGGCGAGAGCCCAGTACTTTTCTCTGACACACTACTTGCCCCAAGACCAGTCCCCCTTTCTCCTCAGCTACTTGGTTTCTCCCTAGGTCCACCTTTGGTTTAGCAGCCCAGGCCAGTGGTCAGGGGGTAACCTAGGCCTAGCGGTGCCTTCAGAGCTCACTTTAGATCCTGCCTCCAACCAGAGTGGTGGGAGAAGAGGCTCAGAATGGAGGAGGGTTTTTCAGGAAGGAGCACTAGCTTTCCTTCCCACTCCAGGCTCCCTTTTCTCATTCCCTATCCTGTCCACATCTAGAATTTTTCACTCCAAGCAGGCAGGTCCCTGGGAACTCAAGGCAAGGCAGGGTGCTGGAGTATATCTATCTAACTGGAGTCTTGAGTCTTTGTCAATGAAGGGGTTTCGGTAGCAGAGTATTACACAGTCACTGTCACATGGGGGCATATTTCACCCTTCAGGGAAAGGCATCTGATTCCAGTCCTGTCTGGGACACTGCACAAAGCTGCACATCCCTCTCAGCAGAGACCAGGAACTGCCATGGGCCCAGCCCTGTCCCATAGAGTGCTGCCACTGCAGGTCTTTGTCTCCTGAAACTCTGGCCCCTGCTCTGGGCCACATTCCACACCACAGAAGTGCAGATTTTCCCCTGCTTTTTGATGGACCTGCTTTAACTTCCAGAACCTGTCTACACTGCTTTCAGGTTCCCTTTCAGGGTGCATCTACAGTTCATCTGCCCCAAGGTCTTTACCCTGTTCATGCTCCTGCCTCCCACCCTCACCAAGATTGAAGTGGTCACCCAGCTGCCTCTTAATCTTCTGTCTGTTCTTGTCTGGTTCCATACTGTCCCTGCCCTGCAGTCAAGACATGCTCAGTGTTACATCTGTTTAAATCCTCCCATTCTGGTTCTTTGTATCAAAGACAAAGCTTGCCCCAGGGTGTGCATGTGCACATGTCCCTACTCAGTCTCACTCTGCTCTCTTCTTGGCTCCTTCTTGTCTTGGGCCTCGGACCCTTTGCTTTTCTCTCTGTTCCTCAAACGATGGAGGTGTTCCTCCTGCCTCTGCCACTATGCACCTGATATCTTGGCTTATTTACTTGTCCCTCCTGGTACTTGAATATACAGTTCTCCTTAGGAAGGCTTTCTTGGGTCCCCAGAAGTACTGTTATCTCAAGTGCTGGATAGCCATTGTCACATTGTTCATCTATGACCCAACTTTCTTTCTTTTTTCTTTTTCTTTTTTTTTTTTTCCGAGGTAGGGTCTCACTCTAGCTCAGGCTGACCTGAAATTCACTATGGAATCTCAGGGTGGCCTCAAACTCACGGCGATCCTCCTACCTCTGCCTCCCGAGTGCTGGGATTAAAGGCGTGCGCCACCACGCCCGGCTCAAACTTTCTTTACCATTGGGATTAGTACTGTCTCGACCTAGATATTAAGGACATGCAGCAGGAAGGACCTACCAGACATTGTGTTTCCCAGGGAGCTGTCCCTACCCTGGTTCTGACTCTGCTTTATTGGAGATAGGAAAAGGTGAAAGAAATACAAAGGAGTTGGATTGCTTGCTTAGATGCTTGCAGTGAGAACAGGCTTGGGCTTGCCCTTCCCCCAGAGGATACCGGCTGTCACCTTCCAAAAATAGCCTGTGTCTGTGGGCAAGTGTACCAAGACTGAGCTAAGATGCCAGTGGACACAGTGGAGGGGGAGACAAGGACAGCTGTAGGGGTCGTTCTTGCCTGGAACACAGTGCCATCCTGGGGATGTGCTGAGCTCTAGCATGCTCTGTGTACCCTCTACCTCACCTGGCACTTGTTCCCCAGGTGATCGGGCTACTGGATGTGTTCACTCCTGATGAGACCCTGGATGACTTCACAGACTTGTGAGTGCTGGCCTGGGCTGGCCATGTGGGAAGGAGGAGGGGCCTACGTGGCTTCTGGGTGCTGGCATCAGGTTTTGGGTTGGCTTGGGGTTCTTTTTCCCATAGCCTGAGTAAGAGCTGGGATGTACACTGCCTACTCACTCCTCTCACTACAGTCTACTCCACAATCTCATGTGCTTGTAGGACTTGGGATGCTGACATGCCTTGGTAGAGATATGCTTCCTTCTCCTTTCAAACCTGGCACTTGTTCCCTCACAGTGCCTAAGATGTGAACCTTGGATCTAATGTTTGTGAACAAGGTCTGGTGCTCTGGAGCCTGGCACCCGGCCTGTGGGCCAAAACCCAGACTGCTGCCTTTTGCTGGTAGATGGGGCAGAGGCAGCAAGGAGGACCTATCCTACTCCTGCCCTGCTGAGCCTGTCCTGTTTGGCTACCCATGATGCATACCACTGTCAGCCAAAGGGAAAGAATTAAATGGGCAACACGCTTTTTTATGTGGCCCAGCAGAAGAGCCCATTGTGGTCCTAGTGTCCTCTGGGGTGGGGTATGTAATGCCACTCTTCTCTGTCTCTACCCACCTGAAGACATCCCTCTGACCCAAATGCTTTGCAGCCTTCACCCTTGCCCCAGGCTGTTGCTTGCCATATCTGTGAAACTGGTGCCCTGTTGTCTTAAAGGTACAGTCCCAGCCTCTCACATGGTATGCAGTGCTCTTTAGTGGGGAATTCAAAAGCACTGAAGCAGGACTTGGTGGTGCACACCTGTAATCTCAACAATTGGAAGGTGGAGTTTGAGGCCAGCCTGGGCTGCATGAGACCCTGTTTCAAAAAAAAAAAAAAAAATCCTGACAAGCAGCTCCCTCCTTGCCTGCCAAATGGAAAGAGTGTATTATGGGCATGTATTGGAGATAGTGGGGTAATTAATGAGAGTGACAGGCAGGGCCTGATGGTGGATGGAGTCTGACAGGGCATGGTGGTAGGACCCTGAGGTCAGTGAGGACTGGGTGCCATAAGTTGATGATTGAAGGGTACAGTCTGGGACAGGGTCCTGAAGGGCCTGAGCCTGGGCCCAGTAGATGTTAGTCTGGGTCTAGGAGTGGCCCCAGCTCTGCTAAGTATACTCTGAATCTGCTTCCACAGCTACCTGGTGATGCCATTCATGGGCACTGACCTGGGCAAGCTCATGAAGCATGAGACCCTGAGTGAGGACCGAATCCAGTTTCTTGTGTATCAGATGCTGAAGGGACTGAAGGTGGGACTATAGGGAGGTGGGCAGGCTAGGGCTCTGTGTCTTGGAGTGCCCTCTGAGCTGACAGCTGCTGATCCCTCTCTTTCCCACAGTATATCCATGCTGCTGGTATCATCCATAGGGTGAGTCTTGGAGGACTGGAAGACTACTCATTCCCCTCTTCCTAGCTATGTAAACTGAGGACATATATAACCACTGCTTCCAATTTTTACCTGTGGACGGGGGGAGGGGGATGATGGGGTCTGGTGGGAGTGTATACAATGTTCCAATTGGAAGTCTACCTTGAGGACTCAGCTCCTCTGCCCTTTTTCAAAGGGCTTCAGCAGGCAAGGGACCAGGTCAAGTCTGGTGGCACAGTGGGCAGTGCTCTGGCAAATGGATCACAGTGGCCACCTTTCCTCTCCCAGGACCTGAAGCCCGGCAACCTGGCTGTGAATGAGGACTGTGAGCTGAAGGTGTCATTGGGCGGGGAAGATGACTAGGGTGGGGTGTGCACCCACATTTGTCCTCCAGCCTGCTTGCCCTCTGGCCCAGGCAGAGGGGCAGACTACAAACATCTGAGCAGGGGCTAAGCAGCTGATGGGCCCTGGGGAGGCTGTTTTTGGGGGTGGTACCAAACACACTATATCTTCCTCAGTTGAAGTATAGAGACAGTCCCAGTCCTCTATCCCTAGCCCAGAACAGGACTTTGGAGGCACCTAAAGGTGAGCAGTGGGTAGCAGAACATGGAGAGGAAAATTCTCAGCATCTAAGCCAGGTGTGGTGGCACACACCTTTAATCCTAGCACTCAAAAAGCAGAGGTAGGAGGATTGCTGTGAGTTCAAGGCCAATCTGAGACTACATAGTGAATTCCATGTTAGCGTGGGCTAGAGCAAAACCCTACCTAAAAAACAACAACAACAAAATTCTCAACATCTGCTCCTACGGTGGGTAGAACTGAGTGCATTGGCCACAGGGAGGAACTCTTGGAGTTCAAGCCATGGCTTTGAGGTTCAGAAGGATGGCAGAAGCCTCAGCCTGAAAAGTTCAAGCCCAGTCCCCTAGGGTCTCCTGGAGCATAGCTATCCTGGCCATTCCTTGGAGTTCTCTTAGCCCTACCTCCCTGGCACTTTCTTAGATCTTGGACTTTGGCCTGGCTAGGCAGGCAGACAGTGAGATGACGGGATATGTGGTGACTCGGTGGTACCGAGCACCTGAGGTGATCTTGAACTGGATGCACTACACACAGACAGGTAAGTGGCTGTCCCAAGGACTCAAGAGCTCCTACACTTCCCCCACCTTTTCCCTTTTTTTTTTTTTTTTAATTTGTGCTGGGCATGGTGGCACACATCTTTAATCCCAGCACTCAGGAGGCAGATGTAGGAGGATCACCATGAGTTAGAGGCCACCCTGAGATTACATAGTGATCTTCCCTTAAAAACACATACACAGGGGCTGGAGAGATGGCTTAGCAATTAAGGTGTTTACCTGAAAAGACTGATCCTGGTTTGATTCTCCAGTACCCATGTAAGCCAGATGTACAAGGGGCCACATGCACTGGAGTTTGTTTGCAGTGGCTGGAGGCCCTGGCGTGCCCATTCTCTCCTTTTCTTTGTCTCTTTTTCTCTCAAATAAATAAAATATATTACACACACACACACACACACATACACACACACACACACCGACTTTTAATGGTGCTGGGGCTTGAGCCCAGAGCCTCAATTATGTTAGGGAAGCCCTTTACCACAGAGCTACACCACAGACCTCCTTCATTTCCTGATAGGGAGTCTCATGCAGCTGCTCTAGATATAGGCTCATAAGCTTGAGTGGAACCCTCTTAACCTGGGGCTGCACTTCTCTTCAATGAATGCCTCTGTTCTGGTCCTGTGTGCATCTCTCCCCACCATCTACACCCCTCTCCCATGTCTGACTCCCTTGTGTATCTCCCTTTCCCTGTGCCCCTCATGGGTATGTATGCTACCTTTGCCCGTGAGGCACTGATGGAACTTCTGTCTCAGTGGATATCTGGTCCGTGGGCTGCATCATGGCAGAGATGATTACTGGGAAGACGCTGTTCAAAGGCAGTGACCGTATCCTTCTATGTGGGACAGTATGGGACTCCTGCCTAGGTGTGGGTGCTGGGTGGCAGGTGATGGGTGGGCCACCCCCTGGCCCTGCATTGTGCTCCTAACCTCAGTGTAGACCTGGACCAGCTGAAAGAGATCATGAAGGTGACGGGGACACCTCCCCCTGAATTTGTGCAGAAACTGCAGAGTGCTGAGGTCAGGTGGGGAACTATGTGGGTGGACTTACCCTGGGCCTGGGGACTGCTCTCTCATTTTTCTTCCCCCCAGGCTAAGAACTACATGAAGGGCCTCCCTGAGCTGGAGAAAAAGGATTTTGCGTCTGTCCTGACCAATGCGAGCCCTTTGGGTAGGGCAGGGTTGGGTGTGATGAGGGTCCTAAGTCGCTGGATGAGGCCTACCCATGTCCTGGCCTGGCCTGATTTGCTTTTCCCCCAGCTGTGGACCTCCTAGAGAAGATGCTGGTGCTAGACGCAGAACAGCGGGTAACTGCAGCCAAAGCGTTGGCTCATCCCTATTTTGAGTCCCTGCAGGACACTGAAGATGAACCCAAGGCCCAGAAATATGATGACTCCTTTGACGACATGGACCGCACTCTGGAAGAATGGAAACGTGAGTATGGACTCCCCACAGGCCTGGGTTTGGATCCCGTGTACCTTATGTGCGTGACCCTTGTCCCAGGTTCCAGGTCTGGTAAGGAAGAGGGTGGGATATCAAAGATTCGTGTACAGTTTGGCTATGTTAGAGTAGAAGGCAGTGGGAAAAGGTGTCCCTGGCAGGAGCTCCACTCAAAAGCTGTCACATGATAGGGTCTCAGGAACTGTGAGACACCTCTGAGCTTAGGACAGCAGTGCCCTTGACATCTCCTGATTCCTGGGCGCTCATTATGCCACTCAGCTCCTAGAGCCTGGTTCCTCCCTAATATCTGCAACCTAAATTTTCCTCATGGCTATGCACCGAACCGCCAGGTTCTGGGCTAACTGTCTCCTTACATTGAAGGCTTCCACTTTAGTTTTGAGATCTGGCTTCAGGCTAGGCTTAAGAAAGACTTATGAGCCCCCAACCTTGCACACATACTGCTCCCTGTTTCCTGAGCTGGAACTGGACTCTTGTGTGTTTCAGAATGACAGGTCTAGCTGGTAGGGGTAGGTCTCAGGGTCATCAGTAAGTCTGGAACAGGCCACTGAGTCCCAGGCCTTGTTATGTCTCCCTCAGACCCTAGGTCTTGTTCCTATACCTGATACAGGGCTGGGGTTCTCAAATCATGTTCCATAATGCTACATAATTTTTTCCACCATAAGCGATGAAAGTCTTCAGCTAAATAAGATCAGCAAAAAAAAAAAAAAAAAAAAACAAACCCACAGACCACAGGATCTGCTCTGTGGTCTCCACCTACCCGTATTGTGGCTTGGAGCTTTTGCTTTTACGATATAGACTATGATGGACACATGGCCAGCCAAACACCTGAACAAGACCACAAGGTCTTATCACTTATTTTCCTGGGAAATCCCAGCTTTATATCAGTCTTCACACAAAATTTCCTTAAGATTAGTTCAGTCAGGATTAGAGGAAAAACCATGAAGCACTGGCTTCTGTCCCAAGCAAAGACTCACTGTCCCATCTAACTCTCCCTCCTCTGCAGGTGTCACTTATAAAGAAGTTCTCAGCTTCAAGCCTCCCAGGCAATTGGGGGCCAGGGTCCCTAAGGAGACAGCTCTGTGAAGACCCCTGGGTGGTATAGGGTACCTTAAGGACTCTGGCTGGGGCCTTCACAAGCACTTTGGCCTCCCTTCCCTAGGAGGGGAATCTTGGTTACCACCTAACAGTGCCTGGGGCTTGCATCATCCCAGAGAGGCTGAATAGACCCTCTTCCCAAGCTTGCTTCTCTGCTTTTAAGTGCCCCTAGGTAACCTTGGCTGAGCTCCTGAGCTTTCTTCCTAGGACTCCTACCCAGTGTGGGACTGACTAGCCTTTGACTTCTGGACTTGTGCCCTCTCTGTCAGTATTCAGCAAAAAGTCTCAGATCTGGCAGGGCTCAGGAGTCAAATATTGGTCTCTGATCTCTGCTTGCTTTGGACAGTGACAAGGTCAGCTCCTGAGATGGGGCACTGACTCAGGGATATCATCTCTCCTGGTGGGGGAGGTGTTGTGGACTCTCCTGCACCCTCAGTCTGGAATGTAAACCCGTCATTTTGGTGTGCTCACCTGGATGGGAAGAAATAAATCTTTTTGTAGATCCCCCCATTCTGTTGTGTGGCCTGATGCCTGATCCCCAATCAGGCCTTTGGGCTGCTGTCCTGAATACAGAAAGAAAGTAGCCTGAGCTAACCAGCCCCAGACAGTAGACTCCAAGCATCTGCCTCTACCTAGACCACAGTGCTGGTACCACCTCCTCAGTCCTATACCAATGAGCCTCAAGCCATGACTTTAGGGCCTGGTTCCCCTCCCTTCTTGTGGGGTTAACTGTCTTGTAATTTAGGTTTAGAGTCTGAGGCAGAGTTCCTTAGAGTGAGTCAGAGAAGTCTGATGGGGAAGGGACATTGGGATCAAGCCAGGTCTTCTTGGCTGAACTCTCAGCACCTTCCCATTGCTAAGCACCCTGGAAATGAAGGGGGCATGCTATTCTCTGTGGTACTTTTAGCCTCTGAGGTTATCCTAGACCCAAAGAGGTGGTTTCAATTTTCTGATCAACCACTTGAACCTGCTAAGCCGTGGTAGCCTTCCAGAACCCACAATGTCCCTTGTAGGCCATTTGACAGACCTCCAGGCCTGTCACACACATAATCCTTCTCACCCACCCAGAGTCCAACATACTTTGGGGTCTTGCATCCCCCAACCTCCGTAGGGAGTTCACATCAGCAAATAGTCAAATCTGATTAGATAGCTGCTAGCCTGGGCTGAGTCTCCAAGTCCTGCAATTTGGGCTGTGGGCCCCACTGCATGCCCCATCCCTATGAGTCAGGAGATCAGGGTGGTAAATCTGTGTGTGCAGCTGGAAGCACCCAAGCCTTTCTGTTTGATATCTTTGGTCTCAGAGGAGCAGCGAGGGCCTGGAAATGCACTCACACTCCAGAGTATTCCTCCCTTGCTGTATTCCAGGGCCTCTGTCCCAGGGCTCTTTTGTTTCTGTGTAACCATGAGATTTTCCTGGAATCTGGTCATCTTCCTCTTGGGAAAGCAGAACATAATGGGACACACACTTTTAATTCCAGCACTTGGGAGGATGAAGAGAAGGATTGAGAAGTTAAGAGGCCAGCCTGGGCTACACAGAAAGACTATGTCAAGTGCACACACTGCACCACCTTACTCTGGGACTGCACCCATGTCTCTTCCCTAGCGTCTCCCTCTCTGTTTCCCCCTTTCTGTCTCAGACCTTTGCCCTTTCTGGCTGAACTGCAGTCCTGCTTGTCCCAGCCTTCACCTTAATTAACCCTTAGACTCTGCCCTTCCGCTTGTGATCTTCCTGCCTGTGGTACACTGGCAGGCCCTTCTTGAGCTTCGAGTGGCTTTGTGCCACCAGCTGGGGCCAGCCCCGCATACCTGCTTCCCCTACACCTGAGGGAACTGGAAAATTGGACGCGGTGGGCGGTGGACAGCTGGCAGGGCTGACCCTGTGGCCTATGGCATCAGGCTGGACTCTGGAACTTTTGGGGCAGAAGGAAGCACGGATGGTTGCCACTGCAGTGACAGTCCGTAGAGCCTGGGGAGCAGCGTCCCACCCATCTCCCGAGGGCGACTGGAGGGCGGGACCCGCCATAGGCTCTGTGCTGGCAGCGGTGGCACTGCAGCGGGAGGCCAAGAACGGAAGCCCGACCTGGCGACTCCGCGAGCCACCAGCGGAACTCTTTCCTCTAGCCCGTCCCACCTTAGCCTCCTTTCGGGGGCGGGGCCGGGGCGGGGCCGAGTCCGCGTCCGCGACGGAGGTAGCCGGAAGTGAGGCCCGGGGAACCACGCAGTGTAGCTGCTTCGTTCCAGAGCCCGAGGCGCCGGCTTGCGCGGCGTGTTCCGTCCAGTTCCGGTGCCTGACTCCGGGCTCTGTCCCCGGCGTGGGGCTCTTGTCGTTGGCGCCGTGCAGTTAGGTCATCTGCCAGTAGAGGGCGTGTTACATGCGTTACTCAAAGTGACTACAGTGCCATGGGGACCGCACTCGTGTACCACGAGGACATGACGGCCACCCGGCTACTCTGGGATGAGTAAGTGTGACCTGACAGAAATGGGGGTAGGGGTGTGAGGGAACTCTGAGCCCTGAGATCCTTGTCTGCTCCAGCCCTGAGTGTGAGATCGAGTGTCCTGAGCGCCTGGCTGCTGCCCTGGAAGGCCTGCGTCACTGTGGCCTTGAGCAGAGGTGCCTGCGCTTGTCAGCCTGCGAGGCATCAGAGGAGGAGCTGGGCTTGGTGCACAGGTCAGACTAAGATGGATCTAGGGACCTGGGCCTATTCCAGCCCTTCTAGAACCTTCTCAGTTTCACCATGGTGTGGGTTCAAAGGCATGAGAGAGCACGGGGTGGGCACCCCCACCAGGAGTCCTAGCCTAGCCTCTTCTTTCCTCCCTGATTGTTCTGGTGATCTGCTGCCGGTCTGCAGCTCCGACTTTGTGGCCCTGGTACGGAAAACCCAAGCTATGACCAAGGGGGAGCTCCAGGCACTATCTAAACAGTTTGACGCTGTCTACTTCCATCCGGTGCGTGCCCACATACTTATCTACCCACCCACATGCCTCTGTGTATTCACACCCATGGCTGCCAACCCTTCAATGTCCTTTGTTCATGCTTGTGAAAAATGCCCTGCCATGTTCTGCTTGCTGTTGACTTGGCCCTTTCTGCCCAACAATAGGTACCCTCCAGCTAGGCACAAGCAGGTCAGGCAGGGGTTTCATCTTCATACTTTCTGATGCACAGGACACCTTTCATTGTGCCCGGTTGGCAGTGGGGGCTACACTGCAACTGGTAGATGCTGTGCTGACAGGAGTTGTGCACAATGGGTTTGCCCTAGTGAGGTAAGAGCTGTCCCCCTCACCCAGCTACTTTCATGGTTGGTCCTATGAGGGTACAGGATGACTGACATTTCCTTTATCCTACTTTTTCCCCCAGGCCTCCAGGACACCACAGCCAGAGGGCAGCAGCCAATGGATTCTGTGTGTTCAACAATGTGGCTATAGCAGCCAAATATGCCAAGCAGAAACATGGGCTGCACAGGTGTGTCCAAGCTTGTGAATCTAGGCGAGATAGGCAGGGATGGAGCTAGTGACCAAGAGACCCCCACCCCGCTCCTTCTAACCCTGGAGGTAGAAAGGCACCAACTCTCAATGATCCCCAACACTGTCTAAATGCAGGATCCTCATTGTTGACTGGGATATCCACCATGGTCAAGGCATTCAGTATATCTTTGAAGATGACCCTAGGTGAGCTGGGGTGTGGACACCATCTTTCCTTGTTACACGCTACTTTTTTTTTTTTTTAATGTGGAACGCTTTATGAATTTGTGTGTCATACTTGTGCAGGGGCCATGCTAATCTTTGTATCATTCTAGTTTTAGTGTGTGTGCTGCTGAAATGAGCATAACACACTACTTTTGATCAGGGGTGGGGAAAGGGAGGAGAGAGGGTATGTCGTCTGGCCTGGGAAAATCCAAAAGGGGAGAGCCCTCTTAGGGGTCAGGGTCCTTTGGGAAGCTGTGGAGCTGCTGATGGTCTTGACTTCTGACCTAGTCAGTTGTCCACAGTGTCCTTTATTTCTCCTGGCACCGTTATGAGCATGGGCGCTTCTGGCCATTCCTTCGAGAGTCGGATGCAGATGCAAATGGGCAGGGGCAGGGCCGAGGCTTCACTGTCAACCTACCCTGGAACCAGGTGCCAAGCCCTCTACCCCCAGGCTATCCATCCAGCCCACCACCCCTGCCCCCCGCAGGTCTGGGCCTGAAAATGTCATCTAGGACATTCTGTCAGAGTTTTCCTAGAGCCCTGTTGCAGGGATGAATATTCTGTAGTCCTCATTAGTATAGCTGGCCCTCTCTGTATCTCCCCCACCCCGTCCCTACTGCAGGTTGGAATGGGAAATGCTGACTACTTGGCTGCCTTCCTGCATGTGCTGCTCCCCTTGGCCTTTGAGGTGACTGCATGGTGGCTGTGTCCTAGGGCTAAGGGCCTTGTGTTAATCCAGAATTCCACTGTGAAGGCAAGAGGAAGGTTGTAAGCCATCCTACCAGTGAATGAACAGACTACTGGGAGCTGGGGAGGGTATCAGGAAGGGCTGAAATTAAGGCAGGCAGCACTGGGGCCTCCCTTTTATTTGGGCTAACGCCTCTTCTTATTTATTTATTTTTGCTCCTACTCACCTGGTATTACATGTAGTTCAACCCTGAGCTGGTGCTGGTCTCAGCAGGATTTGACTCAGCTATTGGGGACCCTGAGGTGAGGGCATGACATGGCTGGGAAGAGATTTGGGGCCTTGGGCCCAGGCCCCTGTCACATGGCTTGCTCTACTCTAGGGGCAGATGAGGGCCACACCTGAGTGTTTCGCCCACCTCACACAGATGCTGCAGGTGTTGGCTGGTGGCCGAATCTGTTTTGTGCTGGAGGTAACTGGGGCCAGCTGGGAGCCCCAAGGGTCAGAGGCAGGCATGGGAACCAGGTGTGAGATATGTTCTAGTGGGGTATTCTGCCTGAAACAGCTGTCTACAATAGTGACACCTTTCCCCTGTCCTCTCTCTACACATCTCCCAGGGTGGCTACCACTTGGAGTCACTGGCGCAGTCAGTGTGCATGGTAGTGCAGACACTGCTGGGTGATCCTGCACCTCTTCTGCCAGGGCCCATGGCACCATGTCAGAGGTTTGAGGACTGGTGGGTAGGAGGGGCTGAGGTGGAAGGCAGACTCTTAGCTCTATTTTAACCCACAGTGCTTTGGAGTCCATCCAGAGTGTCCGGGAAGTCCAGGCCCCTCACTGGAAAAGCCTCCAGCAAGGTCAGTGTGGCATGGACCTGGCCTACTGGTTCCACCTCAGGCTTCTGTGTGGTGACCATAACTCTGAACTTCTCCTAGATGTGTCTCCAGTGCTGAGTCCCATTACCCATTCTCCAGAGCAGAGGTCCTTGGCCTTGATTCCTGAGGGTACCACATGCAAGGCAGTAGGAACTGCATTGAGCCCTCTCCTGGACAGATTGGGTCTTCGCCCCACTCCCCCTGTCCGCACAGCTGTTGCCTTAACACTGACAAGTGCTGCCCTAGCCCTACCCCCTGATGTGCTCCATCAGGATGGGCTACCTCTAAGAGAAGAGACAGAAGTCTGTGTCAGGTGAGCAGAGGAGGCTTTGTCCATGCATGTGCCTTTGTGACTGATATGCTATCATTCAGTGTTTATGTACTCCTTTGGCCTGCCCATTATACATAGGCTGCATGAGTCCTTGGCCCAGGATGAGGCCCTTGCTGCAATTGGGAAGCTCCTGTGCCTGTTAGATGGAATCCTGGATGGGCAGGTATAGTTGCTAGGGAACTGCGGTGATCTGAGAGGACTGGTATGTCATGTTGTGCAGGGACTGTTCTAAAAACAGCTCAGAGACAGGGAAATGCTCTTTGGCAGTGGGGAAGTAGGTCATTTAAAGTGTTGTTTTGGGCTGGAAAAATGGCTGTCATTAAGACACTTGCCTGCAAGGCCTGAGGACCTGGGCTCGATTCCCCAGTACCCATGTAAAGCCAGATATAAATCTTCACGAGGTGGTGCATGCATCTGGAGTTCATTTGCAGTGGCAAGAGGCCCTAATGCACCAGGGCCTACCTTTGTCTCTCATAAATAAATAAAATATCTTAAGGTGTAGTTTTAAGCATTTTGTTTATAGAAGTAGGGTGATTTGATCTCAGTGTAAGGGAAGGTCAGTAATGGTCATTTGGACAAGACCCAAACAAAGCACAGGTGGGCTTGTTTACCTAGTTTGTGAGTTGGTCCTGCCTTCTGAAGTGCTCCATCAAGAGGAATCAGCCTTCAGCTTTCCCTGCCATTTATCCATCCCACAGGTGAGCAGTGGCATAGCAGCCACACCAGCCACTGTTGCTGTGGCCACCTTAGATGTGGTCATTCAGCGATGCCTGTCCCATGGAGCTCAGAGGTAAGCCTTACCCTGAGACTCCAAGGACCCTGATAACCCTCCAATTCCACTAACCCTGGGAATGGGCTGACAGTGTGAACAGCCTTTCCTGGACCAACTCCCCTTTCAGGTTGCTCTGTGTGGCCCTGGGACAGCTGGATCAGCCCTTGAAGCTTGCTGATGATGGGTATGACTCTTCTGTTATACATCTCTCCAGTTGTAAATATAGATGAACAAGTGGCAGACATGTGACTGGGCACCCAAGGGTTACTGTTGGGCAGGGACACTGTGCAGTACAGAGTGGGCCCTTCCATAGGTGAAGTCTGAGGGGGCAGTGTCACAGCACCAGTCTAACCTTCCTGCTACACCCCAAGCTCTCCTGCCTGTTGCATTCAGGGGGGTGAACAGGGTCACATGCATGTGTATGTGTCCATGGTGCTCTCTCCCTGGAAGGAGAATTTTGTGGTTGAACATCCGGGGCAAGGAGGCAGCCACCTGGTCCATGTTTCACATCTCCACACCATTGCCAGGGGTAAGTCCATTCCAGGTCAGCCTGGGTTAGAGCAAGACCAAGTCCTGTTTGCTACTGACTTTGTCAGAGTTAGCAGGCCCTTGCCTTTCCTGGATCCCTGCTCACATTCTAAGGATCCTGAAATTGGGAGATGGAGTGGCAAGCGCCAGTAGCATTGTCCACTAGATGAAAGACTAGTGCTCTGCTGCTGTCCCCACAGACGACTGGGGGATTCCTGAGCTGCATCTTGGGCCTAGTATTGCCCCTGGCCTATGGCTTCCAGCCTGACCTGGTGTTAGTGGCGCTGGGGCCTGCCCATGGCTTACAGGCTCCTCAGGCTGCTCTCTTGACTGCAATGCTTCAGGGTCCAGCAGGGGGCCGAGTCCTGGCCTTGGTGGAGGAGGTAAGTTGGGCAGAGTGGACATGCTTGTGGGTGGGCAGTGGATAGAAACTAGCATCTTACTGCCCCCACCTCTACTCTGTGGCCAGGAAGCTACACCTCAGCTTGTAAGGACCTTGGCACATGTCCTGCATGGAGAAGCACCTCCCTGCCTGGGCTCCTTCTTGATGGCTTCTCCAGAAGACATCCAAGCCCTGATGTACCTGAAAGCACAGCTGAAGCCACAGTGGAAGTTGCTATAGATGGCTGTTGAGACACACCAGGAGGTGTAGCTCTGCTTTAGAGCTATGTGGAAAACCAGCTTCCCAGGCCCTGCTCTTCCTGGCTTGAAATGGGTCAAGGTGGGCAATTCATACCAGGAGAGGAGCACACTCCAGGCTCAGTGCAGCATTGGTCTGAGACCTCGGTTAGCTCGAGTAAACGTCGGTTAAACAAAGTACGCCTCTGCCCTTTTTTTTTTTTTTTTTGTACAAAAAAAAATTTATTATTTGAGAGAGACAGAGGAAGAGAGAATGGGTGTACCAGAACTTTTTGCCATTGCAAACAACTCCAGGTGTATGCGCCACTCTGCATCTGGCTTTACGTGGGCGCAGCGGAATTGAACCTATGCCGTTAGGCTTTGCAAGCAAGCGTCTTTAACCGTTGGGCCATCTCCCCAGCATTCTTTATTAAGCTTGCTTTGGGTGGAAAGCTCACGGAATCCGGGTCTGTCTCAGAACCGGATCCAATTTGCCTCCAGCCGCCGACCTCGGTCGATTCGCTCTCCCGCTGACGCAGTTCCTGCGCGCCTCCTCGGAGGTCGCGAGACGCTGGCGTCACGGCGGCGGGAGTCCTGATCGGCGGAGGGGTGGGCGGCTGGCGGCCGAGCGCTGTCCGGGCCGGGGCGAGTCCTGCGTGTCCCGCGTCCGGCACGCGCGCGTGTCCGGTGCACGGGCTTGTCTCGGTCTCCGGGACTAGGGCGGCCGGGTGTCGGCTGAGGGCCGCCCAGCCAAGCATGCTGGCCGCGGAGGCGTCCTGACCTCCAGCTCTGCCTCGCTGTTCTTTCGTTGCGGAGAGTGCCGCTCCGGCAGCGTTTACCACCTGGCGGGCCCGGGGCAGAAGCAGCCATGGCCAGCATCACCCAGCTGTTTGATGACCTCTGCGAGGCCCTGCTACCTGCTGCCCAGGTTCGTCCGGGCCAGCGCAGCCTGAACCGGAAGAGGGCGAAGCAAGGCCTCAAAAGGGTAGCCTACAATGCTCTTTTCACAAACCTCTTCCAAGAGGACACTCATCAGCGGCAGCCCGAGCCGTCGAAGCTCCCAGTAAAAAACAAGGTCCTTATGTTGTCCTTCGACTTGAGGGTGGGCGGCCTAGGCCCCGAGGCCGACCGTTTGGAGGAGCTTGTGGAGGAGCTGGAGGCAGCCCCTACTTGTCCGCTTGCGGAAGTGGGCACTGTGCTGGACCTCCTGGTTCAACTGGCAGGGAGCGGCCCCCCTCAAGTGCTACGGAGAAAACGGGACTACTTTTTTAATAACAAGCATGCGGGCAGGAATGTGCCCTACAGCGGTTACGATTGCTACGACTTGAGTGTGTTTGAGATGGATGTTCAGTCCCTTATCTCCGGAGAGGAGTATTTGTGTCATAACGTGATCCAGGAAGCACTTCAAGTGATGGAGGCTGCTCCAGGTACTGGCCTGCCTACCGTTGGGCTCTTTTCAGTAGGTGACTCATGTGGTGACAGGTTTGAGAGAGACACACAGGTCTCACTCTTTGGTGCCCTTGTGCACAGTCGCACTTATGACATGGATGTACGACTGGACCTACCTCCTGTTCCAGACAGCGCAGACTTCTCTGGACTGGCCATTAAGGTAGTCTTTTCTTACTTAGTATGGAAAATGCCTTCTTTGACCTTTTAGCACCATAATGCTAAATAGCTCATGCCAAGGTCATCAGGAAGCCAAGGTATCATGAGACAGAGTTGTTGGCACCCTACTCCTCACACAGGTGTGATTTGATGCTCACCTGCAGGCCAATAAAACAGTTTGCCTTACATCTTTTACCTCAGGGGCTGGTTGTTAAGTCACTTCTTTCTGCCCTCTAGTGCTGTCAATTTAAATTTAAGTTAATTAAAGTGAAATAATTTTTATTCCTCAATTGTACACTTCAGATGTTCAGTAGCCACATGTGACAAAAATGTTTGTTTAGGGTCAGGCGTAGTGTTGCATGCCTTTGATCCCAGCACTTGGGAGGCAGAAGTGGGAGGATTGCTGGGAGTTCCAGGCCAGCCTGGGCTAGAATGAGACCCTACTTAAAAAAAAAATGTTCAAAGTATACGTACAGTTTGGTATACTTTTCCACTTCTAATATGGAGGCATTTTTCCCCCTAGAGAGTAAATGGTCATCGTCTTGTATTTTATTACTTTGTAAAGGCCATTAAAGAATACACTGTTACTATTCAGTCATTGCCTTAATACAGTATACTTAAAAATATTTTTTATTGCCGGGCGTGTTGGCACACACCTTTAATCCCAGCACTCGGGAGACAGAGGTAGGAGAATTGCCATAAGTTTGAGGCCACCCTGAGACTCCATAGCGAATTCCAGCCTGGGCTAGAGTGAGGCCCTACCTCGAAAACCCCCCCAAAATTTTATTTATTTATTTATTTGAAAGAGGGAAAAAGGCAGAGTGAGAGTGAAAGAGAGAGAGAGAGGGAGAGAGGGAGGGAGGGAGAATGGGCGCACCAGGGCATCCAGCCACTGCAAACAAACTTCAGATACATGTGCCACCTTGTACATCTGGCTTACGTGGGTACTAGGGAATCAAACCGAGGTCCTTCGGCTTTACAGGCAAGCACTTTAACTGCTAAGCCATCTCTCCAGCCCCAATACAGTATATTTAGGTAATTTCCAGCTATAAATGGTGCCTCAGTAAACATTGGTGTGCTTACATTTTTCTGTATATAGCCTGAGTGCTGGGATTACAGATGTGCACCACCACATCTAGCTGGGAATTTGTTAGTGGATTATTTTGTATAATTATTTTAGTGATTGTGAAGGGGGCATTGTGTGATACATACATGCTTCAGGAATACAGAAGACATCTTTTGTCTGTGTGCCCTCTAGGGAATAAATGGACAGTGTAAATATGTTCTTGGAATGTTATCACACTTGGATGAATGTATGCACAAAGAAATAGGCCTTGGATTACTTTTCCCTATGGTCTCTAGGTTCCTCAGAGCATGGATCAGTGGGAAGATGAAGGGTTCCAGTCAGCATCCAATTTAACTCCTGATTCCCAGTCTGAGCCAAGCATGACCCCAGATGTGGACCTTTGGGAAACTGCACTCACCTATGAAGCCAGCAAACGGAGATGCTGGGAGCTCATCGGCTGGTGTGTAAGCCTTTCTTTGCCTTTAAATGTTCCTTGCCTCCACCTGCATTTCATTATAGTGAACATGTGTGTAGAGCTCAATCAAGTCTGACCCTTCCTTGGCCCTGGCTCTGACCTGTGAGTTTTGTAGTCCCCAGGCTCCCCTGTCACTGCTGTAGGGCACACTAGGATCACAAATGCATCTGTGTGTCTAGCTTTACATGGGTGCTAGGGTATTGAACATGGGCTGGCAGCTTTTGTGAGCAGGCACCTTTTCCCGCTGAGCCATCTCCCCAGGCTCAGCATTCTCTTTTTTTTTTTTTTTTGTTTTTGGTTTTTTGAGGTGGGGTTTCACTGTAGTCCAGGCTGACCTGGAATTCACTATGTAATCTCAAGGTGGCCTTGAACTGATTGTGATCCTCCTATCTCTGCCTCCCTAGTGCTGGGATTGAAGGCATGTGTCACCATGCCTGGCTTTTCTCTTCCTTTTTAAATTTTTTAAATTTTTATTTGCATTTTCCATGATTATAAAAAAAAAAATCCCATGGTAATTCCCTCCCTCCCCACCCCCCCCAACACTTTCCCCTTTGAAATTCCATTCTCCACCATATTACCTCCCCATCACAATCATTGTACTTACATATATACAATATCAACCTATTAAGTACCCTCCTCCCTTCCTTTTTCTTCCCTTTATGTCTCCTTTTTAACTTACTGGCCTCTGCTACTAAATATTTTCATTCTCATGCAGAAGCCCAATCATCTGTAGCTAGCCTTTTTTTTTTTTTTTAACATGTAGACTTTATTTATTTATTTGGGGGGAGGGCACCACTGCAAATGAACTCCAGATGCATGCGCCCATGTGCCTCTGCTTATGTGGGACCTGGAGAATCAAACCTGGGTCCTTAGGCTTCTCAGGCAAGTGTCTTAACTGCTAAGCCATCTCTCTATCCCCTTTCTTTTTATGTTATTTATTTATTTATTTTTTGGTTTTTCAAGGTAGGGTCTCACTCTAGCCCAGGCTGACCTGGAATTCACTATGGAGCCTCAGTGTGGCCTCCTACCTCTGCCTTCCGAGTGCTGGGATTAAAGGCATGCGCCACCACGCCCAGCTCCCCCTCTCTTCCTTTTTAAGACTGAATGCTGTTCCACTGTGTGTCACATTTTGTTTATCAACTCAAACTCATCCTTGTGAGTTGCTTTTACTTTTTTTTTTTTTCTTTTTTGGTTTTTTGAGGTAGAGTCTCACTTAGGCTACCTTAGGGCTGACCTGGATTTCACTCTGTAATCTTAGGGTGGCCTTGAACTCACAGAGATCCTCCTACCTCTGCCTTCTGAGTGTTGGGATTAAAGGCATGTGCTACCACGCCCAGCTTTTGCTTCTACATTTGGCTTAGTAAATGGTACTCTGTGAATGTGGGTGTACCAATCTTGTGTTTTCTTTTCTTTCTTTCTCTCTCTCTCTCTTTCTCAAATAAATAATATATAATATCCCAAAAAAAAAAAGAGAGAGAGAGAGAGAGAGAGAAAGAAAGAGGTAGATAGAAAGAGAATGGGCATGCCAGGGCCTCCAGCCACTACAAACGAATTCCAGATACATGTGCCCCCTTGTGCATCTGGCTTACATGGGTCCTAGGGAATCGAATCAGAGCCCTTTAGGCTTCACAGGCAAACTCCTTAACCGCTAAGCCATTTCCCTAGCCTTTGTGTTTGTTTTTAATGTAAGTATACACTGTGACTGAGTCATGGCCTATACATGTTCTCCCAGGGCTCCCAGTCAGTTTTGATCCTGGCCAATGCTAATTGAGGTTGAGAAGTTGGTTGGTTGGTGTTCACACCTCAGTGTCTGCCTTAGAGTTTGCCAGCTGTCACACTCATCTTCATATCCATTCCTGGGGAAAACACATCTGGCACTAAGTTGTATGTTGTCCCATCTGCTTACCACCTTCTCTTCTGTTTTCCTTGCAGCCCCCCTGGTCACAGAGAGGAGCCCTACCTCACTGAGGCAGGGAGGGATGCCTTCAACTGGTTCTGCAGACTCCACCGTGGAGAGCTGCAAACACTCAGTGGGGGCTTGCTGCAGCCTCCTAAACCAGTGCTAGTGACAGAGAGTGAGCTGGTGAAGGACTCCCTGAATGTCCTGCTGGGGGTTGTTTCTGCTACATTTTCCCTCTGCCAGGTGAGAAGTGCTTACTGTCTGTCAAGTGACAGCCTTGTATTGACAGCCTGTTGTTCTCTGCCAGGTATACTCAGAACATGCATGCTAAAGCATAGGATAAGGTCCAGTGCAGTTAATAGCAGGGAATTCCAGTTCTGTGGGCTTCTTACAAACAGGGTATAGTTAGTGGTGGAGTGCTTATGTAGAATGTGAAAGTTCCCTGGTACTGAAAAACAAAACAAAACAAATAACCCAGATAGCCACAGTCATCATATTTGTGTTCTAAACAATTGACTTTTTTTCCTGAGGTAGGGCTTTGCTCTAACCCAGGCTGATCTGGAATTCAGTATGTAGTCTCAGGGTGGTCTCAAACTCATGACAATTTTCATACTCTGTCTCCCAAGTACTGGGATTAAAGGTGTGCACCATCATGTCCAGCAATTTTTTTTTTTTTTTTAAGTAGGGTTTCTAGCCCAGGCTCTCACACATACTGAGCATGCCATTGGCTCCAGGGTTTTCTTTAAATTTTTTTTTTTTTTTTTTTTTTTCAAGGTAGGGTCTCACTCTAGCCCAGGCTTACCTGGAATTCACTTTGTAGTCTCAGGGTGGCCTCAAACTCATGGTGATCCTCCTACCTCTACCTCCCAAGTGCTGGGATTAAAGGCATGTGTCACCATGCCCAGCCTTTTTTTTTTTTTTTTTTTTTTTTTAATAGGAGCTGGAGAGATGGCTTAGCAGTTAAACGCTTGCCTGCAAAGGCTAAGGACCCAGGTTCAATTCCCCACTACCCACATAAGCCAGATGCACAAGGTGGCACATGCGTCTAGCAGTGGCTGGAGGCCCTGGTATGCCCATCCTCTCCCTCTTTTTCTCATATAGATCAATCAATAAATAAGACAATTATGTATTTGCAAGCAGAGAGAGTGAGATTGACAGTACCAAGGCCTCTTGCCACTACAGATGAACTCCATTTGCATGTGCTACTTTGTGTGTCTGGGCTTACATGGGTATAGAGGAATTGATCCCTAGCTGGTACGCTTTGCAAGCAAGTGCCTTTAACTGCTGAGCCATTCCCCAGCCCCAGGATTTTTTCTTTCTTTCTTTCTTTCTTTCTTTCTTTTTTTTTTTTTTTTAATTTTTATTAACATTTTCCATGATTATAAAATATATCCCATGGTAATTCCCTCCCTCCCCACCCCCACACTTTCCCATTTGAAATTCCATTCTCCATCATATTACCTCCCCATTACAATCATTGTAATTACATATATACAATATCAACCTATTAAGTATCCTCCCCTCTTCCTTTCTCTACCCTTTATGTCTCCTTTTTAACTTACTGGCCTCTGCTACTAAGTATTTTCATTCTCACGCAGAAGCCCAGTCATCTGTAGCTAGGATCCACATATGAGAGAGAACATGTGGCGCTTGGCTTTCTGGGTCTGGGTTACCTCACTTAGTATAATACTTTCCAGATCCATCCATTTTTCTGCAAATTTCATAACTTCATTTTTCTTTACCGCTGAGTAGAACTCCATTGTATAAATGTGCCACATCTTCATTATCCACTCATCTGTTGATGGACATCTAGGCTGGTTCCATTTCCCAGCTATTATAAATTGAGCAGCAATAAACATGGTTGAGCACATACTTCTAAGGAAATGTGATGAGTCTTTTGGATATATGCTTTTTTTTGGTTTTGAGATAGAGTCTCACTCTAGCTCAGGCTGACCTGGAATTCACTGTGTAGTCTCAGGGTGGTCTCGAACTCATGG
Source organism: Jaculus jaculus (assembly GCF_020740685.1). Classification (NCBI taxonomy): domain Eukaryota; kingdom Metazoa; phylum Chordata; class Mammalia; order Rodentia; family Dipodidae; genus Jaculus; species Jaculus jaculus. Next base: position 166,646,449 of record NC_059107.1, on the reverse strand, counting down.
TGATCCTCCTACCTCTGCCTCCTGAGTGCTGGTATTAAAGGTGTGCGCCACCACGCCTAGCTCTTTTTTTTCTTTTTTTAAATATTTTATTTTTATTTATTTATTTGAGAGAGAGATGTATATACAGAAATAGGTAGACAGAGAGAATGGGCACGCCAGGGCTTCCGGCCACTGCAGATGCGTGCGCCCCCTTGTGCATCTGGCTAACGTGGGTCCTGGGGAATCGAGCCTCAAACTGGGGACCTTAGGCTTCACAGGCAAGTGCTTAACCGCTAAGCCATCTCTCCAGCCCTGTTTTTTTTTTTTTTTTTTTATGTTTTATTTTTATTTGTTTGTTTGAGAGAGGGAAAGAGGCAGAGAGAGGGAGAGAGAGAATGGGCATGCCAGGACTTCCAACCACTGCAAACGCACTCCAGATGCATGCACCACCTTGTGCATCTGGCTTACATGGGTCCTGGGGAATTGAGTTGAGGTCTTTTGGCTTTACAGGCAAGCACCTTAATTGCAAAGCCCCCCCCCCTCTTTTTTTTGTTGTTGCTATCTTGGTTTTGCAAGGTAGGATCTTGCTCTAGCCCAGGGCTGACCTGGAACCCATTCTGTAGTTCTAGCACAGCAGCGGTCCTCCTCCCTCTGCCTCCCAGGTGCTGGGATTAAAGGTGTACACCATCAAGTTCAGCCTCCTCCCTTTGCCTCCCAGGTGCTGGGATTAAAGGTGCACACCATCATGCTCAGCCTAAGTTTTCTTATACTGCTGAAATACAATACGGAAGTTATTGTATTTGCCTGTTGGGAGATTATGATTACTGGCTCAGCTTTCTACTTACTGGTGCATTTCTGTTTTCTCAAGTCAGTATTGTTACTTAATATATTTCTAAATTTTTTCTGTTTAATGTGGGTTATCAATGTGATGGCTTACGCGCATGTGTGTGTGTGTTACTGGGATGGAACCCAGGGTCTGGCACATGCTAGGCAGGTGCTCTACCATTGACTAGGCTACACTCTAGCCTAGGTGCTCTTTTTCTTTTTTTTCTGGTATGCTTGGAAGTTGTGCTAGCTAAAGGTAGGACCTTGGTCAGGACTGACCACAGAGTGATCTTGGTTGTGACACTAATCCACCCTCTAAGTCTGTTTCCTAGCCCAGAGTTTAAGTGTAGTGTGGGTCACGGGTGCTGGCCAGAAAACAGCTTGTGCAGCTTCAGCTCTAACCTGGAATGCTTGAGTGAACAAAGTTGCCCACTCCCAATAAAGTTTTTCTTTTCTTTATTTTTGTTTTTTCAAGGTAGAATCTTGTGCTAGCCCAAGCTGGCCTGGAACTCACAGTGATCGTTTTTCCGCTGCCTCACGAGTGCAAGCTGTGTGCCACCACACCTGGCTTCTTTTTATAATTTCTTAAGGCCGACAGTATAGCTATTGATTTGATGTTACTTGCTTTACAGTGTAAACATTTACAGCTGTTACCTTTTTTAAAATTTTTTTAAAAAATTGGTTAAATTAATTTTTTTTTTATTTTATTTTAGAGTAGAAAGAGAGAGAGAATTGGCTGCCAGGGTCTCAGCCACTTCAGTCTAACTCCAGACACCTGTGCCATCTAGTGGGCATGTGTGACCTTGCCTCACCTTTGTGCTCTGGCTAATGTGGAATCTGGAGAGTAGAACATGGATCCTTAGGCTTTGCAGGCAAGTGCCTTAACTGCTAAGCCATCTCTCCAGCCCTAAATTTTAATTTTTTTATTGACAACTTACATAAATATAAACAATATAACATAGTTGCCTCCTATCACACTCCCTTCCAAATTTCCCTTTGAATCCCTTCTTTCCAACTAGTCTCTATTTATTTGTATGTCATCCCTTTTTTAAACTTTTTGTTTTGTTTTTCGAGGTAGGGTTTCACTCTAGCCCAGGCTGACCTGAAATTCACTATGTAGTTTCAGGGTGGCTGTGAACTCATGGTGATCCTCCTACCTGTGCCTCCCGAGTGCTGGGATTAAAGGTGTGCGCCACCATGCCTGGCTCTCTTTCATTTGATGTCAAAATATTTTCCTCCTATTAGGAAGATTTTGTGTAGTTAGTGCTAGGCACAAGGTCATGGATATCCAGGTAATTTTGTGTTTGGAAAATTGCATTGTAAGCAGTCTTACCCTTCCTTTGACTCTTACATTCTTTCTGCCACCTCTCCCACAATGGACCCTGAACCTTGGAAGATGTTAAGGAGATGTTTCAGTGCTGAACACTTCTGTCATTTCTTCTCAGTGCCTTTTGAATCATCCCAGTGGTCACTGCCATCTGAAAAGAAAATCTTCTCTAACCTAAAGTGAGAATAGCAATAATATATGGGTATAAAGATTAAGAAAAGTTGGGCTGGAGAGATGGCTTAGCAGTTAAGCACTTGCCTGTGAAGCCTAAGGACCCTGGTTTGAGGCTCGGTTCCCCAGGTCCCACGTTAGCCAGATGCACAAGGGGGCGCACACGTCTGGAGTTCGTTTGCAGAGGCTGGAAGCCCTGGCACACCCATTCTCTCTCTCTCCCTCTATCTGTCTTTCTCTCTGTGTCTGTCGCTCTCAAATTAAAAAAAAAAAAAAAAAAAAAAGAAAGAAAAGCGATAAGCCATGAGTGGTGGCATATGCCTTTAATCCTAACCTATTGAAGGCAGAGGTAGGAGGATCACTGAGTTCAAGGCCACCCTGAGACTACAAAATAATTTCCAGGTCAGCCTGGGCTGGAGTGAGACCCTACCTCAAAGAAACCAAAAGAAAAATGGAAAGTGCTTACAGAGCAGTTTGGTGGGCATAATTTATATGCATTTAGCTAGACAGCAGCAGTCATTACTTCTGTAGGGCTTATGACCTTCTCTGCCTTAGGCTTTTGACTAGGTTTTCAGTACCAGGCATGTATTCCCTCCCATGGAGCTTGTCTCCAGTTCAATTAGAGAGTGGTTGCTTTCTCCCATAACAGACGTGCCACCATTGCAACAGTTGGCGTATTTGGCCTGGTTGGCCAATCTTAAGACTTGCAATGTCCACTGCGGTTCACACCATTGATGACTTCTCTCTCTCATAAGGCTGCATGCAGCACAGCTTTTTCCAGCTTTCTCTCAGCTGGTCCGTAGTGAGGATATTTTCAGCTCAGCTCTAGCTTGATTTCTCAGTGACCTGCAGCCCAAGCATGTGGATTGTTCAGCAATAGGGTCTTACCATCTAGTTTTGGTGGAAACCAAGATTCTTGGCAATGACCTATGATGTTTTGGGGTCATCAGTTTCCCTGTTTTTTAGTTTCACTCTAGTACAGGCTGTTCTGGAATTCACTATGTAGTCTCAGGGTGGCCTTGAACTCATGGTGATCCACCTACCTCTACCTCCCTGAGTGCTGGGATTAAAGACATGCATTACCATGCTTGGCTTTTTTTTTTTTTAAACTTATTTATTAGAGAGAGAAAGAGATAAAGAGGTAGATAGAGAATGGGTGTACAGGTCCTCCAGCCTCTGCAACAAACCCTAGATGCAAGTGCCACCATTTGTACAGGTACTGGGGAATCAAACCTGGGTCCTTAGGCTTCACAGGCAAGTGCCTTCACCACCAAGCCATCTCTTCAGCCCAATTTTCCTCTTTTCTAAAAAAATATTTTTACTTATTTGCTAGGAGTGAGAAAGAGAAAGAGAAGTGGTGTACCAGGGCCTCTTGTTGATGCAAATGAACTTCCAATGCATGTGCCAGTCTGCCTCTGGCTTTATGGGGGTAGTGGGGAATTGAGTCCAGGACTTTAGGCTTTGCAAGGAAGTGCCTTAGCCGCAGAGCCATCTCTCCAGCCCTACTTTTCCTCTTAGTGCTGGGGAGTGTGTGATGACATGTATGTGTGTGTATGTATGTATGTATGTGTATGTAAACCACACACACACACACACACACACACACACACACACACACACGCTATATATGTATATTTTCTTTTTTTTTGGTTTTTCGAGGTAGAGTCTCACTCTGGTCCAGGCTGACCTGGAATTAACTCTGTAGTCTCAGGGTGGCCTTGAACTCATGGCGATCCTCCTACCTCTGCCTCCCAAGTGCTGGGATTAAAGGCGTGTGCCACCACACCCGGCTCATGTATATTTTAAAAATTTTTATTTGAGAGAGACGGTATGGGCATGCCAGGGCTGCCAACCAACTCCAGATGCTTGCACCACTGTGTGCATTTGGCTTTGCATAGGTGTTGGGGAATTGAACCTGGGCTCACATGTTTTCTAAGCAAGCGCCTTTAACTATTGTGCATCTTTCTAGCTCCCAACAAGTTTGTACATCTTTGATTATTTCTCATTTACCTATTTATTTTTTCGAGGTAGGGACTCACTGTAACCCAGGCTGACCTAGAACTCACTCTGTAGTCTTATGGTGGCCTCTCAAACTCACAGTGATCCTCCTAGCTCTGCCTTCTGAGTGCTGGGATTAAAGGTGTGCACCAGAATACCCAGCTCTCTATCTTTCTCTCTCCTTTTTTTTTTTTTTTTTTTTTTTTGAGGTAGGGTCTTGCTGTAGCCCAGTCTGACTTGGAATTCACTATGTAGTCTCAGGGTGGCTTTGAACTCGAACTCATGATGATCTTCATACTTCTGCCTCTTGAGTGCTGGGATTAAAGGCATGCACCACCATGCCTAGCTAATTACTATTCTTCTCTTTTCATTTTATTTATTTTATTTTTTGGTTTTTCAAGGTAAAGTCTCACTGTAGCTACAGCTAACTTGGAATTCACTATATAGTCTCAGGGTGGCCTTGAACTCATGGCAATCCTCCCACCTCAGCCTCCCAAGTGCTAGGATTAAAGGCCTGGCTTTTTTTTCTTTTTCTTTTTCTTTTTTTTTTTTTTTTGTTTATTTGAGAGACAGAAAGAGGCAGATTGTGAGAGAGATAATGGGTGCTCCAGGGCTCTCTTTCTTTCTTCCCTCCCTCTCTCCCTCCCTCCCTCTCTCCCTCCCTCCTTTCTTTTTTTTGTGTTATTTGAGAGAGAGAGAGAGAGACTTGGTGCACCAGGGCCTCAGCCACAGCTATTGAGCTCCAGACGCTTGTGCCACCTTAGTGGGCATGTGTGACCTTGCACTTGCCTCATGTTTGTGCATCTGCCTTATATTGGATATGAAGAGTCAAACATGGGTTTTAGGCTTTGCAGGCAAGCGCCTTAACCATTAAGCCATATCTCCAGCCCTATTTTATTTTATTTTTCGGGGTAGGGTCTCACTCTAGCTCAGGCTGACCTGGAATTCACTATGTATGTAATCTCAGAGTAGCCTTGAACTCATGGTGATCCTCCTACCTCTGCCTCCTAAGTGCTGGGATTAAAGGAGTATGCTATCATTCCAGCCTATTTCTTGTTTTAATATTGTATTTATTATATATAGAGAAAGAGGCAGACATAGGGAGAGAGAGAGTATTGGTATGCCAAGGTTTCCTGCCACCTCAAATGAACTCCAGATGCATGTGCCACTTAGTGCATCTGACTTTATATGGGTACTGGGAAATTGAACTTAGGTCCTTAGGTTTTGCAAGTATGTATCTTAACCACTAAGCCGTCTTTCCAGCCCCCATCATTATTTCTCTTGGATGTGTCCCTGGGAATCAGCCTATCAGAGCTAGTGGAAGACATATTTGGAGTCAGACAAGCTACAATTGTGAGAAGAGGTCATAAGTGGCAGGCCTATTTGTCTGACCCTGAGAAGGCTGTCCAGGTGCACTTGCAATGTGTAGAGGTGTTCTGTGTATCTGTCATCTGTTCCAAAGTTGGAAATTTTTTGTAAATATTTTATTCACGAGACAGAGAGAGAATTGGTAGTCAGGGCCTCTAGTCACTGTAGATGAGCTCCAGATGCATGCACCCTCTTTTGCATCCTTTGGCCTTAACTGCTAAGCCATCTTTCCAGCCCATAAGTTGGAATTTTAAACATGCTTTTAGGTGTAGTCAGTTAAAAATTTCATTTTGTTTTAGCCTGCATGTTCATCTCACATTGGGGCGTGGTTTGAGGACATTCACCTTTTTCTTCTTTTTCTTTTTTCTTTTTTGAGGTAGGGTCTCACTCCAGCCCAGACTGACCTGGAATTCACTATGTAGTCTCAGGGTGGACTCCAACTCATAGAGATCCTCCTACCTCTGCCTTCCAAGTTCTAGGATTAAGGACGTGTGCCATCATGCCCAGCTCTCACTTTAAAAAAAAAAAAAAATTATTTATTTTAGACAGAAAGGGAGAGAGTGAATGGGTGCACTAGGGCCTCTAGCCCCTGCAAACGAACTCTAGACACATGTGTCTTTCTCCTTGTGCATCTGACTTGTATGGGATCTGGAGGATTAAACCTGGGTCCTTAGGCTTCACAGGCAAGCACCTTTACCATTAAGCCATTTCTCCAGCCCTGTTTGTTTGTTTTTCAATTTAGGGTTTCACTCTAGTCCAGGCTGACCTAGAATTCACTATGTAGTCTCAGGGTGGCCTTCAACTCATGCAATCTTCCTACCTCTGCTTCCCAAGTGCTGGAATTAAAGGCGTGTGCCACCACCACACCCAGTGCATTTGCCTTTTGATTTTGTTTTGGTGTTATGTTTCATTTTTGCTTGTAGACATGCTGTGGCTGAGAAGCCTAGGGCTGTAGGCTCAAAGTTCTACTCTCTGGTTTTGCTTATATGTGTGTGTGTAATGTGTGTGGTTTATGCACATGTATGTGTCCATGTAGCCCCCATGTGGTGGGGTGTACTCATTTCTGGTGGCCAGAGTGGAACGTCTTGTGTCAGCTTCTTCACTCTTCCACCTGTTCTTGTTTGAGCTGGAATCTCTCATGATCCCAGATCCTGCTTGCTTTTTTTTGGCCCCTCAAGCTGAAGTGATTTTGGGTCTCTGCTCCCCTGTAGCAATAGAAGTAAACCAGTGTGTGGCCATGCCCAGCTGTTTGTTAAGAGTTCTGGAGATGTGAGCTCTGATGGTCTCAGGCCCTCATGCTTGTGCAAGAAGAACTTTGATGTCATCTCGCTAGCTTTGTTCTGATGTTTGTTTGTTTTTTTTTCAGGGTAGGGCCTTATTCTAGCCCAGGCTGACGTGGACTTCACTCTGTATTCTCAGGGTGGCCTTGAGCTCAAGGCGGTCCTACTACCTCTGCCTCCCTAGTGCTAGGATTAAAGGCGTGTACTATCATGCCCAGCTTTTTTGGTGTTTTTGAGACCCCCATATTGGCCTTGGACACTCAATTATCTTGCCTCAGTCTCCTGAGTCCTGGGGTCACAATCATGTGCCATCACATGTGGCTTACTTTTACTTTTCGAATTTCCGGTTTGTCTTGGTCTTTGGGAACTTTGTGGGGAGGTATGGTGGATAGGAACAAGAACAAAAGGAGATGGCACCACAGTGAGTTTCCTGATGCCTGGCCTCTTTAACGCCCTCTTCTTGTCCTGTAGCCAGCTCAGGCGTTCGTGGTGGAACGGGGTGTCCACGTGTCGGGTGCGTCTCCTGAGAGCATCAGCAGCATCCTGTCAGAGGTAGCAGAGTATGGGACCTACTATACACGCCTGAGCCGCTTCTCTCTGCAGCCTGCCCTAGGCTCCTTGTGCAGCAGGGGCCTTGTGTTTCAGGTACAACTTTATGAGAACCATATTGCCTTACAAGAGAATCAGATCCTGTTCCAGAACCCAAGACCAAACCTCATCCATCATCCTACTAGAACTTGGCCTAGTTGTGTTTGGAGTAGAGGGAGGCAGGTGTGGCCAACATTTGTGAAACCTTTGGGGATAAGCTCAGGTGCTGGTGGGATGAGCAAGGCAGATACTAGTCACCTGCTCCTTACATGCTCCAGTGCCTTGTATGGTACCTGGCAAGGAGGGAATCATGTTCTGATGAGTTGATGTTTGAGGTACAAGGAATTGCTGTTTGTTGAAAGACTTTTAGCTTGCTTATATACTGGTAGAATCCAACAAGTTCTTGGGGCAGTCTGAGCCACGTGAGGAGGGGTGTTTGGAAAGCATGATGTGCAGAAACCAGAGGCAGGGAGGGAGTGAAGCAGATGCTACTGCTGCATTGCTTGTGGTGCCAGCAAAGCTGCAACTGTAGCAGAGCCCTAACCTTAACCTGTCTCTTCCTGTGAAGCATCTTGCTTGGAAGTAAAGCCCTGTTCTTTAGACTCGGAATGCATTTGCAAGCCCTGAGTGCATGGCTGTGTCATAGCCCAACTGTCCTTCTACCCTTTGCCCATCATAGGCCTTCACCAGTGGCCTGAGAAGGTACTTGGAGTATTACCGGGCCTGCGTTCTCTCTACTCCAACAACCCTGAGCCTCCTCACCATTGGCTTTCTCTTCAAGAAACTGGGACGACAACTCAGGTGAACCTCAGCACAGTAGCCTAGCATGTTTGGGGAGCAGATATGAGGCTTGCAGAGCAATGAAGAACCAGCTTTGCATCCTGCCAAGGAGGGCCAGGAGAGCAGACTTTGGGTTGACCAAGTAGTCCATGTTCAGTTGGTCACCAGGTGCCAAGCACTGGATGGTATGTCTACTACCTGCCAATTATAATGATTTTTGTCTGGGCCCAGAATCACCTGCTTAAATAGCACATAAGGGACTCATGGACATGGTCTCTAACATTCATCAGCCTATTAGTAAGCAACCCAGCACAGTGTCTATTGGCAAATGTGAATCTCAGAGAGGTTGGGGCAACTGGATATGTGGGGTGAGTAGGCACTGCCCAGAGGAGGACATATTCCAGTCATCAAAAAGTTCTGTGGATTGAGTCTGAATCCGGAGGGGTGTATATGTCATATGGAGTACAGACTTCAGTATGCTGAGAAGGTGAGGGACCCATGAAAAGGATTGTTGTTCATCTCAACCAGAGAGGGTGGCATCCTGGACTATGCAAGATGGGGAGTTTCGGGAGGTTCTGCAAGTGTGAGGTAAGGGAGTCTTAGGCCCAGGATGAGGTGGGGAGGTGGGACACATTGAGTATGGATGTGTTAATGCCATCCAGGTAGACTGTACAGGATATAGCCTCAGGCAGGGCCCAGCAGGAAGCTCTAATCTGGTTTCTTGGGGGTGTAAGTTGTTTTATGTCCTGAGTAGACCTCAGGGGAACATGAAGAACTTGCTCACCCTGTCTGATCTGGGCCTGAGGACACTCTCTTCTGTCACCTGTTCTGATCCAGCCTCTTGATCTAGGTACCTGGCTGAACTTTGTGGTATTGGCACTGCACTCCCGGGTACCAGTGGACGAGAACCCAGGGCTAAGTTCCCTACTGTGAGTTGGACTTCTTTCTCTCCCTTCCTCTTCCCTCCCGTTCTTCTCCTCCCCTCTCCTTCCCCCTGTTTCCTTCCCTTCCTTCCTAGGTTTGTGCCCACATACCCCAAGTTGTGTGTATTCTTGCCGTTTTGTGACATAGTCTGCTGGGCTTGTTGCCTGGCCAGGCAGAATGCCAGGCTCAGCTGTGGCTGAGCATCCATCCTGTGTTCCCTTGGTGTTTGCAGGGAGTAAAGCTGCTGTCCTACCTCTATCAGGAGGCGCTGGATAACTGCAGTAATGAGCATTATCCCGTGCTGCTGTCCTTGCTGAAGACCAGCTGTGAGCCCTACACACAGTGGGTAGTGGGTAGCCTGCACCAGCCAGGTCTGGGCTGCATACAGTGGTGGTGGGGGATGGCTTTACTTAGAGCAAACAGATATTTGATTTTCCTCTTGTCCAAGACCCACTGAGTACTAGGACCCACATGAGTGAGATGGACTGAGGACCTACTTGTCAGGATGCAATGTTTATCCATGGCTGGCCACACCCACCTGGTTCAACCAAGTATGGCTGACTTTACCCACCCATGGCTGACTATGCCTACTTCCTGTCTCTGTTCAATCATCACACCTACCCTGCAGCACTCCATACATGCCAAGCTCATCTGCCCCATTACCCATTGCCCCACAGGTTCATCCATGATTGGGTATATAGTGGAGTCTTCAGAGATGCTTATGGGGAGTTTATGATCCAGGTGAACCATGAGTACCTCAGTTTCAGAGGTAGGTAGCTGCTAGATGCTAGACTGGGCCTTTTGTCTGGGGTCAGGGCCATTAAGATGGTAAACCATCATGTTTTGTTCCATGATAGACAAATTTTATTGGACCCATGGCTATGTGCTCATTTCCAAAGAGGTGGAGGACTGTGTTCCTGTATTCTTGAAGCACATTGCTCATGATGTGTATATCTGTGGGAAGACCATCAACCTGCTGAAGCTCTGCTGTCCCCAGGTATAAAGGATCCTGCCAGCTGCACACAGCTGGGCGGGTGGGGTTTGCATGGGCAGGGAGAGACTGGGGCAAGGTCTGTCCACAGATGGTGTCTGATCACGTTGCAGCCACATTCTTCTGCATGGGATATAGGAGATGCCGTAGGATTCTCTCAACTTTATTTATTTGTTGGAGAGAGAGAGAAAGAGAGGGAGAGAGAATGGGCACACCGGAGCCTCCAGCCACTGCAAAGGAACTCCAGATGCATGTGCCCCCTTGTGTATCTGGCTTACGTGGGTCCTGGGGATTGAGCTGGGGTTCTTTGGCTTTGCAGGTAAGTGCCTTAACCAATAAGCCATCTTTCCAGCCCTCTCTCAACTCTTTTTCTGAAGGCTTTCTGTAAAAGTCTGATGCCATCTTTGGTACAGGCTGGTCTTGGCCCCACATGTAGTGTCTCCCTTAGTGGAGGCTCCATGTGTCAGGGGCACAGCTGGTGGAGACTGCCACAGGTCAAATACTTGGTCTGTGGAGCCATCAAGGGTGTCACTGCCCCTAGGCTTAAGAATAAACTTTTTGAGGCAAAACCATGTGGCCATCCACATGCATTATTGAAACACAGCACCAAGACACTACCTGGTCTTTGTTCCTCCTGTCTCTGGTCATCTGTGGTACTTATTGCACTCTCCTTTGGCAGCACTACCTCTGTTGGTCTGATGTCCCTGTCCCTCGCATCTCGGTGATTTTCTCCCTTGAGGAATTGAAGGAGATTGAAAAGGACTGTGCTGTCTACGTAGGACGAATGGAGAGGTTTGCTCGTCACAGCTTCGTCAGCAAGGAGGAGAAGGTGCTTGACTGTGGGACTTGGGGCTTTCTCTGCACATGCCTTCACTTGCTGGAGTCCTGAGCTAATGGGGCTGGCCACTGAGTGTGGCACATGCCAAGGTAGCATGGCTCCCTCTGGTGTCTCTGTCCTTATGGTGTATCTGGGTGGAAATACCTATGATGTGCCAAGGAAAATCAGAATGTGTCTCCTGGAGACAATTGCACAGGGCTAGAGCTCTGTCCTTTGCTCTACAGGACTAGGGTCTAGCATATACTCCAGGTTTTGCCAAAATGGGTGGCTCCATTTGGAGTCTCTGGGCAGCCAGCACCAGAGGTTCCTGTACTCATGGCTTCTGCAAGCTGTGCCTTGCTCAGAAGATGTATTATAATTACTTTCTTTGTTGCTGTGACAAAATAGTTAATAAGAAGCCACTTGGAGAAATGGCTTAGTGGTTAAGCTATTGCCTGTGAAGCCTAATGACCCCGGTTCGAGGCTCGATTCCCCAGGACCCACGTTAGCCAGATGCACAAGGGGCGCACACATCTGGAGTTCATTTGCAGTGGCTGGAAGCCCTGGTGTGCCCATTTTCACTCTCGCTCTCTCTTTCCCTCTCTCTCTCTGTCACTATCAAATAAATAAATAAAAATGAACAAAAAAAAATTAAAAAAAAAAAGAAGCCACTTATAGGATGAAAGGCCTATTTCTGCTTACAGTTCAAGGGTAAAATCCATCATAGCTGGTCACATTCATTCCACAGTCAGAAAGCAGACTGAACTGATACTAAGCTTGTCCCTTCCTTTTTATTCAGTTTGGGACCTCTCCCCCTATTCATGGAATAGCACTGTTCACATTCAGAGTGAGTCTTTCCACCTCAACCAAATCTAGAAATGCCCTTACAGACATACCCATACTAGGGTGATTCTAAATCCCATCAAGTTAACAATCAAGATTAACTATCACAGAAGGAATGTGTGTTCCTAGAAGAGGAGAAGGGATCAGTGGTGGGCCAGTGCCAACCCCAAGAACTTTCCTTGTCTGGTACACAATGGGCAATGGGGAGACCTAGGGTCTGAACAGGGAAGTCCCCTCTGTAAGCCCTTAGTCCTTTCCAGACATTCTGTGGTTTCAGCCCCAACTATCCGAGAGTATGTCAACTTCAGCCACACACTTAGAGCCACTTTTCTACTCCAAACCCTGTCCTGGAGCTGTGGGTGGTACCTCAAACTTGCTAACTTCAAGTCTATACAAGTAGAAGAGGTGGCTGCTAACAGTGACCAACAGTGTGATGCAGACATCTAGCCCCCTCCACACCATCCCAAAGGAGGGAACAGAGTATTAAGATTCCTATTGTCAGCCGGGCGTGGTGGCGCATGCCTTTAATCCCAGCACTTGGGAGACAGAGGTAGGAGGATCACTGTGAGTTCGAGGCCACCCTGAGACTACATAGTGAATTCCAGGTCAGCCTGGGCTAGAGTGAGACCCTACCTCAAAAAACCAAAAAAGAAAAAAAAAAAAAAGATTCTTACTGTCTTTTTCTTTTATGCTTTCCCATTTATTTATTCAATTTGGTTTTTTAAGGTAGGATATTGCTATAGCCCAAGCTGACCAGGGATTGATTCACTATATACTCTCAGGCTGGCCTCAAACTCATGGCAGTCCTGTCTCTGCCACCCAAATGCTAGGATTAAAGGTGTATGCTACCACCCTGTTTTTTTGTTTTCATTTTTTTTAATTAATTCCATTTTTTTTTGACAACTTCTATGATTATAGACAATAAACCATGGTAATTCCCCACACCACCCACATTCCCTTTTGCAGCTCCACTCCATCATATCCCCTCTCCCCTCAATTGGTCTCTTTTTCTTTTCCTCAATTTTTATTAACATTTTCCATTATAAAAAAATATCCCATGGTAATACCCTCCCTACCACCATTTCCCCTTTGAAATTCCATTCTCCATCATATCCCCTCCCCCTCTCAATCAGTCTCTCTTTTATTTTGATGTCATGATCTTTTCCTCCTCTTATGATGGTCTTGTGTAGGTAGTGTCAGGCACTATGAGGTCATGAATATCCAGGCCATTTTATGTTTGGAGGGAGCATATTTTAAGGAGTCCTACCCTTCCTTTGGCTCTTACATTCTTTCTGCCACGTCTTCCACATTAGACCCTGAGCCTTGGAAGGTGTGATTGAGATGTTACTCAGTACTCCAGTCATTTCTTTCTAGCACTATGATACCTTCTGAGTCGTCCCAAGGCCACTATTATCTGAAAAGAGAAGATTCTCTATCCAAAGTGAGTGTAGCATTAATATAAGGGTATAAATATTAAGAGAAGTGCTTACTGGGCAGTTTGATAAGCATAGTATATACATTTTTCCAGACATTAGCAGATCCCTAGGGCTCATGACTAGCCCTGTTTTAAGTTTTCAATATCAGGGATGTATTCCCTCCCATGGAGCAGGCCTCCAGTCCAATTGGAGGGCAGCTGGTTTTCACCATAACAGACATGCCACTATTGCACCCATTGGCTCATTTAGGCTGGCTGGCCAATTATAAGGCTTGCAGTGTCCACTGTTGAGTATCTTCACTGGTGGGTATCTTTTTCTCCCATTGAACTACATGGAGTATGGCTTCTTCCAGCTTTCTGTCAGCTGGTCTACATGGAGGAAGTTATCAGCTTGGTTCCAACAGGATTTCTCAGTGGCCTTGCAGCCCAAATATGTGGAGTCTTCAGCAATAGGGTCTTACCATCTATTCCTGGTGGGAAACCAAGGGTTTTGGCAATGGCCTATAATGTTTTGGGGGCATTAGGGACATCCGTGGCCAACAACTCACTGGAAGGTATCCCACCCTGGCACTGAAAATTTTCTAGCAACGATCTATGACTCCTGAGTGTCCCATTGTCCAAAACTGGAGGATTCCATATGATTTATTTATATCCTCTTAGATTGTGATTAGCCCTCCCTCTGACTTTCCTTTACTCAATCTCTTCCCCTGACCTCACTTGGGCCTTTTCACCCCCATTAATCTATTCTTCTACTTACATATATACAATACCATCCTATTAAGTATCCTCCTCCCTTCCTTTTTCTTCACTTTATATCTCTTTTCTAGCTTACTAGCCTTTGCTACTGAGTTCCTACTCACACAGAAGTCCAATCATCTGTAGCTAGGATCCACTTATGAGAGAGAACATGTGACATTTGGCTTTCTGGGCCTGGATTACCTCACTTAGTATAATCCTTTCCAAATCCATCCTTTTTTTTGCAAATTTCCTAACTTCATTTTTCTTTACTGCTGAGTAGAACTCCATTATATAAATGTGCCATATCTTCATTATCCACTCATCAGTTGAGGGACATCTAGGCTAGTTCCATTTCCCAGCTATTATACATTGAGCAGCAATAAACATGGTTGAGCATGTCCTTCTAAGGAAATGGGATGAATCCTTAGGATATATGTCTAGGAGTGCTATAGCTGGGTCATATGGTAGATCAATTTTTAGCTGTTTTAGGAACCTCCACACTGAGTTCCACAATGGCTGGACCAGATTGCATTCCCACCAACAGTGTAGAAGGGTTCCCCTTTTTCCACATCCCCACCAGCATTTATGATCATTAGTTTTCATGATGGTAGCCAATCTGATAGGTGTGCAATGGAATCTCAATGTAGTTTTAATCTGCATATCCCTGATGACTAGGGATGTAGAACATTTGTTTAGATGCTTATACACCATCTGTATTCTTCTTTTGAGAACTCTATTTAGCTCCATAGCCCATTTTTTAATTGGCTTGTTTGATTTCTTATTATTTAACTTTTTGAGTTCTTTGTATATCCTAGATATTAATCTTCTATCAGATATATAGCTGGCAAAGATTTTTTTCCCATTCTGTAGGTTGCCTCTTTGCTTTATTCAGTGTCCTTTGCAGTACAAAATCTTTGTAATTTCATGAGGTCCAGGGGTTAATTTGTGGTTTTATTGCCTGAGCAATTGGGGTTATATTCAGAAAGTCCTTGCTAAAACCAATATGTTGAAGAGTTTCTCTTACTTTTTTCTGTAGCAATTTCAGTTTCAGGTCCGATGTTAAGGTCTTAAGTCCATTTGGACTTAATTCTTGTGCATGGAGAGAGAGAATAATCTATTTTCATCCTTCTACAGATACATTCCCAGCACCATTTGTTGAAGAGGCTATCTTTTCACCAATGAGTATTTTTGGCATTTTTATCGAATATCAGGTAGCTACAGCTACCTGGACTTATATCTGGGTCTTCTATTCTGTTCCATTGATCTACATATCTGCTTTTGTGCCAGTACCACGCTGTTTTTGTTACTATGGCTCAGTAGGTATGGTGATACCACCTGCCTTATTTTTGTTGCTCAGTATTATTTTAGATATTCGAGGTTTTTTTGTGATTCCAAATGAATTTTTGGATTGTTTTTTCTATTTCCATGAAGAATGCCTTTGGAATTTTGATGGGAATTGCATTAAATATGTAGATTGCTTTTGGTAAGATTGCCATTTTCACAATATTGATTCTTCCAATCAAGGAACAAGGGTTGTTTTTCCATTTCCTAGTGTCTTCTGCAATTTCTTGCTTGAGTATTTTATAGTTTTCATCGTAGAGATCCTTTACTTCCTTGGTTAGGTTTATTCCAAGGTACTTTATTTTCTTTGATGCAATTGTGAATGGAGTGATTCTGTGATTTCATCCTCTTTGTGTTTGTTGTTAGCATATATGAATGCTACTGATTTCTATATATTTATTTTTTATCCTGCTACGTGGCTGTGGGTGTTTATCAGCTCTTAACAGTTTGCTGGTAGAGTCTTTAGGGTCCTTTATATATAGAATCATGTCATTTGCAAATAATGAGAACTTGATTTCTTCCTTTCTAATTTGTATCCCTTTTGAGTGCGTCTCTTGCCTTATTGCTGTGGCTACGACTTCCAGTACTATATTAAATAAAAGGGGACAGTGGACACCCTTGTCTTGTTCCTGATTTTAGTGGAAAAGCTTCCAGTTTTTCCCCATTTAGTAATATGTTGGCTGTCGGCTTGTCATAAATAGCTTTTATTATATTGAGATATGTTCCTTCTATTCCCAGTCTCTGTAGGACTTTTATCATGAAGGGATGTTGGATTTTGTCAAACGCTTTCTCTGTGTCCAATGAGATGATCATGTGATTTTTGTCCTTCAACCCATTTATATAATGTATTACATTTATAGATTTGCATATGTTGAATCATCCCTGCATCTCTGGGATAAAGCCTACTTGGTCAGGGTGAATGATCTTTTTGATATACTCTTGTATTCTGTTTGCCAATATTTTGTTGAGAATTTTTGCATCTATGTTCATGAGGGAGATTGGTCTGTAATTTTCTTTTTTTGTTCTATCTTTGCCTGGTTTTGGTATCAGGGTGGTACGGGCCTCATAGAAGGAGTTTGCTTGTTTTCTAGGTCCATTTGCTTGAAACACCATTTTCCATCCTTTCGCCCTAAGATAGTGTCCATTCTTTGTAGAAAGGTGGGTTTCTTGGAGGCAAGAAATTGAAGTCTGCAAACCTATGCCTTTTGGTTGGGGCATTGAGGCTGTTCATATTAAGAGATAATATTGAAAGGTGTGTATTCATTTTTGCCATTTTTTGTAGTTCTTCCGGTTTTACCTTTTCTCCCTTGTGTTAAGTAGTATTTGAATATTGTTTGTTTTTTCCTGGTTCTTTATATGTGTGCTTTTCTTTTTCTTCAGTATGGAGGATTCTTTCAAGTATTTTCTGTAGAGCTGGCTTTGTCTTCAAATATTCCTTTACCTTGCTTTTGTCATAGAATGTCCTTATTTCTCTGTCTATTTGAATGGATAGTTTTGCAGGATAAAGTAACCTTGGTTGACAGTTGTTATCTTTCAGGACTTGGAATACATTGCTCCACGCCCTTCTGGCTTTTAAGGTTTGTGTTGAATAATCTGCTGTAATCCTGATAGGCTTGCCTTTGTAGGTAACTTGATTTTTCTCTCTGACTGCTTTCAATATTTTTTCTTTGGATTGTGTGTTTGGTAGTTTGATTATAATATGGGGAGGAGAGGTTCTTTCCAGGTTTTGTCTGGCTGGTGTTCTAAAGGATTCCTGTATCTGCATTGGCACCTCTTTTCCAATTTGGCGGAAGTTTTCTTCTATGATTTTGTTAAAGACGCCTACTATGCCTTTGGAGTGAAAATTCTTCTCCTCCTACTATGCCCTGAATTCTTATGTTTGATCTGTTCATAGTGTCCTGAATATCTTGAAATTCTCACTCATACTTTTCTATTAGTTTGTCTTTCTCTCTGTTGAACTATATTAGATCTGCCACCTGGTCTTCTAGCTTAGATACTCTGGCCTTTCATTTATCCATTCTACTGGTGAGATTTTTCTACAGAGGTTTTTATTTCATTAACATTGTTCTTCATTGCTAGTAATTCTGACTGGTTTTTCTTTATTATTTCTATTTCCTTATTTATGTCTAGTATTGACGTCTTCATTTCATTAAATTGCTGTCCTGTGTTTTCTTTGATTCCTTTGATTTCCTCTTTCATTCTTTGATTTCTTCTTTGACTTCTTTGAACATATTTATAATCATTCTTTTGAAATCTTTCTCAGGCATTTCCTCTAACTCGTTCTCACTGGAGGTCATTTCTGATGCATTAATACTTTTTGGTGGATTTATATTGTCTTGATTTTTGGTGTTTCTTGTGTTATAATGTATATGTTTTTGCATCCTGGATTATTTAATGATTGGATTTTCTAGTTAGCTGGGTATTGTTAGATGTATCAGACAGTCTGATGTTATATAACTTCAGGGTAGGAGCTTAAGGCTTTAGGTGTGGCTCTCAAGACTCTCAGAGTATCTACAAAAGTGACCCTGGGTGTTGGGTTTGCCTGCTATGAGAGTATTCACATAGGCTGAGTGGAACACAATACAGGTAGATTCTAAAATTTACCTAAACAATGTACACTTTCAATGAAAAATAGCTCAGAGTATTTATCTAAGAGTAGGTATTATGATAACCAGATCCTCTAGTTGTCTCTTATTGTGTATGGTGCCCCACCCACACTCTTAATCCTGACAACAAGGAGGTTAAGATTTCTGATCTGTTGAGGGTTCCAAGTCAGCTTGTGACCTTGTGAGACCCTTCCCTGGTGTAATCCCAGTTACCTCTGCTTCTGCTTGGGTCCCCTGTCGGTTCAAGTTGGTGTGGCCAGGTCCAGCAGCCCTGAATAAATACTTTTAAATGCATATTTAAACTGTGAAAATTGAAATAATAATGTTGCTTTAATATGGGCTGGAGAGATGGCTTAGTGGTTAAGTGCTTGCCTGTGAAGCCTAAGGACCCCGATTCGAGGCTTGATTCCCCAGGACCCATGTTAGCCAGATGCACAAGGGGCTGCATGTGTCTGGAGTTTGTTTGTAGTGCCTGGAGGCCCTGGTGTGCCCATTCTCTTATTCTCTGCTGCTTTCTCTGTCTGTCACTCTCAAATAAATAAAAAATATTTTAAATTGCTTTAATACTAATATATATATTATATACTAACATATATATATATATATATATATATATATATATATATATATAACACACACACTTTTTATTGACAACTTCTATACTTATGGACAACAAACAACCATGGTATTTCCCTGCCCTTCCCCACTTTCCCCTTCATAACTTTGCTGTCCATCATATCCCCTCCCTTTCTCCATTAGTCTCTTTTTTAATTTGATGTCATCATCTTTTTCTCCTATTAGGGTCTTGTGTAGGTATTGCTAGGCACTGCAAGATCTTGGATGTCGAGGCAGATTCTGTCCAGACAGTTGTATGTAAGGAGTCCTAACCTTCCTTTGACTGTTACATTCTTTCCATCACCTCTTCTGCAATTGACCATGAGACTTGGAGGGTGTGAGATGTTTCAGTGCTGGACACTCCTCCGTCACTTCTCAGCACTATGTTGTGTTTTGGGTCATCCCAGTGGTCATCACCATCTAAAAAGAGAAGCATCTCTAACCAGAAGTAAGAGTAGCATTAACTTTTCAGTACCAGGCATATATTCCCTCCCATAGAGCAGACTTTCAGTCCAATTAAAGAGCAGTTGGAAGCTGGGCATGGTGGCACATGCCTTTAATCCCAGCACTCAGGATTGCTGAGAGTCCGAGGCCACCCTGAGACTACATAGTTAATTCCAGGTCATCCTGGACCAGAGTGAGACCCTACCTCAAAAAAACAATAATAATAATAATAAATAAATAGTGAGCAGTTAGTTTCCCCCAGAGCAGACATGGCACTATTGTACTCATTCAGTCATTTGGCCTGTCTGGCCAAATTTGAGGCTTCCAGTGCCCACTGTTTTCACTCTTGATGACTTCTGTCTCCCAAAAGGCTGCATATAATGCAGCTTTTTCCAGCTTTCAGTTGGCTGGGTTACAGGGAGAAGGTTTTCTGCTTAGCACCAGCTTGATTTCTTAGTGACTCTGCTGCTTAGGCATGTGAAGTCTTCAGCAATAGGGTCTTACCATCTGTTTCTCATGGGAAACCAAGGGCCTTGGCAATGGCCTATATTGTTTTGGAGGCAACAGGGTCCTCCCTGGTGAATAACTCACTGGAAGGTATCCCATCCCTGGCACTGAAAATTTTCTAGTAACAATCTATGACTTCTGGATATGCTGTTATTCAAGAAAATAGATTTTCATGTGTCTTATTTAGAATATCTTGAATTTTGATTGACACCCCCCCCCCCAGATTCTTTTATTTAAATTTTTTTTTCTATTGAGCAGGAGAGATGGCTTAGCTGTTAAGGCATTTATTTGCCTGAGATGCCTAAGGACCCATGTTCTACTTCCCAGGTCCCACATAAGCCAGACTCACAAGGCTGCACACGTGTATAAGGTCACACATGTGCACAAGGTGGTGTATATATCTGGAGTTTGATTGCAGTGGCTGAAGGCCCTGGTATGCCAATTTTCTCTCTTTCTCATAAATTAAAAAATATTATTTTTCTGGGCATGGTGGTGTAAGCCTTTAATCCCAGCACTCAGGAGGCGGAGGTAGGAGGATCGCCATGAGTTCAAGGCTACCCTGAGATTACATAGTGAATTCCAGGTCAGCCTGGGGTAGAGTGAAACCCTACCTTGAAAAAAAAAAAATTATTTGAGAGAATGAGGATGGTCTTTAGCCACTGCAAAGGAACTCAAGACACATGTTCCACCTTGTACATGTGGTTTTACATGGGCACTGGGAAATAAACCCAGGTTGCTAGACTTTGTACACAAGCACCTTGACCTGCTGAGCCATCTCTCTAGCCCTGCTTATTGTCTTTTTCAGGAATTACGTATGGAAATTGCAAAACAGGAATTAATTGTCCATGCCCGGGAAGCTGCATCCAGGGGCCTGAGTGAGCTGAGTGGTGAGCACAGGTCCAGATCTCCCCTCTAGTTTGGGGCCCTTGCTGGCCTCCAACTGCCTCTCACCTTCCCTTGCAGACCGGCAGATGTCAGAACAGATGGCCATGGATGCCCGGAAGCGAGAGCAGTTTCAGCGGTTGAAGGAACAGTTTGTGAAGGATCAGGAGGTGGGTGGTCTAGGCCTGGGAGGTTCTGGCTCCTGGAATTGTGAGTTACTGAGTGAGGCTGTGTGTGTTGTATAGCGACGGCTGGCAGCTAGACAGGAGGAGCTGGATGATGATTTCAGCTATGCCCGTGAGCTCCGCGATCGGGAAAAGAGGCTAAAGGCTCTGGAGGAGGAGCTGGAGAGGAAGGCCAGGTAAGGCTGCTCTGTTGCAGGCCCATAGTATAGGATTAATATGAATGAATCTTGGATTTTATTTTTTTTTTTTGTGGTGTTGGGGTCAAAACCTGAGTCTCCAAGCTCACTAGGCAAGCATTTTATTGCTGAGGGACACCCCCAGTGGACTATCTTTTTAATCTGAAAAATCACAGGTGTATTTCAAGGCAGAAAGGCTAGTGTCCTGTACTAGAATGCTTCCCTGGGCTTAGGGCTAGGTCCCTTCAGCAGTGATCTGTTATCCTTAGCTGCCCTGAAGTATCTTGTAGATGGTTTACATGGACTGGGACCAAGTCAAGGTCCACACAGTATCTTTGGTGTCCTGACTCTCTATTTTAAAAAACATTTTTTGAAATATTTTATTTATCTGAGAGAGAGAGAGAATGGGCACACTAGGGCCCCTAGGCACTGCAAACAAACTCTAGATGCATGTGCCACTTTGTATATCTGGCTTTATGTGGGTACTGGGTAATTGAACCTGGGTCCTTAAGCTTTGCAGGGAAGTGCCTTAACCACTGAGCCATCTCTCCAGCCTGCTAGGATTTTTTTGTGTGGCTCAAACTATCCTTGTTTGCAGTCCTGCCTCATCCTCCCTAGTGGTTCCATCATAGGTGTATGCCTTAAGATAAACACACTTGACTGTTTATCTTAATTTTAAAGTGCTTCTGTTTATTTTAAGCCTGTTGGTGGCCCAACAGAAAGATGGGCCTTTATCTAGCATAGTTCTGGAGCCCAAATAATTTACTCTTGGTGCCCTTAGCTTGTCCTGTAAACTGGTTCAGTGTTTTAGTGAACACTTTTCATGGGGGCTGGGGGCTGGCCATATCCTGCATACTGTTAGACACACAACTGACCCAGACTTAGATGCTGTTACAGAGCAAATGAAGGGTTGCCTTATGCATGTGTTAGGTATGTGCATACACAAGTGTGAGTAGATATTCTGGTTTACATAAGAAGAAAACCAAGAAGAGAAGCCACATTTGGCCTGTGGCAGCCAAATTGGAGATGGACAGTCCATATTTGAGCCCAGATGTCTATTAGTTAAAGGCTCAGACACCCTGAGATTACTCTGATTTTTTTTTTTTTCTCTCTATGGAGTTTGAACCTACAAGATGCCTTTTCAGCAGTTTAGAAAGTGTGTCTTGGTTCCAAAGGGCTGGGCCTCAGCCATCTGCTTTTCTCCTTGCATTAGGCCATGTAGGGTCTCTTGGTATTTGTCCAGCAGATGTTTGTCAAGTCCCGTGTGGGTATCTATTCAAATAGTACTCACAATCTCACGGGCAAGGCCTGCTCTGAGAACCTGTTGCTGTTGTGGGGAAGATGGAGAGTAGGAGCCTGGAGACCATCTTAGAGCCTGAAGGTATCTATCTGCTGGATGATGTGGAGTCACATTGATGACATTCTTTTCTGGGTGTGGCTTCAGGCAGGCACTTGTTGACCATTATAGTAAGTTGTCTGCAGAGGCAGCTCGTCGGGAACAAAAGGCACTGTGGAGGGTTCAGAGGCACCGATTAGAAAGTGCACGTCTTCGTTTTCTCCTAGAAGATGAGCAGCGCGTTCAGGTATGGCAGCAGTTAGCTGGCACCTCCTGTGCACAGAAGTATGTGCCATGTTGTGCTCATGTCCTGTGCATATGCAGATGATGAGGAGCTGGCACTTGCTGTGGCTCAAGCTCCCAGCCAAGATCAGGCTGAGTGGGCAACAGGGCCAGTGGCTTCTATGTGGCGGGTGAAGGGTGCTATGTGGAGGCTGTGCTGTGCTGTGCTGGGAGCCAGCTCTGCTGGTCACTTCATGAAGCTGCTGCCTCTTGTCTTGCCGGATTGAATTTTAGGGGATGCTGAGAGAGATGTCGGAGACTTGCCAGCCCCAGGAGTCACAGAGTGTTCTCCCGAGCAAATGCTCCAAGGTGAGGGGTTGCTGCTGGATGTAGGGTGCCCTGCTGGGGCTCTGAGCTAGATGTTCTGGTCTGGCTGTCCCCAATGTCCCTTGGCACTTGGTGGGTGTTGATCACTGTTTCAATACTGGACTTAAGGACTGGAGGAAAACATGAGACCAAACTAGGTTCAATGTGTACTTTGTTTCAGGTCACATCTCTGAGTCCTGAGCACACAGATGCAAGCTGTAGCTGTGATTTGGGGTCTGTAGAGCAGCTCTGGGGTTGCCCAAGCCTGCCAGGTGAACCAATGCCACAGCTCTTCCAGTCTAAGGCAGAGGTGCCTGGTGGCTCTGGAGCTGGACAGGCAGATGTTGAGCCATTCTCTGAGGGTGTCAACATCACAGACTTCCTGCCCATGGGACCAGGGGCTAAGCAGCCTGTGAAGAGCAGTGGAACTCCCTTTTTGGAGGTAGCACTTCAGACCATCTGTTCAGACCTGCCTCCTTTAACCCCTGTGGTGGCTCTCACAACAGTTGGTACCCAGCCAGAGTATGACTTCAACACTATCCTGAGACCCATTGTGACCACCTCATCTTCATCAGGGCCCCTCCAGGATTTTGACGGAAGCTTGGGCAATGAGGAGCAGCAGCATTTATGGGATGTGCATACACAGCTGCAAGCACATCTCCCTGACATGCAGACGGGTCTGCCTCACTCACACTCACTTGGGCATGTCACTCCTGAGGAGGGAAGTTACCAGCTTAGTGAGCAGTTCCTTGAAAACATGTCAGGGACTGCCACCCCCACAGAGAGTCATGCTCCTGGAATGGTTTCATGCCAGCCATCATGGTGCATTTCTGGACAGGTGTCAGATGCTGGCATTAAAGTACAAAAGAATGTGTCAGACGTGGCTCCTTCTCAGCCACAGTGGAATGTCCATGGACACATTTCAGATGCCAGCATCAGGGTTGGGGAGAATGTGTCAGATGTGGCTCCTTCTCGGCCACGGTGGAACATCCATGGACATGTGTCAGATGCCAGCATCAAAATTGGGGAGAATGTGTCAAATGTGGCTCCTTTTCAGCCACGGTGGAACATCCACGGACACATCTCAGATGCCAGCATTAAGGTTGGGGAGAATGTGTCAGATGTGGCTCCTTCTCGGCCACGGTGGAACATCCACGGACATGTGTCAGATGCCAGCATCAGGATTGGGGAGAATGTGTCAGATGTGGCTCCTACTCGGCCACGGTGGAATGTCCATGGACACGTCTCAGATGCCAGCATCAAGATTGGGGAGAATGTGTCAGACTTGGCTCCTTCTCGGCCACGGTGGAACATCCACAGACATGTGTCAGATGCCAGCATCAGGACTGGGGAGTGTGTGTCAGAAGTGACTCCTCAATCACAGTGCAGTATCCATGGTGATACTTCTCAGTCTCCCAAGATTTTGGGGATGCTCTTGCCAGAAGCTGGGCCTGACCTATCGAAGCCCCACTGGAGCTCCACTGGCCACATGTCTCAGTCAAGCCTTAGCCTGGAATTAGAGAGCCCTGCCCTGGAACATGAGCCACAGCTGCCTGCAGAATTGGAGCCTCCTGCCATCTGCTCCTCCAGCCCAGGTAGTGCGGAGGAGGGCAGCCCGCAGACCAACCCCGCTACTGTGGCAGAGCCTAGCATTCTGGGAAATGGCATCCCCCAGAAGAAAGGTCAGAATGAGCAGCTGGTGGTCAGGGTGGGCTGTATGGCACAATCTGGGAGGGAGAGATTCACGAAGTAACCCTCATTTTTTAAAACATCTTTTTAAATATTTTATTTATTTATTTGAGAGAGAGAGAAAAAAAAGAAAGAAAATGGGTGCATCAAGGCCTCCAACCACTGGAAACGAACTCCAGATGCATGTGCCTCCTGTGCATTTGGCTTACATGGGCACTGGGGAATCTAACCTGGGTTCCCAGGGTTTGCAGGCAAGCGCCTTAACTCCAAAGCCATCTCTTGAGCTCAACCTTCATGTTCTTTGTTAGCCAGGACTAAGTGCTGTTGTGGGGGTCTTGGAGGGGATGTCTGGGCCAGCCCTGCAGTGTCCCCTCTGCTGGTGCTGGGCACTGATGACCCTCCTCATTTGTGTCTGTTCAGGCCCAGGGAGGAGTGGAGACACTGAGGACCTTTCTCCAAGTTGGCCTGTGAGCTCACAGGTAAGAGGAGCATGCAAGGAGTCACCACTTGAGAGTTCCACATGGCCTTTTCAACACAAGCAAGGAGGAGCCAGGGAGTAGCATGCTGTATTGGGAGGCAGTTCTTTGAGATTGGCCCCTTTTCAGGAAGGCACAGCTACCTCAAGCAGCCCTGGCCCTAGTGAGGAGGTGGCAGATACAACAGACTCGGAGGCTGAGGCCCAGCGCTGGGGCAAGGAGCAGGCCTACTTGGCAGGCCTCACAAGGCTATACCACGTGGAGCAGTACCCAGACAGCTATGAGTCCATGTGTGAGTTGGCCAGCTGCAGTGGGTAAACAAGGGGGTACTGTAGGCCTCTGTATCCCTAAGCTTCAGCAATCTTTTGTTCTCCACAGCAGAGCTTCCTGTTGCCCACTTGGTACACCACTTGCTTCCCCGGGTCTTTGCCTTTCCTGTTGACCCTCAAGTGCAGTCAGCAGTGGATGAGACTGCGGTGCAGCTGAGCGAGCTGCTGACACTGCCTGTGCTCATGAAGCGCTCCCTCACGGCCCCACTGGCCGCCCAGTGAGTGCCTCTGCCTGTCCAGCTGTAACCCCTTGGCCTTCCTATACCTGCAACCCTAACTCCAGGCCCCTCTCTCCAGTGTCTCTTTGGTGAACAAGGCTGCAGTTGACTATTTTTTCGTGGAGTTGCACCTAGAGGCACACTTTGAGGCACTGCGGCATTTCCTGCTGATGGAGGATGGAGAGTTTGCTCAGTCCCTTAGTGACCTGCTCTTTGAGAAGGTAACTGTAAGACATGGAGAGGAGAGGAGGCTTGTAGGTAGGCAGAGGCTGGCTGCTGACCTGAGGTCCCCCCTGGCCAGCACCTATATGCTTCAGCCCTCGTGCACAGTATAGTGGTTAAGTGTTGGGTACTGGCAAGTAGTGAGGGACTGGGCACAAGCTTGGGATTCCTTGTGCTGGTTTGTTGTGTTTGTTTTTTTTTTTAAATTTTAATTTTAATTTATTTGAGAGGGGTTGTATAGGGAATGGGCACACCACGGCCTCTAGTCATTGCACACATACTCCAGATGCATGTACCACCTTGTGCTTCTGGCTTATGTAGGTTCTGGAGAGTTGAGCCTGGGTCCTTTGGCTTTGCAGGCAAGTGCCTTAACTGCTATCTCTCCATCCCTCTTTTAAAAATATTTTTATTTATTTGAGAAAAAGAGGCAGAGAGAGAATGAGGGAGGGATGGAAGGTGGGCATACCACAGCCTCTAGCTGCTGCAAACAAGCTCAAGACACATGTGCCACCTAGTGCATCTGGCTTATGTGGGGTCCTGGGGAATTGAACCTAGGTCCTTAGGCTTTACAGTTGAAGCCCTTGCCTGTAAAACCATCTCTTCAGCCCAATATTCTACCTTTTAGCTAGGGGCTGGGCAGACGCCTGGGGAACTGCTCAACCCACTAGTCCTCAACAGCATCCTGAGCAAGGCGCTGCAGTACAGCCTCCATGGGGACACCCCACAGGCTACCAACCTGTCCTTTGCCCTCAAGTACCTCCCTGAGGTGTTTGCTCCCAATGCTCCAGATGTGCTGAGCTGCCTGGAGCTCAGATACAAGGTCAGTAGGGGCCCTGCTATGGTCATATGTTCAGGCCTGTCCTATACAGGCCAGTGCTGAGTAGGGCTTCCTGAACAGGTTGACTGGCCACTCAACATTGTCATCACCGAGAGCTGCCTGAGCAAGTATAGTGGCATCTTCTCCTTCCTGCTGCAGTTAAAGCTTATGATGTGGACACTCAAGGATGTCTGCTTCCATCTCAAGCGCACAGGTGAGGTCTGGCCCAAGCCCACCCCTGGTACAGCTCAGGCTGCTTCTCACCCTCCACTCTTCTACCAGCCCTGGTGAGCCACACGGCTGGCTCTGTGCAGTTCCGCCAGCTGCAGCTGTTCAAACATGAAATGCAGCACTTTGTGAAGGTCATCCAGGGCTACATCGCTAACCAGATCCTGCATGTCAGCTGGTGCGAGTTCCAGGCCCGGCTGGCCATGGTGGGGGACTTGGAGGAGATCCAGCGTGTCCATGCTGAATACCTGCATAGGGCTGTTTTCAGGTGAGGAGGGAGTTAACTTAACCTGAGAATGCCCAGGGCAGGTTGGGCAGCCCACCAGCAGCTTCTCTCCCTTAGGGGCCTGCTGACAGAGAAGGCAGCACCTGTCATGAACATCATTCATAGCATCTTTAGCCTGGTGCTCAAGTTCCGTAGTCAACTCATCTCCCAGGCTTGGGGCCCACCTGGTGGCCCCCGTGGTGCTGAACACCCCAACTTTGCACTCATGCAGCAGTCCTATAGTACCTTCAAGTACTATTCCCACTTCCTCTTCAAAGGTGAGCCTTCCCACTGGGGAAGGAAAGGGTGGCCAGACATAGGGTAGGCAGGAGCCTGAGAACCTGTTGCCTTTCTAGTGGTGTCTAAGTTAGTGAACCGTGGCTACCAGCCCCACCTGGAGGATTTCCTGCTTCGAATCAACTTCAACAACTACTACCAAGACTCCTGACGCGACCACATTGTTGTATTCAGGTTTGACATGTCCTGGGCAGGTTATGGGGTCAGGTAAAGAGGGCAGTGACCAGAGGTCAAGAAACCTATTGCTTTATTTAGAAGCATGGGAAGTTTAGCAGGTGCCCAGCTCCTGGGGACAGACAGGTTCACCTGAACCCTCTGTGTCATTCACACAGGCCCTTGTCCGTATATGAGCAGTTTGTGCTAGGGGTAAGATGAGGGCTGGCCAGGGTGGTACTGCTGAGCTGGCATCAGACAGAGATGGGTCAGGGTCTGACTGGAGATCTCTGCCACCATGAAGAGACTGTGGGTTGAGGTAGCCCAGTGGTCTCAGCAACTCAACAGCACTGGAGGACTCAAGAGACTCAGGTGTAGAGGCCACTATGAGGATCATGTCACACACAGTTCTGCTGCCCAGAGGGGTGGCCTGCTTCTATAGGAGTGATGATCACCAGTGGTAACTGCTGCCTCTTCAGGGCCTATGGCCTTAAGTTCCTTGGTGGCCTCTCCCTCACTGTGGTAAGGAGACTCAAGTAGCTTCAACACATGCCGTACCTAGAAGAAAACCAGGTGAGGGATGTCCCATGCCAGCCCTCCCTCCCTCCCTCCCAGGGTCAGGACAGGCAGTGCTTGCCTCTGAAAAGTCTCCATTCTCAGCAGCCTCAATGGCATTCTGTGCGATGTAGTTCCTCAAGACGTACTTGGGGTTGTTGGCATACATGGTGCGTGTGTGCTCGACCTGCCAGGCAGCAGTATCACTGGCACCTTCCATGTCCTTGTCCAGCCGGGCTCTGGAATCACACCCCAAATTGTCTTTCCCAGCAGGAACTATCCCCCTGCACCCCCACTCAGGGTCATTTGCGGGCACAAGAACCTGATACTGATGAACTGAACACTGCCTACCTGTACTCCTGGAGCCAAGCCACCCAACACTCTGTGTTCTTGCTGTGTAGCTCAGCGGGACTCAGATGTTCTAGCCGTGATTGCTGTTCCACACGTTCAAGCTCCTTTGTGAGGTTTGCCTGAGTGCCAATGAGTGCAAAGAGCTGTGGATTTGACTGTGCCAGCATCAGCATCATGGATAGCTGCCTGCAGAGAAGAGTGGTATGGACAGTACCTTAGCCTGGGGTTTCATGTGGACTTCACCTCCCAAGCAGCAGGCTTCACAGCAGGACATGGCCCAGGTACTACAGCAGCTTCCAGCCTGACCACAGGCAGTGCTACAGTTGGCTGGAGAGGGTGTCTATATCCTAAGAAAATGCCATTTCTTCCTGATGGTCACTGACTCCTTCATAGTTTAATGCGTATAGGATAGTCACTGTCCTACTCCCCACTAAATCCTTTTTTTGTAACCAGCTGTTGGTCTTGTTCTTTGAAAGCCAGTATGAGTGCTTCCTATGTCCCTTCCTGGGTGCGAGAAGCACTCTAGCCATGGCATTCGTGTCCTAGGACATGGCATGGGATGTCTGTCAACCACCACCATCCTAATCAGCTTGTGCTCAGTCTCCCTGTTTGCTATTCACGTTTAGACAGTCCTTCCTGCCCAGGAGTGGGGCAGCTCTCTGGGCCCCAAGAAACCTATGAGGTACTCATTGGCTCTTTCTCCAATACTCTGCTGTATGTAAATGTTACTCCCATTCTGGAAACAAGTTCCAAAGAGGCACTCACCGGGGGTCCATCTGGGGTCGGAAGGCAAGCTTTAGCTCTTCCAGAGAGGCGCACTGTGAGGTCAGCCTGGTCAGGAATTCTTCCAGGCTTGGTTTCTCAGGCCCAGTTGGGAAGAAGCTCAGTTCATAGAAGGTGTTTGTGAAGTCAGCACCTGGAAAATAAGCTGCTGAGGGGTGGGGAGGCAAAAGCTGAACCCTGCAACTTCTTCCCAGCCCATTGCTTAACCACCATCCCATCTGTCCCCAAGACCTTGGAAGCCATCTGAAAAATGGGTTGACTCTGAGTAGGACAAGGTAGGCTTGGGGCCTCAGTCCAGGTACCTGCTTGAACCATCCTAATACTTGGTACACCTGTCCATCATGGTCATACAGAACCTTGCAACTTCTAAGGAACATAAACACAAAATAAAAAGCAAGGTATGGCTTGCAAGTTCAAGGCCAGCCTGGAATACATATCAAGACCCAGTTTCACAAAAATGATAACTATCAACCAAAGTCAGAGAAAATGAGGGATAAGAGGCTGGGAAGATGGCTCAGTAGTTCCAGGCACTTGCAAAGCCTGCCTGCCCAGTTTCAGTTCCCCAGTAACCACATAAAACTAGAAGCACAAAGTGGCACATGAATTGAGCTCATCTGCAGTGGTAAGAGGCCCTGGTGTGCACACACACAAAAATTTTTAAAGGGAGGCTTACGCATGCTGTACAACATACAGGAACCTACAAAGCCGTATGCTGAGTGAAATAAGCCAGTCACAGAACAAATCCCATGGGAATCTCCTGCTGAAGCCCCTCAAGTTCAGATAAATGGAAAGCAGGATGCGGTACCAGGTAGATAGTGCTTAAATGGGGATAGAACTTCAGGTTGGGAAGATAACAGTGGTAACTGCTACATAACATCTAAAAATGGCTACAGGACACATGAGTATCTGCCCTTAGCAATGGTTCTGTGATGTGCATCCTACTGGCTTACCAGTCCGATGCATTGTCTCCAGAAGCTTGGCTACAAGTGCCCCATCTTCCTCTTCCTGGACTTTGACTAGGCCCAGCTTTCTGCGCATCTTCTGTAGGTAGTGCCTTTGGAACTCCATGTCAAACTCTTCTGCCAGGATGGCCTCGCCCAGTGCAAGGGGCAACTCTGGATCCAGTGCCTCAGCTAGCTTCTGCAGATTCCACTTACACACCTCAGGTTGCTTGTTGTATGTGTAGCGCCCAGCATTGTCAGAGGCATTGCACACGTGGTTAGGGTCATACCTGCCACATAGCAGTGCTGTTAGAGGGGACACAGAGTGGGGAGAGGGCTGTGGCTGTACTTTTTCTACTTGTACACAATTGGCACTGCCCCATGGCTAGGTAAGTGACTGTGAAGCCCCATGGAGCCTAGTCTATCTGGGTGAGATGCAGTCCTCTTTTTTTACTACCTGCTTCCCTCCACCCTTTGACCCATCTTCAGTCTGGCTATGGAAGAGGAACTTGCTCTAAAATGTCAAGCTCCTATTTCTTTGCTCACTTGGGAAGCAGAAGCAGGAAGATCACAAGTCCAAGGCCAGTCTGGGCTACATGGAAAGTTCCAAGACATTCTGAACTGCATAGCAAGACCCTATCTCTAAAAACAAGCTGGTGCTCAGGAGGCTGCAGTAGGAGGTCACTATGAGTTCGGGATGGTCTGGGCTACAGAATGAGACCCTGCCTACAAAACACCACCTTTCAGAGGATTTCTGCTTCCACGAGTGGCTGATCAGACATTGCTGGTAACTAAACACTGAAGAAAGGGACATAGGCAGCATAAATGCCAGCTGCTCCATGCTTACCCCTCCTGTGACCCTGTGCTGTTTGTCTGCCCCTCACAGGGGCCATTTCGAGGAAGCCTGCAGGCTGCATGAGGCCTACCATCTACAATCCCAGAGGCATCACCTGTCCAGGAAGCCAAAGGGTCCGTAGTCAATGGTGAGGCCCAGGATGCTCATGTTGTCAGTGTTCAGCACACCATGACAGAAGCCGACACACTGCCATTCAGCTACCATCCGTGCTGTTCGTCGTGTCACCTGGGGCAGGACAGGTTCTAGCTGTTTCCTCCTTGGGGGTCTCATCCAAGCCCACTGGACTTAAAGTTAGCCCAGACCCCTCCCATCCCCACCATTTCTTTAGGATGCCAGTGGATTTTATCTGAGTGGTTCTCAATCTAGGACCCCCTGTAACCCCCTTACCACTGTTTCAGAAGTGTGTTTTGGGGCTGGGTGTCAGCCTGAGCTAAAATGAGACCCTACCTCAAAAGACAAAAAAAAAAAAAAAAGTGTGTTCTGCTCGGTGTGGTGGCACATGCCTTTAAGCCCAGCACTTAGGAGGCAGAGGTAGGAGGATCACTTTAAGGATACCCTAAGACTATGTAGTAAATTTCAAGTCTGGGCTACAGTGAAACACAACATCAAAAAACCAAACAACAAAAGTTTTGCGTGAGTTGATGCATGACCTAACTCACACCATCTATTCTTTCATATGCTCATCAACTGAGTAAATCAGAAAATCAGGCAACCCAGATTCAGCCCCAGGAAGAAGACCTCATAGCAGCAGCAGAAGAAGCACTACATTGTCAGGCAGACTTACCTGTGTCCAGGCTGCTGTTCCCTGCAAGCTGCTGTCGCACCTCTTCATTGGGAGCCAGGACCTGTCTACCAACTTAGCTGCTAACCCAATGACCCAACCAGCTGGCAGTCTCTGGATACCAGACACCACTGTGGCCTGAGAATAGGAGCCCCAACAGCAGGACTACACCATGCCCCTAACCCCAATTGCCCAGAGCTTTTCTGACATGAGTCCCCTAAGCTAAGCCACAGCCTATCTGGGTCTCTGCTCTACAAAAGCCACAGGTACTCCTGGGAACCTGGCAGTACTGGCCTCCCCAGACTTCACTGACGTAAACACAGAGAGAGCAAGCTGACCAGGTCACCCGCCCATCTTTACGCCCACGTGTGACGCTGAGTCTTAGGGCTTTTGCTGGCACCCTATCCAGTGTCACATCACGTCCAACATGCTGTATCTGAGGTGGGACAGTGGTGTAATCTGATACGGATAGTCTTGTAGACACTGGCCTGGTGAATACTTCTGCTGGCCCGCATCACTGCTAACACTTGCAGTGCTCTAGCCCTAGCCACACAGCAACAGGACTGCATGTGGCCTTTGCTGCAACTATGCTTTGAAGACTATTCTGTACCTTACCCTCCCTGTGCTCCAACTTGGACTGAGTCTTTTTCCTTCCTCTATACGCACTAATGCTACTGGCCCCATATTCCCATATGGCATCCTAAACTTCCTATGATAAAAGATGTAGCTATCAAATTCATGTGGACACTATTGGAGGTAGACCTAGATCCTGGCCAGGCAGTTTTCCCACCTGGAACATCAGATGGGTGTTCCAGGGTGTGCTGACCCACATGGGAGGTATCCAATATCCAGCAGTGTTTCTGTACAGGTGTCTTTCTTCTAACATTAGCAGGCCCTCACTGCACAACACAAGTTGAATATGCCCAGCACCTCTAGGCTGCCCAGCCCCTGAGGCCACAGGAGCAGATGGGTTCTAAGGCTGGCAAAAATGGCATAGTGAAGGGCAGTGACACTGGGGAAAAACCCCTTTCCCTGGCCAAAGTGACTATGTTTGGCAGCAGGAATGGCTCAACCTTTGGCCATGGGGAAGATCGGTATGAAGCTTCTGCCTACCTCCCGGAAGAAGTCAGCATTCCTCTGGACACTATTGTTGTCTTGGGCATGGACAGCCTGGATTTCAGGGTAGAAAGAGCTGATCACATAGTCAAGCATTTGGATCCGGATGTCATTCCGCCCCACACTGGGACCTGCCCGCCCTGTGTGCTCATCAGGGGGTTTAAAAATCTCAAAGGAGCCGAACCTGTAGGGAAGACCCCAATGTTCAACAGGTCAGAAAACACAGCTGTGGCTAGGGATCTTTGTAGCCCCAAAACAAACAGTATCCTGAGTGAACAAATAACAACCAGCCTGTTCCCATTGCATGGGACATGTGGGAGGCCCAAAAAGAGCAGAACCACCACAGCTATCTCTCAACCCCAACACTACTGAGGGTTCTGTGTGTACCCCACATCCCATGGGGATAACCTGGGTTGGCTCTACCACAGCATCTGCAAGGATCAGTGTTCTCAGCATGACGACGGTCCCATCAGGTATGCCTGGAGGCATTTTTAGGTGATTATAATAGGGGATGCTACTGACAGCTGGTGGGCAGAGGTCAGTGACACTATGAAAATTGCTTAAGGCAAATGCCAACAAAGTTGGGTGTGTATGGGGGGGTGATCATGACCTCCAGGATGCAGCAGGTATCAGCCCTGGCTGTCCCCCATACCCTAGTAAGTCAGAAAAAGCCAGAGAGAAGCAGAGTTGGCCTCTGGTGGAGCTTATCAGGGGAATTAACAGCCTGGGCTGGTCATCCCAGCTAACTTTTGACAGCTCTGGGTTCACATTCTCAGCCCTAAAAGTGCTAGACACCAGACTGGGGTGACAGCATAGACCTATCTGAGCTAGCCAGGTAAGACAGGACCAGTAAGCCACTGGATAATTTAGAAGGAAGATTACAAGGACTAGAACATATCAGCTTATGGTAACACTAAACAAGGCTATTTTCTTGTGGAAATTTTTGGTGGTTCTTGGTCATAAACTTCTAGGTACATGCATCTTCTTGAAGCTTGCTTAGACAGTTCTTCCTTTTAGGACACTGCTCAGGGACAGAACACTATGGGCCCAGTGTCTTGCCCAAGCCACTCTGCCTGGACCAGCCTCATTCTCTCTGGCTTTGCCAAGGGCTTGAAGTGGGGGGGGGGCTGGGCACAATCATCCATACAGAGAATGGGACCCCAGCCCAGAACACAGTAAGAGCCTTTTGCACTGCACATCCTCCCAATTGGTACAAAGCTATTCTACTTCATGGGCAGGCTGGAATTCCTGAGGTGCCAGGGCTGGACCCTGACTATATCCAGGTGCTGTCCCATGCTCGTGGGCTTGGCTTGACATTCTAGTTGCCTAAGCATGGATCTGTGCACAAACACATGCAGATAGGCCTAATAGACCCCAGCATTACCTTATAAAAGTGGGAGCTATACGCAACACAACTGTGCACTTTTCATATTTTGGATTACCATCATAGAACACGTCGCGCACCACTGTGGACTCAGATGTGACGCAGGCCCCAGCTCTTGTAGTGGGGATACCCAGGTGAAACATGGCTTCACTGCACAGGAACTCACGGATGCTTGACCGTAGGACTTTGCGACCATCGGCCTGTCTGAAACCAAACACACAGCCACAGCCAGTCAGGCAAGGGTCTATTTAAGAATAAAGGTCTCGAAAAACAAAACAACAACAACAAAAAAAAAGGTCCCCGATAGCCCAGCTATGTTAGTCCTGAGTGTTTACCCAAAATACTTCAAGTCAACATGCCAGAGATGCTTGTACATCAATGTTTGTTGTAGCACTATTCAAAATAGTTAAATAATAGTTAAACTATGAATGGATAAAGAGTGATATATATACACACACACAATGGAACTTTATTCAACCATAAAGAATGAAATTATGCAAGGTGGTGGCACACGCCTTTAATCACAGCACTTGGGAGGCAGACGTAGGAGGACTGCCATGAGTTCAAGGCCACCCTGACACTATTACATAGTGAATTCCAGGTCAACCTGGTTTAGAGACCCTACCTTGAAAAGCCAAAATAAATAAAAATCATATTGTTTGTAGTATACTATATATGATAGGTGATAATTAGTCATTTTAAGCCAAGTAAACCAGTTTCAGACAATATTATATATTTTCTCTCATTTATGGTTCCTAGATCTTATATAGATACATATAATCGTGTATGTACATATGACACAAAGGTAGAAATGAAACTGTCTAGAACAAAGGAACGTAGCCAAAAGGAGGATGGGGAATATGGTAAGAATATGCTCAACACACTATATACTTGTATGAAAAATTTTAAACCTTAAAAAAAAAAAGATTGACAGATATGGTAAATGATTTCATTAAGAAATCAGAGTTGGTGGGCTGGAGAGATGGCTTAGCAGTTAAGCGCTTGCCTGTGAAGCCTAAGGACCCCAGTTCAAGGCTCAATTCTCCAGGACCCTCGTTAGCCAGATGCATAAGGGGGTACACGTGTCTGGAGTTCGTGTGCAGTGGCTGGAGACCCTGGCGTGCCCATTCTCTCTCTCTCTGCCTCTTTTTGTCTGTCGCTCTCAAATAAATAAATAAGTAAAAATGATAAACAAAAACATTAAAAAAAAAAAAAAAAAGAAACCAGAGTTGGGCTGGGCATGGTAGCACACACCTTTAGTCTCAGGTAGAGGTAGGAGGATCACCGTGAGTTCCAAGCCACCCTGACACTACATAGTGAATTCCAGGTCAGCCTGGACTAGAGTGAAACCCTACCTCGAAAACCCAAAACGAACAAAAAAAGAAATCAGAGTTAGGCTGGAGAGATAGCTTAGCGGTTCAGGCACTTGCCTGCAAAGCCCAAGGACTGAGATCCCACATAAGCCAGATGTACAATGCATCTGAAGTCCCTTTGCAGTGGCTAGAGGCCCTGGTGCACCCATTCTCTGTGTCTCAAAAATAAATTTTAAAAAAATTAAAAAAAAATCAGAGTCCTGATGGCTCAGCAATTAAAGGCACTTGCTTATAAAGCCTGATGGCCTGGGTTCAATTCTACAGTATCCACATAAAGCCAGGTGCACAAAGTGGCGCATGTGTCTGGAGTTTGTTTGCAGTGGCCAGAGGCCCTGGTGTGCCCCCCCACCCATTCATCCATCCATCCATATATATATATAGAGAGAGAGAGGAGGGGGAGGGAGAGAAATCAGAGTCGGGGGCTGGGGAAATCGCTCAGATTGCTTGCTGCTTAAACCTAAGTACCTGCCCACACATAAAAAAGCTAGAAGCTGGGCTGGAGAGATGTGTGAAGCTTAAGGACCCATGTACTACTCTCCAGATCCCACATGAGACACACCACGGTGAGGCAAGCGCAAGGTTGCACATGCCCACTAGGTGGCACAAGCAACTGGAGTTCAACTTCAGTGGCTGAGGCACTGGCGCACCAATTCGCTCTCCTCTCTCACTCTCTTAAAAAAAAAAAAAAAAAAGCTAGCAGCCATGGAGGGCTTCTGTAATTCCAGCACACTGATGGTAAGATAGGTGACACAAAGACAGGAAAATATCCTGGAAGTTTGCATTGAGTGTAGCAAAGAATAGCAGATAAGAGATACAGAGAGAAACATTGCCTCAAATGAGAAGGTGGCAAGGTGAGGACCGACCTGAAAGTTGACCTCTGAATTCAACATGTGCACTCTGTTATATACACTCCCATATCCTCTCTCACACACACATACATACATACCAAAAAAAAAAAAAAAAAAAGTCACACAGACTGCTGGCCATTAATATGAATGAGCTAGAGAACTGACATAGGGTTGTATCTTGTTATGTCTCTTTTTGTTTGCTTGTTTTTTGAGGTAGGATTTTACTACGTAGTCTCAGGGTGGCCTGGCACTCAGTGATCCTACTTCCTACCTCTGCCTCCCAAGTGCTGGGATTAAAGGCGTGCATCACCATACCCGGGTTGTATCTTATGTGTTTATGGAACGGGAATTATGACTAGGAGGAAAGAGTGGGAGGGAGTGATTAATAGATAGGAGGGAACTGGAGAGATAGATGGCTGAGTGGTTAAGGCACTTGCCTGCAAAGCCAAAGGACCCATGTTCAATTCTCCAGTACTTGCATAAAGCCAGATGTACAAGGTGGGGCATGCATCTGGAGTTTATTTGCAATGGCTAGAGACCCTGGTGTGCCCATTCTGTTTCCTTGACTCTTTCACTCACTCAATCTCAAAAAAATAAAATATTAAAAAATAGGAGAAATAAGTATTAAAGTTACATTACTCAGTGGGCTATAGTTGATAATAATGTATACTTCATAATTCCTAGAAGTTTAAAAAATATTTATTAGTAATGTATACCTCATAATTCCTAGAAGTTTTGTTGCTTTAAATATGAGCCAGGGCTTCCTGTCACTGCAAACCCCTTCCAAACGCATGCACCTGTGTATCTGGCTTTACATGGGCACTGAGGAACTGAACCTGGGAGGTCTGGCTTTGCAAGCAATTTAACCACTGAGCCATCTCTTCAGCACTCCCCTTAGAAGTTTTTAAATGCTGTCCTCACAAAGAAATAAAAAGGATGAAATGATGGATTTGCTAATTACCCTAATTTGGTCATTACATTGTTACAAGATATACATTATCTGTCATCACATTATGTCCTATGAAAATGTATAGCTATATGTCAAAGAATTTTTAAAAAATCGGGGGGGGGAGGGAGAGTATTACCATGGGATACTTTTTATAATCATGGAAAATGTTAATAAAAATTGCGAAAAAAACAAAATTAAAAAAAAAAACCCAACACAGTGGCATTTACTGAAACCAGTAAAAATGACTTAAAAATAATTTATTTATATGCAAGCAGAGAGACAGAGAAAAAGCAAACTGTGTGCCAGGGACTTCAGCCACTGCAAACAACTCGATCTATGCATCACTTTGTGCATCTAGCTTTATGTGGGTACTGGGGAATTGAATCTGCCTTGTTAGGCCTTGCAGGCAAGTATCTTAACTGCTGAGCCCTCTCTCCAGACCCAACTTTTTTTTTTTTTTTTTTTTTTGAGATAGGGTCTTATTCTAGTCTAGCTTGAACTGGAATTGTCTCTAGAAGCCTCAACTTCACTGCCATCCTCTCAACCTCCTGAGTGCTGGGATTAAAGATATGCACCACTTTGCCCAGTGAAAATGTCTTTTGTTAAACTCTGTTTTTTTTTTTTTTTTTTCCCCAAGGTAGGGTTTCACTCCAGCCCAGGCTGACCTGGAATTCATTATGTAGTCTCAGAGTGGCCTTGAACTCACAGCCATCCTACTACCTCTGCCTCCCAAGTGCTGTCCACTAAATACTAGGGAAAAAAAAAAAAAAAAAGAAAGCAATCAAGGGCTGGTGAGATGGCTCAGCAGTTAAGGCACCTGCTTGCAAAGCCTGATAACCCAGGATTCAAGTCCCCAGGACCCACATAAAGCCAGATGCACAAAGTGGTGCCATGCATCCAGAGTTTGTTTACAGTGTCTGGAGGCCCTGATGTGCCCATTCTGTCTCTCTCTAAAATAAACAAATAACGGAAGTACAAGGATTGCCATGAGTTTGAGATTAGCCTGTGGTTATAGAGTTCCGGGTTAGCCTAGGCTACAAAAAAAGCAATCAAATTATGAGTAGCATACTAAACATCAGCTGTATAAAACTGAAAACATTCCACCCCACATTTTTTTGGTGGGGGACAGTTACTGCACAGCTTGAGCACTGGGCTTTGCACAGGACCAAGGTCCAGCTCAGCCCACCAAGAGGCTTGTCCTGAAGTCTTTCCAGCGGAGGCAGTTGGAAGGCAGGGGCAAGGAGCCACCAGCATGGCTCAGGGTTCTAGCAGCCCTGGCCCTACAACCAC
Source organism: Jaculus jaculus (assembly GCF_020740685.1). Classification (NCBI taxonomy): domain Eukaryota; kingdom Metazoa; phylum Chordata; class Mammalia; order Rodentia; family Dipodidae; genus Jaculus; species Jaculus jaculus. The sequence goes on along the minus strand of NC_059107.1, from coordinate 166,607,784 downwards.
CTCCAACCTGTCTCAAGTCTTCGACAAGTGTGGAGGCCAGAGACTTTGATATATGCAGAAATATGAGGCCTGAGTAAAAGTCAAGAAGTCTCTTTCTTACAGGAAACATATAGCTGACCTACTGTGGAAAATATATAAAGCATCATTTTTGTTTTTTTGAGGGTGGGTCTCACTCTAGCCCACACTGACTTGGAATTCACTACGTAGTCTCAGAGTGGCCTCAAACTTATGGTGATCCTTCTACCTATGCCTCCTGAGTGCTGGGACTAACGGGGTGCACACCAAACCCAACTAAAGCATCTTTAAAAAAATATTTTATGGGCTGGAGAGATGGCTTAGCGGTTAAGCGCTTGCCTGTGAAGCCTAAGGACCCCGGTTCGAGGCTCGGTTCCCCAGGTCACGTTAGCCAGATGCACAAGGGGGCGCACGCGTCTGGAGTTCGTTTGTAGAGGCTGGAAGCCCTGGCGCGCCCATTCTCTCTCTCTCCCTCTGTCTTTCTCTCTGTGTCTGTTGCTCTCAAATAAATAAATAAAATTTAAAAAAAAAATATTTTATTTTTACTTATTTGACAGAGAAAGAGGTTAAGACAGAATGGGCACGCCACGGCCTCCAGTCACTGCAAATGAACTCCAGACACGTGCACCCCCTTGTGCATCTGGCTAATGTGGGTCCTGGGGAATCAAACCTGGGTCCTTTGGCTTTGCAGGCAAATGCCTTAACTACTAAGTCATCCCTCCAGCCCAAAAGCATCTTTTTTCATGGGTAGAGAGGTAGTTCAGTGGGAGCCTAGCACACATGGATTTAATCCTCAGCACCAGGATAAAATAAAGCCTCTATGAGCAAATTACTCTCACAAGGCTCATCTTTATAATTTGTGAACACAAATGTCAAAATGAACAAAGAATGAGTAGGCTCCAGGCAGATACATCTGACCATAATTCAAGGGGCAGAAGACACCTCTAAGCAGGTTGCCAGAGGTAGGTAGGTAGTGGAGTGCCAGGTGGGACCCAGTAAACTTGGTAAGGACAGAGGTGAAAGTCTTAGGGGAGGGGATGAAGAGGAAGGGGACTGAGGAACAACTGGCTAGTCCAAGGATCTGGCTTGGGTGACAGGCATGTTAGTGACTGGAGGAAGAGGGATGTAAGTGTGAGGTACAGATTTAAAGATTTTTATTTGGCAGAGGGAGAGAATGGGTGCACCTGGGCCTCTAGCGGCTGCAAATGAACTCCAGATGCATGCACCACTTTGTGCATTTTGCTTACGTGGGTACTGGGGAATCAAACCGGAGTCGTTAGGCTCTGGACTCAAATGCCTTAACCGCTCGGACATCTCTCCAGCCCGAGGTACAGATTCAGAACGACCGTAAAATCCCAGCGTACATGTTATTTTTCTTAGTCACTCAACAAGCACATAAAGAGTATGAGAACTATGTAGTGAAAAATCGAAACAGGACACCTAAGTGCAGGTTGCAGGGCTTGGAAGGACAAGCTCCCTGGATCTAGACCTAGGCCTTCCTTGGACAACTTAGGTACTCCCATAGGAATGCAAACACTGTTCACCTGGCTTGGGAGAATCACAGAAGATGGTCCTGAGGAGCAACCCTCCGACCCCACCTGGGAGATAGGGAGGCCTCTTAGAAGCCAACTGCCGGGGTAGCACTGGAGGAAGGGTGCCGGGATGCCACCTCTGAACCCTGGCCCCTGGGCTAAGAGCCCGGGCAAACAGTGACTCTCGTTTGTGGAAGTGGCTCCAAAGTCCTCGGTGTGTTTATGACAACAGCCTGGACAGCCATCAGAGCTTCGGCACGACCTGCCAGAAGAGGCTGCGGTGCCCTCTCCAAAGTGCTGACAGTAAGCGGGCCCAGCCTAAAATTCCCTGTCCTCTACCTCCCCGGCCCGGCCTCGGGGCCTCGCTTCACAAAAAGCCGTTCCGTGGCTCAGGACGTTCCACCTTCCATACTTCAACCCCTCCAGGGAGCTTTCCCAGGTTCGCAGCAGCTCTACCAGGCGATAAGCACTGCTGGGCATCTCCGTCCCACCCATATAGTTAGCCGAAGGGCCGCGCACCTGGAGAAGGGCGTGGGGCCGGCGCCCTTGAGCTGCAGCTCCCAGCGCTCGCCGGCCGCCGTGCACACTTCGCCCAGGTACATGGCGGCGCCGTCGCCCAACTGGCCGGCGAACTGGCCGAACTGGTGTCCGCAGTAGCAGTGCGCGGCGGGCTCGGCGCCCGGCAGCAGGGCGTTGCCGCTGAAGAAGAGCGCGGCCTCGGCCTCCACCTCGGCGCCGGCCCGCAGCCCCAGCAGCGCCAGCGCGGGTTCCGACAGAGCCACGAGGCGCGGCTGCCGCAGCGGGGCGGGGCGAGCGCGGCTGAAGCAGGCCCCGGGCACCGGCCGCGGCGCCCACAGCGCGCCCTCGGGGCCGGGCGGCGGCGTCTCCACCGGCAGCGCGCGCAGAGCGCGGTTGTCAAAGCGCAGCCCCGCCAGCCAGCGCGGCGGGGTCTCCATGGCAGCCGCCCAGAACGAGCCAAGCGCAGGCGACGGGCGCGCGCGGCCGGGGAACGACGGCACGGAGAGGGCCGCCGCAAGCGAGGCGCCCAGCGCGCACCTAAGCGGGGCCATTCGCGCCGCCGGAAGCCTCACCGCCCTTACCGGAAGCCCCGCCGCCCTTACCGGAAGCCCCGCCTCGCGGCCGTTCAGCCCAATCGGGGGCGGGTAGTGTTGTCCGCGGCCGCGCCCCCAAAGTTTGGCCCTAGTTAGTGGACTCGCTCGTTCGTGTGTTCCGCGGGCTGGAAGCGGAGGGTGGGAGCGTCTTTTCCGGATCTGAGCATGCTGCCGACCGGATCCTGAAGCCCTCGGGTGACACGTGCCAGACTCACCTGCTCAAAGTCATGTCTCCAAAAGACTACCGGCGGCGTCCTGACCACACCATTGAGGTGCAAGAGCCTCCTCGAGGAAGCCCTCCAGAGTACCTACTGGTAGCTCAGGGATTATAGGGCTGGACCGAGCAAGAGTGATGACTTCTTGTGTCCCGCCTCTGTGCTCATACGGGTTGCAGCAGGTAATTGGTGTGAGATTCCGCCTGCTCAGGCCCAGCTGCTGTGGCGCTTAGGTTTCCTGAATCTGGGTCAAGCGAACGTGAACACACAGCCTGCTGTAGTACAGGGCCTGTGCGTTGCTGCCCGTGACCAGTACGTGGGCCAGAGTGGAGTCCTGCATCTTCTGGCCAAGGCTTATTGATCACCTTGACCAGTTTCTTTATCACCATCCAGTTCTTAGAGCTGGTAAAGTTTCTTAGCGCCGTTCACCAGGGTGGGGAGTCAGTCATCATGGTGCTAAGTCCAGCGTGCTGAAGATACTGCCTTCCTGGCCACTAGTCAGGTCAGAATTCCAGAATGCATGGGGTTGGCGAGTAATGGGCTCAGTAGCTCTTCTGTTTCCCTATGGCTCCCTCGAGAACCAAGCTGCCCGGGACAGCCTCACCATCTGGGACTTTCAGGGCTAGGCTTAGGGAGCAAAAGCCCTTCCTTAAATAGAGGCTGAGCAGAGAACAGTATTTGGGAAGTCGGGACCCTGAGACCCATCCTACCTCCCACACATGTAAGCTCCACGCACACAATCTGAAAAGGCTTCTCAGCAAAGCATGAGCAGAGTACCTAAGGACAGGGGATCACCTGCATTTCCTAAAGTACTGGCCCAGGGTTAGTGGATACAACTATACACCTCCTTGCTAACTTGGAAGCTGATACAGTGGCTGCCTATGTCCAGAAGTTCCACAGGCAGTTTAAGACTGCAGTCATGGTTGGGAAGCTAGGTCTGAGCTGTGCTCCAGGCCCCGCCAGTGATAAGCTGCTGGAGTGGGCACGGCACCCAGGCTCTGCTACCACTTCCATACCCACAGGCTACATCTCCCAGCTTGTACTTGATCTTATCTAGAGATCCTGCCTCTCTTCCTAGTCCCTGGCCTATGTTCCTGTGAGGATGGAAGTTGTAGCTGGGTCCTGTGCCCCATGGGCAGCCCGATCCTATCTCTCAAGTCTCTGAAGCCCCAGGACCTTACAAGCTCTTAAGTGCCTCTCTCTGCTCCAGTCTCAACTCTGTTTCACAGCCCAGCCCTGTATTCGTGCATGTTACAAAGAACCTGGTAGGGCAGGGGCCACTCAGGAACCTTGGCCTGCTCCTCTCTAGCATCCATGTTCCCTGAAGTACTTTTTTTTTTTTTAAATTTTTTATTTATTTATTTGAGAGCAACAGACACAGAGAGAAAGACAGATAGAGGGAGAGAGAGAGAGAATGGGTGCACCAGGGCTTCCAGCCTCTGCAAACGAACTCCAAACGCGTGCGCCCCCTTGTGCATCTGGCTAACGTGGGACCTGGGGAACCGAGCCTCGAACTGGGGTCCTTAGGCTTCACAGGCAAGCGCTTAACCCCTAAGCCATCTCTCCAGCCCACCCTGAAGTACTTTTGTTTGTTTTTTGTTTTTTCAAGGTAGGGCCTCACTCTAGTCCAGGCTGACCTGGAATTCACTATGTAGGTTCAGGCTGGCCTCAAACTCAGTGATCCTTACCTCTGCCTCCTCAGTGTTGGGATTAAAGGTGTGCACCACCACTCTCAGCCCCTACGTACCACCAAGCCATGTCTCCAGCCCCCTAAGATGCATACCTTATTTTCTGCCCACCAATGTAATACAAGTATATTGTGTAACAATACAGCTTTTCACAAGTGGGCTGATGACACACAATAGTACTACAGGCCTAACTACTATCTACTGTGATGTGTGTTTTATGATACTGCGCCCAGCACATTAGCTGCAGGCTTAAGTCCTTTCTTATTTCTCAGCACTGCTGTGCCTTTGAGGGAGGTTGTCTGGAGCCTCCTGGCAGACAGCCTTCCCTGCCTCTTGCTACCTGTAATCACTAGCACCTCCTTGACAAAGCACCTCCTGGGTCACCAGTGGCAGGGTGTGAACAAGCCCCTTACCTGCTCGCTTGGGGGTGATGGTGTATCTGCCACTATAGGCAATGGGGTTCTCCACCTGGATTTGAGATCATCCCCTGCGGGCCAGAAGAGACGGGCTGAGCCAACCAGCAGACAACTTCCCACCCTCAAGCCAACAGCCACTTCAGGCAATGTCTACTTCTCTTTCTACAGCAGTGGGCTACTTCTCTATCCCTGGTCAGGGCTTCAGTCTGGTTTCTTGCTGCAGCCCCTAGACATGGGCCTCACTGGGCTACCCTCAGGATCTACCTTGCCTTGGCCTGGCAGTGTGGTAGGGCTGCCTAAGCCTGATGACCCTGCCTAACAGGGACAAGAGCAACCTACTCCAAGGGTAACCTGATCTGCCTTCCCACTATGTTCCTGGGAAGAGGTGGGACCTGGAGGCCAGGGAGAAGCCTCACTAGGTGTGGACTCTTGGTCAGACTGCTATGAACTGTGAAGACAAGTCAGTTAAGGCTTTGTGGAGGGGTGAGGCACATTATGTCCAACTGGGTCTTGGGTTCCAGCACGGCTACTCCCTTGGACCTTAGCTCACCTTAGGCTCAAGGTCCAGCTATTGGCCCTTTACTAGCCATCAATGCTACACTACCAAGCTTCCCCAGGCCTGGAATAAGAGCTCACACAGGAACTAGGGGTGGTGGCACACACCTTTAATCCCAGGATTTGGGAGAACATGGTAGGAGGATCGGCCACCCTGAGACTACACAGAGTTCCATGTCAGCATGGACCAGAGTGAGACCCCACCTTGAAAAACCAAAACAAATAATTAAAAAAAAAAAAAAAAAGCTATCACAGGGCAGGCAGCCATACTTCCTTGGGGAAACACACATGTGGGAGACAGCCCACCCTGCCCCCACCAGCCAAGACTTTGGCTTCTGCCACCCTACCCTCCATGCTCAGTTGGTCCCCACTGGACCTTTTGTTCAGGCCCCACCTCTTCCCCTCCCATGTATTCAGGGCAGGGAGGTGTGAGGGAATGTGAACACATGTACTTCCTGGGCATGAGTGAGCACCAGGGGCCAGATACCTATGTCCTTTACTGAGATAAGCAGTATGTTTCCTAGATCTAGGTAGCATCTTCAGCATTCTGCAGACAAATGGGGGCAAATGGCACTGCAGGAAGCCAGTCCCTCATCATCTGAATCCCATTTTCACACAGCGCACAAAACGGGAGCTTCCAAAATTAGAATTTATTTCTGTTTCTAGGGAACGAATCCATGAGTGACAAGTACACAACCAGTCCACCCTGTGGCCCCTACCTGGCTCATGGTGTTTCACCTGATTTGAGTCAATACAAGGACAATGAGAGTGGCCTTGGTCCTGACAGGCTGTGCAGTAGATGCAGTACATGCCAGAAGCCACAGTTTGTATACATGAATGGCTGAGCATTGCAGGCTAACCATGGTCCTAGGTGTATGGCTGATAGTGGTTGTCTAGTAGCACGCAGGCTGACTGTCCAGTCAGGGCAGCCTGGGCATCACACCTGATGTACAGGAAGCAGGCCAGGCCCCTCTAGCAGGCTCACGCCTGAGGCAGCAGCCCCCATCACTCACAGGGCTGGGGCCTGGACCCCTGAGCTGACCTCTGATGTACCCTTGCCCACTTAGGGTACACAGACACATAGGAAAAGACTTATTCTTTGTCACCACTGGACTTAAGGCATGTTTCCTGACATTTGTTCCAGTTTGTTTTCTCTTTGATATTAAAATTACCTGAGTAAAAAACTTTTCAAATATTAAAAAAAAAAAAAAAAAACCACACCAAAATAGAATCTCTGCAGGCAGAGACACAGCTAGCAATGCCACATGGAAGTCCAGGTCAGCCAGAGCTCCCACACCCCATAGGAAGGAGCTGTATGGACACCCAGCTTCCCAAACTTGCCAGCCCCCACATCTGTGGCAAGATGCACTCAGGGCCAGATGTTCCTGCTAACCAGAGCACAAGGCACAGTGAGGTAGTACAGCAGCCATTTTCCAGGTCCACCCTGGAGCTAGAAGGAGCATTTCTGCACCCTCCCTCAGCCTCTGGCTCCCTTAAACTGGGCTGCTGGGTCCTGACACCTATGGGCAGCCCTTGCACTGAGTGTGTGGGGCTGCTGGGAAGCCTGAGCTCAGTCAGTTAAATAATTCTTTATTTGGGTGGCAGGGGGTAGGGAGGGCAGGAAAGGCTTGGCTTGGCCGGGACCCCCATGGGGGGTGGCATGGATGCATCTGCACCCAGGGAAACCCCTGGGCGGGTGGTACCAGCTTCTCAGGAGCACCTGCTGTGATGCAGGGGAGTAGAGCCCCTGCGTGTGGTGGGTGCGCTCACTGGTCCGCATGGCCTTCTACTGGCTTGGCCGGGCCTGGGACACCTTCTGGAGGCAGAACTGCGTAGCAGGCAAGGATAGGACCAGGTTCATGGTTCGGCGGCCCATCCAATATAGGCCGTAGCCCAGCAGGCCAAAGAAGGCAACCTTCATGGCCATCCGGGATACTCTGCCCGAGATAGATGGTGGGGGGACACTGTGGGAAGGAGAAATATGTTGGGTTTGGCTGGAATGCATATTCCCAAGACCTCCCCAATATAGGGGTCACCGCCACATGCAGCTGGGGAAGCCTGTGTGGGGAACACTCACGTCATGATCTCCTGAATGTTGAGCTCGGTGCTCCAGTTCTTCTCAATGCCAGGCACATGACCCATACCCACAACACCCACCACCACAGAGGGGACACACTTCCTGGGCTCAGCTGTTGAGGGAGAGCAAAGGTCAGAGGCAAACACAGGAACCAGTGTACTGGGGAGTTCCACCCTGGCCTGTCAGTCAGTCACCGTCAGAGGCACGGGGTAGCTCAAGGCACCGGGCCGCCTGCCGCAGCATGTAGGTCAGGTAGATGTCACGCTCTGAGACAATGGTGCGATGCAAGTCAGGAAACTCGCCAATCATCTCCGCCATCATCTGTTCCAACAGGTCCTTCTGCTTGCAGCGCTCCACATCGTCCTTGCTGAGGGCAGAGGTCACACTGCCAATCCATGGGGCTAAGCAGGGGTATGCTTCCAGCCCATGGGGACAGGGATGTCAGAAAGCTTGGTGTTGCTGACCCAAGGCAGGGACAACACTGTGTGTGTTTATGGTGGAAGAGGACAGAAAGGACTTGTGTGAAGCTGGGCTGAAGCACAAAGCAGGCACCGTAGTGGAATGTGCTGTGGGTAAGGTAGACAAGACTGTCCTACCTGATTGGGTCTGAAAGGAAGCACAGGCCCCAGGCCAGCTTGACCTTCTGCCAGAAGGAGAGTGCAGCAATAGCCCTCTTGAAGGTGACTGGGATGGGTCGATCACCCAAGTGGAACTTGCAGAATGGCACTTTGCTAGCCTGAAGCAGAGGCTGGGTGTTGGCACTCATGGGACCATGAGTAACTCTTGTTAGCTCCCACCACAGGCCATGCTCAGCACCCACCTCCTTGAAGGCCTCCCTGAACTCGCCACCAGGGGCCATCCCCAGCTGCTCGGTGATGTGGGCAGACACCTTCAGCAGCAGCATCTGCATGAGCCCAGACATGAGTCCATTCTGCAGGGAGAAGAGATATGTCAGCCACAACACACACACAGCAGGAAGCAGGGTGGCATGAGGACAGCAAGGTGGCCCACAATCCTTCCAGTCCCAAGGATCAGGTTTTATTAGCACAAGAAGAAAGTCAGACAAGAACAGGTAATCCTGGCCTCTAGAATCACTTTTCAAATGTGTTCCCTCTGAAAAAAAGGTTCTTTATAGGATGGTCAAGAGAAACTGAGCAGATACCTATGAGGCACAGGCTGATAGCAAACAGGCTGCAGTACAGAACCTTCTAAGGTAGCCTCAGTGCCTACCACATCCATCTGCTCAGGACAACACAGATACTGGAAGGCCATGTTCACAGTGACCACAGCACAATCTACCTCTGGGGTCAAGATGTCTGGGCTTTGAGGTGTGGCCAGAGTACTAAGATCTCACCCTGCAGGGCTGAGGGTCTGACAAACTAGCACCTTTAGCCACACCATTTTTTTTCTAATATTTTATCTATTTGCAAGAGAGGGACAGAGTGGGTGCACTAGGGCCTCCTGCCTCTACAAACTCCAGATGTATGTGCCACTTTATGCATCTGGATTTACATGGTTACTGAGGAAATGAACCCAGGTTGTTAGGCTTTGCAGGCAAGTGCCTTAACCACTATGCCATCACTCCAGCTCCCCTCAGCTATTTATTTATTTGTAAGAGGATGAATGAGTATGGGCACACCAGGGCTTCCTGCTGCTACAATTGAACTTTACATTGTGCATCTGGCTTTATATGAATACCAGGGAATTGAACCCAGGCAGGCAGATTTTGCAAGCAAGCATCTTTAATGGCCAAGCCATGTGCCCAGCCCCCAGAACTGAGGCCCTGGAGTAAGCCAACTGCCCTAGAAAGGATCTCCCATGAGTTGCTGTGTGGATTGTCCACCATGTACCTCCCCAGAAAGGTCTGCCCGTTGATCCTGGAAGGTATCTTCTCAGCCCTAGAAATATTTTGCCAAACAGGAGTGTCCTCCCTGAGTACAGGGCAACCCTGGACACTCAGGCTACCTTTGAGACTTAGTGTGGAGGTTGTGGGCCAAGTGGTACCAATCTGACTACTGAAGGCCTGGAGGTAAGGTCAGTAGTGCCCATGTAGCCTAGTCACAATAAGAACAGGACTCCCCGCCCACACACACACACCAAAAAAAAAAAAAAAAAGCCGGGCGTGGTTGCTCTCACCTTTAATCCCAACACTCGGGAGGCAAAGGTAGAGGAGGATCACCATGAGTTTGAGGCCACTTTGAGACTACATAGTAAATTCCAGGGCTAGAGTGAGACCCTACCCTGAAAAAACAAAAAAACCCAACAACAACAACAACAACAAAAAACAGGACCCTAGGACATAGTGAGCATCTGGTCTGTAGTGGCTGTGCATACTGTCATACATCTTTATTTTATTTTATTTTGGGGGGAGGGTTCAAGGTAGGGTCTCACTCTAGCCCAGGTTGACCTGGGATTAAGTCTCAAAGTGGCCTCAAAATCATGGCAGTCCTCCTGCCTCTGCCTCCCAAGTACTGGTATTAAAGGTGTGCACCACCATGCCCGGCTTATTTTTATATTAGAAAGAGAACTGGTGCACCCGGGCCTCAGCCACGGCAATGGAACTCCAGATGCTTTTGCCACCTAATGGACATGTGTGATCTTGCCCTTGCTCACCCTGTATATCTGGCTTACATGGGATCTGGAGAGTTGAACATGGGTCCTTAGGCTTCGCAGGCAAGCGCCTTAACTACTAAGCCATCTCTCCAGCCCTGTCATACATCTTTAATGGGAAGACTAAGTGCCATCTGACCCTGGGGGATGAAGGGTAGCCAGTGTCAGCTTCTGTCCTTTGCTGACCTTCACCTGTGCCCTTACTGACAGGCCCTAGCAGTGAGCACATGGGTCTACCAGGTCTTACAGGTTTATGGTTCCTTCTACTACAGGGGTGTCCAAACTTCTTAGGGCCAAAATGAATTGTCTTGGGCCACATATTAACTATGATGGATCATGGCCCCTCTATTGAGGATGAAGATAGCTGGTGCTAATGGTTCCTGGATGAACAGGGACTATCATTTACAAGGTGGTCTATAAAGATCTATGGTGACTTCCCTCAGCTGGTGGTTCCAAGGTAAAAAGCAGGCCTGGTTAGTCTAGGGACACTTCCGCGAAACCTTATCACTTGTTCCCTTGGGGGAAGAGAAGGCATACTAATTGTGGCTGGGGTAAGATGTCTGGTGTCCTCTAAAAACAGAGGCTACAAGGATGTGCTGCTTGTGTTGCTTCTCCTATCCTTGCAGGGCTGGGGCAAGGTATAGGACAAGGGTCATGTAGCCATGGCAGAGCAGACAATGCTGAGGCACTCCTGTCCCCAGCTTAGCAAACCAGAGATCTCAGTTCTGCTCAGCTCCTGCCATCCTTGCTTAGAAGCTGATAGATCAGTCCCTGTCCTCTCTCAGGCCAGAGGAGGGCTTTCAGCCAGGGTGGAGCTTCAGGACTGCCAGGCACAGCTGCACTGACCACAAGGCTGATTCTGTGAGGAGCCTCGCTAGCTTACAGAAGACTTTGGGCCCTTCTCTGAACACAGGGGAGCAGCCTCAGGTTCCCATGTAGACCTAGATGCCCATGCCCACTTCCTGCCCATGTGCGCACCTGCCTGATGGCCTGCTGTAGCTTCTCTAAGCTGACTTCCTTGGCCTCGCGTAGTAGTGTCCTCTCATCCATCTTCAGCATGGACACACGGTACTGGCAGAGCTCCACAACCACCACATCAGGCTGTACCTCCCGGATGGTCTGCAAAGCAAGGACCACACCCCCAAAGGACCCAGCTTGCTGCCTTCCATGGCAGGCCCACATTGGACTAAGAGTGCCACCACAATGGCAGCCAGCACTAACAACCTATGCTGCTGCAGTGACAATTCAAAGTTCTTTTGATTTTTGCTTTTTCCAAGGCAGGGTCTCACTTTGAAGCCCAAGGCTGGCTCGGCCTTGAACTCACGGTGATTCTCTTTGCTCAGCCTCCAGAGTGCTGAGACTAAAAGAATGTGCCACCATGCCTGGCTCAATATATATATATATGATTCAACTTATACAAAAGTATATTAATTGCAAAGAGAGAGAGAGAGAGAAAGAAACACTGAGGCCACCTGCCACTGCAAATGAACTCCAGATACTTGGGCTTTATATGGGTACTGGAGAATCAAATTTAGGGCATCAAGTTTTGTAAGCAAGTGCCTTTAACTGCTGAGCCATCTCCCAGCTCACAATTCAATTCTTTTTGGCTTTTTTTTTTTTTTTTTTTTTTGAGGTAGGGTTTCACTCTATAGCCCAGGCTAACATGGAACTCACCCTGTAGTTCCGGTCTGGCCTTGAACTCATGGCAATCCTCCTACCTCTGCCTCTTGGGTGCTGGGATTAAAGGCATGCAATAACACACCCAGACACAATTCAGGGTTTTTTTTTTTTTTTTTGGTTTTCTAAGGTAGGGTCTCACTCTAGCTCAGGCTGACCTGGAATTCACTATGTATTCTCAGGGCGGCCTTGAACTCTCAGCAATCCTCCTACCTCTGCCTCCTGAGTGCTGGGATTAAAGGCGTGTGCCACCACACCCGGCTACAATTCATTTTCTAAATATTATTTATTTGCAAGCAGATAGAGAGAAGACAGACAGAGAAAATGGGCATCCTAGGGCCTCTAGCTGCTGCAAACAAACTCCAGATGCATGCACCACTTTGTGCATCTGGTTTTATGTGGAGACTGGAGAATTGAACCCAGGTCATTAGGCTTTGCAGGCACAAGCCTAAACCACTCAGCCATCTCTCCAGCCCCAGAAATTCAAGTAGAGACTGTTAAAGATAGGTAAACTTATTCAAATGAAGAAAAAGCACAAGGCTTTCAGTTGGGGGCAGGAAGCACTGCTCACTATTTGAGGGAACTCAGAATTAGAAATGTCTATATGTGGTCTTTGGCCCTGGCTGCCCTGGCCTGTGACCTTGCCTGTTGTAGAGTGGCCCTGAAGTACAGAACAGCAGATGCACAGCAACCAGAAGGCATAGCACTCACCTTCACGACATCCCGCTTGCTGTCATCACTGAAGTGAGCAGTACCCACCACATATACCCTGCTCCCATCTTCAGCCACCAGTTGGGTCACAGTGCGGGGAAGGTTGGGCCGCTCCCGCCGCCGCTTCAGCTTCATCTCCAGGAGCAGGTTGAAGGCATCAACATCAGCTGTAGCAACAGCAAAGTCCACAGTGGGCTAAGGCCTGATTACAGGGGACAGTTGCCTGTACACTGACAGCCAGACTTCACAGATCCTTCCAGGCCTGATGGGGGTACTGTGAGAACTGAGTCTTGATGGGCACACGCTCCCTAACAGGGAGTGCATTTCACTCACTGGCTGGTCCAGGTCACTGGGAAGGCTGCCTGTGGTCATATTTATGCACTGAGTATTATCTGAGGGACCTGAGATGGCAGGGGTGGGGGGGACAGTGGGGGGCCAGGTATTCCTGGAGATGTTCCAGTCACAGTTAACCCCATATCCAGCTAAATTTAGGGAAGGATCTGAGCAGGGGGCTTGTGCAGGCACAAGTTGGTAGCCACCTTCAGGAGCTTGTAAGGGCACCTGGGAGAAGTAAGAGGCTGCTGCACTCACTCCCATGGCTGGGCAGCTGCCTCCCCTCTCCCCCTCCATCCAGCATTGTGGCATGTGCTAAGTCCTGAAGGGAAACATACACAAATTCTGGTGGTCTTCAGAAAGCATCCTTGGTACTGCCTCTGGAGTCCCTGACATCACCATGGACTCTGCATCAGCCTACAGGGGAGGAGGATTAAAGTGGTGTCCACATAGCCTGAGCTGGTTGCTCTGAAAACCCATGCTCCACAGACCAGGCATTCCCCAGACATCATCAGCGAGCTCAAGGTGTGGGGACATTCACTTCTAACTTTCCTGGAGGGGTCTTCCCCCAGGCCTACAACCCGAAAGGTATGTAGCCAGAGGTTTACAAGATGGCCCCACTAGGACTTTCATCCAGTTGTGCAACAGCAGCACATGCTGGGGATGGAACCCACAGCCTTCCCCTTACCTCCTGAGCTGGCTGCTCCTCACCCTCCATTATTCGGCAACAGCGTCTTGACTAATGGAGGACGCCTGAGGAAACAGGACATGAAACTTACCCAGGGCTCCAGAGACAGGTTCAGTGCTTGCTGTGAGGTGATGGGGCTGGGTCAGTCTTGGATAGCATTGGGGCAGGACCTTGGCTTTCCTGTCCTGACACCAGCAGCTTCTTTCTGCAGGTTGCACATGCTGAGGTTTGGGGTCCTTTTGGACTGGGCATGGCTGGTAAGTGGCCAGTAGCCTCCATGAGCAGTGTGTGTAGAGCATGTAAGACAAAGCAAAGCTACATCAAGCTACACTAACTTCTGAAAGAAGCTCTTGTAAGACACAGTGCTATGGCTGACATCCCCACAGTACAAACCCCAAGGCCTGTGTGAAAACCACGTCAAGGAAACCCTCTATTCTTCACTGCTTTCATAATAATGATAAACATAGCTATTAGCCAGGTAGAAGAAGGGGGACTGGGAAAAGCAGACAGGTTAGCACCTTTAGGGGACAAGAAGTGTTCCCTCAACCCCCAGTTTAACAAGAGATAGACACCTAGCCAGGTGTGGTGGCACATACTTTTAATGCCAGCACTTGGGATGCAGAGAGGTAGGAGGATCACCAAGAGTTTGAGGCCACCCTGAGAGTGAGTTCCAGGTCAGCCTAGTGTAGGGGTGCCCCATTAACCATCTTGTGGCGTCATGGTTTCTTACTGTATCCCTTGGAAAGCAACCTGGTGCCCCCAGGGATGGGCACCCTGAATGCCAGATGGTGCTGAGGGAAAAGTGACTAAAGGGGACAAAGGCAGCAGCAAAATGAGGCTCAGTGAGGTCAATGACTTCATGCAACTACTGGTTAATAGACAACTCCCACCTGGTACAGCCACTAAAATACTCAAGTAAGAAAAGGGGAAATTTATATACCTTTAGCAAAAACATGCATCATTTCAATTCCATATCTATACTAAAAAGCCTGGCAGGATTCAATAATTGTATAAGCTGTCTCAAACTTGAAATTAACACCAATCATACTGTAAACATGTGTTTACTCATAAACACTTAAAGTTACAAGTCTGGGACTGGAGAGATGGCTTAGCAGTTAGGGCGTTTGCCAATCCTGGTTCAATCCTCCAGGACCCATGTAAGCCAGATGCACAAGGGGGCACATGCATCTGGAGTTCGATTGCAGTGTCTGGAGGCCCTGGTGTGCCCATTCTCTCTCAAATAAATAAATGAATAAAATATATTAAAGTTACAACTCTGTCATATACTGCTGTAACAAAGAACTGCTGTGAAAAACACACAACAGAATGTGTGAGCCTCTGGTACAGGAACTCAACAGACAGTGGACAGGAATGCTCATCAGACACCAAGAGAAAACTTTAAAATCGACAGGTTTGAAGAAATCAGACCACTGTGTGTTATGTTAAGGAGCTCACACAATCCAATCTATCATTAGCTGCAGTAAGGCAGGGTGTTTTTTGAGGTACCTGCATATGTCAGAAACATGTACTGAGTGGAACATGCCTTTGGAAGGAGCTGTACCAGGATGAGGGTGCAGTGAGATCAGGGCTCTGCTCCACAGATATTAGGCACTCTCCAGGTTTATTTCCTTTCACTGTTGCACAACTCTCAGAACTTCCAGGCTTCCTTCCTCAGTGTCAAATACAGCCTGGAAGCCAGGCGTGGTGGTGCATGCATTTAATCTCAGCACTTGGGAGGCAGAGGTAGGATTGCTGTGAGTTTGAGGTCAGCCAGGGACTACAGAGTGAGTTCCAGGTCAGCCTGGGCTAGAGTGAGACCCTATCTCAAAATGAACCAAAAAAGTCCATGCAGCCTGGGGTGTCTCTAGATGAAACCAAACATTTTATGTTGTGTCCAAGGACATGCCCACAAGACAGGCAATCCTCAGCACCAGGGGTTTTCTGCAAAAGGATGTAGGGCAGGGCCAGCATGGGTCCTAGAGGGGAGCTCTGTTGAGACTTTAAGATAGCCCCTGAAACCTAGTGTTCCCAGCCCTATGGGCCCTTTGACTGCAGAAGCTTGAGGGAGTTGCCTTCCAGTGCGGACTGGCCCTCCCTGCATGAAACTTACCTGTGGGTGAGGATGACCAGAAAAGCTGTCAACAGGAAAAAGTGAAAGGATTACCCTTGATCTGGCTGAAGCAAACCATTTCTACTTACAGCAGCACAAGGTTGCCAACACATTAGGGAAAAACTTAAAAAAAAACAACAACAGTGCAAGTGGGTGGGTAAACCGGAGGCTATGGAACTGCTATCAAATAGGAGGGGTCCATGTAGCCCAAGGTTGTCCTGCTCTTTCTGGGGTGGGGCAACATCAGATCTGAGGACAGCCTGGTCAGAGCCACACTCCAAAGTTTCCTCAGGGCAGCCTGATGATAATGAGAGACAGGGAGGCCACCTGAAGGCAGCTTGGAGACAGGATCCTAGCTGGTCCTAGCAGACTGGATCCAACTCCACCACTGGTCAGGAGGCAAGGTCTGAGCACCACAATTGCCAGACCACCCAAAAGTAGCACCAAGACCCTTGCAGCCCACCCATGCAACCTTTCACCAAGAAAAATTGCAGCAGGAGAAAGAGAGGCAGGAAAGGCCATTGAAACTTTTGGGCCAAGAGTCTGTGATTCTGAATCACATCCACACTTTCCAATCCTCCATTCCCTTCCTTCTGGGTGTAATTTCAGCAGGTTACTAATACTACCTTACCCTGCTCAGTACTTTTGGCTAGGCACCCAAGATATGCCTCTACCTCCATGCCCACCTGGGCATCCAACAACCAGCACTTGCCACATGTCATTCTCTGACGTGTCCAAGCCCTAAGAGGCGGAGACAACCAGACCTTCTACTGCCATTTCACAGGGTGATGGCTTCCTCCTCCTCAAATCCCCAGTAGCTGGCAAACAGCTCCTGGATCTGCCGCTGGCCACGACTATACTGTGAGGCAAGAGAGCTGTGACTTCAATCAAACAGGCCCCCAACCAGCTCTCCCTGCCCAGTGGGACTAGGGCAGGTTCTGAACACAAGTGTAGGAGATGCCTTGGGAAGTCTGCAAGGTGCCTCCACATGTTGAACCTCACTTTACAAGGGCTCTTGGCATCTGCTAAGCTTCTAAAAGAACAAGCTTCACACCTCTGAGAATTACCACCACTCTGCTTTAAGAAAAAATATGCTGACTACAAGGGAAGTGAAGACCTATTCACGTCAAGAAGGCCACAGAGGAGGTGCAACCCTGGGAAGCCAGGTCAGAATAAGCAGCATGATTCAGTGTTAAACACAGCCGTCCACACCCAAAACATGCTATAGGTGACAGTACATACCCACAGACACCTCAGACCTCATTACCCACCTGCCCAGCCCTACAGCTGTCCTTCACCTAGGTCCTATTAGGAACTAAGTATGTCCTCCCCAAATTCATACACCAAAGTCCTAAGCCTCAAAGTGAAGAGATCAGGAGGCAAGGGTTTGGGAAGCGATGGGCTCAGAGAAGGCCATAATGGTAGGACCCATGATGGGATTAGTGCCCTTGAAAAGATACAAAGCAGCTTCGACAGGACACAGCAAGGGGCCTCTACAAACTAGGCAGAGCCCTATCAGCAACCCAAATGTCTAGCATCTGACCTTGGACTTCCAGCCTCTAGAACTGGGAGGAACAAATGTCTGGTAAGTTTCGTAGTTCATAATACCCTGCTCCTCTTTGAGCTGACAAAAGTATGATGTCCCCATCCTCTTGAAAAGCTTCTCTCAAAACAGCAGCCTGGCTTTCTACTATTGGCCAAAAGCTTACTAAGACCAAACAATCTCTAGAAAGCCTTCATTGCCTGCTCAGAAAGCCAACGGTTTCCAACCAGACTGGCTTGGAGGCTGCGGAAACAAACAAGGTCTGCCAAAGCCCTGGCCGCCCCTTGAACTTTCTGAGGCCTGGGCACTGCGAACCACTGAAAACCCGTTCCCGTAGGACATGCTTTGCACAGGTGGGGCAGAGCAGCGGGCGCCGACAGGAAACACACGCTAGGCAAGACCAGCTTTCCCGGGACCAGGTTTCTGTTCACCTGGAGGTCCCTTGCAGGGTCCTGAAGCCTCCTGGTTACGTGTCCATCTTGCCAGGGCCACTTCTGGCATTTAGCCCATAGCATCACTGCCACGCAGGGCGAGCCCTCCTCCAGGGTGGGGGGAGGGACACACCAACAAGCAGAGGCCCAGCGACAGCAGAGCCAAACAAGGCCAGCGAGCCCGGCGGCCTGCAGCCTCTACGTTTGGAGAGACCACATGGAGACCGCCGAGCACAGTTGAGCATGCAGTTGTTCCGGGGACCGTCCGCGGTCAGCTTGACCGGGGCGGGCTGGCCACGCTGAGCCCTGCCGAGGCTGCGCGAGCCCCAGGTTTCTGCAATCTCCACCCAGGACCCTGCACCCGCGCCCCTCCCCGCCCTCCCACCCGCGAAAGCGCGGAGTCCCCACTCCGCCGGCAGCAGCGTACCGAGCGAGGCGGCGGCACTCCTCAGCCGGCCTCCATGCGCGCGTCCCCCGGCAGACGGGGTGGGCCGGGCAGGGCGGGGCGGGACGGCCGGACAGGCCGAACAGGCCGAGGTCGCGGGCCGCGCGGCATGCCGGGAAGCACATCCCATGGTTACCCGCGCTTGAGGCTTCGCTCATTAGCCTCGGCTCCCTGGCTCAGGGCTCCGCCCATCTGGCGCCTCGGGGTCCTAGCGCGCTTTCCGCCAAAGTCTGCAGTGTTAATGCTGCTGCCCAGCGTGTGCAATGTGCTATCATAATTCACTAGGCGTCCACATGAAAGCTGGGGGACCAGTGACATTGGAACCAAAGCGTTCTGTGAGCCGTCAGCGAACACGCACATGTGGCCTCTCTCCAACCTTTAGAGTCGTGGGCAGGATGGTGGATTACCCAGTTACCTTGCCATCAGGACCTAGGAAGTCCAAGTCACACAAGGCCAAGAGCAGCTTGGACTATGCGGGGTCTCGTGGCAGGAGAGTTCTTCCCCCCACCCCCCAGACATGGCCCCTGTATTCGCGAGCCCCAGCCCACTGCAGGCAGTTCTGCACCGTCCAGCTCTGGCTCCTTGGCACTGGGACAGGGGCATGGCAAGGGTCTGCTGAAGGCCAGCTGGCCCTCCCTGAGCCCTGCTCAAACGTTGGTGAATGGGCATAAGAAGCGAGGTGGGCTCCGAGTGGGTATTTTTTCACTTAAGTGTCCCAAGACAAGCTACTCTGAAGACTGGAAATGTGACTAGCCAGAGCAGGCCCTGGCAGGGATACCCTCCAAAGGAGGTTCTGTTTAACTCCCAGGCTGCCCCATCCAGTCCTGTTATGTTCCCAGAGGAGAGGTTGCAGCTCTTGCCCCAGGTTTTGAAGAAGCTGTTTCTGAGACCTGGAAGGGCCACAGGTGCTCCTTATCTCTGGGTGGCCCTCCTGGAGTCTGGCCACTGTGGAAAATAATCCCTGTCCATCCTGCACCAGTCTGGGTCCCCTCCAGCAGACTCCACTGACTGCCCACACAGAAAGCCCACTGGGTGCTTGCTCTCACCACCTCCTCCACAACTTCTTGTCTGCAAAGAGCCTGGTCTTGGGTTGACCTCTGCCCTCCTTGCTCCTTGGTGAAGCACACCTACTTCTGGTCCTTCCCTGTTGTTCACTGCCTTTGTGTCTCTGCTCTCTGGTCACCTCCCTCCTCCCCCTCAGGCACACTCATGCAGGACAGCGGCAGGTGGGGATGGCTTAGATCAGAGGCCACCAGCTGCACCCTACATGTTGACCAGACACCGTAGGTCATTCTTCCAGTGTCTGGAATCTCAGTGCTAGGCTGATGTGTCAGGAAAGGGCCCAGGTTTCAGTCCTGGCTGGCTGGGATGGATTCAGGGTCTTCTCTGAGCCTGTTTTCTTCTGTGGGAAGTACCCCTGTGGTTCCGGTCCTGCCACCCCTCCATAGGGATGGAATGAAGGAAGTAGAGGGTGGGATGGCATTTCAAGGGAATGTTGGCCTTGTATTCCCAGAATTCATTTGGGTCACGTGGCTAAAGGGGAAGAGTGTGGTAGAAACTAGAATTACCCTTTGAAGTGGGGCCTAGTGGCACATGCTTTTAATCCCAGCCTTTGGCTTCCTGGTGGGCCCCTACAGGGGCTGTGAGGAGTCAGAAGTAGAAGATGGCAGAGATGGTGCCTTGGGGTAGGGGTGGAGGCATGCCCAGCCATGTTGGCAGGGAAGCCAAAGCAGATTCCCCAGCTGGTGGAACCTGAGCCTCCCTAGCATCTTAGGCAGTGCTTGGGAGAACATGCCAACTTGAGGGTTTTTTGTTGTTGTTGTTTTTTAATAGGCCTCACTCTGAAGCCTCAGGCTGGCCTCAAACTCAGAGATCCTCCTACCTCTGCCTCCCAAGTGTATGCCATCACACCTGGCTGAGGTCTGTTTTCTAGCAGTTGTTTCCAAGTATGATTTTGTTTGGGGTAGGCTGTTCTGCTACTAGGTGGGGTGACTGTCACTCTGAGACTGGCCAAGGAGAAGGCCACTCTAATTAGAAGAGCACCAGAGGAAGGGAGCTTGTTGAGGTGAGCCATGCAGGAAGCCAGGACATAGGCAGAGGGGCCCAGGTTCCTTAGGAAGAACAATGAGCTCAGTTTGAAGTCATTTGTGTATGCACACAGAAGGTCCTCCTGGATCTGGACTTAGCTTTGTGGGGTGCACTGAGGAGTGCCTGGTCTGAGGTAGAGTAGGATGGATCATCCTGAACCAGACAGGCCCTGCCAAAGTGGACCACGGGGCAGAGGCCAGAGAGGGGGCCCCAGGAGGACAAGGGGCTGAGCCTCATCTTACCCCAGGTTCCTGGCCACCTGCTTCCAGGAAGGTGGGTTGGCTCATGGAAAAACGAAGCCATAGAATATATGTCAGGAGTGAAATAGTACTGTCCCCAGAGCCCATAGTGCCATCTGCCTCCTCAGGCTCTCCCCCCAGAAGAAGCCCCTTCCCCAGAAATGAAGCCTCCCCCAGAAATGACTTTCCTGAAATGTCCTTCAAGACTGGGGCCAAGAACAGAGTGAGCAGAATGGATGCTTTCTTGGCCCTGGTCCCACCAAAGACTCTGAAGTGGCTCCCATTGACCCAGCCTCTCCCTCTACTCTGCGTACGCTCAGTGGCAGTGTGGTAGACACTGCTATAGTACCACTTATCTTTACTACTGGGGAAGCAGGGCCTATGGGGAAAGTGCAGCTTCTGGATGTGGTACTGCCCAGTAGGCTCTTTAATACCTTCTAGGGTGTCTCCCCCCCCCCCACTTAGATCCAAGCCCTTGGATGTGCAGCCAAATGGAAGCTGTGAGGGATGGGAATGACATATGCATGCAAGGATGGCTGTGTACCACATACATGCAGGCAGATGTATGTGTGAAGGGAAGGATCAGGGAATGGCAAGGAAGTTAGTGTCCTTGGATTTTCTTGTCATCCTGTTTGCCATGCTGGCTCATCATCATGAGGGGGCTGGTTTGTGGGAGTAGGCTATGATAGCAGGACTTGTATTCCCCAGGGGAACAAGAAGCCTAGAAGGCAGCCAGCTGGGCTCCCAGGGTTTCTGCAGGCATCAGTGGCCCCTTCTTAGGACATATGGAAATGTTGAGTGCTGCCCAAGACACCAGGCAAGGGAGAATGTCCTGGGTTAGGTGAAGGTGAGCTTTTGGGGGACAGGATGCATTAACATTTCCTTTATTTTATTCCTTTATTTTCTTTCTTTCTTTTTTTTAGGTTTTTTGAGGTAGGGTCTCACTCTGGTCCAGGCTGACCTGGAATTAACTCTGTCATCTCAGGGTGGCCTTGAACTCATGGCAATCCTCCTACCTCTGCCTCCCAAGTGCTGGGATTAAAGGCATGCGCCACCACGCCTGGCTTCCTTTATTTTCTGTATTCTGATTCTCTAGCGTGAGGGTGTGCTGACTCTGGACAGGCTGCCCCTCCTAGGGATTACCAGTTCCTAGCGTTGGCAAATGACACTGTGAAATACCCACCTTCCATACTGGGCCACTATCCACCTGCCCCAATCATCCCAGAGAAGGAAGTAGGCAAACAGGATCTCTCTGGCACCTTCTGTTCCTGTAGAAGCCACGTCTCCCTTTTACTTCCTTTGCCTGAGCCTTGCCCTACTGCCACCCACCCTCCATGTGGCCCAGCTCCTCTAGGAGCTATGAGCAATAAACTGCCTTTTCAATGACAGGTGTCTGGGCTGGGGTACAGCGCAGTGTCACAGCACCTGCCTAGCATGTGGGAGGCCCTGGGTTTGATCTGAGCACCCCCTTCCTAAAAATCAATGGCAAGGTCCTCCTCATCTGTCCTTAGCATACTTGAATGGTAATAAAACAGTTAAAAACAGATAATATGATCACAGTGTAAGCTCTAGCCTGGCTGGCATGTGCCCTGTGAATAGGCTCAGGCTGTGATGGCCACTCCAGTGGAAGGGGACTGTTCCAGCACCTTAGGGATATCAGGGGCATCCTGCTGTGCCCACTATAGAGCTGTTCAATGGATGTCTCTGCTCTGGTTTCTCTGGGTCCTGAGCCTGAGGTTGAAGTGTCTGCCATGGACTCACCGACAAGTGTGCTGAGTGCATCCAGACCATACCTAGTGCTTCCTGTGGGAAGCCTTCGGGGGTACTGCCATCTCTGTGTTCTTCAGGCAATACGCTGAACAACACCCCTGCCCACAAGTGTCTGAGTCAGAATCCTGGAGAGGCAGGGATATCTATTCTTAACATAAGCTAGGACCCCAGGCCATACTTTATCCCTCTAAGACAGCCAAGTACATATTTCCATCTCCCACAGCTGCCAACCCAGAACTCCATGCTCCCCCTCTTCACAGTTCTGGGTAGAGGCCCGGGGTCCCTGCATAATCAGGCACCCCAACTTTGCCCACTGTTCCAGTAGGTTCCAGTTATATCCAGGAATTGGTGGGTGTTAGAAGCTGGGCAAGAGGGACCAGCACAGGGAGGTAGGCCTCAAAACACAAACAGTTATCAGAATAGTATTTATTGATATGCTCAGTGCTACCTTGTTAATACTGTGTCACGTGGCGCGTGGCTGAGGTAATAGGGGTGGGGCCAGTGGGGCCTGGGCTCCCATGGGAAGCAGCCTGGCCAGCAGCTGGGGTCCCGGGAGAGGGATGTGGTTATTGCGTTGGATTCCTTCCCTCGCTCACACCCTGGAGCCCATGCCTGCTCTCACCCACTGCTCACATGTGGGTACCACTCACACACTCACACACTGACACTCATCCACACACACTTGCCCCTACTTGTTCATGAGCTTGCTTGCATCCAGGCTGCTCACTCACATGCTCATACCCACCTCTGCTCATGCCCACTCACACACACCATCCTTTAAACTCATCCTAAATCTCCTGATGATAAATATGCTCGTCAGTTACAGTATTCATAGTAAAATAAAGTGTATGTCAGGCTACTAAGAGAAAGTGCATGTTGATTTGGGCAGCCCCTGCACTCCCCCAGAGCATCAGGTCCCTGCAGGGGCTGAGCCCCTGAGTGAGTAGCCCCAGGGATGTGACCCTGAGGTCAGTGCCACTTTCACCAGCATCATCTTCACTTGCCCTGGGTGGGCCAAGCTGGGGATGCTGAGTTGTCCTGTTCCAGCTTTGGCCCATGAGAAAACCCCATTAAAAAAATAAACTCTTCATCTTGTAGCCTAGCACCCCAGGGAAACACCTGATGCTGGGGTGGAGAGTGTCCCACCCTACCCTATGCCCCAGCCTGTACACATGGATGCCATGCCGAGCCGGGTGGAAGGGGTGCTGGTCCCTGTGGCATGCAGATGGGAGGCTGGGGAGTGTGGGCATTACTGAGTGGGCAGAGGCTGCATCCACTCAGGGCTAGTCTCAGCTGGGCCACCCCTGGCTCATGCAGAGGGTTTTTGGAAGCCTGGGCAGTCCTGCCCCTCAAAACTCCACAGTACTCACAACTGTTCTTGGCTCCTCGAAGGTGGCGATGAGGATCTGCTGGGGTGGGGGGATGGCAAGGAGGTCACCCATGTCCGGGGGTGCACGGGATCCCCCTTCTTCCTCCTCCCGGGCCTCATACAGTGTGCTGATGTGGAGCAGGGGGTGAGTGGCATTTCGGCTCAAGATGGTGAGGGGATCAGTCTTGCCCAGGCTGCCTGGTGACAGGGGTGTGGCAGTGGGGCCAGCGGGAGGTGAGCAGACATGAAATGGGCCCCCTGAGGGAAGGCCTGCCAGGGAAGGCTCCGATGGGTATGGGATTTCCTTTTCGGGGAGTGGAGCATCTGCAAACAGAACATAGGCAGCTAACACCGGCATCTCACTCTCTACCCATAGCCATGTTCTTCCTGGTACCACCCATGGGCCCAACCTCCATTATCAGTGGGCAGGTCTAGGCCACCCTTGCACTTGGGAATGGCAGTGTGGTTTGCTGAAATTTTACCTAGGAGCTCTCTTCTGCCAGAGGCCCTTACTAATAAGTCCTTTCTCCTTGTCCTCTGTCTTGTGGGTACATCCAGGCTCCTGATAGGGCTGCACTTTACCTTAGCAGCCACCTACCTGCTGGCCCTGCTTTGACCAAGCTAGCCTAGTCCCTGACCTCATTTACACTGTTGCCAGGTATCCCCTTCCCTCATACCCTGGACATTGAAACCCTCTGCTGACTGCCTGTCTTGGGCTCCCTAGGAGTATGCCTCCCTCTGCTGTCTGTCAGGCTTCCTACCTTTGGTGGGTGCTGCAGCCAGGCTCAGCCCACACTCCTCTGTCTGGGACAGGAAGCCACCTTCCTGGCTGCGGGAGGTTGGGAGGGCTGCAGGTACTGCCTCAGGCTTGGCCTTCTTGGTGCCCAGGATGTAGGGGTGCACATCCAGAGAGAAGTGACGGGCATGCTTCTTGTCAGGGGCAGGAGGTGGAGCTGGGGAGGGGCCTGTATCACCTCCACCACCCTTGTAGTGGTGAGCTGCACGGGCACCAGCATCCAGCAGTGGGGCAATCAGTGTGTCTGTGGCCGTCTTCCTACGTACAGGCTTAGGCTTCTCAGTCTTGCTGTTCTCCACGCGCATGATGGCCAGCTGCTCCTTGAAGGGCTGTGGTAGTGGGTTGCTGGTGGGGATCCACTTCATCTTCTTGCGGGGCCGTTTGACCACAGGTGGCTCAGCAGAGCCATCTGGCTCAGCTGGATTGATGCTGGGGTCTACGGTCTGGATGCCTGAGTCTCGCACAGTGGGTGTGGTGTCGTGGTTGGACTGGGCCAAGGCAGCCAGCAGCTGCCGTACCACATTGTCATACATGAGGTCGCTCTCATTGGTGATAAAGTCCAGCCTGTTGAGTGACTTGATGTGGTCACGGTTCTCATTGCAGAACATAGCTAGTATGTTGATGTCACAGAACTGGGAGCGGCGCCATTGCCGGCGAGTCTTGATGCCCACCTTGTGCAGTTTGTCAAAAATGAAATTGCTCTTGCGGAAGATGAAGAGGTGGATGAGGTTGACGAGGATGATGAGGTTCATGAAGCAGAGCAGCACGATGTCCACACCTGCAATGATCCGCTGCAGTTGCACAGAAGGCAGCTTGCAGCTAACTCGCACAGTAGACCCGCCACTCACTGGCCCATCAGGGGAGGCTCCGAGGGCACAGGTGAACTCATTCTGCTTCTGAGTGGCATAGTAGGTGCACAGATAGGAGATAGGCACCACACTGAGTAGCAGGATGAGCACATGCCGTGCCAGGTACAGCTTGGCCAGGAAGTTGCTGCGACCCCGGCGTTCCAGGTACTTCTCAAATAGATTCTGCTCAGGGCTCTTTTCCTTCTCAGCATTCTCAATAATTTCCCGCTTCTCTCGCTCAGTGATGCCGGGCCCCTTAGACTGGATCTGCTTTTCAATCTTGGGGGCACGGCCTTCAGCTGCTCGGTGGTAGCAGTTGTCAATCTCCTGAAGCAGGAAGTTGAGCTCAGAGGTGAGACGTGTGGAAGCCAGGAACTCCCAGCCCAGAGCGGGCACATACATGATGGCAGCGAAGGCCAGCAGTGCGTAGGGAAGAAACTTGTGTTCAAACAGCGATGGCCACAGGCTAGCATCCACGCCGGGAAGCGCATCCCGCAGCTCTGTCCAGCAGTAGCCACGGGCATACAGAGCCTGGTCACGGGTGAAGTTGTGCGGAGTATAACAGTAAATTGGTTCCTCTGAGGGCAGAGAGGAGACACGGGCTGGGGCAAGAATCAGGACTGGCCTAGAGGAGACCAGGGGTTGGGGTGAAGGGCATAGGATGGACATGATCACTTCCCTGGTCAGACCTCTCCCTTGTACTGGCCACTCACCTCTTCTGTCACCCCTCCCACAGAACTGCTTGCCTTGTACAGGAACTGCTATTCCACAAATGGACCCTCTACCCCTCCAAGGATGGCTTCCCTCACCGTGTCTTGACCACAGTGATGTGGGGATCTCACCCTGAGTACTGCCCAGGAAGTGGTCATCCAGGGGTTTTGCTGGGCTTGTTCTACCCAAGGAACTGGCCTATAATATGTGTCTTGGTTTCCAGTGACCACAAAGACTGTGGGCACAAAGGAAAGCAAATTCCAGAAACGATCAAGACAAGTTATGGTGTCAGCCAAGGTTGCTCTTCCAGCAACGGATACAGATCAAGTCTAGTCCCTGCCACTAGACCTACACTGCCAAGATTTATCTTTGAGCAGGCCAAGCTGCCTGGATGATCTTGCCTGGCCAGAGATAGTCACAGAGGCTCATCTTCTAAGAAAAACATGCCTGTGACAGGTGAAAGGAAGTCTCCCAAGTCCCCCTGCTCTGGAGAAGGGCATTCTGGGAATCCTGGACACTGGTGGGAAGGGTCACCAGCTGGATGAATCTCCCACTGAGTGAACAGAAGCACCTGTTAATGAAGCCCACATTTCCCTCATGGGGCTACTCATGTGAATGGTAAAGAATGCCATTCTGTCAGGGCCTGCTCGCCTCACAGGAAAACAAAACAAATTTAAAAAAAAAAAAAGCAAACAAACAAATAAAAGAATGCCATGAATACTTGAACCAGGTCATGTTCAGCTCAGTGCTGGGATCTTATGTTTTAACTCCTCTTAGGAGTAAACTTGTAGGATCAGAATCTGACAAATCAACTTAGCATCTGCAGGCACAACCATGACCACCTGTGGCAGGCCCTCCTCAGCTATCTCTCTTACCCCCAGACTTGTCCCAGAGCAAGTCTGCTTGCAGCCTTCTGCTGCAGGTTAAGCCCTTTACCCTGTGGAGCTGAGTAAAGCAACAGGGTCCAACATGCACATCTGTGTGTGCCTGTCCCTGAGTGCCACAGACAGGGAAGTGGCACAGGGACACAGCTTGCTGGAAGACCGTTATAAGAGTTTGAATCTTGGGACTGGGGATGTAGCTCAGTGGGCAGAGTGCCTGCCTAGCATGCATGAAGCACTGTGGTTGACCCTCAGCACCACATAAAACCAGGCATGACAGTACACCCCAGTGCTCAAGAGGTGGAGATAGATCAGAAACTCAAGGTTATCTTCAGTTACACAGTGAATCAGAGGCCAGGCTGGGGCTACACTAAACCCTATTTCTTTCTTTCTTTTTTCTACTAAACCCTATTTCCATTAAAAAAAAAAAAAAGGTTGAGGACTCTGCTCAGCTCAGCTCTATTTCGCTGCTCAACTTGCCTACCTCTCTTCATTATAGCCACAAGGATACATGTGAGTCCAGCTTCTCCCTTCACCCAGCCTGGCTGGGTTTTGGGGGGCGGGGGTGGGGAAGAGCATAAAACTGTTTCTTGGTTTGGATGGCTTTTCTGTTTGTCTCTGCTTTATGGTTTGAGGTAACTTCTCTCTTTAAGTACACATGATTTTCCTCTGGTTTCTGAATCTACCATGTGTGTATTTTTCTTACATACCAGATCTACCATGTGGGTGCTGTCATCAACTCTAGGCTTGTTACCTCCTATGTAATTTCTTTAAACTCGGGGTAACCATGAGTGTAACTCTCTTCATTACTCATTTCTCTTCTGAATCTCAATCTCTCTGCTTTGATATCTGCCCTCTCATTTTTTCATTGGGCCTCACCATTTTCCTTTTTTTTTTTTTTGGGGGGGGGTTTCAAGGTAAGGTTTCACTCTAGCCCAGGCTGACCTGGAATTCACTATAGAGTCTCAGGGTGGCCTTGAATTCATGGCGATCCTTCTACCTCTGCCTCCCAAGTGCTGGGATTAAAGGCGTGCGCCACCACGCCCGGCTTCCATTTTCCTTTTTTAAAAAAATATTTTATTTTTATTTATATATTTGAGAGAGAGGGAAAGACGCAGGTAGAAAGAGGAGAGAGAGAATGGGTGTGCCAGGGCATCCAGCCACTGCAAACGAACTCCAGATGCATGCACCACCATGTGCATCTGGCTTTTGTGGGTTGTGAGGAACTGAACTTGGGTCCTTTGGCTTTGCAGGCAAGCACCTTAATCGCTAAGCCATCTCTCCAGCCCATCATTTCCTTCCTCCCCCTCCTCCTCCTTCTTCCCCTCCCCTCCTCCTCCTTCTTTTTTTTAAGGTAGGGTCTCACTCTCACTCTAGCTCAGGCTGACCTGGAATTTACTCTGTAGTCTCAGGGACCATTTTCCTTCTTAACTTCTCTAAATATACATGGCAGATGTCATGTGGGTTCTTCCCTAGTTTTCCTACACAAGCTTCTAGATTCTACTTTCCAACTGCCAGCAGCTTTACTCTAGTTTCTCTTTAAAAGCTCCAATTGCAGCTGCGTGTGGTGGCACATGCCTTTAATCCCAGCACTCAGCAGACAGAGATAGGAGCATTGTGGTGAGTTCAAGGCTGCCCTGAGACTACAGAGTGAATTCCAGGTCAGCCTGGGCTAGAGTGAGATCCTACCTTGAAAAACCAAAAAAAAAAAAAAAAAAAAAGAGGAATAAAAAAGCTTCAGTTTCTCTTAAGTCCACGTTCAAAAGCCTTTCTCTTATGTCCACATGCTTGTGCCCCTACTCGGTTTTCCCCCCCAAACCTCAGTTTCTCTTAAATGAAACCTATAAACTATGCAGTATTTCCACATGAGAATGTGTTTCCTAGACCACACAATTTGTGATTTTTTTCCTTAAATAAACTCTTTTTGTGAGTTCACCCTAAATAAACTTAATAATTCATAATGTAAAAAGTTTGAATCTAAAATGTCATGTACAATTCATTTGTTTAAAAACTTGATCCCGGGCTGGAGAGATGGCTTAGTGGTTAAGGCGTTTGCCTGCAAAGCCAAAGGATCCCAGTTTGATTCTCTAGGACCCATGTAAGGCAGATGCACAAGGGGGCACACGTATCTGGAGTTCATTTGCTGGAGGCTCTGTCGCACCCATTCTCTCTGTCTGTCTCTCTCTCAAATAAATAAATGCATAAAATATACTTTAAATAAAAAAATGTTGATCCTTAAGCTGGTACCACAGTTTTGGGAAGTTATGGAATCTTTGGAACACAGGGCCTAGGCAGAAGTGTGTCAGTAGAGAAGGCCCATGAACTTATATGCACTTTTTTTTTTTTTCAAGGTAGAGTTTTACTCTAGCCCAGGCTGACCTGAATTCACTATGGAGTCTCAGGGTGGCAATCATCCTACCTCTGCCTCCCAAGTGCTGGGATTAAAGGCATGTGCCACCATGCCCAGCCTATATGCACATTAAAATTTATTATTTATTAGAGAGAGAGATACAGAGAGTGAGAATGGGCACACCAGGGTCTCTAGCCACTGCAAATGAACTCTAGACGCATGTGCCACTATGTGCATCTGGCTTATATAGGACCTGGAGAATAGAACCTGGGTCCTTAGGCTTCACAGGCATGTGCCTTAACTGCTAAGCCACCTCTCCAGCCCTTACATCCACTTTAATGTATGTAAGTGGTGCCAAAAGCTCCTGCCACAAACAGAGACATTCTAGCTGCTATGCTTACTTCCCCTATATTGGATTATATTCCCTGAAACTGTGAGCTCAAATAAATCCTTCCTCCCTTAAGTCATTTGTCAGGTATATAGCAAGGAGAAAAGTAACACCACAACCATTCACTGTTGATGCTGTTTAGGGGCCTAGGAGGCAGGGGACAGTGGCTACCTACTCATCTGGGTAGAGATCCCACTGGCTGCAGGTGCCTCCAGTGCCAATATTCAGGGGTCCTGGCCCATGCTGACCTTGGATAGGCCCTTGGTCACTATGGCCAGTACTTTGGAGATTATCCACCCAGCACCACATAAAGATGAAAAGAGGCTCAAGTGGACCTCACAGACTACCAGAATGTGACCCAGTCAAGGAAAGCCCCAAAAGCAGGGCCTGTGTGACTACTGGATTCCTTCAGATGATCCTGGAAGCTACTGGGGATTCCACTGAGGCATGGGTGGGCCAGAATGAACCTTGTGTAGATGAGTAGAGGCTGGGTCTCCCTGAAGCCCCTATGTCCACACCTGGCCATGGACAGGAAGAGGCAGGGAAAGCTGGTACCTTCAACCTTGATGACAGGTGTCCAGGGCTAGATGAGCTGGGCTCTGAGAAAAGCCAATGGGTAAGGCAAAGGAATCATCTCTCTTGGTTGAGAAAATGATTTTATTCACTTACTTTTGTTCCTAAAGCTGATCCCTAGAGCCACAGCAGGGTGGATGCTCTTCGCTCTGGGGATTTATCTCCCACTCTGCATCAAACATGTCCCTGTAGCCAGCCAAACTGAGTATGCAGTATGTAGACAGTGAGAGGGTAACTCTCCTGCTTGGTCTGTCTGCTTGCAGAGGTACATGGTGCACCCAACACCACGGATCCAGAGAAGTGCAAGTGTCCAGGCATGGTTGGTCTCTGTATGTGTATGCTGCTATGGACCTGTGATACTGGGCCTAAAGTGGGCAGGATGGCAGAGACCTTGGCACTAAGTACTCTGCTCAAACAGAGAAGCTGCAGGAGGCTCTCTCTGTTCAAAGGCCCTCCCTTGGGATTTCCCAGGGGTGATGTGGCTCTGGCCTGAGTTGGTGCAATTGTCCAAGGAAGAGACACAAAGGTCTAGACTATCCCAATGCAGCTCTGCAGGGCCTGTTCTCTGGACGGCAGTGCTGTGAGGACCCTGGATGCTGGGCACCCTGCTGCTCATGAGAATACACTGCAGTTCCTAGCCAAGCACCTGCCCATTCTATTGCAGTGACAATGGGGTCAGCAGCAGCACCACATAGCATCAAGTGCCTGTGTGCAGCCTCAGGAAGAGCAAATTCAAATTGTGTTAGTACAGACTCATAAGCTTTTATTTGGGATGCTGTCCATTACAGTTCTCCTTGGGGTTTGGGCTGCACTCAAATGAGTCTTCACTAGCACCCCCAGGTCCATTCAGCCTCCAACCTATCCCTGAGGTTCAGAGTTTTCACAAAGCAAAGCTGTCACTTCTAGCCGCCTGGTAATAACTCTTCAAGAAATCCCTGGTTCTGGGTTGGAGGTGGCTCAGTGGTTAAAGGTACTTGCTTTCAAAGCCTGACAGCCTGGGTTTGATCCCCCAATATCCACATAAAGCCAGACACACAAAATGGCATATGCTTCTGCAGTTTGTTTGCAGAGGTAGGAGGCCCTGGTGCACCCATACTCAATGTCTCTTTTTTTTTTTTTTTAAGGCTTTTTCTCTTTTTTTTTTGTTCATTTTTTATTTATTTATTTGAGAGCGACAGACATAGAGAGAAAGACAGATGGAGGGAGAGAGAGAGAATGGGCGCGCCAGGGCTTCCAGCCACTGCAAACGAACTCCAGATGCGTGCGCCCCCTTGTGCATCTGGCTAACGTGGGACCTGGGGAACTGAGCCTCGAACTGTGGTCCTTAGGCTTCACAGGCAAGCGCTTAACCGCTAAGCCATCTCTCCAGCCCTCAATGTCTCTTTTTGTCTGCCTCTTTCTCTTTTTTTTTTTTTTTTTTGTCTCTCCAAAAAAATATTTCAAAAAATCCCTGGTTCTACTGGGGTTGCTGCCTCTGGCCAGCTCATGCCCACCACTGCCCTCTCAGCCCCTTCAACCCAAGGTAGGTCCAAACCCTTTGCAGACCCTCACATGAGATGTTGCGGTTTGTAGAAGGACAGATCCCAAGATGTCCACATCCTGATCCCTAGAACCAGTGACCATGTTGCCTCATGTGGTAAAAGGGAATCTTCAGCTGGGATTGAGGACTTTGTAGGAGATGATCCTGGATTATCTGGGTGGGACAAAGGGATCACAAGGATTCTCATCAGAGGAAGGCAGCAGTGGGTGAGGAGGCTTGAGCCAAGTGACAAGGTACAGCTAGGCACTGAATAGACTTAACTCTGGAGTCTCCAGAAGGATCAGCCCTGCCCACATCTTCTAAGTTCTATAAGACTCACTTCTGAATTCTGACTTGTGGAATTGCAGGACAACTTTTTGTTTGTTGTTTGTTGTGTGTGTGTACAGTATTGTGGGGGATTAGACTCAGGGTGCTCTACTGCTGACACATGTGTGGATTGTTTGTTTGTTTGTTTGAGGTAGGGTCTCATTGTAGCTCAGGCTGACCTGGAATTCATTCTGTGACCTTGAACTCATGGCGTACCTATGCCTCCCGAGGGCTAGGATTAAAGGCATGTGCTACCACACACAGCTTCCCCCCCCCACCCCGGGTAGGGTCCCACTCTAGCCCAGGCTGACCTGGAATTCACTATGTAGTCTCAGGGTGGCCTCAAACTTATGATGATCCTCCTACCTCTGCTTCACAAGTGCTGAGAGTATAGGTGTGTCACCATTCCCGGCCACATGTGTGTTTCAAACCACTGAGTTTGTGCTTATCTCTTCCATCAGTGTGGGCAGATGGCAGGTGGTGCTGGCTTTTTGCAGGCTGCCTGCTCGTGTACGTGTGTGTGCTGTGTGTATGGGGGGAGGGGGTGAATGCCAATCCCAGTGCCTCCTGTAGTGGCGTGGGTGAATACCTCTGGGTACTGGGGGACCTGCAAGTATGGGAGCCCTACCTGGGAAAAAGCAGGTTGAGCTTCAGGTGCCACAGAAGAGAAGAGATGAGCTGGTTTGTGAAAATGTCTCCACTTCTTGCAGGCCCACTCTGGGAACCATGATGCCCAGAGAGCTGCCAGTGAGTAGCTGCAGGCCCCAACACCCACAGGGTATGCCCATACCCATCAGTGCAGGACACTTGCAGTTTTCCTTCAGGAAGAAAGTCCAAATGTTGAACACACTGGAAACACCTCACTTCTGTGGGCTGGAAGGGCACACCCAAGTGACATCCAGAAACATCCCAAGCACTTAGGATCCATTTTTTAAATTTTTATTTTTAAGGAAAAGGCAGTTATTGGCCTCCCTGTCAGAGCTCAAGAAATGCCAAGGAATCTGCTAGCTCCTTGCTTCCCCCTTTCCCCACTCCTGGGCTCTGAGGATCTGTCTGCCTGACCCTTGAGTGGAAGGGTGGGCTACATCACAGTGGACCTGGACCCATCAGCAATGGGTCTCCAGGCAGAAGATATGTGGGACTTTTCAAGAAAAACCCTTCCACCTCCAGATCTACTGGGTGGGGATGAGCAGGGCCTCAAGAGGACTCATCCCAACACAGTTTAATGCACCACATGGGGGGAGGGGCAGGACACACCGCCTCTCCTCCAAACAATCACCACTCAGAGCCTTGGTACAGGCTCCTGGGTGTATGCGCTTGCCTTATCCCTCCCATACTCTCACCCTGTCCCCAGTGGTTCTCACAAATTGACAGGACCTCTGGAGGTCCTGTAAGACACCCTTTCCTCCTCACATCTTCATCTCTCTTGTGTCTGGAGGTATTGGATGATTCCAGGTTCTGTGGGGCACAAGGACACAGAAGAGCCACAGGAAGCCACTGTGCTGTTCTAGACGCCAATTAAAACCATCAAGAGAAGGAGCCAAAGCTTTAAAACCTTGCAGGGGTGGGAACAGGAAAGGGTGAAGGTTAAAGTTGGTTGCCTATAGCCTCTCCATCTCCTGGGGAAGAACACCCTGAGACATCCCCTTCTGACCCCTGTGTTTTAAAAGCCTTGCTACTCAGGCATGGCCGCTTTTTAGAGCCTTGCCTTGACTATGCTGGGGAGGCACTAGGACTCATCTTCAGACCTGCAGTGCCTCTAGCACAGCACTGGTAAAAGAGCCCAGCATGTGGGCCCCAAATTGGCATATGTCTGTGGGCAAGTGTAGAGGGCATGTTAGGGCAGACCCAGGACCAAGGATGTTCTCTAGGAGGTCCCAAGAAGTTCCAGACCCAGTTAGATAAAAGGTGCTCAAGGCGGCTGGAGAAATGGCTTCGCGGTTAAGCGCTTGCCGATGAAGCCTAAGGACCCCGGTTCGAGGCTTGATTCCCCAGAACCCACACTAGCCAGATGCACAAGGGGGCGCATGCGTCTGGAGTTCGTTTGCAGTGGCTGGAGGCCCTGGCCACCCATTCTCTCTCTCTCTCTGTCTCTCACTCTGCCTCTTTCTCTCTGTCTGTTGCTCTCAAATAAATAAATAAATAAAAACTTTAAAAAAAAAAGGTGTTCAAAACCTCATAGGTGACAAGTTGGACTGGCAATGTCTGAGTATCAGGGTTGCATCAGGGGATCATCATCTGTGTACCCACATCTAAACCTGCCTGTGAACTATGTCTCCCAAAAGATCTGCTGAAGTTCTAGTGTGAAATGACTGGAAATAGCCTTTGTAGATATAAGAGTGGAGATGAGGTCATAGTGGAGCAGGGTGAGCCCTGGCCCCACTGTGTTCATGTGACTCAAGGGAAGAACATAGATACAGGGAAATGTCCAACAGAGGAGTTGGGGTGGGAAGCTGCAGGCCAAAGAACACCAGGGATCATGTGTAGCCATCAGGCAGTGAGAACCTCTATACTTTCCTAGGATCTTTAGAGGGATCTCAGAACTCCCCACACCCCACTGGAATTTTGGACTCCTGGCCTTCAGAACCATGAGGTCCATTTCTCCTATATAAGCCCAGCTGGAAGTACTATGACTACTATGCAATTGTTACCAGAGACCCCTCCATGTCTGTCTACACACAGCTGGGTGTGACCCAAAGCATTGCTGTGTGCTGGGTCTTCTGTCCTGCTTGTGGGTATTTAATCCTGAGTGTTTGAAACCCTTGGACACTGGTGTCCAAGGAGAGACAGCAACTGACCCTCTACTTCCCACCCTTACATTGGGTAGCTCTAGGTCCTGGGGGTCCCTGAAAGATAAAGCATCTACAGAGGCGAAGAAACAGGTGTCAAGACATTTGCCCTTGTTGTCCAGTGGTTATAGAGGTCTGAGCTGCCTGTGCCCTTTAAGAGTAGCACGGGAATGCTGACAGTCCCTTCTCTGCTACCAACTGGCACCTCTGGGCCATAAATAAGACCCATGAATGTAGATACCTGGGCCTGCTCCAGTTGGAGGATGTGACTTTCTGTTTCTGTGTGGTACCAGAAGCCCTTTCCTCAGTGCCTCAGACGGACTCACTGCTCTGTACAGGTCACTTCACCTTAGGGATGGCCCATCATGAACCTGTGCATTCCTGAGCATGACCAGAGAATCACCAGGAACCCCCACATGCTTCCTCATATAACCTGGCCCCAGTTCTACAGACCTAACCCTCAGCCTGTCCACTCTACCTGAATGGCCCCATCTTTCAACCACACTGCTTTCTCCATCCTTGGAGCCCTCTTGGACTATCACTGCTCCATGGCCTCCAGGGTCAGCACTGCCTGCCTATTCAGCAGCACTAAAAGAGACCTACCAACTTTCCGGGTTCCTTTCGCTGCTTACACTGCGTCCAGCCTCAGGGATCCTGTGTAATAGGATGAGGTCTCCACTATTCCTTAACACCTGTAACATCCTTCTCTGACCCTCACTCAGTACTCCTCCAAGCTTCATAACCCAATATGGCATTCTATAGCCTAGAGTCCAGGCCCCATTTACAGGGACCAGCAGGTGTAGGACAGGCCTACTCTCCTTGGGGCCTGAGACTAAAGGGACAAGGGTCAAAAACAAACAAACAAACAAAAAACAATAAAACATAGAAGGGCTCCCAGATGATCCTGGACACCCCTTCCCACTCATGCCAGGGTGGCATGCGGCCCCAGGTCTGTGAGGAGACCTGGGGGCGCTGCCATGCCATCTGGCCGAGTGGGTGCGGCCCGACTGGAGCTAGCGCCAGGGCAGGCGCGTAAAGCGGGCGCGGGGAGAGCCCAGCGCCGGACACCTGCGGACGCACGCCCCGCCTCACCTGCGAAGTTCTTGGTGAAGACCAGGGTGACCAGCAAGATGGGTACCAGCACGGTGCCGATGGTTACTACGCGGTCGAATGGCAGTTCCAGCTTGAGTTGCAACAGCAGCGCGGCCAGCGCGCCCGCCTTGTCGTCCTGCGAGCCCGGCAGGATCAGCTCCCGCAGCTTCTCGCCCGCCAGCAGCGCGGTCGCCATGTCCGCCGACTGCTCCAGAAGGTGGTGCATGGGGGGCGGGGGCGCGGGCTGGGGGCGCCGCGGACCGAGATGGTAGGGACCCGGGGCGCTGAGAGGGGGAGGTCAGCGGGGAGGCCGCGGTGCCGGGGGTCCGCCGCCCCACGGGAGGGGTAGGGCAGCCAGGGCGCAGGGCCGCCGCCGCCCCCGCCGCGCGCTGCAGCCGGCCCGCGCCCTGGGTCCCTCCCGGGGGCGGCGGCGGCTCTCTTGCCTGGGCCTCACGGCCCGCTCCCGCCCGGGCGGGAGCTGTTTACCTGCGGCAACTCCGCGGCGTGACTCCGCCCCTCATCTCCCCCCTCCCCGCCACGTAGATGCGGCGCTGGCGATGACTTTGCAAAAAAAAAAAAAAAAAAAAAAAAAAAATTAAATGAAACGAGTTAACGGTAACTGGCCCCTAGACTCTGGATGGGACTGAGCCCCGGCTTCGAGGCCCTGGGCACGGAGAGGGGCGCGCGGGCCGGTGCGGAAAGGGGCGGGCCGCCCGTCGTGGGGTCAGGTCGCCCCTGTTTGTGTGTGTGTGGGGTCTAGTCCTGCAGCCTCAGCTCCCCGCCCGGAGCCGGGCCTGACGAGGGTACTGAGGCTGCCTTTGGGGTGTTTCAGACCCCGGGCTGGGAAGATCTTCCCGCCTTCCCAGACTAGCGTTGCCAGCATGCCAATACTGAGGAGTCACAGCCCACCCTCGCGCCCCTTGACTGCACCATTGCCCCGACCCGCGGCCGCCCAGTTCTCTGCCCGTGATGCGACGTCATCCAGTGCAGGTCTGCTTGCTTCCCTAGCTGGGCACCTTCACCATTGCTTCATTCACTCTTACCAATCCCTGAAGGCTTCCTGCCACCACACTGATCCTTGTCCAGCCCCCAGGGTCTACCAACACCTTGCTGTCCGATGGAGGACTGCATATACCCGCTCCTGAGACTGACCTCAAGTAGCCTTGGCCTTGCACAGGACCCTTTGGCTCATCATCTCCCCATCAGAGCCTCTATCTTTGAAAGATACTTACTTAGACCTAGAATTTTAACTTCCAGCCAAGGTAGCCCACCAAGCCTGGAGGGTGCGACTGTGCTGTCTTGCCCGTGGGCCATGCTTCCTTTCCTTCCTAAAAGCCCTGGCTTCCCAAGGCTGTGCTCTTACTTTCGTGGATTTTACTTTTGCACTTACTCCTTGCTGGGGTCTGCTGCAGAGCTCCCAGCCCATTACCGTGGCTTCCCAGATGACCCAGTCACCCCAGAGAAGCCACTATCCTAGATTCCCCAGGGCAATCATGAAACCCTTTGAGAACTCTGTCTTGCTGGCATCCTCCTAGGTGCTTCCCTGAAGGGCTGGGCCAGTCACAACCTACCAGCAGCCACCTTCTATTGTTTCTCACATTACTAGGGCTTTTGTACACTCTATGGTTCCTTTCTTTAGTGCTATGCAGTCGTGGCCCCTTTATTTGACCAGTGATGCATACTCCAAGGCTTTATCCATGTGCTCTGGAAAGCCTTTTTACTTGAGAGGAATGGCAGCACCAGGGCTTCTAGCCTCTGAAAAATGAATTCCAGACCCTGTGTCACCTTGTCCAGCTGGCTTACCTGGGTACTGGGGAATCGAACGTGGGTTCTTAGGCTTCGCAGGCAAGCACCTTAACTGCTAAGCCATCTCTCCAGCCCCCTTACCTTTAAACTTGTCAATTTTCATACATACAGATAGCGTACTTTATCGTAAGCCACTCCCGTTACCTTTTCTTGTCTCCACTCCCCTATTCCCATCCATTGAATCCCTTCTTTCCAACTTTTTGCTGTGAGATCATAGATGCAATGGCCATTTCATGCCCAGAAGACATCATTCCACAGCACTCCTTCCCATGCTCTGGCTCTTGTATTCTTTCCCTCTTCCTCAATGTTTCCTGAGCAAACTTGGAGGATGTGATAGACATTTCTCCTTTAGCACTGAGCACTCAACAGTCACTTATTCTCAGCATTTAGATGAGATTTTAGTCTCCCTAGTGATCACTTATCAACTTCAAAGAGAAGCTTTTTGACCAAAGGTGAGAGGAGCACTAATCCATGGGAATAAAAATAGAGGGCAAGTTGATGAGTACACATGTCCATTTAGCCAAACATCATCAGCTTCCCCTTTGGATATATGATCTCCCTTTCCCCAGGTGTCTGATACTTGCTCAACCATGTTTATTGCTGCTCAATTCACAATGGCTGGGAAATGGAACCAGCCTAGATGTCCCTCAACTGATGGGTGGATAATGAAGATATGGCACATTTATACAATGGAGTTCTACTCAGTGGTAAAGAAAAATGAGCCTACGGGTGCAATAGTGGCATGTCTGTCATGGTGGAAACCAACTGCCCTCTAATTGGACTGGAGGCCTGCTCCATGGGAGGGAATACATCCCTGATACTGAAAACTTAAAACAGGGGTAGTCATGAACCCTAGGGATGTAATGCCTGCTACTGTCTAAATGTATATACTATGTTTATCAAACTGCCCAGTCAGCACTTCTCTTAATGTTCATGCCCTTTTATTAATGCTACTCTCACTTTTGGTAGAGAATCTTCTCTTTTCAGATGGCAGTGACCTTGGTATGACTCAGAAGGCATCATAGTGCTAGAAAGAAGTGACAGGAGTGCTCAGCACTGCAATACCTCTTTCATAACTTCCAAGGCTCAGAGTGTATTGTGGAAGAGGTGGCAGAAAGAATGTAAGAGCCAAAGAAAGGGTAGGACTTCTTACAATGTGCACCCCCTAGATACAAAATGGCCTGGATATCCATGACCTCACAGTGCCTGACACTACCTACACAAGACCATCATAATAGGAGGAAAAGATCATGACATCAAAATAAAAGAGATACTGATTGAGATGGGGAGAATGGAGTTTCAAAGGGGAAAGGGGGGTGGAGGGAGGGTTTTACCATGGGATTTTTTTTTATAATCATGGAAGTTGTTAACAAAATTTTTTGGGGGGGAAAAAACACCCAATGAACATCCTTGGCTATCAACAAATTAAAACTACTCTGAGATTTCAAAAAAATAAAAAAAAGGGGGGGGGGAGGGTATTACCAGGGGTATTTTTTATAATCATGGAAGTTGTTAATAAAAAAAAAATATGAAAAGAAAGTTGGAGGATTGAAGCAATGGCTTAGCAGCCAAAGTGCTTGCCTGTGAAGCCCACTAGATCCCACATAAGCCAGATGCACAAAGGTGAGGGAAGCACAAGGTCACACATGCCCACTAGGTGGCACAGCATCTGGAGTTTGATTGCAGGGCTGAGGCCCTGGGTGCCAATTCTGTCTCTCTCTAAAAAATAAATAAAAGAAAATTGGAGAGGGCTGGAGAGATTGCTTAGTGGTTAAGGTGCTTGCCTGTAAAGCCAAAGGACCCAGGTTCGATTCCCCAGTACCCAAATAAGCCAGCCCCACAAGGTGGCATATGCATCTGGAGTTTATTTGCAGTGGTTGAAAGCCCTGGCATGCCCAGTCTTACTCTATCTGCATTCTCTCTCTCTCTCTCAAACAATAATTTTTTTGGGGGGGGTTGAGGTTAAGTGTCTCACTCTAGCCCAGGCTGATCTGGAATTCACTATGTAGTCTCAGGGTGGCCTCAAACTCACAGTGATCCTTCCTCTGCCTCCAAGATGCTGGGATTAAAGGTGTGCCACCATGCCTGTGAGCCTTACTCTTGATGGAGTCAGAATCATCTCCTCCCCATCTCCCCGGCCAAGTAGAGTCTCACTGTAACCCAGGCTGACCTGAAGCTAACTCTGTAGTCTCAAGCTGGCCTCAAATTCACAGCAATCTTCCTACCTCTGCCTTCCAAGTGCTGGGATTAAAGGTGAGCCCCACCATGCCTGGCAAAAGCTTTTTTAAATTGAAAAATCACTTGTTTCTAGGAAAACTGGCATGGTTGAAGGAGTTTGTAATTTGAAGATTTCAGATGAATCAGATTAACAATCCAAACAAATCCCATGAATAGGTTGCCCATGTTACACATTTTAGCTGGAAGAACCTTGCAGGTAGAAATAAAGTTCAGGGCTGGAAGGATGGCTCAGTGGTTAAGGCATTTGCCTGCAAAGCCAAAGGACCCAGGTTTGATTTCCCAGGACCCATGTTAGCCAGATGCATAAGGTGGCACATGAGTCTGGAGTTCATTTGCAGTGGCTGGAGGCCCTGGCATGTGCCTGTTCTCTCTTTCCCTCCCTCTTCCTGTCATATCTATCTATCTATCTATCTATCTATCTATCTATCTATCTATCTATCTATCTATCTAACCATCCATCCATCCATCCATCCATCCATCCATCTTTTTTTGAGGTAGGGTCTCACTGTAGCCCAAGCTGACCTGGAATTCACTATGTAGTCTCAGGGTGGCCTTGAACTCACCATGATCATAGTGTGTGCCACTATGCCTGGCTCTTTTTTTTTTATCCCAGCACTTGGGAGGCAGAGGTAGGCGGATCACCATTAAGTTTGAGGCCACCCTGAGACTACATAGTGAATTCCAGGTCAGCCTGGGCTAGAGTCTATGTGCTGAGGAAATAAGTCTCTCCAAGTCCTCAGGCATCAAGGTTGTCCATAATAGCTCCTATGGTCTTGGTCTATGTGCCCAACCCTGTGCTTTCAAGTGTGCTCATGACAGTGGTTTTGAATTCCACTTTATAATGTAGATGAGGGCTGGAGAGATGGCTTAGCAGTTAAGGCGCTTGCCTACAAAGCCATAGGACCCAGGTTTGCCTCCTTAGGACCCACATAAGCTAGATGCACAAGGTGGCACATGTGTCTGGAGTTCATTTGCAGAGGCTGGAGGCCCTGGCATGCTCCATTCTCTCTCAAATAAATAAATAAAAACAATGAGTATGAGTAAGTTCCTTGCTATTTTTCTTTTATTACTGATGTATTTGTGGCCTTTATATATATACACATACATACATACACATATATACATACCCACACATATATACACACATACATATACATATATATGTATTTTCACGTACATTACATGTATTTCATATATATACATTTAGAACACCTTGGTCAAGTTTCTGAAAAGCAAAGTGAAACACTGAGATTACTCTGAAAGCATAGACTTGGGGT
This sequence comes from Jaculus jaculus, assembly GCF_020740685.1. Classification (NCBI taxonomy): domain Eukaryota; kingdom Metazoa; phylum Chordata; class Mammalia; order Rodentia; family Dipodidae; genus Jaculus; species Jaculus jaculus. The sequence goes on along the minus strand of NC_059107.1, from coordinate 166,566,565 downwards.
GTAATGGCACACACCTTTGTAGGCAGAGGTAGGAAGATCAACATGAGTTCAAGGCCACTCTGAGACTACATAGTGAAAGCAGAAATTTGACAAAAACTGAAATTGATGCTGTCTTAACATCCATGAACATTATACCTATTAGATTTTAAAAAAAATTGTGTGTGTATGGGTACACCAGGCTTCTTAGCACTGCAACTACCAGATTCATGTACAACTTGTGTGTCTGGTTTATGTAAGCAGCTGGGGACCAGCAGGCTTTGCAAGCAAGTGCCTTCAGCTGCTTCCCAGCTGTCTTCCTAGGTCCCTTGGATTTTCTTTATATTTTGTAATGGAATTTAAGTGGTCACTTTGTAAAGGTCTTATTGCATTAATTTCCTGAATGTACCACATTTTTTTCCTGTAAATGACATCTTATTTTCTATTAAGGTATTTTAGTTGGTTATTCTGGCATTAAGATATTACTGATCTGTAGATGTGCTCTCTTGCTCTCTTTTTTTGTAGATGTGTTCTCTTGAGTTGGCATGGGATACTATCTTGCAGAGGGAAAAACAGGCACTTGAGAGGAGTCTGTGATTCAGGCCCAAACCCCACTCTCATGCTTTCTCACTGTAGTAGCCTCCTCATTCTGGGAGGGCCTAGATGTGGGGTTCTCAATGACACTCTGGATAGGTGTTCAAATCCTGAAAAGATGCTGGCTGACTTTTGGGCACTCAGCCTCTTGTTGGTATCCCAGGAGAATCCATAGGAGTGGAGAATGGGGTTTGTACTTTTGATCTCCACATTGAGGTAGCTCAGATTGAAGGATTTTCTTCACAAATCCTCTCTCAGGGAGGAATCATATGGGAGGGGACAGTAGCTTGTCCTGTCTTTTGGATGCAGTAAAATGCACTGCTGATAAGGAAGATCCCAACTAACCAAAGGAGAAGCCTATAAAAACATTTACATGGGGGGAGGGGAAGAGACTGGAGAGATTGCTTAGCAGTTAAGGCACTTGCCTGCAAAGCTAAAGAACCTGGGTTCGATTCCCCAGTACCCACATAAAGCCAGATGCACAAGGTGATGCATATATCTGGAATTTGTTTGCAGTGTAAGAAGACTTGACATGCCCATTCTCTTCTGCCTCTCTCAAATTAAAAAAAAAAAAAAAAAGAGAAAAACATACACCTATCTCCCAGTCTCTTATTTAAATATTTATTTATAGGTGGGGGGATATGCAGAATGTGTGCACTAGGTTCTCCAGTTGCTGCAACTGAATTCCAGATGCTGCGCCACTTAGTCCATCTGGCTTTATTTGGGTATTGGGGAACTGAATTCGGGCCATTTAGCTTTGCAGACAAGTGCCTTAACCACTAAACTGTTTCCCCAGGTCCTGTCTCTTTTCATTTTTTTTTTTTTCAAGGTAGGGTCTCACTCTAGCCCTTTTTCTGAGAGAGTGATCAAGTGTTTCTTTTGATCATCTTCTCTTCACATACTTGTAGTTACTGAGTGTTGGGTGCAAAACCCCACTATGTGCCCACAGCAGAAAATATAAGTTTCATATATTCTTTATGTCAATGTTCAATCATAACATTTTGCACTAGGGTTTAAATCCATGGGGGAGTGTAACAGAAACATGGGGTTCAAGGAAAAGAAACAGAAGTTTGTCTCTGTAGAGAACAGTTTGGTGTCCTTTAGTGGATGATAGAGTCATAAACGTTATGGCATTTTTCATTCCACGGGTGACACTGTTGTGGTTAACTGTTTTGCTTTAAACAGCAATATTTACATTGTGCTAAGAATGACACTGTAAGCAACTTTTAAAAAGTGAAGAAAAATTTAGGTAATCTAAAAACAAGGAAGCATACTTTATTTCTTTAAGTGCTTTCTAAGTCCAAGTTGAAAGTCTGTGTGCTGTTCCTACATGCAGGCACTGCTACTCCTTACTTTCCAACTGGCCACACTAGTCTGGACAGCTTTTACCACTCTTGAGGGCAGGGCCTTGCATCCTTTTGTATTCCTATGGCTTCCTTCCTTCATCTAAATCAGCCAGGCTTCTATCAGTCTGCTTTGCCCTGCCCTGGGTCCTTTACAGTGATCCCATCTGGTAGGTTTTAGTTGGGCTGCTGCTTGCCCTAATTAAGCCTGCCTCTGCCTCAGGACCCCATTATTTTTACTCTGGGGTCTCTCTGATGCACATGCCCCACACCTGCATTCCCTGTTTCCAGCAGCAGGATATCCAGTTCTCCAAGGTAGAGAAAACATGGGTCAGCCCTGACCTTTATGTAAGATTGAGAGGATGGTGGTAGGCACCTGTTTGTGCAGTGCTGGGAGTGTGAGGAAAGTTTGGAAGCCTGTGTGTCAGAACTCTCAGCTTGATTCCAACATGACAGAGCAGGTCTCATCACCAGTGAAGGAGCTCCAATCTAGCTTGATATGCACAGCCACTGGTTCCCTCCCCAGGACTTCATGGGACCTGTTAGTTACTTTTTGATGCTGGCCTGTCCCTGCTCCTGCCTTTACAGGCTCATACACCAGCCAAGGTTGAAGATCTTTCTGAGTGTTTATCCAGGGCACAGGACAGAGGTACACGGGACATGGAAGGTCAGACAGCTAAGATCCATATGAAGGACAGGTAACCTAGCTTTTAAGTATTATTTATTTGTAAGCAAAGGGAGCATGTATACCAGGGCCTCCTACCACTGCAACTAACTCCCGATGCATGAACCACTTTGTGTATCTGGCTTTACATGGGTATTTGAACCCAGGCCTCCAGGCTTTGCAAGCAAGTGCCTTTTAATTGAAGAGCCATCTCTGCAGCCTCTAACTGAACTTTTAGACAGGACAGCACATAAAAGGCCCTGGGTAGGGTATGTTACAAGCTGGGGGCCCAGATGCCAAGGGCAGGATGTGAATTGTGGCTTCTCCTGGGATGGGGTGGGGCTAGTGAAGGGCTGTGATTATCTACATTAGTATCACTGTGGTTGCTGAGAGAATGGACAAGGTAACAGAGGTTGGCTGGCTGGCACTGTTCTCAATTCCATTTGGAAAAGTATCCCTATCTTACAAAGATTCTCTCTTCTGTGCCTGGGGAGTGTGTCTTGCTCTTTGTGGTCCCCAAGTGGTGGAGGTTCCTAACATTTCCTGTGTGTGGCTGCTCCCTGGGCAGGTCTAGTCCCAGAAGCACAGTGGCTTCCCATACCATACCAGCTCTGTGCACCCAGTCCTTTCCTGTGGAGTGATGCTACAGGACATGAGAAGAACCCTCACTATTGGGCACAGACTCCCCACATGTGCATGAAGGAAAGCACACACTCCTTGATGCTCCTTTCTGGGTTCTGAATGAGCCAATCTCCAAGTGCATTGTTCCTAGCCAAGTGGAGGTAACTGTGGCAGTTGGTGACACTTGTACTGGTCCCTTTCCTCTCAGTTGGGGTGGGAAGGGGGCTTAATAACATGTTCCTTTTTTTTAAATTTTTTAAATATTTATTTATTTGAGAGCGACAGACACAGAGAGAAAGACAGATAGAGGGAGAGAGAGAATGGGCACGCCAGGGCTTCCAGCCTCTGCAAACGAACTCCAGACGTGTGCGCCCCCTTGTGCATCTGGCTAACGTGGGACCTGGGGAACCGAGCCTCGAACCGGGGTCCTTAGGCTTCACAGGCAAGCGCTTAACTGCTAAGCCATCTCTCTAGCCCCATGTTTCTTTTTTAAAACTATTTATTTGACAGAGAGAAAAGGGGAAGGGGGAAGGGGAGAGAGAAAGAGAGAGACAAAGAGAAAGAATGGGAACACCAGGAATCCAGGCACTGCAAATGAACTCCAAATGCATGTGCCACTTTGTGCATCTAGCTTATGTGGGTCCTGGGGAATTGAACCTGGGTCCTTTGGCTTTGCAGGCAAACGCCTTAACGGCTAAGCCATCCTTCCAACCCCCTTTGTTTCTTTTTTGACAAGTTTAAAACATGTATTTAAAATACAATTTATAAGTGCTTACGTTACCTATTCAGGAGCCCTCAGCGTGGGGCATGGTAAGGGTGGGGAGCTGCCAGCTTTGTCAGCAGAGCAAGACTGCCAAGGTGTGGCATGTCCTGCCGTTCTCTTCTGTTCAGACACTTAAGAGTTCAACCCTGAATCACATGACTAGACATAGGACCCCAGAGGTTTGAATCTCTGCTTGTCAGAGAGGCTGGATACAGCCCAGCTAGCCCATACCTAAATAAAGCACCCCAGACTGGGCAAAGCCGAATATGGTAGGGTTGGGTTGGGCAGCTGGACTCTGGAAGGGGCTGATGGCAGCAGATAATATTGCCTCCTGCTTGCAGATAGGAAGCACCCTGACTGAGGGGGCTCAGAAGTACTGATCATCAGGCCCAGACACACAGCTTACTTGGTTATAGGCTGACATCAGAGTAGTGGCTCAAGGGAAGTGGTTAGCTGGAAGGGCTGAGGCCTGGTTAATGGGGTCCAGACAGATTTGGGGGAGGGACAGTACCATGAAGGCAGACAAAGGGGCTTCAGTTTCTTGCCCTTCATCCCCCTGGGGATTTCCAAGTCACAGCCTCAACTTACTTTGGAAAAAAAAAAAAAAAGCACTTAAGCAAAGCTACAGACAACTAAAAACAATACACATAGACATTTTACTTCTTTGCTTAGTGTGAAACACAGACCCACAAGCCTAGAATGACACACTGAAAGCCCACCTCATCTAACTCATGAAGGTGCTTAGAAGTTGGCATCTAACCAGGAGTGGTGATGCATGCCTTTAGTACCAGTACTGGGGAGGCAAACATAAGAGGATGGCCATGAGTTCAAGGCCAACCTAAGACTACATAGTTAATTCCAGGTCAGTCCGAGCTAGGGCAAGACCCTACCTCAAAACAACAAAAAAGTTGGCATCTACGTTATATAGGGACAAGCTAACTCTTGACTACACGAGACCAGAAGGTGCCCCAGTCACAGGCCCTGTCCAATTGTTCCCCTTTTGAAGCCCTGAGACCTGGTGTAGGCCTGGTTGAAGTCAATCTCAGCCCCACTCACCCCTGCAATAGAGCCTTACAAACCTCATGGGCTTTGCATAGCTAGCTGTGGCCTATAGCCCTAAGCTGAATGGAAATGGTGGCCTTGTGTGTTGCCTCACACATGTCTGATCAGGATGGAGTACGGGATGGTGGTGACAATTCCAAAGACTGTATCACTAGGGAACAAAGTTCACAGAAGTCTGTGAATCACTGACAACCACATCTTGAGATAGAATGGGGTCTGGGGTTGCTGGAGTGTTTATTTTGGATCAAGGCAGTGGCAATGACTGCCCAGTGGCAGGAATATACTGTTGTGAACTAAGGTCAGCAGCAGAAACAGCTCAGGAGGCCCAGCTAGCCCACCCCACCCACAGGAAGGGAAAAGGAGAGTGGCTAGGTCTAGGGGTTCACAAGGGGAGTATTTGGTCTTCCTGTTGTTGGCTACTATTTGAGTACACCTAACTCTTCTGTCCCCACAGACACTAGCATGCAGTCTAATCACAGCTGGGGGTGTGGTGGCTCTGAATATGTGGAGCTTGGTTCTCACAATGGGCTGAGAGTTATACTCTTTTCTCCATGAGGCTTTTACAAAGGGCACATTGTTTACCTGTTCTGTAACAGGGAAGGGTGGTATTCACCCCTAATGTCCAGAAGAGAATGGTTGCTGTAATCCAAAAGCCAAGAGAGCAAAAGGAAGCAGTGAGACTGGGTCCAGAGGCCGTGGTGGGGTGGGGTATGTAAGGTCCTGAATAAGGGCCAATGGAGGAGGGGTCCAAAAGTTAGTCATTCTTTTAGGGGAGAAAACGAGAACTTCACTTTTGCAGAGCCTGCAGTTCAGGAGGTAGATCGCATCCTGTGTAAACACCATTTGTAACACTATATTCCAGCAAAGCTCCAAAGCAGGGATCCTGTTGAAATCAAGGGAGCCAGCATCAGGTGAGTGAAGGCCCAGCATCTCTTGGTGCCATGTGTATGTTTCTGAGCTCAGTGACCATTTCCCATTACCTGGGCCCTCCTCCCCTCAAAAGAATGCTAGCACAGAGTCCTGCAAACTCACTCTGACAAGCACATGAGGGTTTCCCAGAACAATCAGCAAAGCTTTGGGTCTTGTAATTGCAACATTAAATCTTTTTGAATTGGACAAGAAACCCAAAAAATATCGGTCATCTTCAAATCTATCTTCATTTGACCGTACCTAGAAAAAATGAGGAGGAATAAAAATGGCATTTTAAGTTTTTTTTTCCCTAGAAAGGTTAAGCAGTATGACCTTATTTTTGGTTAAAAATAGCAGGACATGGCAGATATAATCTGCCTACAGTCAGCGAGATCCATATGCTAACACGTAGGACAGTTTTTAGTGGTCCTTATTTTCTTTGTACCCAAAATTTCTATCTGTAATTAGCACGTACTTACAATAGTTAATTTTAAATGACTGAATAAGGAAAGAAGGAATGAAAGAAAGAAAAGGCTGGGCATGGTACAGTGGCTCACATTTATAATCCTAGCACTAGGGAATCTGAGGTAGGAGGACTGCTGTGAGTATCACATCAGTGAGTTCCAGGCCAACCTAGACTCTAGGACCCAGCCAGGCTAGAGAAAGACCTTGCCACAAACAAACAAATTAAAAATGGAGTTTTGAGGGCTGGAGAGATGGCTTAGCAGTTAAGGCATTTGCCTGCAAAGCCAAAGAATCCCAGTTCAATTCTCCTGGCCCCACATAAGCCAGATGCACAAGGGGGCACATGCATCTGAAGTTCATTTGCAGTGGCTGAAGGCCCTGGCGTGCCCATTGTCTCCTTTTCTCTCTCTGCCTCTTTCTCTGTATCAAATAAATAAATTATATATATATATATATATATATATATTTTTTTTTTTTTTTAAATGGAGTTTTGAGAGTTAACCTCAACTCTTATCAGATGCTGGTGTAAAAGCTGCTGTGGCAGGGACTCTTCTTTTTGGCATCTGCCCCTCTGTTCCTCAGCTGCTCTTTCAGCATACCACATTTGTCACTGCTTCCTAAATCCTTTTACTTTGGTCTTCTGCTTTTAGAAGTTTTTAGAACTTAGAACTTCTCATAGTCACTACTTTTGGTAGTACCTGAGTCTAAAAGTCTCTATCCTACAGTGTTGTCTGCTGTGATATGGATGGATCAGGCCCTGCCATTTTATATGTGAATGTATCCAGCACCTAACAAGTACCCAGTAGCCTCAAGCACATGGTCACCCAGCCACAATGTGGATACTTACAGTTGAAATGACGATGACTAAGTATTCTTGTCCCTGAAACTCCTCTACTGATCCAACCTTTATGTCCATCAAATCAACAGTTCGCAGAAGGATTTTTATTTTCTCCACCTTTAAAACAGGTTAAAAGATTAAAGATCAGTGTACAAATCAGGTAGAATCTCAGAATCCCCTTCTCTTATCTCCCTTTTCTCTTTCCCACATTCTCTACACCCATGTTCTAGGCTCTGGAACAATCTCCTACTAGGGTAACTAGGGCTTCAAAGGTCTTACTGTCCCAAAAGACTTCAGCAGGGGGTCCAGCTAGCCTGGCTACTGCAGGATCTAATCAAAAAAGAATCCCCCCCCACTTTTCCTTCCTTTCTTTCAAAAGGCTTAAAAACTCTTCCTGGGCTCTCTAAAGCAGTTACTCTCACTCCTCTCTGTTACACACACCCCATATTCTCCCCACTCTTCACTATTTTTCTCTCTTTACCTCTTACTCTGTCCCTTCCCCTTGGCTCCTGATTTAGAACCCCTACCCTTCTCCTCACTCCACTCCCACTCCTTGCTAGTATTAAATAAAATCTCAGGCCCAAGAAAACCATCAAAGTCCTCTAGTTCTAAACCAGACACCCATCATAGCTTAAACCAGATACTGTTATCATTTGAATCTGGAATATCCTCTACAGGCTCATGCTTTGAACACTTGCTCTCAAGGCTGGTGCACTATTTGGGGAGGCTGTGGAACTTTTAGGAGGTGGGACCAAGCAGACAGAGGCAGGTCAGTAGGGGCTTGCCTTTGAAGAACCTCTCTCTTTTTCTGTTTCCTGGTCCCCTGTGATGTGAACAGCCTCTGCTACATGCTCCTACTGTCATGAACAAAGCTATTCCACTAAGCCTTCCCCACAATAATGGTCTGAAACACTCTGAAAACATGAGCCAAAATAAGTTCTTCCTCCTTTAAGTTGTTTTTGTCACTCACAATGATGTGAAAGTTACTAAATACAGACAACCAGTGTGAGAAGTGGGGTCACTACTGTCACCAAACCTGACAAACTAGTTCTTAGGCCTTTGGAACTAGTTTATAGGATGATTTAAAAAAAAAGTTTGGAGATTTGTGCTAGATAAGTCTTAGAATGCTGAAAGCAGAGCTTAATGGGTGATTCTGATGAGAGTTTGGGAGACCAGAATGTACATTGAAGGCTATGAAGTTTCAAAAGGGAACAAGGACTCTACTCGCAACTGGATTAGAAGCTATTTGTATTACATTCTGGTAAAGAGGCAGGGCTGCCCAAGCCTGTTGGAGCTCATATCATACCACCATATGCCCAAGATGGTGGACATGGAGTTATAGGACTTAATGTTTGTCCTTTTGAGTTTTGGTTTTGCTTTTGTCCCATCTCTCTTTTCCCCTGTTACTTTTTTCTTTGGAATAGAAATGTATGCTGTATATTTAAAGTATGTAAGCTTCTTTCTTTCTTTTTCAATGTTGCCTTGGCTGGCCTGGTATTTGTTATGTAGGACCAGGCCTTGACTCACGGAGATTCAAATGCCTCTACCTACTGAGTACTGGGATTACAGGTATGAACCACCACACTTGGCTCAACTTTCTTTTTGATTTTACAAGGGTTCACAGCTAAGAGCTTGTCTTGAGTCTCAGAAGAGAATAAACATCGCACCTTTGAATAATGTTGGTACTGTTAAGACTATAGGGACTCAAAAATGTTTCATATTATGAGCTGGTCACTAGCATTTGGGAGCCAGAGACAGAATCTGAAATGTCCCCAATAGACTCGTGCTTGAAGGCTTGGTCCCTATTGGCAATATTTTGAGAGGTTATAAAACCTTTAGGATGTGGACATAGCTGGAAGAAGTAAGTCACTAGGGGAGGGACTTTAAAGGTTAATCCTATCTGATTCTTGCCTTGCTTTCTGAGTCTTTGTCATGTATGGTACGAACATCCTCGGTTACTTGCTCCCACCACCATAACCTAAGTGGCTCCAACATGCCTTCCCTTCCATGATGAGCTGAAACTCTGAAACTGAGTCAAAACAAATTCTTATTCCCCTAAGTTAATTTTGTCTAGTATTGTGGTCACAGTAATACAAAAATGCACTAACCAATGCACATACTTCTTTCCAATTCTGCATCATGTATTTTCAAATGTGAACCAATTAGAACACAAATCTGAATTTTAGATAAATTGGGGGAAGAGGTCAATACTTATTAGGAGGGCCAAACTTCTTGTGGAAAAAAATCTCTCCTCCTCCCTTCCCCCTCCCCTCCCCTCCTCTCCTCAGAAGTGTATGTCAAGGATGGAACACACTGATAGTGTGTGCTTACTGCTTAAAACTGGGACTGAGGCTTTTCTCTCGGCTTGGTCTTTAAGAGGGGGCCAACTTCTACCATTATGGAACTTTCCCTGGACATGTAAGCTCCAATAAATACTCCTTCTATTAAAAAAAAATACTGGGGGCTGAAGAGATGGCTTAACAGTTAAAGCACTTATCTGCAAAGCCAAAGGACCTCAGTTTGACTCCCTAGGACTCACATAAGCCAGATGCACAAGGTGGTGCATGCATATGGAGTTCATTTGCAGTGGTTAGAGGCCCTTGCACACCCATTATCTCTTCTCTCTCATAAATAAATAAATAAATAGAAGAAAATGTTTAACAAAACTGGGACAAGTTTGCCATGACCAGGCCGGTTGGCCCTAAAGTGCTTAGGCCCAGCAGTAATACAGTGGCGAAGGAATGGAGTACAACCAGGGCTCAGACAAGTGAAAAACAGCCAGCTAGTGCCATGAAAGGGGACCTGCTTCTGAACATCTGAAGACAGATGGATAGGTTAAGAAGGACTGTAGATCCGGGTGTGGTGGCGCATGCCTTTAATCCCAGCACTCGGGAGGCAGAGGTAGGAGGACTGCCATGAGTCTGAGGCCACCCTGAGACTACATAGTGGATTCCAGGTCAGTCTGAGCTAGAGTGAGACCCTTCCTAAGAAAAACAAAAACAAAACAAAACAACAACAACAAAAGAAGGACTGTAGACCAAGTATGTTTCAAGTCTTTGGAGACCAAGGGAATTGGATAATACCCATAGGTAAGAACTGGTTATTTTGTGTGTATGAATATGAAACATCCTCCATTGGCTCATGTGTATGAGCACTTGGTCCTCAGTTGGTGGTGCTATTTGGGAAAGTGATGGAACCTTTAGAAGGTGGAGACTTACTATAGGAAGTGCATTGGTATGGGTGGGACATGAGGTTTTATAGCCTGGTCCCACCTCCTGTTCTTTCTCTCTGCTTCCTGACTATGGATGCAATGTGATTAGACATCTCCTTATCACCATTAACTTCCCTGCCATAATGGACTGTTAGTGTCTGGAACTGTAAGCTGAAGTAAGGCCTTTCTGGAGGGACAGGAAGATGGCTCAGCACTTAAAAATCACTTGTTTACAATGCCTTTCAGCATGGTAAATTCAACTCCCCAGCCACTCACATAAAGCTGGACAGGCATTTGATTACAATAGGAAGAGACCCTGACACATCAAAGCACACGTGTACATAGATGTACAAATAAACAATTAAAAAAAAACAACCCTGATTGTGATGGAGAGGTAATATGATGGAGAATGGAATTTCAAGGGGAAAGTGTGGGGGGGGGGAGGGAATTAACATGGGATTTTTTTTATAATCATGGAAAATGCTAATAAAAATTTAATTAAAAAACAAAACAAAAAAAACAATCCTTTCTTCCTTAAGTTACTTCCTACTTCCTGCCAGATATTAGATATTGGTCAAAGCAATGAGAAGAGAATATTTTTGTTTAAAAAAAATGACCAAAGTTAGAGCTGGGTGTGGTGGCGCATGCCTTTAATCCCAGCACTGGGGGGGGGGGGGGCAGAGGCAGGAGGATCACCATGAGTTCAAGGCCACCCTGAGACTACATAGTGAATTCCAGGTCAGCCTGGGCTAGAGTGACACCCTACCTCGAAAACCAAAAAAAAACCCCAACCAACCAACCAACCAACCAACCAAACAAAAAACAAAAAAACCCCAAAATGACCAAAGTAGTAAGTAATTCAAACAAATCCAACAGATGGGAGAAGAGCTGACCTCACACAACTAGGAGACAGCCTAGGAGGAAGTTTTCAACAGCAGGCAGATAGAGAGGCAGACACTGGAGGGGCTCAGAGGCTACAGGGTAGGCCAAGATGCAGGATACAAGAACACACAGGAGAGACATGAAAGGGAGAGATCCCATATAAGGGAGGACTACCAGTCTAGATCCAAGATAAAAGCCAAGCAGAGGGAAAAAAAAATCACATGTGAACATTAAAAAAATATTTATTTATTTGAGAGAGAAGAAAGAAAGAGAGGCAGATAGAGAATGGGCAGACCAGGGTCTCCAGCCACTGCAAACAAACTTCAGATGCATGTGCCACCATCTGGCTTACAGAGGTACTGGGGAATCAAACCTGGGTCCTTAGGCCTCACAGGCAACTAACTGCCTTAACTGCCAAGCCACCTTTCCAGCCCTAAAATTTTATTTACTTACTTGAGAGGGAGAGAGGGAGGGAGGGAGAATATGGGCATACCAGGGCTTCCCTGTGCTACAAACAAACTCCAGATGCATGCACTACTTTGTGCACCTGGCTCTACATGGGTACTGGAGAAGTGAACCCTGGCCATAAGGCTTTGAAAGCAAATGCTTTAAACACTGAGATATCTCTCCAGCCCTCACATGTGAACATTTTGTGTGAAAGAACACACCAAGAATGAAAAGAATTATCACAACTATGAAAAGCACAAAGCATACTCACAAATGAAGTTCAGCCCAATAGCTTTCTCACTGTAGCATGTACTAGAGGATGGAGCAATAACTTTTAAGCACAAAAACATCTGAATGAACATTTCAGAGTGAGGTAGTTGAATAAACACACTTAGACAAATCCTAAGATAATCTGCTACTCATGGGCCATGGCTGAAATAACTACTAGCAGGTAAAAATCTCAGAAGAAAGCCAGGGGTGGTGGAGCACAGATTTACCAGCAACCAGGGGACAGAGTTAAGAGGATCACCTTCAGTTTAATGCCACCTGAGACTACATGGTAAATTCCAGGTCAGCCTGGGCTAGAGTGAGACCAGCACTTGGGAGGCAGAGGTAGGAGGATTGCCGTGAGTTTGAGGCTATCCTGGGACTACATAGTGAATTCCAGGTTGGCCTGGGCTAGAGAGAGACCCTATCTCAAAAAACCAAAACAAACAAACAAAAATATAGAGCTCAGGCAGCTATGAATCAAAGAAAAAGAATAAAAATAACAGTCTTCAGGGTGGAAATTATAACCCACAGTTGCTATGTTTTTTTTCTATTTTGGTTTTTCAAGATAGGGTCTCACTTTAGCCCAGGCTGACCTAGAATTCACTAGGTAGTCTCAGGATGGCGATCCTCTTACCTCTGCCATCCAAGTGCTGGGATTAAAGGTGTGTGCCACCATGCCAGGCTTTTGCTATGTTTTCTAAAGTTCCCAAATTCCAAAAAAAACTAACGTTCATAAAAGTCCCCAAAGTGTGACCCACTATGGTAGTTTAAATGTATGTCCCCCATAGACTCAGGTGTTTTATTAAGCTTGTAACTTGGGTCTCCAGCTGACTGGCTGAAAGAGGTGTCATGGGTGGGGGATGAATCCTGAGATCCAGCCTAAAGGTGTGTTTTGGATTCCAACCCAAAGGTATGCAAAGAGGTTTGAGCTCTGGCAGGGTTCTGTTTGCTGCTATGTTCATGTTTGTGCTGTTTCTGGTATTTGCTGGCTGGTGATACTGTTTTTTCCCCTCTGCTTGGATTTATGAATGGAAGTCAGCTTCTTCTGCCACAGGTAGAACTTCCCTAGATATATAAATTGAAATAAGTGTTTTCTTCCTATAAGCTGTACCTGTTTTGGATGTCCATCCCAGTAATATGAAGTTATCTACAATACCCACACTCAAGAAGAAAGGGGCCAATGGGACTGGAAGTGTTTCAAGATATTGGACTTCACAAAGACTTCAGGGACACTAATTACTAACATAGCCCAACCAAACAAGATTCTAGCAAAGACAGAAATGATTGACAACAGGCTGAAATTCTTTAAAATTCTAAAAAGTATGAGCTGGCTGGGCATGGTGGCACACACTTTTAATCCCAGCACTCAGGAGGCCGAGGTAGGATTGCTGTGAGTTCAAGGTCAGACTGAGACTGTATAGTGAATTCCAGGTCAGCCTGGGCTAGAGTAGAACCCTACCTTGGAAAGAAAAAGTCTGCGGTGATAATCACAGGAAGGGTCAACAGCAGATTTCAGATGGCAGAAGAATTAAAAAAAGAAAAAAAGAAAAAGAAAGAGTCAAGAGGCTACTGCCTATAATCTCAATAAATCTAGAGAATGAGGCCTGTTCTAAATTCAAGGTGAGCCTGAGTTGTACAGCGAGTTCAAGGCCAGCCTGGACATATTAAAAAAATAGATTATATAAAAGAATGTGAGAGAAGGATAAGAGGAAGGAATCTTAAGCCAGCACAGCTTTCGTCCTTGCATTTGCACTTGCACTTGTGAGGCTGAAGTAGGAGGACCACTGAGTTGAGGCCAGCCTAGGGCTACAGAGTAAGGTCCAGAATACTGGCCCTTGCCAGGGCGTAGTGGTACACACCTCTCCTCCCAGCACTCAGGGGGCAGAAGTTGGCAATTGCCATGAGTTTAAGGCCATCCTGGGGCTACCATGATGAATTCCGAATGGGAGAGTGAGACCCTGCCTTGGAAATACCAAAAGAAAAAGAAAAAGGCAGTACTGGCTCAAATTTGTAAATCTAATGAAAAACAATTTATAGATTTAAGAAGCTCAACAACCCCCAAGTCAGATAATAAACAGCAAGAGATCCACATGGATGAAATCCAAAGGCAAACACTGAGCAGCAGAGAAGAATGATGCATCCTGCTGGAGAATGGCTCTAGCAGAGTTCTCACCTGAGTGAAAGTAGGTGGTAACAAGAGTTTTGCAGCCAGCAAGCCATTTGAAATGAGGATGAAAGATGGAAGGCAAACACCTCAAAGCAAGGAAGACTGAAGGAGGGAGGTAGAGAGGGATGGAAGGAAAGAGGGAGGGAAAAGCACAAAAGAATCAAGAAAAAGACAGGGTGGTCACTTGGGTGAGAAAAGTAAAATAATGTATGTGGGAAATACCATGCCTGGGAAAATATTACTTTTATTTTTATTTACTTTTCAATTTCCTATTGATAATTTGTTTTTATTTGCTTGTTTTTCAAGGTAATGTCTTGCTCTAGCCCAGACTGAACAATTCAAAATGTAGTCTCAGGCTAGCCTTGAACTCACAGCAATCCTACCTCTGCCTCCTGAGTGCTAGGATTAAAAATGTGTGCCACCATGCTCAGCTTCTACTGATAATTTTTATACATATATATAATTTGATCATAATTCCTTCTTATTACTTTCTCTTGATCCCCTTTCCCTGTACTTTCAAATGACTTTCTTCTTCCCAACTAGTCCCTGTTCTACTTCGATGTCTTTTTCATTTTTTTTCCTTAAAATTATTTATTTATTTATTTATTTGGGGGGGTGGGGAGAGAGAGAGAAAGAATGGGTGCACCAGGGCCTCCAGCCACAGAAAACGAACTCCAGATGCATGCACCGCCTTGTGCATCTGGCTTACATGGATCCTGTGGAATCAAGCCTTGAACTGGGATCCTTAGGCTTCACAGGCAAGCGCTTAACTGCTAAGCCATCTCTCCAGCCCATCTTTTTCATTTTTATGTGTTTGTGTGACCCACTGAATTTAATTAACGTTGCTTGCAAGCACGTGATTGGGAGATTATTTAGCAGAGCACATGCATCCTAATTTAGCTTTTTCTCCCTTCCCTTCCTTTTTCTTCCCTCTCCCCTCCCCTTTTCTTCTCTTGTACATGGTAGGCAAACACTGTATCAACTAAGATACCTCCTGACCCATAAAATGGCATATTTAATACTAGTAATTTTAGTGATAACCAGGAGCATAAAAATTGAACTTAGAGACAGTCTAGTCAGACACACAGGCACATGAACCAACAATGCTGTAGCTCATATTGGAGAGCATATTGTATCCGCAAAGCTATGTGGCCAATGGACCCAAACCTAGTGGGGAGGAGAGGCAGCTCAAACACTATAGGCTCGTAAGCAAGTTATTTTTATGTCTGAGCCCTTGTAATCTCTTTACAACCAGAACCAAATACTCAAATCTTGCCTCCTAGGGGCCCAACTTCAGATGACCTATATAACACACATCAGCATGCCCTTAACAAAACTTCTCACAATTATCTTTGAAAATAAACTTTGTCCTGCTGTTCTGGAGCTTCTTTCCATGCTTTGGTGGTCTGTTTAAAGGGGGAAAAAGCTCCACTACCAAAACTTGTGCTTGGAATGGAAGATGCCTCCACACCCAGCTTCAGAGCTTCAGAGCAGATAAAACAATCCATAGAGAACATTACAAGGCCAGGAACACCGTCGTACAATGTATGTATGAAGAATCTCTTATAAGAGTGCCAATAGCACTCCCCCTTTGAGAAGCACTGTTTTGAGAGCTGGGCTGGGTAAGCTTTTTCTCCTCCCTTTTCTCTTTCTAAATAGGAAGGATCTTACTCTGTAATCCAGATAGGCATAAAACTTACTATATAGTCCAGGCTAGCCTCTTAACTAGCAGCAATTTTCCTGCCTCAGCCTTCCAAGTGCTCAGACTACAGGCATGAGTCTCATGCCTATACCACCACATTGGTAAGCTTTTTCTTTCTTTTTTAAAAAATATTTATTTCGGTTTTTTTTTTTTTTTTTTTTTTTGAGGTAGGGTCTCGCTCTAGCCCAGGCTGACCTGTAATTCACTCTGTAGTCTCAGGGTGGCCTTGAACTCATGCCAATACTCCTACCTCTGCCTCCCAAGTGCTGGGATTAAAGGCGTGTGCCACCATGCCCAGCTTATTTATTTTATTTTAAAAATATTTTTATTTTTTGCAGGCAGAGAGAGATAGTAGAGAGAGGGGGAGGGGAGAATATGGGCATGCTAGGGCCTCCAGCCACTGCAAACACACTTCAGATGCATGTGCTACTTTGTGCATCTGGCTTTACATGGGTACTGAAGAATCAAACTCAGATCATTAGGTTTGGTAGGCAAACACCTTAATGGCTGGGCTGTCTCTCCAGCCCTATTTATTTATTTGTTCGTTTATGTGTGAGAGAGAAAAAAAGGGGTAGAGACAGAGACAGCGAGGTAGAGAATGGGTGTGCCAGGACCTCTAGCCACTGCAAACAACCTTAAGATGCATGCACTACTTTGTGTATCTGGCTTTACGTGGGCACTGGGGAATAAAACCTGGGTCCTCAGGCTTTGCAGGCAAGTGCCTCAACTGCTGAGCCATCAGCATCTATCTAGCCCTTCTTTAAAAAAAATGATTTTGAGAAAGAGGCAGACAGAAAGAGAGGGGGTATGGATGTGCCATGGCCTCCTGTCACTGCCAATGAACTCCAGACCCACACGTCACTTTGTGCATCTGGCTATACATGAATACTGGGAAATCAAACCTGGGCTGTCAGGTTTGAAGGCTTTGCAAACAATTGCCTTTAACCACCGAGAAATCTCTCCAGCCCTTGGTAAGCTTTTTCTTAAAGGGATACACAGCAAGTAGATTCTGTAGATCCTTATGTAAGTATTTTTTTTTAAATTAAAAATTTTTATTAACATTTTCCATGATTATAAAATATATCCCATGGTAATTCCCTCCCTCCCCACCCCCACACTTTCCCATTTGAAATTCCATTCTCCATCATATTATGTCCCCATTACAATCATTGTAATTACATATATTTATGTAAGTATTTATGATGAAACAATTTAGCAAAATAAAATTCACATTCAACAATGGCCATGGAAAGGTAACTAGCTGGTCAGATTGGCCAAAGGCTATGTTTAGCTAGTTCCCTATCTTAGCATCACTCAAGCATAGTCCTGCTTCTATGACTACCTGCTGCTGCTACTCAAAATGAACTTGTTTTTTGCCTCCACATACCAAGGGCCAGGGGCCACAGTGACTATGTAAAACAAGACAAAGTCCTAGTGGGCTTACCTGCTTCCGATAGGGTGTGATGACACCAATGTCCTTGGCAGACACCTGGCTGGAGACACTCCGGGCTAGAAGGCAGCAATAGCGCATGACTTGGACAGCCTCTGCCGGGCTGAACCACGATGGGCTTCTCCCTTCACGTGCCTCATTTCCCTGAGTTGAGAAGAGAAAACATTATTGCTCAATGATGTTTACCAAGGGCTCCCCATCAAGATCAAGTAGGTGCTGGGACCATATCATAGGTATGATAGGAAAAAAATCCTCTCAGCCAGAACTTATAATTTAGCAGGGCAGCTACCATCAGTTAATTAGAAAATCAGTACCATATTAATGTTTTAAAACAAAGGATTGGTTGCACAAATCTATTATTTGAGAACTGATGACAGAGGTGGAAGGTCAGGGAAGAATTCCTTTATGAAATTCAGCCAATGATAGACAGGAAATCATCTAGCAAAGATAAGGCCATGTCTAAAAAAAAAATCAAAGTGAATAAATAGTATGGGAAATTTCTAAAACTATTGAACACAGAATTACCATGTGATCCAGCCATTTCCCTTTGGGGTATATATTCCTCAGTACTAAAACATTCTCTAGAAGATATGTGTGTGCCCATGCTTATAGCAGTATTTTTCTTTTCTTTGTTTCTTTTTCTTTTTTTTTTTTGAGGTAGGTCTCACTCTAGCCAAGGCTGACCTGGAATTCACTATGGAAGTATTTTTCATAATAACAACCTATGTTCACAACTGAAGCATCTACTGATAGATGAACAAAATATAAAATGGAATATTGTTTAGCCTTTAAAAGAAGGAAATTCTGACACACACTACAACATATATGAGCCCTGAGAATATTGATGAATGAAATAGCCAGCCATAGAGGAATATGACTGTAAGATTCCATTCACATGAGGTACACAGAGTGGTCAAATTCACAGACAGAAAGAATGAGGATGGCTTAGGAGGGGATAGGGAATTAGTATTTAAAAAATATTTTTAAAATTTATTTTCACACACAGGAAAGAGAGAGAGAGAAGGGGGGGGAAGGAAGGGAGAGAGAAATGTGAAGGAATGAGAACGGGTATGCCAGGGCCTCTAGCCACTGCAAATGAACTCCAGATGCATGCGTCACTTTGTGCATCTGGTTTTACATGGTCACTAGGGAATCAAACCTGGGTTGTTAGGCTTTGCAGGCAAGCGCCTTAACCACTGAGAAATCTCTCCAGTCTAGGAATTAGTATTTTATACAGACAAAGTTTCAATTTTATAAGAGGGAATGGGTCTAGAGATTGCTGATTGAAAAATGTATGAATATATTTAACAGTACTGAACTCTATACTTTACACAGGCTGAAAAGATGGTTAAGTGGTTCAGGGTACTTCCTGTATGACCATGAGTATCTCAGAGATTGGTCAAGTTCGATCCTCAGTACTCACATAAACTTCTGGATGCAACACACAAATCTGTAGCCTCAGTCTCATAGGGGAGCACAGATCCAAGAATTGTTGGAGCTCATGAAAAAACAGCTCTGGGATCAGTATGACTCCAGCTCAGTAAGAACAGGTGGAAAAGTGATGGGGTGGATACCCAATGTTCCATTCGGGCCACCTCAAGAAAACACATGGGATATCCCATGGGAATATATATGTACATATGACACACACAAAGAGGCTGTTGCAGTCAGGTTCACATTGCTGGTAGAAATCACCAACCAAGAGCAGCTTGTGGGAAAAACAGGTTTATTTTGGCTTACAGGCTTGAGGGGAAGCTCCATGATGGCAGGGGGAAACAATGGCATGAGCAGCGGGTGGACATCACCCCCTGGCCAACATAATGTGGGCCATAGCAACACGAGAGTATGTCAAACACTGGCATGGGGAAACTGGCTATAACACCCTCAAGCCTGTCCCCAACAACACACTCCCTCCAAGAGACATTAATTCCCAAATATCCATCAGCTGGGAACCTAGCATTCAGAACACTTAAGTTTATGAGGGACACCAGAATCAAACCACCACAGAGGCTAACAGTAAATTTTTTTTTTTTCTGATGTAGGGTCTCACTCTAGCCCAGGGTGACCTGGAATTCACCAGGGTGACCTCGAACTCATGGCGATCCTCCTATCTTTGCCTCCCGAGTGCTGGGATTAAAAGCATGCGCCTCCACGCCCGGCCTAATGGTAATTTTTATGGTAGTTTGCATCAGATGTCCCCTATAAACTCATGTGTTCTAAATGCTTGGTCCCCGACTGGTGGCAATTTGGGAGGCAGAGCCTTGCTGGAGGAGATGAGCTGTTAGGAGCATGCTTATGGATGTTACAGCCAGCTCCCCGTTGCCAGAGATCAGCTTACTTTCCTGCTGCTATTTTCCACTTGGTGTGGCAGGAGTGGTGTCTAGCCTTTGCTCATGCATGCCATGTTTTATCCTGTCATCATGAAGCTTACCCTTAAGACTATAAGCCAAAATTAAAACGTTCCTCCCATCAGCTGCTTTTGACCAGGTGTTTTGTCCCAGCAACAAGAAGGTAACTACATTTTGAGGTGTACACACACACACACACACACACACACACACACACACCCCTCCAATTTTTTGGTTACTTTTATTTATTTATTTATTTATTTATTTGAGAGCAACAGAGAGAGAAGGAGGTGGGGGGTGGGGGGAATGAATAGATAAATGAACGAATATGGGCACATCAGGGTTTCCATAGAATGAATGGTAGCCCTTCTTCTGGATACCATTCTACAAGATACAACCACTAATAAAGGGGGAGAGGGTTGGTCCAGACAAAAGGTGGATAAAACTTAACCTTAAAACTACAGGCTTAGGCCGGGTGTGGTGGCGCACACCTTTAATCCCAGCATTTGGGAGGCAAAGGTAGGAGGATTGCTGTGAGTTTGAGGCCACCCTGAGACTCCACAGTGAATTCCAGGTCAACCTAGAGTGAGACCCCACCTCGAAAAACAACAAAAAAAACCCAAACAAACACACAAACAAAAAAACAAAACAAAACTACAGGCTTAGGCTGGGTAGTCCCAGGCCCAGCCAGAATTGAGTTATCCCAATAGTAAGCTGTGGCCATGGAGACCCATGAAGTCCCTAAAAGAGTTCAGGCCTTTCCATTAACACCTGGTTACCTGCTGGAGCTAAAAGGTAAGAACCTACAGCTAAAGACATCACAGACTACAGTCACTCATCATTGAAATACCAGTTTCTCCTGGCTAGCCCTCATAATGTTGGGAAGTGCTATGGGAGTTGCTGGGGGACAATGGTCACCAACAACATAAATAAACATGGGGCTCAGCAAGCTATGAAATCAACCAACCAGGCAAGAAGTACACACTTGTGCATCAGTGGTACACACAGCCTTTGCAGGTAACCAATTGTTCTCTGATTGGACATGAGGTATGCTCAATGGGGAAGAACTCATATCTGGTACTGGAAACCAAGTCCAAATCCCATGGCCAGGAAACTTATAGACTCTGGAGAGAAGCCCTCAATGCTCTCAGAATAACAAGAGTGGGTTTATACACCAAAACCTCTCAAATAGCAATACATAGCCCCTTTTAATCCAAGCTACTCTCACTCTCAAATCTGTTTTATTTTACAGATGGCAGAGAAAACTCAGAAAATTCAAAATCCATCAATATGACAAGAAGAGATAGCCAACTGCCTACCATAAGATGTACCACCTCTGCTGGGGCCCAAGAGAAATTACACAGAAAGTGGCAATACAAGTACTGCTCCCATTACAGCATGAACTGGCTCCAGGGAAAGGCAACAGATACAGTGGGTGATCAAAACATATAGAATCAGAAACCCAGAGCTACAGAGAACTCAACACTAAACCAGACTGCTAACAGACCCACCAAGGCTCAGGGACCATTTTGGAAGATTTTTAAAAAAATTTATTTGAGAGCGATGGGGGAGGGGGAGACACACACACAGAGGGAGAGAAAGAAAGAAAATGAATGAATATGAGTGGACGAGGGCCTCCAGCCACTGCAAATGAAATCCAGATGTGTGCACCCCTTGTGCATCTGGCCAACGTGGGTCCTGGGGAATTGAGCCTTGAACTGAGGGCCTTAGACTTCATAGGCAAGTGCTCAACCGCCAAGCCATCTCTCCAGCCCCATTATGGAAGATTTTAAATTTTTTTGTTTACTTTTATTTAGTTATTTGAAAGCAATAGACAGAAGGAAGGAGGGAGGGATGGGGGGAAAGAGATAAAATGGGTGCACCAGGGCTTCCAGCCACTGCAAACGAACTCCAGACACGTGCGACCCCTTGTGCATCTGGCTAATGTGGGTCCTGGGGAATTGAGCCTCAAACTGGGGTCCTTAGGCTTCACAGGCAAGTGCTTAAGCACTAAGCCATCTCTCCAGCCCTATTATAGAAGATTTTAAGACTCACAAGGTAGGTAGAAATATCCTGAGGCATAGTCCCCTCCAAAAGACTGACTGAAACCTTATTTATCCAACAGTGAACACTAATAACCCTACTAAGGAGAGCCCTCAGGGAAAATGGGACTGGGGGAAAGGGGACATAAGACTATAATCTTTGTTAGAAAAAGAAAAAAAAAAAAAAAAAACAGGACTGGAGAGAGCTCAGTGCTTAAGGTGGTTGCCTGCAAAGCCTAATGACTCAAGTTCAATTACCCTGTACCCATGTAAAGCCAGATGCACATGCATCTGGAGTATGTTTGCAGCCACTGGAGCCCTGGTATGCCTGTTCTCTTTGTCTGTCTCTCTTCTATCTCTCTGCTTGGAAATAAATAAATTATTAAAAAATAAAAATAAATTTAAATTAAAGATGGATGTGGTAGCATATGACTGTTATTCTAGCACTTGGGATATGGAGGCTGGAGGATCAGGAATTCAAAACTACCATCAGCTACATAGTAAGTTCAAGTTAGCCTGGGCTACACTAGACACTGTCTCAAAAAACCAAAACCAAGCTGGGCATGGTGGCACATGCTTTTAATTCCAGCACTCAGGAGGCAGAGATAGGATGATTGCCGTGCATTTGAGGCCACCCTTAGACTACATAGTGAATTCCAGGTCAGCCTGGGCTAAAGCAAGGCCCTATCTCAAAAACCAAAAACTAAAACCAGTCAACTAAACAAAACCCTAACAAAATTAGAAATGACAAAAGAGGGCTGGAAGGATGGCTTAGCGGTTAAGGTATTTGCCTACAAAACCAAAGGACCCAGGTTCAATTCCCCAGGACCCACGTTAGCCAGATGCACATGAGGGCGCAGGCGTCTGGAGTTCGTCTGCAGTGGCAGGAGGCCCTGCCGCACCCATTCTCTCCCTCTCTCTCTGTCAAATAAATAAATAAATAAAATACTTTAAAAAAAAGAAATGACAAAAGAAGTGCCCCTAAATTTCTATGCTACATAGAAATTAAGTACTTTATGTAAGGCCCAGTGGCTCATGTCTGTAATTCCAGGTCTGAGGAGGTAGAAGCAGGACAATCATAAGTTTGAGGCTGGCTTGGACTATGTAGTGAGACCTCTCACAATCTACCACCAGAACCCCCACACCTACAAATGCAAAACAAAAAAGGAAAATACTTATCATTTTTTCAACAGAAAAAATACTGAAAAAGCCACACCTTCTGGATGCCCTGGCAGATGGGTTTCTCCTTCTTTTATAATGCCAGCATGAAAAAGCCTGTGGTGATATTTATTTAGACTATATTAAATTATGGGCTAGCTTGGGAAAACTGGTATCTTTAAAATTTTTTTTTTATTTGTATGAGAGGAAGACAGAGAAAGAGGCTGACAAGAAAGAGTATGGGCACACCAGGGCCTCCTGTCACTGAAAATGTAACTCCAGATGCATGTACCACTTTGTACATCTGGTTTATGTGGGTACTGGGAATTGAACCTGGACTGTCAGGCTATGTAAGCACTTTTAATGGCTAATTCATCTCTCCAGCCCCAAACTGGTATCTTTAAGATCTCAGATGTATTCATGAACATATCTGCTCTACTTCATGTGCTATAGTAAAGCCTCATGTCTGTTCTATAGCAAACTTGGTTATGTCTGGTGAGGCTGATTTCTGGACAACTTCTACTTGTTTCTCCTAATGCACTGGAGGTTTCTGAGGATGGGCAGAGCTATTCAAATTGTAGGTGGAATACTCTGGATAAGAGGTAGCACATGAGGGCTGAATGAGCACTGGCTACCAGGGAGGGGCCACTCTTCTTGGATTCTCTCATTCAGAGAATAGGCACTACACAGTCACCAGCATACACAAGTCCACACCTACTGCTTAAACACCCCTTCTACCCAAGGAATTTAGAAATGGAAGCAAAGAATGTATTGGGTGGAGCCATTCTCTAGGATAATACCCATAAGGAAAGGCTGCTGTGAGTAGGGGGCTCCTTGACATCAGCTTTCCCTATTTAGCTACAGCACTAATTGTTAAGTCATTAACATGAACCCCCTTCTTTTTTGGGGGGGGTGAATGTAAAACTTGAATTCTTGTTCTGACAACCACACTCCTAATACAAACTATCTAATTTTAGTGAATGCTGGCCATTTCTATCAACTACAGAGTTACCTAACCTTCCTCCAGTGAGGTCTTGTTCTTGTTCCCCTGCCTTTGGCGTAGGGCTCTGGCTGACTGGTTCTCATCTGACTCTGGTCCTGGGGGGGAGGCACTGTCAGGGTTTCCCAGGTTCCCTGGTGCCCAGCTTCCCTTGGTTCTGCTTGTCTTACTCCCTACCTTCTAATCCATGCTTGTTGCTATTTGGAGTTCAGCTGGCTTGTATTACTTCTTGGAACCAAGCAGCCATCTGATGTGAATAGCAAAGATGCTACCCTCCAATATTCACTCTGAGTGGAGCCCATCTGATAGGAGTTGTCAGCAGCAGGTCCCTCCTCTTTTTTTTTTTTTTTTTTTTGCATGTATGCTGTATGCATGCATGCATTTAAACACGTATGTGTGTTGTGTATGTACATGTGTGTGCATGTGGGTGGAGGCAAGAGGCAAATGTTCGGTGTTTTCTTAGTCACTCTTCAATTTTGGAGTCTCTACTTTCAGCTATCAAGTCTTTCACTAAACCTAGAGCTCACTGATTTAGTCTAGCTGGCACAAGCTACAGGGATCTTTCCATTTCTAGATTCCCCAACACCAGGGTACAGGCACATGCCACCATGCTTGGCTTTTTATGTAGGTGCTAGAATCTGAACTCCAGTCTTCATGCTTGTGGGCAAGTACTGCACTCACTGAGTCATTTCCTCAACCTTGTAGGTCCTTCTTGTTGCCTTTTATTCTCTGAGATCAGTACCTGTCTACCCTCATCACAGGCTTCTTACTGACCTGATGGCAACACAGAGACAAACAGAGCAACACCAGGAATCACACAGCATGTTTGTTCTGTGAGCAAAGCTACTCAGCTAGAACAGCCTTTCCTCCATTCCCTTCCTGTATCACCTGGTTCAGGAAGCACTCAGCAGGCAAGGCAGACTTACCCTCACCCCATGGAAGATGAGTGGAAAACCTTTCTTGGGCAGCTTCTCCCAGCCTAGCAGTGAGGTCACTACTTTGGGGTCAGCACATACTTCGAGCTCCCTATGGTAGAACAAGCGAGAGGGCAGTGCTAGTAGAGCTGAGTGGGACCTGTAGTTCTTCACCAGCTTTGTGACCTGCAGGGAGAGGACAGGTGCAGGTCACAAGGAGTCAGCACTGCACAGCTCCTGTTAAGGCTCTTATCACTGCTGTCCCAGCATGGGCCACCTTGATGTCCACCTCACAGAGTAATCCCTGTTCTTACCTGGCCCCCTCCATTAGCCTAAAACCTGATGCTAGATCAAGCCATTCAGGTAACTGTGGAGTCCAAGGAGCCATTAAAACAGTAAAGGTGGATAGCAGGAGAGGTAAAGGGCCTCTCTTTACTCCTCTCCCTGGTCCAGAACAGTTGAGTGTTTTTTTTGAGGGTAAAGACAGCTCTGGATACTTCTTCCACTGTATGGTGAAAACTATGACTTGGATCTACTGTCTTAAAATCAGTCTTTAAGTGAAGTCTCACAAAGATGTGCCTCTCAGTTGAGAGACAGGAAGTAAGAGTTAATGTGGCCTCCCTGGTAGAGCTATCACCAAAGGGACAGCATTAGTGTCAAGGAAAATACTTAACTTGTGGCTTCCAACTGGTTTGAAAAGGTTGTATGGTATAGGCATGTGCCCTTTTTCTTGGCTATGATGGTTACTCTTCATTGTCAATCTGACTTGATTTGTAACTACCTAGGAGACACACCTCTGGGAAAGTGCCTGTGAGAATGTTTCCACAGAGGTTTTACTGAAGAGGGAAGACCTATTTAGAATGTGGGTGGCACCAACCCATGTGCTAGGGTTCCAGAATGAAAGAAAAAAGGGAAAAAGGAAGAAGCAAGCTGAATACCAGGGTTCATCTCTCTCTGCTCTTGTGGATGCAATGTGACCAGTTACTTCACACCATGTGCCTTGTCCACCATGATGAGCTGTATCTTCTCAAATAGCCAAAATAAATCCTTTTATTTTAAGTTGTTTCTATTAGGTACTTGTCACAACAATGCAAAAATTAACTAACATACTGGCCAAATGCCGATATCCTGCAGGACAATAAACTAATTCTGGAAGCAAAATGTGTCAAGACTTCCAAGATTCATATCAGCCCATAGTAACAGCTGCTCCTGCTGGTTTGTCCTCTGGTACTGCCTATTCCAGTAATCCCTTTGTGTGACAAAGAAGAAGGCTTGGAACTCACCAAAAGGGGATTATATGCACCACAAGCACCAAAGGCATTCTCATCTCTCAGGTATGCTGGTCGTGACATCAGCCTTTCCAACATGGATACGTTCAGCCCATAGGCCATGGCTAACCGGGACTTGATGACTGGGCCCAGCTGCATGGGGTCTCCAGCAAGCACAATCTGGTACATACAAGGGTACTTGATTGGTGGGGAGTAGATAGGTATATGGTCAAAGCACAGTGGGAGGACAGCTGTAGGGAGCAATAGGCAGGTGTTGCCCATGGATTAGAGGTAAGAGGACTAAGTAGGCAGGAGTCCCCTTGTCCAT
Organism: Jaculus jaculus; assembly: GCF_020740685.1. Lineage (NCBI taxonomy): Eukaryota > Metazoa > Chordata > Mammalia > Rodentia > Dipodidae > Jaculus > Jaculus jaculus. Next base: position 166,540,143 of record NC_059107.1, on the reverse strand, counting down.
TATGGCTGCAGGGGATGAGGGAAGAAGCTGAGAAACTAGTAAGGATATGAGATGGAAATGGAAAAACTAGGCAGGCCTTAGGATCAGGCTCCTCTACCAAGCAGTTGTTATCTAATCAGGGCAGTCCAGCTGTCTTTTCCATTAATCTCTCAAAGTACAAAGAACACTAAGATTGTGACCTGTGTTCTAGAAGTTTCTGCCATGCCTGACCCTTTAAGACCACCTTTGACCCTTCTCCCTGATGCATTATTCTGGTAGGACTCATACATAGTTGTATTATGCTTATGAGTCTCTTATTTCTTGCCCTGCAGTGAAGTTCCAATAGACTAGTTCTTGTTTCTTCCCCAGCCCTTTCTAATACTCTGCTTCAAAGAGTCTGGTGACCTGATGGGAGGTGGTGAGGACATGTCCTCAGAAGCCCGACAAAAGCAGAATGTTTGATGACCTTCCAACTATAGGTATTGAGAGAACTAAGAAAAGTTTTAAGATGGTGTCCATGTCAACTGTCAAAGACTCTAGAAAGAGGACGGGGGATGGATATGGTAGGGATCCAGAGCTGGAGGGGACATGGAGCAGTGCAGTGAGAGTCAGATCCTAGCAAGGTATGAGATCATCTAGACCAGCGACTTGGGTCCTGATACTTTCACTTGATTCCTGTAGTTATGACTGTCATTGAGGAAAACAGTAAGACAGAAACACACACAGGACACAGGCCTTACCTGGCCATTGATGTCTGAAATTAGCCCCAGAGGAATCAGGCATTCTGGTTCACTTGCCTGCCCCGCCTCATCCACGAATACATGTGTAAAGTATCCAACTCTAGAGACAAAGATCTTCAAATGGTAATTCCCAACAGGCTGTTTATCAACTGATACCTGAAACACACTGGCAAAGGCCTGCTCTGGGCTGTGGGATTATAGTGGGACAAGAGCAAGAATTTGGTTGTCACCTGAGGGTGACAAAGGTTTCAAACCTGGTAGAAGACTCCTGTGACTCTAGGTCACACCTGGGGCTTTGTAACCAGATGTATATTTGTTTGGAAGGATCTGGAGGGATAAGAGTGAGGGTGGGTATAAACAAATCTCAAGAGCCTCCTGGTTGGCTCAGGGTATGGGCATCCTGAAGTACAAAAATCCTTTGCTTTTGTTTAGACCTGAGCCATTCAGTGCACGCATGCTGCCACATGTGGCTCCTGAGCACTTCATGTGGTTTTAAATACGATATACTCTAAGTTTTAAAGACTTAAGAAAATGCACTCTTCAGATACGCTGAAATGCAGGAGCCTCCACTGTAGCATAACACCCAATTCCAACCTAAAGAAGTTAGAGATATGATTACACTGTCCATTACCTCACAAGGATTCCCGTCTCCCTGTAGAATAGGAGACAGAAATTGCCTAGGCAGCTTAAGGTGACAGGACCCCAAAGTGAGTAGCTTTCTCCTTGACTAAATGTGGGAATTGTCCTTTGGCCTATTGGAGGAAATCTAGCTTATTATACTTTATTACAGGTCAGAAATATCAAAAGTGTTTGGCCTTTCCTTATCTCTGCCCACTTAGGGAGTTCTTTCACCTCCTTCTGACAAAGCCCTTCCTAGAGAATTATCTCTGGGAAGATTGCCCCCTTCCAGAAATCCTTACCCCCACACACCTGACACTTGACTAACACAGCTGCCCATTCACTGGAGCTCATATAAAAATTCCCAACCTGAAGCTGGGCGTGGTGGCGCATGCCTTTATTCCCAGCACTTGGGAGGCAGAGGTAGGAGGATCATGGTGAGTTCAAGGCCACCCTGAGATTACATAGTGAATTCCAGGTCAGCCTGGGGTAGAGTGAGAATACCTCAAAAAACCAAAATAAATAAATAAATAAAAATAAAAGATAAAATAAAATTCCCAACCTGAGTCTCGAGGTGGGTTTCTCAAGCCCCCTCTTGTCTTCCTGGGCAAGAGCTCTGCTTTGCTTCCTTCCTTTATGTTTTAGGCCCAAGCTTTCCTTCTCTTTTCCTTTCTAAAGCTTTAAGATATAACAAAAATCTTTCTGAACTTTATCTTCTGGTCTATGGATTTAGTTCTTCAAACCCCTAAGACAAGAATCTAGGGATACCCCAAAATTATCGGTACATTACTGGTGCATTGGCAGAGGGAACCCCAAAATTCCTGTGTCATCTCTCCTCCAAAAATTGTTTCTGTATTTTTTAAATTTTTATTTGGGGTGGGGAGAGAGGCAGAATGGGCACACCAGCTGGGTGTGGTCGCACACGTCTTTAATCCCAGCACTCGGAAGGCAGAGGTAGGAAGATTGTCATGAGTTCGAGGCCACCCTGAGACTCCATAGTATTCCATGTCAGCCTGGGCTATTGAGACCCTACCTTGAAAAACCAAAAAATAAATAAATAAATAAAAGAATGGGCACACCAGGGTCTTCAGACACTGCAAACGAACTCCAAATATTTGTGCCATCTTGTGCATCTGGCTTTATATGTGTACCTGGGTCATTTGGCTTTGCATACGAGCGCCTAACCTCTAAGCCATCTCTCCAGCAGCACCCTTCTTTTGAGGTAGGGTCTCACTCTAGCCTAGGATGACCTGGAATTCACTATGTAGTCTCAGGTTGGCCTCACAATGATCCTCCTACCTTAGCCTCCCAAGTGCTGGGATTAAAGGTTTGAGCCACCACACCCAGCTGTTTCTCTATTTTCTCATGTAAACAAAGATGCTAGAATGTTAGAATCTAAAAACTCTCTACCCATCCTCCTCCCACTCTCCCCTTCCCTCCTGGCCATGTTAACCCTGAGACTCTGGGACTGATTCCTGGTATGGTAATTGAGTATACCTCTTGGGCTAAGGGAAAGTCACCTTCCCCCAATCCCTCCCTCACAGATCAGTTTCTCACCATGCAATCCTCCTTTTCTCTCTGGTACACATACCTTTCTTGCTCTTCTGTCTCCCTTTTCCCTTTCCCTATTACATTAAAGTCTTACACTCCAAAATAAAGAAAATGTAAGCCAGGCATGGTGGTGCAGACCTTTAATCCCAGCACTTGGGAGGCGGAGGCAGAGGCAGGAGGATCACCGTGAGTTTGAGGCCACATTGAGACTACATAGTGAATTCTAAGACAGCTTGAGCTAGAGTGAGACCCTATCTAGGTGCATACTGCTGTTTGGTTATGACAGATACCTGGAGCCCAGGGCATGTCAGATAAGGCATGTGTGGGCCTAGATCATCATCCTCATGCCTCTGCCCTGAGGTGATCATGCCAGATGCCTCAAGTCTGTCTACAGGATCCCAGGGAGGGAGGAGCTAACCTTAGGGAAATCTGCTACTCCTTTTTCTTCAGCCTACCCTACACCACCTGGATCTTCTAGCCCAGGGCTGCTGCAGCCTCTCTTCCTCACTTCCAGCACACTAAGTGGGAGACTTTCTCATTCCCCTCTCCCCTCAGCTCTTGATCCTTCCTCCAATCTCTGAAGACATATCGTTGGGAAGCTGCCTCTGGCCAGCAAGCTCGCCATCACTGCTCCATCTTCCCACAAAGCTTCCATCAGTGGACAATGAGGCCCTACTGAAGCTGACCTCAGAGTCACCTGGATGTAAGTGGCCTGCCTTCCAGTGATCCTTTAAGTTACCTACTCTATTGCTTGGGAGCTTTTCAGTGGCTTTCTACTACACTAGGAGTCATGTCTAAATGTCTCCCTAGGCAATCAAGACCTGGAGACAAGCCTCTTCTTTCAGATCCTCATTATATCATTCTTTTTGCTTACTAGGCACCAGATTTGAGGTCTCTTTTTGAGTAAACACGCACAAGGCCCTATAACCACAGGACCTTTGCATGTGCTAGTCTATCTGCCTGTCTCATCAACAAACCTGCTTCCTCAGAAAAGCCAACCTTGGCCCACTGCTCTTACCACACAGCTGCTACCTCCCCCCACTACTCAGTCTCCATGTGGTAAGTTTGGGAAAACACAGAATCTGTTCTGGAGGACCCTGTGCCTCACACAAGGCCTCATACTTACCTTACTCCTATCTGGTAAAAAAGCCCTGCACTGCTGCAGGTGGTGATTATTATCCTGAAGCGCGAGGCTTTCCAGATATCTTCCCCATCTCTGCAATATGGTTTGATGGCATCAATGATGGTCTAGGACAATAAGGGTGGAGTCAGTTTGGTTTCCAAATTATGAAGCATTTCTTTTTTATTTATTTATTTAATTTATTTTTTGAGGTAGAGTCTCCCTCTAGCTCAGGCTAACCTAGAATTGACTGTGTAGTCTCAGGGTGGCCTTGAACTCACGGCGATCCTCCAACCTCTGCCTCCCGAGTGCTGGGATTAAAGGTGTGCGCCACCACACCCGGCTTTAAGTATTTCTTTAAACTGGACGGAATGACAAAACTGAGAGGAATTCTATAGGATGATCTTGCCCTGATGCCACTTTTTATTAAATAATGATTCTAAATTATCTTAAATTCAAATCTTTTATAATTTCATATTAATTCCATGCTCATGGGCTCAGAAACCATGAACATAATATAATCCTGCAGGCCCTTTCAGAAAAGTTTCATATATTTTTGGTCTCAATTTCTTTCTTAAAGCAGTACTTCATTTATAAGCAAACCAGGAACCTACAATTTTCCTAATGGGATATCTGTAACCAAATCCAACAATAGAACTAGAAGAAAACAAGAATGCATCTGGTGAATCAATGAAAGAGTAATATGATGATTTAACAAGTCTGAGAATGCCAACAAGCACTGGTAATGTGAAAAAGGTGAGAATATAATGCAATACTCAGGTACAAGACCACAAGGTGTAGCTGAGTTACATCACAGGACAGAAGTTTCTCCATTACAACTGTGAGGGATCAGTGTCCACCATGCTCCTATCTCTTGCCCATACCTGCCCATTTTGGACTCTCCAATGAGGTAGCCTAGAGACCCACCCCATGTCCAGGGCTCACCTCCTCAAACCTGCAGGTGGCGTTCACCCTGACCATGGCAGCTGGCCTTAACACCTTGCTCTCATGCAGTCGCAAACACACAAGGTCAGCGGCACTGTTGGAGGGGGCACAGACCAAAATCCGACTGTCCGGCAAAGCAAAATGTACCTTCATCCAAGACATGAAAGACCAGGGATCTTAATCATCAACTCTTTAAGTGGAAACCCGCAAGTCTGATGTTTAACATACAGGTTCTTTTACATATACAGAGGCGCACAGGCTCAGATACTAATCCCCAAGCATGAGATATGCCATGCAGTATTACAAAGGCCACTCTGCCCCACTGGCCACTGATGAGATCCGTGGCCAGGTCAAATGGTAAGTTCCTTCTGCTTCCCATGTTCATCGTTTGTTTTAAGCAATGCTGGGGATAGGACTGGGGATAGTATCCCCAGTGCTGCTCCTCATGATCCTACAGCACCTCCATAGACAGCATCAAATTACATCTATTCTACCCACAGCTTGCTGTAGAGCATGGGATAGGTCCTCATGATATGCTTGCTAATAAAAATCCCAAATGACTCCCAAAATACTACATATACATCATTTTCATAAATTTGATCCAAAATAGAGGAGATACCATCAACTGCTGGTGTGGTCACTTCAGCCATGGCCCAGACAATTTCTGCAGCAAAATTTTGTGATGTTATCAAACAGTTTACTACTCTAAATATGAAGTCTCCTTCTATACAATACATTTTAAAACAGACCTAACACTATGAGATAGCTATTTTCCAAGCTCTTTTCACTCATCTCTGATGCTTCCTTCCTGCAGACATGGACACATGAGCACAGCAGAAACACAGCAAGCAGTGTACTATCCTACCTGCAAAACAGCCTCAATTATTGTCACGGTCTTCCCAGTTCCAGGAGGTCCAAAAAGAATATATGGGAGCGGGCGGCAGTCACCACTCAGAATTCTTTTAACTGCTAGCTTCTGATTTTCATTTAGCACTGGATTGAAGAATTCCTTATCTCTTGCTTTAGGAATCTGAATTTCATCCACTGCATTTGGAGTGAACAGACAGTTTAGTTAGAGGCTTAACAGCTTTGCATTACTATAGGACTCTGCTTGGACAGATGCTGAACAGTCAGAATGGAAACAGCTCTTCAGTGTCACCACTGGGCAGACAAAAACACAGCATGCTCCTAAATTATCTGACCATGCTTTGTGAGGCAATGAGAAAAACTAACATCCTTTTAACCCAGGCCCAGAAAGCCAAATACTACATGATCTCTTTCTTATGTGTATCCTAGCTTTAAGTGTTTAAATTTGTATGTAAGTTGGAGTAAAAGTAGTAGTAGAGGCCAGGAACTAAGAAAGAGGCTATGAAGGAGGGAGGCCAGGGGAGGGCTGAAGGGAAAGGTACTGTGTATATGTAAGTAGAGAGGCAGAATACTGAGGGTAGATATCTAAGTGGGGTCAAGAGAATGTAATGAAGGAGAGGAAGGGATGGGAGAAGGGTTAATCAAAATTTAAGATGTTATCTATAAGCCATATGGAAATCTACTTCTTTATTAGCTAAGAATATATGTGTTAAAAAAAAAAAAAGACAGAGTATACTGTGGAGGTAGATGTCATAACCAGAAGATATAGATTGTTAATAGAAAAATTTCAGTGCCAGGGGTGGGACTTCTTCCAGTGGGTTGTTGGCTAGGGAGGCCCCTTTATATTCCAAAAAATTATAGGCTATTGCCAAGACTCTTGGTTGCCCACCAGAACTAAATGGTAAGATCTGACTGCTGAAGACTTCACATGAGTGGGCCATAGGTCCTTGAGAAATCAAATTGGAGTTGAGCTGGAAGCTTCCTCCCTGTTAACAAGCTGTCAGGATGTTGGAATGCAGCACACAGCCTTTGGGAGGAGAAAAGTCATGGAGCCTGCAAGCTTCATGTTTGGCTAGCCAGGCCAAATGTACCCATTAGTACAACAGTGGATTGAATTTGAGGTCTGCTCCATGGGAGGGAATTCATGTCTTGTACTAAAAAGCCTATGGCTAAGGAGGTCATAAGCCCTAGGGGAAAACTACTACAGTTGTCTGGCTAAATGCATATATTATGCCCACCAAACACTTACAGTTGTGCTCATATATTAATGCCACTCTTCACTTTTGGTTAGAGAAGCTTCTCTTCAGATGGCGGGAGTCACTCCAGTGACTCAAAACTCACCAAAGTGGTGAGAAGTGACAGTGGAGTATTCAGTACTAAGTAAGACATCTCTGTAACACCCTCCAAGGCTCCAGGACTATTATGGAAGAGATGGAGGAAAGACTGTAAGAGCCAAAGGAAGGGGAGAACTCCTTATAATACTGCTTTTGAGACACAAACTGGCCTTGATATACATGATCTCACAGTGGCTGACACTACCTACACAAGACCTGAATAATAAGAGGAACAAAAATGATGACATCAGAATAGAGAGACTAGTTAGAAAGAAGAGACTCAGTAGAGAGGGGGCGGGGGAGGGAAGTGGTGGGAGGGAATTATGATCATGGTATATTGTCTACATTTATGGAAGTTGTCTATAAAAAGTTTTAAAAAAGAAAAAAAGGGGGAAACCCTAACAGCTTTCTAAGGAGGAGGAGAGAGAATGCTATTTATATGTACAGTATCACCTAGAGCATCACAGATAACATTTATTTGTGAAGCTTTTAAAGTTTTTTATGTTAACATACCAGATCATGAGTTTTTTTTTTAATTTGTCAGATTTTTTTAAAGGTTTTTTTTTATTGTTTTTTAATTTTTATTAACATTTTCCATGATTATAAAATATATCCCATGGTAATTCCCTCCCTCCCCACCCCCACACTTTCCCATTTGAAATTCCATTCTCCATCATATTACCTCCCCATTACAATCATTGTAATTACATATATACATTATCAACCTATTAAGTATCCTCTTCCCTTCCTTTCTCTACCCTTTATGTCTCCTTTTTACCTTACTGGCCTCTGCTACTAAGTATTTTCCTTCTCACGCAGAAGCCCAATCATCTGTAGCTAGGATCCACATATGAGAGAGAACATGTGGTGCTTGGCTTTCTGGGCCTCACTTAGTATAATACTTTCCAGGTCCATCCAGTTTTCTGCAAATTTCATAACTTCATTTTTCTTTACCGCTGAGTAGAACTCCATTGTATAAATGTGCCACATCTTCATTATCCACTCATCTGTTGAGGGACATCTAGGCTGGTTCCATTTCCCAGCTATTATAGATTGAGCAGCAATAAACATGGTTGAGCATGTACTTCTAAGGAAATGAGATGAGTCCTTTGGATATATGCCTAGGAGTGCTATAGCTGGGTCATATGGTAGATCAATCTTTAGCTGTTTTAGGAACCTCCACACTGTTTTCCACAATGGCTGGACCAGACTGCATTCCCACCAGCAGTGTAGAAGGGTTCCTTTTTTTCCACATCCCCGCCAACATTTATGATCATTTGTTTTCATGATGGTGGCCAATCTGACAGGAGTGAGATGGAATCTCAATGTAGTTTTAATTTGCATTTCCCTGATGACTAGTGACATAGAGCAGTTTTTTAGATGCTTATATGCCATTCGTATTTCTTCCTTCGAGAACTCTCTATTTAGCTCCATAGCCCATTTTTTGATTGGCTTGTTTGATTCCTTATTATTTAACTTTTTGAGTTCTTTGTATATCCTAGATATTAATCCTAGATCATGAGTTTTATTATGCATTTTCATACACACTTGGTTTGTAAGATCCCTTTCTTCTACTCCCATCCTGCTGATTCTATTCCCATCCATCTGTAGCATCCTCTCTGCTTTCATATTCCTCTTGCCAACCTTCCCTCCCCCACCACTCTTATGATCCCCCTTCAGGTTTCATTGCCTATAACCTCCCCACATATAAAAATTAAATGACACTTTTCTATAACCTTTCCTGTCCCATGTACAAGGAGCTTAAAATTGCAGTGATTGAATATAACCAATATGTTTGTTTAAATTACTGAAATCCATTTCCTCCTTTAAGAATGGACCTATAAGAACTGTTGAGTATGTATGCTCAAAGCACACTTACTGCTCAAATATAAGCCCAATGAACATGGTTATCAGACAGGAAAAGAGGAAACAGATCTAGTCAGATATGAATTTATCTGTTATAATAATTATGTCAAAAAATCTAGGATCTGCATAAGAGAAAATGTGGTATTTGTCTTTCTGAGTCTGGATACTTCACTTAACATAATGATTTCTAGGTCCTATCAATTTTCCTATAAACGCAATACTTTTTTTTGTTGTTGTTGTTTTTTCAAGGTAGGGTCTCACCCTAGCCCAGGCTGACCTGGAATTCACTGTGTAGTCTCAGACTGGCCTCGAACTCATAGTGATCCTACCTCTGCCTCATAAGTGCTGGGATTAAAGGTGTGTGCCACCATTCCTGGCTATTTTTTTTCTTTATGGTTGTATATTCATTTTCTGTATCCATTAATCTGTTGATGGCTACCTACACTGGTTCCATTTCTTAGCTATATGTGATTAGTACAGCAATAAATATGGATGTTATATATATCTGTGTATTTTTAAAAAATATTTTTATTTATTTGAAAGCAGAGGAAGATAAAGAGGAGAGAGGCAGATAGAGAGAATGGGCACATCAGGGCCTCCAGCCACCACACACAAACTCCAGATGCATGTGTTCCTTTGTGCATCTGGCTTTACATGGGTACTGGGGAATCAAACTCAGGTTCTTAGGATTTGCAGGCAAGCACTTTGATAAGCCATCTCTACAGCTCTCTATGTGTTTTTGATTTACTCTGGGTAACACGCCCAGGAGTGGCATAGATGGTTCATATGATAGTTCTATTTTGAGTTTCTTTGAGAAATCTTCATACTTATTGACAAAATGGCTACACCAGTATACTTTCCTACCAGCAGTTAATATGGGTTCTCTTCTTTTTCCCATATCTTCACAGGCATTTGTTGTTTGATATTAGCCATTCTGCCTAAAGTGAGATGGATTTTCAAAGTAGTTTTAATTTATGTTTCTCTGGTAGCTTAGTATGTTAAACACTTAATACTCGACATTTTGTGTTTCTTCTTTTTAGAACTGACAAATAGGACTTGAAATTTTTTTCTTTTCTTTTTTTTGTTTTTGTTTTTCGAGGTAGGGTCTCACTCTGGTCCAAGCTGACCTGGAATTAACTCTGTCATCTCAGGGTGGCCTTCAACTCATGGCAATCCTCCTACCCCTGTCTCCCGAGTGCTGGGATTAAAGGCGTGCGCCACCACGCCCGGCTAGGACTTGAAATTTTTTATACCAGCCAAGTATAGTGACATGTGCCTATCTAGTTACTGCAGTGTGAGGCTCACTTGAGCCCACAAGTTTGAGACCAGCCTGGACAACATAGCAAGACTATCTTAAAGTATACAACAGCTTAAAGCTCACATTGCAAAAACAGTCCACAACCTAGAGGTTTTTCTAAAGCATTAACCCAAGGCATCACGATACATACCCTATGGATCAGGGAGATGAAGCCATGGCCCTTTTCTCTGGACAATGCATCTGATAGTCTATAATCCCCCAACCACAGTACGCTTCTTAAGTACCTTCAGGTACCTACTTCTAGGCACATGTTTTCTTTATTGCTTTTCTCTGAGCCCCTCATGCACATAACATAACTCACTAGTCTCTGAAGCACAGGTGGCTATTCCAGGCAAGTTTGTGGCATCTTCATGCCTCTCCTTAGTTGCATGTTTAGTTTGGTCCTTTACGGTTTTCTTGCTCTGGAAACGATCATGAAAAAAGTAGTTCAAAACCACAGCTTTGTATACACAGGCTTCGTCTGAAGAACAACACACACATCTACTAACAACACTGTGCTGATTCTTTTTGTTTTGCTTTTTGAGGTAGGGTTTCACTGTAGCCTAGGCTGACCTGGAATTCACTATGTAGTCTCAGGGCAGCCTCAAACTCATGACGATCTGACTACCTCTGCCTCCCAAATGCTGGGATTAAAGGTATGCGCCACCACACCAGGCTGTGCTGCTTTAGTTCTTTCAGTTCTTTGGATGAGTCACAGGTCTATACTTTGAAACATAATGAACTATAAGACATATAATAAAAAGCTGCAGAAAAGTTCATGCATTCTAGCCATGCAATCTAGCCCATTAAAAATAAATGTAAACCGGGCGTGGTGGCGCACACCTTTAATCCCAGCACTCGGGAGGCAGAAATAGGAGGATCACCATGAGTTCGAGGCCACCCTGAGACTACATAGAGAATACCAGGTCAGCCTGGGCTAGAGTGAGACCCTACCTTGAAAATTCCAAAATAAAATAAAATAATAAATAAATTTAAATAAACTTACTTTTGTGATGATGAAAGTGAAACAAAAGATTCAACTCTGACTAACACACATTTTACCATGTCCATGGCTAGCTTAAGCAAGAAAGGCTGACAGCACAGCTCTTAAACTGGCTCTGCTGAACAACATACCCTAGCACTTTATACAGATGGAGTCATGAGGTATGCAGTCTTTTTGGTCTGACTTCTTTTGTAGCGTTTAACTCGTCTGAGACCTACATGTACTTGACAGGCCTTTGCTAGGGCAACAACTCCACTGTGCAGCATCTCCATGCCTTCTTAAGAGCACGGTCTCTGGCTACTGCAAACAAACTCAACACATGCACCATCTTGGCTTTATGTGGGTACTGGGGAACTGAACTCAGGTCCTTAGGCTTTGTAGGCAAGCACCTTAACTGGTAAGCCATCTCTCTAGCCCCTAAAAATATTTTTTAAAAGTTTTTTTTTTCCCCAGTGACTTAGAGAGATAGCCCAATCAGTACAGTTCTTGCCACACAAGCCCAAGGACCTGAGTTCAGATGCCCAGGACCAATATATAAAAGCTGAGTGTGGTGGGAGACAAAGATAGGAGGATCACTGGGGCACAGTGACTACCTAGTCTAGCTGAATCAGTGAGCTCCAGGTTCAGTGAGAGACCCTGCTTCAAAAAAAAAAAAAAATGGTTGAAATGAGGTGATTAAGACATTTAACACTGAATTCTGGCTTCAACATGCATACACATGTACATGCACTTGCACACACATACTAACCTGCATATACATACGTACACAAACAACACATGTTTTCCAATTTAAAATACTGTATGAATCATATTTTATTCTAGAAGGTTATGCAAACATGGCCTCCCATTACTGTTTTATAGGTGCTGCAGAGTTGTAATTGCTGTGCAATATAAGGTACATGTTTGTAAAATATGACTTGAAAAATTTTTTTTTAAAAGTGCATTTAATCCCAGCACTTGGGAGGCAGGAGGTAGGAGGATCACTGTTGAGTTCAAGGACACCCTGTGACTACTCAGTGAATTCTAGGTTAGCCTGGGATAAAATAAGACCCTACCTCAAAAAAAAGTTTTGGCCACATAGTGGTGCACACCTTTAACCCCAGCCCTCGGGCAGCAGAGGTAGGAGGATTACTGTGAATTTGAGGCTACCCTGGGACTACATAGTGAATTCCAGGTCAGCCTGGGCCATAGTGAGACCCTACCTCAAAAAACAAAACAAAACAAAACAAAACAAAAAAAATTTATTTGCAAACAGAGACAGACAGAATGGGCATGCCAGGGCTTTTAGCCACTGCAATCCAACTCCAGACACACGTCCACCTTGTGCATCTGGCTTATGTGGGTCCTGGGGAATTGAACCGAGGTCCTTTGGCTTTGCAGACAAGTGCCTTAATCACTAAGCCATTCCTTCAGTCCCAGAAGTTCTTTATAAGGAGATTAATTTTTAAAATTTTATTTATGAGAGAGAGATAGGGCGTGCCCAGGGCCTCCAGCTGCTGAAAACAAACTCGAGATGTATGCACATTGTGCATCTGGCTTAGTTGGGTCCTAGGGAATTGAACCAGGGTTCTTTGGCTTTGTAAGCAAGAACCTTAACCACTGAACAATCTCTCCAGCTCTCTAGATGCTATTTTAAGTGGCATTTAAAATTCAATTTGTGGGCTGGAGAGACTGCTCAGTGGTTAAGGCACTTGCCTGCAAAGCCCAATGACTCAAGTTTGATTCAACAGTACCCACATAAAGCCGAATGCACAAGATGTGGCTCATGCATTTGGAGTCCATCTGCAGCATCTGGAGGCCCTGGCATGCCTATTCTCTCTCTCTTTGCTTAAGAATAATACAACTATTTAAAAATAATTTTAAAACTCAATTTGTGTTTATTGACAGTATAACGTTTTTGCATGTAGATTTTTCTGGGGGTGGGTGGCTTCAAGGTATGGTCTCACTCTAGCCCAGGATGAACTGGAACTCACTCTGTAGCCCCAGGCTGGCCTTGAAATCACAGTGATCCTTCCTCTTATCTCTGCCTGTCCAGTGCTGGAATTCAAGGTGTGCACCATCACACCTAGCCTTGTAGATTTTTTTTTTTTGAGGTAGTTTCACAATAGCCCAGGCTGACCTGGAATTTACTATGTAGTCTCAGGGTGGCTTGGATTCACAACAATCCTCCTACCTTAGCTTCCCAAGTGCTAGGATTAAAGGCATGTACAACCTCATCCAGCCCTTGTAGATGTTTTTATCCAGTAGATTCCTAAATCATTTAGCACTGAAATTTCATTGTTGATTCATCAGACTTCCTACATGAGTTACATTCCTTTCCTTTTCTTGATTCAATGCTTCCTGCTCAATGTCAAACAGAAATTTCATGAGTGGCCTTGTTTTGATTCTGACAAATGTCTACCACTAAATGGATTTATGATAGGGAAAAATAATTTCTTCTGTTTCTAGTTTGTCTGTAAACAAGGTCATACTATGTGGCCCAGGCTAGTCTTGAACTCCTTGAGTTCAAGCAATCCTCCTGCTTCAGCCTTCCAGGTAATACTGCAGGTGTACAACACCAGACCTGACTGAGATCTTTTCCAGTTTGGGGAGAGTGCTGATCATGGAAGAGTGTTAAGATTTTGTCAGGTCACCTTTATGAATTTTACTGAGATGATTATACATGGCTTTTACTTTTTGGTCTGTCAATATGGCAAATTATACTGATTTGGGTCTGTTAAATCAGATTTTCATTCTTAAAATGAAGCCTTCTATTGCAATTACCTTCTTGTTGCTGGAACCAAACACCTGGCCAAAAGCAGCTTAAGGGAGGAAAGGGTTTATTTAAGTTTACAGTCTTGAGGGGAAGTTTCATCATGGTAGGAAAGCCTGGCAGAGCAGGGCTTGATATCACATCTTGCCACAGCAGCAAGAGTGAGCTAGCTAGCACTGGCAAGCTGGGCTAATAAACCTCAAGTTCTGTCCTATAGCGAGGGTCCACTTCCCAAACTGCCAACAGCTGAGGATTGAGTATAAAGCTTAATCACAAACACATTTAGGCTAAGGGGCATATTTTACATTCAAACTATTATACCTTAATTGCACATACAAGATTGTAGCAAATTTTATACCAGGACTATCTATGTGGGTACTGGGAATTCAATCTGGACTGCTAGGCTTTACAAGCAAATACCATTAACCACTGAGCACTCTCTCCAGACCTACATTTTTTTAAAAATTTTTTAAAATTTATTTATATGAGAGCAACAGACACAGAGAGAAAGACAGAGAGAGAGAGAGAGAGACAGAATGGGCGCGCCAGGGCTTCCAGCCTCTGCAAACGAACTCCAGACGCGTGCGCCCCCTTGTGCATCTGGCTAACGTGGGACCTGGGGAACTGAGCCTCGAACTGGGGTCCTTAGGCTTCACAGGCAAGCGCTTAACCGCTAAGCCATCTCTCCAGCCCTCCAGACCTACTTTTATGAACACTCTTAAACCTTGTTCTGGGAAGCAATTCAGGAGCCTGCTAACTCTGCTGCTTTGGAGGCTTTCTCTTATCTTGTCAACCTGGAAACACAGCCTTGAGAATAGGAGCTAGACTGGTCCCATTCTGTAAGGAACTAAGAGGCTTTCTTTCTCTGATCACAGTACCACATCAACTCTGGTAGATTGTGGTCTCCCAGTTCTAGGTAGTTTTCTCACAAGCTCGCAGAGTGATACAATAAAAACTCCACACAATCTTTGTAGATCCTCAAATTCTCCCTTTGTCTTGCTCTCTCCTTAGCATCCTTATCAGCTCATTTAATTGTGCTTCTGACACCTCCACATGTTGTCTCTCAGTTCAGATGGACTCTTAGTCTCTTAAAGGAAGTTCTGAACATTAATACTCACCTTATTTGGTTCACTTGCTCAAGAACTACAGTCCTAAAATACTCATGTCCAATGTCTTAAATTGCTGTTCCATATATTTTTGTCTTTTTTTTTTTTTTTTTGGCAGGGGACTAGGGATTGAACCAGGGGTGATGCTAGCTAGCTCTCTACCACAGGAACTAAAACTGTGCTAATCCACCCTAGTTCTTGTTTGGGCTGTTTTTTTTTTTTTTTTTTTGAGATAGGGTCTCATTGTAGCCCAGGCTGATCTGGACCTCATATTGATCCTCCTACCTTTGCCTTCTAAGTGCTATGATTAAAGGCAGGTACCAACATGCAGGGCTTGTCTGGGTTTTAAATCTTTCTATACCACCTGGGTTGCTTTATGGAATGCATAAGTTTATAAGTTTATAATTTAGCTAATCCATAGAAAAATAATACTCTGCATTTAATATTAAGATTCAGCAAATCAGGAATAAGCTCGCCTTAATAGCAGTAGCTCCTTCCATTCTGTCCCACAATCTGCCCTACAGACCTTCCCTGAGAAATCAGGCAATGGAATGAACTAGAAGTAAGGTTAGGAAGGAGAGAAGTGAGATTTTCAGATGAAATTGTATCTGTACTCAGTGAAGTCATCTATTTTCAAACTCAGATGTCAGAAAGGAAATACACAGTAAATGATTTAATAATTAAAATTTTTAAAATTGATTTATTTGTCAGAGAAAGAGGGAGAGAGACAGAGAGTGGGCATGCCAGGGCCTCCAGCTACTGCAAATGAACTCCAGACATGTGCACCCCCTTGTGCATTTGGCTAAGGTGGGTTCTAGGGACTCAAACCTGGGTGGTTTTTTTTTATAGGCAAATACCTTAACTGCTAAGCCATTCCTCCAGCTCCACAGTAAATGATTTTTAATGGTTAACTTTTTGCTATTTCATTGATAGTGTTTTCCATGATTTTAAAACATTTTATTGATAACTGCCATAATTATAGACAATAAACCATGATAATTTTCTCCTTTCCTTCACTTTCCCCTTCACAAATCCACTTGCCACCATATACCTTCTCTCACTTTCAATCAGTCTCTCTTTTATTTTTTTTTTCCTTTTTTTCCCCCTTTTTCTTTTCGAGGTAGGGTCTTGCTCTATAGCCCAGGCTGACCTGGAATTCACTATGTAGTCTCAGGGTGGCCTTGAACTCACAGCAATCCTCCTACCTCTGCCTCCTGAGTGCTGGGATTAAAGGTGTGCACCACTACGCTCGGCTTTCTCTGTTTTGATGACGTCATCTTTTCCTCCTATTATGATGGTCTTGTGTAGGTAGTGTCCAGGCCATTTTGTGTCTGGAGGAGTGTGATGTAAGGAGTCTTACCCTTCCTTTGGCTCTTACATTCTTTCTGCCACCTTTTCCACAATGGACCCTGAGCCTTGGAAGGTGTGATAGGAGATGTTTCAGTGCTGAACACTTCTCTGTCACTTTTTTTTCTTTTCACAATTTTATTAACATTTTCCATGATTATAAAAAATATCCCATGGTAATACCCTTCCTCCCCCCCCTCGTCCGCACTTTCCCCTATCTGTCACTTTTTCTCATAGTGTTTTCCATGATTTTGTAAGCATTCTAAAACTACCATTTGGGGGCTGGAAAGATAACTCAACAGATAAAGATGCTTGCTCACAAAGCCTGGCAATCCAAGTTTGATTCCCCGGTATCCATGCAAAGCCCAATGCATCACGTGGCACAAGTATCTGGAGTTCATATGAGGTGACAAGAGGCTCTGAAATGGTAATACATTTTCTCTCTCTCTCTGCTCACAAATAAGTAAATACCATTTTAAAAAATATATTCTATTTATTTATTTATGAGAGAGAGAATGGGCGTACCAGGGGCCCCAGCCACTACAAACTCCAGATGCATGTGTCTCCTTGCGCATCTGGGTTATGTGAGTCCTGGGGATTGAACCAGGGTCCTTTGGCTTTGCAGGCAAATGCCTTAGCTGCTAAGCCATCTTCTCCAGCCCCATTTTTGCATCTTTTAAAAACTTTTTTAATTTTTACTTATTTGTGAGCAACAGACACAGAAAGAAGCACAGAGACAGACAGAATGGGTGCACCAGGGCCTCTAGCCACTGCAAACAAACTCCAGATGCATGTACCACCTTGTGCATTTGGCTAATGTGGGTCCTGGGGAATCAAGCCTCGAACTGGGGTCCTTAGGCTTCACAAGCAAGCATTTAACCGCTAAGCCATCTCTCCAGCCCCCTATTTTTGCATTTTTGAGAGGGATTATTATAAAATAATAAAGGATTTCTAAGTATTAAATATATTTTTAAAATTGACATTATACACTTAGGTTACTTTCATGAAACCGAATTCCAACACCACAGAATTTTAAGTTTTAAATTCCACCCTGGCAATGCATGCCTTTTCTCATTATTAGAATCGCAATGATAAATAAAGCCATTTATATCTTATTCACAACATATACTGAGAGCCTATCACAATACCTGGCACATAATAGGCACTCCATTACCATTTACTGAATGCCTGGATTAGAGAGGTAAAACATAAAGTATCTTTGCAGCACTAACAGAGATTAAAAATATTAGAAACTGTTGAGTACATGTCCTTCGATACATTTTCTTTTCTTTTTCTTTTTTGATTTTCAAGGTAGGGTTTCACTCTAGCCCAGACTAACTTGGAACTCACTCTGTAGTTCCAGGCTGGTCTTGAACTCACAGTGATCCTCTTACCTCTGCATCCCAAGTGCTGGGAATTAAATGTGTACACCACCATGCCTGGCTCCTTCTGTACATTTTCTATGCAGACACAATCACATAATGTACCAGTCTGAGCATATGCAAAAAAACATACAATTTTAAAATAAAGCAAAATCATATAAACACCTGTATCTCCCCCCCACCCCCAGTGAGATATATTGTAGCATCATGGACTTACATGTAACAGAGGTTTGGAGTCATTTGTGAACTATATTCCTCCAATATTCCAGTCAAGCAAGTGCTAAAACATCTGGAAGTGAATTCACATTACCCAGCTAAATGCATCAAAGTCATCAAGATACTACCTTGGTGATGGATTGTCTGTCACTTTTAGTGTCTGGTGCAAGGTTCCAGTTTCCTGTCACCTGGGGAGACTGTAAAATGATTTCTTCGGGAAACAATACTTTAAAACAAAAAAGGTAAGAGGGCAGACATTATTAATAAATACAAATGGAGGCAACCTACATGCTTATGGCTGATTCTAAATTGCTCACATTCCACTAATTACATTCTAAACTTCCCTTTGTATTGCTTCTAGTTTTAGCATTATATCAGGTACTGCACCATCATCACAACAAGTAAGAACAAGAGAAAACAAAAGGAGGGAGGCTAGAAAGATTGCTCAGCAGTTTAAGGCACTTGCTTTCTAAGACTGTTGGCCTGGACTCAACTCTCTAGTACTCACATGAAGCCAGATACACAAAGTGGCACATGCATCTGCAGTTTATTTGCAGTGGCAAAAGGCCCTGGGGCACCCATACTCTCTCTTAAATAAATACAATTAAAAAAAAACAAAACAAGATAAGGGGCTGGGAAGATTTTTCAGTGTGTAAAGGTGCTTGCTTGTAAAGTCTGCCAGCTCTGGTTCAATGTCCAAGTCACCCATGTATGCTGGATGTCAAAAGTGGTGCAAGTGGTAAGTATTTGTTTGCCGCAACCAATGGTCTTGGCATGGCCACATACAGATATGCAAATAAATAAATAATTTAAAAAAAAATTATTAGCATTTTCCATGATTATGGGATAATGATTAATTCCTTCCCTCTCCCACCACAATAATTTTTTTAAAGAACAAAAATTACCAAGAGTGGAATGAATTCATTTTCAATTACTTAAGTATGCTATTTTTACACAGATAACTGAAATATTAAAAAAAAGTAAATAACCTTCCCATTAGGGAATAACATGAGGATATCACACAGTTTTAATTCTAACATATGACTGAAAAGAGTATGTAACACAAAATACTCTAGCAAGATGGAACACTACAAAATACTACCTTTTACTCCTAAGTGAATGACTTGTTCAAGTGCATAATGACACCGTCTGCTCGTGGTCCTGCCAAAAAGAAAATATGAAGTAGCCTCATGTGTAGATAAGGGCCAGTGGAGGTCACAAAATTTTTGATTATGTAAGTACCATGATGTAAATCACCACTTTGAAATTTATGTTGACATGTAACAGCCCCTAAGATGGCTCTGGAGGGTCATGAGAACAATACCATTTCTGTGGAAATAGCTTTATTAAAAAAAGAAACTTTGGAAAAAAAGTAACTTTGGGCTGGAGAGATGGCACTTTAGGCTGGAGAGATGGTTAAGGCACTTGCCTGTGAAGCCAAAGGACTCAGGTTCAAGTCCCCAGTACTCACATAAGCCAGATGTACAAGGTGGCACATGCGTTTAGAGTTTGTATGCTGTGGCTAGAGGCCCTGGTGTGCCCACTATCTCTCTCCCTTAAATAAATAAAATATGTTTAAAAAGTAACTTCATGGACAGGCATGGTGGTACATACTTTTAATCCTAAAACTCAGGAGGCAGAGGTAGGAAGATTGCTGTGAGTTCAAGACCAGCTTGAAATCACATAGTGGATTCCAGGTCAGCCTGGGCTAGAGCAGAACCTTACCTCAAAACAAACAAAAAGTAACTTCAGGTTCAGCTTTCTGGGCTTTCTCTTGTCCTTTACTTCCTTGCCATATCATATTGCAAAAGAAGGCTGTTACCAGATATCTCACCAATCTTTAGAACTATGAGAAATAAATTTCTTCAAATATATTTTTTGGTGTTTTCAAGGGAGGGTCTCACTTTAGTCCTGGCTGACCTGTAACTCACTGTGTAGTCCCAGGATGGCCTTGAACTCACAGTGATCCTCCTATCTCAGCTTCCCAAGTGCTGGGGTTAAAGGCATGTGCCACCATGCCCCTTCTCTTCAAATATTTTTATTTATTTGCAAGCAGAGAGAGGGATGAGGGAAGGAGGGAGAGAATAGGCATCTTATGGTCTCTTTCACTGTAAATGAACTCCAGATGCACATGCCACTTTGTGCATCTGGCTTTACATGGGTACTGGGGAATTGAACCCAGGCAGGCAGGCTTGATGAGCAAGTGCCTTTAACCATTAAGCCATCCCTCCAGACCAATTTTTTTTTTCTTTATGAATTATCCAATTTGTGGCATTTGGTTATAACAACAGAAAACAGACTAAGAAAACATTCTTTTTTCAACCATCACATTAACATAATCTTTATAAAGTGCTTGTAAATGAAGACCATATTATAGGCCAGATTTTACATGGTTTCAAAGGTACTACAGGGAAAATGAAAGGCTCAGAAGGGCTGCTTTACTACAAAACAATAGAAAATTGGGAGTTTTCCTATATCCTCTAATAAAAAGTAGACATTAGCAGAAAGCTGAGGAAATAAAAGCCTGTACCAATCTTGACTTCCTATTGGTAGCTATACTATGATTACATAAAATATTAACATGGGGAAGTTGAATAAAAAGTATAAGAAAGTTCTTTGTAATTCTTCTATAAATTTAAAACTATGTATTTTAAATACTTTTATAATTTTATTTATGTATATAATGTATTTTGGTCATACTCACCCATTACCCTTCCTTATTCCCCTCCTACTCCCACTCTAAACCCCTTCTTCCTAGTTAATCCTCCCCCCCCCATTTTTTTTGGTTTTTCAAGGTAGGGTCTCACTCTGGTCCAGGCTGACCTGGAATTCACTATGTAGTCTCAGGGTGGCCTCAAACTCATGGTGATCCTCCTACCTCTGCCTCCCAAGTGCTGGGATTAAAGGCATACGCCACCACGCCTGGCTTACCACCCCCCACTCTTTTTTTTTTGAAGCAGGGTCTCTCTACCTCAGTCTAACCTGGAACTCACTCTGTAGTCCCAGGCTGGTCTCAAACTCACAGCAATCCTCCTACCTCTGCCTCCTGATTGCTGGGATTAAAGGTGTGTGTACCACCAGGGCCAGCTCGCTTCCTACTTTTCTGTCTTTTTCTTTGTTACCCACTGAGTTAAGGTTGCTGTAGGAGCAGGGGTTTGGTGTTATTTACTGGAGTATGGTCATCTTCATGTTGGCTACACCTCTGATGAACATGATTCCCCCTCCTCTAGCAACCATTAACTGCCAGTAGCTCTTCTGGGAGGAGTCCTCCCCAGTCTATGATGGAATGTTGAGGGCTCAGTCTTGTGCAGGAAACCAGTCTCTGTGAGTTCATGTGTGATGGCCATGTAGTGTCCTGAGGACAGACTTCCACAGCATCCTTCCTGTCTTCTGGCTATTATATTCTTTACATCCTATCTTCTAAAAATAAACACTTTAAAATTTAAAAAATACAACAAGTTAAAAGAAAAAAATGAAAAAGTTGTAAACAGGGCAACTTAGGTTTTAGGATAACAATGGCTTTTTCCTTCCTGGAAATACTTATATCCTAATATATAATGTAGAAATAAATGAAAATATAGTTTATAAAATATGAGGAAATACTATTACTGTATCAATAGAAAAATTAATTTTGTTGTAACAGCATGTCCCTTTGAGATTCTCTGAATACAATAAAAAAAAACCCATGGAAATGAAAAGTCTATTTTTGTTTTATAAAAATATTTTAAAATTTTATTTATTTATTTGATAGAGATAGATAAGAGATGGAGATAGAGAATGGATGCACCAAGCCTCTAGCCACTGCAAGCAAACTCCAAATGCATGTGCAAACTTATGCATCTGGCTTACAAGGGTACTAGAGATCAAACTTGAGTCCTTAGGCTTCTCAAGGAAGTGCCTTAACTGTTAAGCCATCTTTTTTCAGCCCTAAAAGCCTATTTTCAATGGAACAGTGACCAAAGCTCAAAGCACAGATCTAGAAGTTTATCTGTTTCACTGTAGAATTCAAATTCAGCTTCACCAAAGGTAGATTTATAGCTGAGAAAGAATTATCTCAGGCCTTCGAGAAAGTGACTCTAACAAATAGAGAAAAAAAATCAGGAGAGAAAAAAACTCAAACAGATGCTTAGGTGGAGTAGGGAGAAGATAGGACAATCTCAGGTGTCAGTCATTAGGAATGCCATCCATCTTTTTTTTTTTTTGGCATGTGTATATGTATATTCCTGTTTTGTATGTGTATATATGAGGGTGTGGATGTGTGTACACATATGAAGGCCAGAGGTCAATGTTGGGTGTCTTCCTTGGTCACACTCCACACCTTATTATTTGAGACCTCTTGCTACATCTAGAGCTCTCATTGATTCAGCCAGCCTAGCTAGCCAGTGAGCCTCAGGGTTTCCCTGTCTTTGTCTCCCTGGTGCTGGAATTACAAACATGTGCCATCATGCCTAGCATTTTCATGTGGGTCTAGGAGATCAAATTCAGGTCTTCATGCAAAGCAAGGACTTTACCTACCAAACCATCCTCAGCTAAGTTTAAGAAGAAATTTTGTCTTTCCTTGGGCATCTGGAAATAGCACCTAGAGGTTAGTGAAGTAACAGGGTACTTCTCTCAACAAGACAAGACACATCTGGCACCAAGCACCCAACTTAGAAAAGAGATGCCTTAAATTTATGGTCTCAACTTCTACTGTAAGTAAATACAGAAAGAAAAGCAGATGGAACCTGAAGAGAACAGGAAAAGGAAATAAGATCAGAGAGAAAAAAATCAATGCAAGAGGGAACCGAAGAACAGTAGTAAATGCCAATGAATCTAACATTAGACTCTTTGATAAAGTCATGAAAATGGTGGACATCTAGCTAGACAGATGAAAATGGGAAAAGGTTAAGAAAATTCTATAAATAACTTCATGAAGGCAAATTAGACATTACACCAAGTCATTCAAAGAAACTTACTACTAAAGCTTATTCAACATGAGACTAACAACCCTATCTAGTAAAGCAACTTGAACACATAGCTTAAAAGCTTCCCTCAAAAAACTCCATATTGCCGGGCGTGGTGGGGCACGCCTTTAATCCCAGCACTCGGGAGGCAGAGGTAGGAGGATCGCTGTGAGTTCGAGGCCACCCTGAGACTCCATAGTGAATTCCAGGTCAGCCTGGGCTAGAGTGAGACCCTACCTTGAAAAAGAAAAAATAAAAAAAACAAAAAACAAAAAAAAAACTCCATATTATGGGCTGGAGAGATGGCTTAGCGGTTAAGCGCTTGCCTGTGAAGCCTAAGGACCCCGGTTCAAGGCTCGGTTCCTCAGGTCCCACGTTAGCCAGATGCACAAGGGGGCGCACGCGTCTGGAGTTCGTTTGCAGAGGCTGGAAGCCCTGGCGCGCCCATTCTCTCTCTCTCCCTCTACCTGTCTTTCTCTCTGTGTCTGTCACTCTCAAATAAATAAAAAATTAAAAAAAAAAAAGATGAGAGAAGGAGAATTTAAAAAAAAAAACAACTCCATATTATTAAACTGGGCGTGGTGGCACACACCTTTAATCTCAGCACTGGAGAGGCAGAGGTAGGAGGATCGCCATGAGTTCAAGGCCAACCTGAGATTACATAGTGAATTCCAGGTCAGCCTGGACTATAGTAACAACCTACCTTAAAAAAAAATAAAGAAAAAAGAAAAAACCTCCATACTCAGAGGGCCTCAAGGGATGAATACCACTAATTATTTAAGGACAAAATGATTTTCATTGTATCTACATAAAGTCTCCAGAGTACACAACAGGAGGGGGTATTGTAGACTTACTTATTTCATGAACATGGATGTGAAAATGAATGAAGTTTTAGCAAGTAAAAAATAAAAGAGAACCAGAAATAACCAAGTACAGCTCATCCCAGGAGGCAAAATTGACTTTACATTAGAAAACTAATCAAAGTTATAGTCTATCTTAGGAAAACTATGTAATTTCAATAGATGTACAACAGCATCTGACAGAATCAGTATCTATACTCAATTAATTATGAATCTATCTCTTTAACCTGGTGAAAGGACACTACAAAACCTTCCATCTCATCTTTAATGTATTAAGGCTGGACACTTGCCCTGCCATAGGAATAAGGCAACCTGCCCCTCCTTAGCCTTGCTCACTTCTTACTTTCTGGGCACTGTTCCAGAGATTCTCCCCTGCAGTAAAACAAAACTTACTCTGACAAAGAATGAAGAAGTGAAACTGTGTTCTATACAACTGTTCATGTAGAAAATTCTACGTATCTGTAGAAAGCTACTAGAACTGAGTTTATTAAGCTTTAATGATATAAGTATACAATTTTAGTAAAAATTAGTATTTACAATAGCATTAGAATTTGCATAGGGATAAATCTGGCAAAAGATATATAAAGCCTATAAACGGAGTAGTACAAGATATTGCTGAAAGAAATGGAGAAAAAAATTTAAGCAAATGGAGAGAAACACATTTTCCAGGGCTGAAAGACATTATTAGATTATCAATTTCCCTTAAACTGACCTATAGATTCAGTGTAATTCTGATGAAAATTTCAAACAAATGAACTATTATGCATTTGGATACACAGATCCAGAATAAACAAACAGTTCCAGAAAAAGAACAAAGATGGAGGCTTTACAACTACTGGATTCAAAACTTACTATAGGGTCTGGAGAGATGGCTTAGCAGTTAAGGTACTTGCCTGTAAAGCCTAAGGACCCAACTACCATTCTCTAGTACCCACATAAGCCAGATGCACAAGGTGGCACATACATACAGAATTTGTGTGTGGTGGCTACAGGCCCTGTCACACCCTCTTTATCTGCCTCTTTGTCTCTTAAAAAAGTTATCATAAAAATACATGCTAAAAGTCTGAATGTTTGTATGTCCCAAAATTCATGTGTTAAATTTGAGATCACTGGCAATTATTTAGATATAAGGGTGCAAACTTAATGAATGGTATTAGTGTTATTAGAAAACAGACCCCAGAGAATGCCTTCATCCCTTCTACCACAAGAAGACACAACAAGATGGGATAGGAGATGGCTTAGCAGTTAAGGACTAAGGATCTGGGTTCAATTACCCAGGACCCACATAAGAAAGAAGTACAAGGTGGCATATATGTTTGGAGTTTGTCTGCAGTAGCTAGAGGCCCTGGAGTGGCCCCCCCTTCTCTCTCTCTCTCAAACAAACAAATACAGTATTTTAAAAAATAAGGTACACATGAAGGAAGGATCTATAAGCCAGAAAGCAGCCTCTTCCCAGTTATCAAATCTGATGGTATTTTGATATCAGATGTACAGTTTATAGAATTGCAAGAAGTCTGTTCTATTTTTTTAAGCCACTAGGTATCCTGAGTGGATTACTACAGTACAGCAATGAAGACCATATGGTACTGCCATCAAGATCAATGTATTAGTGGAAGAGAATTAAGTATGGAAAAGATCTGTGTGTCACACCTTTTATCAATTTCAAAAGAATTAAAAACAAAGAACCCGTGTGTGTGTGTATGTGTGTGTCTGTATATATAGATTTAAAAACTATTTCTTAAAAAAAAATAAGGGAGGGCTACAGATGTGCTTACTTGCAAAGTCTGCCAGCCAAATGCACAAAGTGGCACATGTGTCTGGAGTTTGCACAGTGGCAGGAAGCCCTGGTGCACCCAACTCACTCACTCACTATCTCTCTCTCTCTCAAATAAATTAAAAAAAAATAAAGAAAAAATAATGGAGCACTGCCTGCAATCCCAGCTATTAGGAGGCTGAGTTAGGTGCACTGTGAGTTTAGGGCCTTGCCTAGGCTAGATAGGGAGACCCTGGTCCCCCTAAACAGTAAAAGTTTATGGTTGGGGATTTTAATTTAGTAGAGGAAGAAAAGGGGTGAGTGGTGCAAAGAGGTCCCACCAAGCATTGGTATTACCAACATGACACTCCTGTATTGCCACAGAAGCATCAGCTGAGAGACTAAAAAATTGAGGAGCATCTTATGAGAGTTCAGTGAAGCCTTACCTATTATATGTAAACTCCACATCCATAGGCTCAAAGTTGTACATTTGTTCAAATCCTGGATTAAGTTTAAGTGTTACATCCTCTTCATGAATCTGAAAAAGAAGTGATTCAAACTTCCACA
This sequence comes from Jaculus jaculus, assembly GCF_020740685.1. Lineage (NCBI taxonomy): Eukaryota > Metazoa > Chordata > Mammalia > Rodentia > Dipodidae > Jaculus > Jaculus jaculus. Next base: position 166,513,897 of record NC_059107.1, on the reverse strand, counting down.
TAGTAAACTTGACTTCTTGGAACTATCTATATCTAGTAACATATCATGAAAGCTTAATTTTACAGATTTGAGCCAACTTTTTTTTGAGGTAGGTTCTTGCTCTAGCCCAGGCTGACCTGGAATTCACTATGTAGTCTCAGGCTAGCCTTGAACTCCCAGCAATTCTCCTACCTCTGTCTCCTGGGTGCTGGAATTAAAGGTGTGTGCCACCAGGGCCAGTGAGCCAAAATTTGGTATCTTAAATATCTGCAAAATTAACCAAAAGGATTAAATCATCCTGCCATAAACTTATGAAAACAAGAGATACTGGTGATGTCTGAAGTTTCTCCTTGTGTCAAAAGCTTAGAAAATATGCAGTGCAAGACAAGCTGATGACTCAAAGATCACCCTACCAACAACTCTGCAAAGTGTTCCTGCTAAGTTTAAACCTCCACAGAAAGGTGACTCCAAGAAGTCTCCTTCCTAGTAATATTGGGAGCTAATAAAGCTATATCCTAGCACAAATTAATTCTGCATATTCAAGAAAGAAAGGAAACTTCTAAGAAAATAAGGGAGGAGAGAGAAGCAGGAAGGCAAATCCTAAGCTGCAAAAGGAGCCTATTTTTAGGTGAAAGAGAAGCACTGAGGTAGGATGGCTTCCTAAGATACAGAGCTGGCACTAGAAATGGTCAGAAGCTTCAAGCAGAGTTGACCTTGGGTCTGTAAACAGGAAGTGAGTATACAGTAAGTCAAACACTGGGATGGACCCTGGTTAGTGTCCTGTCATTCTCAGCAAATGCTGCCACAGCCCTTTACAGGGAAAATCATCTGACAGGGTCCAAGTTTCCCAAAGATTACAAGAAATGAAAGAGAATCCATACCCAAAGGTCACTAAGCACACCCGGAAACTTGCTACCAACAGTAAGAGGGCCACACGAACTCATGAGACCACCAAGCCTTATACTTCTGCTGGTGGCCACTGTTCCCCAAGCCTGGCTTGCCCACCTTGGTGGTGGTACTGGGAGTCACGTACTGCCTCAAAATAATGTCCTTTGCTACTATCAGTTGGTGCAGGCTTCTGATGTCTATCGTAAGCTCCAACTAGTTTAACTGTCCCATCATAGATGAAGATTTCTGGACACCTTAACTACAAAGGCATTAGCCTCTCAATCCTGTTTAAGTCCTTCATGCCCTTTTGAAATAACATTTTGTAGTCTTTCTGACTACCAAATTATTTTTGTCTTTTGAGGCTGTCTCAGTGTCCCTCCTGACCTCAAGCAGAGTAACAAATCTCTTTTATATAGTGTCTCCCTGTGGTGCTCTTCATTCTCTTGGTGGAAACCATACAATGCTTTCCATCATTATCACTCACCACCCCCTCACTAAGCTGGTAGAAAATGAAGATGCATGACTTGAAGCTCAGTGTGAAGGGGCAGCACCAAGTCATTGTAAAAGCCAGGGAGCCATAGTGAGGCCTCTTTTTCAGGAAAATATCACATTCTATGAACTAAGCCAGTCTGAACCTCATATTAGGGTGAAGTACCAAGCAAATATGGCTGCAAAGTTCAGAGGCTTCCTCGCCTTTCCTTATTCAAGAAAGAATAAGGCTCTGGAATATTCCCTCTCATCTTCTGGTTGGGCTCTGGTGCTGCCTCTTCTCTGACATACAGATTATGCTCCTTCTCACACAGATATATGCATTATTCCCAGGGTTGTACTCAGTATGTGAATGGTGAAAACCACCTATGACTATCTAGAGCCCCAAATGAGTAAGTCAACATGAGAACAGCATACTTAGTGTGTGTGTCCTTCCTTCTGAGGCATCCACTCTGCTAACTCTCTCAGGGCATGCCCACAATGCCCAAAGCTGATTAAATGTAAAAATATAACTTACAGTTTACATGGCTAAAAATTGTAAGATTTCTTAGATATCAAGTTATCTTTTCTTTTTTTTTCATTTTATTTAATTTGTAAGCAAAGAGAGATAGGAAAGGCGGGACAGAGGGAGGGAGGGGGAGAGAGAGAGAGAGAGGGAGAGAGGGAGGGAGGGAGGGGTATCAAGTCATCTTTTTTTTTAAATTATTTATTTATTTGAGAGCGACAGACAGAGAGAGAAAGACAGATAGAGGGAGAGAGAGAGAATGGGCGCGCCAGGGCTTCCAGCCTCTGCAAACGAACTCCAGATGCGTGAGCCCCCTTGTGTATCTGGCTAACGTGGGACCTGGAGAACCGAGCCTCGAACCGGGGTCCTTAGGCTTCATAGGCAAACGCTTAACCGCTAAGCCATCTCTCCAGCCCTCAAGTCATCTTTATAAATCAAAAATTATCCTGTGCCAGAGTCATGGTGGTAAGACACTGAGGATACTCCATGTACCAAAGCAGAAATCCAAACATTGCTGAGAGCTCAACACTAAGGTCTGAAAACACTCCCACCAAGGCTCATGGAATTTTGTGGAAGAGGGGGCAAAAAGATTGTAGGTTGACAGGAAATATCCGGACACATTGCCCCCACACACAATGACTGACAGCTGCTGTCACAACTCATAACCCACAACCCCATGGTGAATATGAGCATTTCACTGAGGAGGGTCTTCATTGAAATGGGGGCAGGGAAAAGAAAAGTGGTACCAACACATGATGTGTCCATACAAAGTTTCTACTTAAAAAAAAATTATTCAGAGTTCAAGGGACCATCCTTCTTCAGGGTGAATAGGTCAGACTGACCTCTTTTTTTTTTTTTTTTCCCTCAAGGCAGGGTTTCATTCTTTCCCAGGCTGACCTGGAATTCACTATGTAGTCTCACGGTGGCCTCACACTCACGACGATCCTCCTACCACTGCCTCCCAAGTGCTGGCATTAAAGGCATGTGCCATCACACCCGTCCTGACTTCACTCTTTAGGGGAATGTAATCTCACCTCAATGACATAACCGATGTACTCAATGACATGCCCGTTGTATTCTTGAGATTTTAAAATTAACTTGTCACCTAGGTAAAAAATATATTTTTATGTATAAAACTAACACAATTTTACAATTTTTGCTGATTACTCTATGAAATCAAGCCTACAGAGGAATAAGGAGGAATAAAATAAAACTATTGGGACTAGCTGCGTAAGAGTACAGAAAACAATCATGCCTAATTTATGCAAGTCAAACTGTTTATATTTAAGTGGAATATTGCTCTACAGAACAGAAGTGAGATAATGGTAGTATGTGGCCAGTTATAAGGTTCCTTGCCAGGGATGGAGAGATGGTTTAGTGGTTAAGGGATCTGCCTGTGAAGCCTAAGGACCCATGTCCAATTTCCCAGAACCCACATAAGCCAGATGCAGGTGGTTTGTCTGCAGTAGTTCGAGGCCCTGGTACACTTATTCTCTTTCTCTCTCCTTTCTCTCTCTTTTTCCCTCTCATAAATAAAATAAAAAATAAAAAAAATTTTTAAAGTGTTCCTTCCCAATGTGTTTCTTCCATGGGCTAGAGATCTGGACTCTAGAAAAAGGAGAAAGCTAGCTAAGCAAGCAGTGTTCCTCACTCTCTCTATTACTACTGATGTGATAATGTGATCTTGCTGCTGCTCCTAACATGCTTTCATTGACATGATGGGATGTACCCTCTGGAATTATGAACAAAATTAAATCCTTTTCCTTCCGTAAGTTGCTTCTGGTTGGGTATTCTGGCCCAGCAACAAGAAAATAAATAACATAGCCCCAGAGAATCTGAAGTATAATCACACCTGCATAGAGGGAAGGTCTGCTCTCAGCCAGCCCTGGGACCTCCAGCACCAGCAAATCCCCTTTCCTCTTCAGGACAACTCCACTCATATTGTACTCCTTTAGTTCTATTTCTGCATGGATTTCCTCAAGCCACAGCAGTGTGGAAAACTTCTCCTTGTAGTTTGACATATTCAAAAGCTGGAAAAAAAATTACTGGGCTGAAGAGATGGCTCAGAGGTTAAGTGTATTTCCTGTACAAGCATAAAGACCCTGAAGGAGGTCTGAGACTGGCCAAGTTCGAATCTCTAGATTACACGTAAACAACTGGGAATGACATGTGTGCCCGTAATCCCAGTCCTGTAAAGGGGAGTAGAGACAAGGAAGTCATTTGGGATTGCAAAAAAAACAGCAAGTTCCAATACCAGTAAAAGACTCTCACTCAAGAAAGAATGGGCAGATATTCATGCCCAACAACCAAATTGATTTTATTCCAGGAGTGTAAGATGGTTTGGCATGCACAGAAAGTGTACAGTTTGCAAATAGACTTAAAGGGCAGAAATTGTATAGTCATAACAAAAGATGTAGAAAATACCTTTAACCTTCAACAAAGTTCAATATTCCTTCATTATGGATGCCATGAAGAAATTATAATTAGACAGAACAGTCTTGGTATACTAAAGCTATATAAAACTAACATATAGCCAACATTATAATAAGTTAATAAAAATGAAGTAATTCCTTTTAAAATCAGGGTAGTATAATTGACGACACATGATGTGATGGTTTGATTCAGGTGTCCCCCATAAACTTAGGTGTTCTGAGTGCTAGATTCCAAGCTGATGGATATTTGGGAATTAACACCTCTAGGAGGCAGTGTATTGTTGGGGGCAGGTTTATGGGTGTAATAGCCAGCTTACACTTGCCAGTGTTTGGCACACTTTCCTGTTGCTACTGTCTACCTGATATTGGCCAAGGGATGATGTCCACCCTCTGCTCATGCTGTCGTTTTCCCTGCCATCATGGAACTTCCCCCTCAAGCCTATAAGCCAAAATAAACCTTCCCCCTCCCCCCAAAAAGAAAGCATGGGCAGAAGAGCAATGGAGCTAGACACTGATGTTCTTCTCAACCACTGCAGGTCCCTCTCCCCCCCACTGCAGACGAGTGCATGGGGTGCTGCAAGGGCCCATACACCACACATGTGGCATACATACACATAAGCAAAAAAGAAATTTTTTTTAAGCAATTCAGAGACAGCAGCACAGCACATCCCATATCTGTTACTAGAGATCAAGCAGCTTTGGAGTAAGGTCATCCCAACTGCTTATATACAAAACATCTACTCCAGGCATAGTGATTTAGGGTTAGAAGTTATGAACATGGTTAGCATGCCTGTCAGCTTTGGGCCTATGGAAAACCACAGGGCTCTACCTCTATAATGGCCACACCTCCATCTATTTCTATAGCTCAGGAGCACAGGCACTTCTGCTATCCCTACTCTTCTGTCAGCTCTTTGAGTTTACTCTGGAAAGGACAGTGTGGCTTCCACCCAGGACTTGTACTGACCAGGACAGAGTGGTAAGACTATGTCTTGAAATAATTCTGACTCCTGTCTGAAGTAATTTTAACAATACTTATCTGGGGCTGGAGAGATGGCTCAGCAGTTGAGGTACTTCCCTGCAAAGCCTAGTGACCCAGGTTTGATTCCCCAGTACCCACATAAAGCCAGATGCACAAAGTGGCACAAGCATCTGGATTTCATTTTCAGAGGCTGGAGGCTCTGGCACACCCATTCTCTCTGTCTTTCTTCTCTCTCTCTCTCTGCTTGCAAATAAATAAATATACAAAAATACTTACCTGAAATGGAAGTTCCTAGAAACATAAAACCAAAGAAGACAGCATCCCAAAGAAATAGAACAGAATGATCAGAACTATAACTAATCAGGACAATGAATGAGAAATCAAAACTCAAAACTCCTTTGACAAAGAAAAGTCCTGGACCTGATGACTTCATGGGACAATTGTATAAAACATTTTAAGAAATTATATCAATGTTACTCAAGCTCTACCAAAAACTGAAAAGAATACTTCTTAATACATTTTAAGAGGCCAGCATACTTTGATATCAAAGCCTAAAAGAACAAGGAAAAGACATGTAATATATAATTATAATAACAGAACTCAGGAGGTATAGTATTACAAGTTTGAGGTCAGCCTGGGCTGCAAAATGACATAGTGATAGGAGAGGAAGTGAGGGGGAGGCTGAAGGAAAATGACAAAGAAAGGTACAAGAAGAGGGAAGGCCTGGAGGAACACACCTTTAATCCCTGCACCCTGGACGCAGAAGGAGGAGGATTTCTGTGAGTTTGAGGACAGCCTGAGACTACATAGTGAATTCCAGATGAGCCTGGGCTAGTGTGAGACCCTACCCCCCCCAACACACACACCAAAAAAAAAAAAAAAAAGAGGAGGGAAGAGAGAAGTAAACAGGGACAAGGGAAGGTAATTGAGGCACTGAACAAAAGAGATGGGCACTGGTACTTTCCTCAGGTACTCAGGAGACTAAGGGAAGACCACTTGAACCTAGTAGTTTGAGGCCAGCCTGAGCAACATAGAAAGACTTCCCATCAAGAGAAAACAAGTGTCCCACGCTCCTACACACTGGAATCTCTTCTGAAGATTGATGCAAAATTGTCACAAAATGTTAGCAAACAATACAGCAGTACTTAAAGGATTTTACGCTATGAAGACTGATGAATATAATAAACCACCTAACAGAACAACATACATAATCATCTCAATTGATACAGAAAAAAATATTTGGAAAAATTCAGAAGACTTTCATTGTAAAAACACTGAACAACCTAGAAGTAGGTAAGAAGAAACTTTCTCAATATTCTAAAGGTGATCTATAAAAACAAAAAACCCTCAGGCTGGAGAGATGGCTTAGCAGTCAAGTGCTTGCCTGTGAAGCCTAAGGACCCCAGTCCAAGGCTTGATTTCCCAGGACCCACATTAGCCAGATGCACAAGGGGCACATGCATCTGGAGTTCATTTGCAGTGGCTGGAAGCCCTGGCACACTCATTCTCTCTTTCTCTGTAGCTCTCAAATAAATTAAAAAAAAATTTAAAAACCCCTCAAAGTTAACACCATATTCAATGTTTCGTGAAAGACTAACTCCTCTTCCTTTAATACCAGGAGTAAGACAAGATGGTCTATTCTCACCACTTTTTTTTTTTCATTTTTAAAAAAATATTTATTTATTTGAGAGTGACAGACGGAGGGAGGGCGGGAGAATATGGTGCACCAGGGCCTCCAGCCACTGCAAACGAACTCCAGATGCATGCGCCACCTTGTGCATCTGGCTTATGTGGGTCTTGGAGAATTGAGCTTCGAACCGGGGTCCTTAGGCTTCACAGGCCAGCTCTTAACTGGTAAGCCATCTCTCCAGCCCTATTCTCACCACTTTTTAAAAAATATTTTATTTAACACATATGGGGGGGGGCAGATAGAGAAAAAAAGAGTGGGTACGCCCAGGCCTCTAGCCACTACAAATGAACTGCAGATGCTTGCGCCCCCTTGTGCATCTGGTTTATGCAGGTCCCAGGGAATTGAACCTAGGTTCTTAGGTTTAGCAGACAAGCGCCTTAACTGCTAAGCCATCTCTCCAGCACTCTCACCACTTTTATTTAATATATTTATAAAAGTACTTGGACTGGAGAGAGGGCTCAGGGGTTAAAGGTTATGCTCATTATCATAACTGTTGGGGAAATACAAATAAAATTGTTTGTAAAGCCTGATGGTCCAGTTTTGATTCCCCAGTATCTATGTAAAGCCAGCTGTACAAAGTGGTACATGCATCTGAAGTTCATTTGCAGAGGCTCTGGTATGCCCATACTTTCTCTCTCTCGCAGATAAATAAATAAAAATATAGAAGTACTTGCTAGAGGAAAAAGATAACTAAAAAATAAAAAGCACCCAAATTGGAAGAGAACTAAATTTATCTTTTGTAGATAGCTTGATTTAACATATAAGTTGCTCTAAAGTTAGAATACATAAGTTAAGCAAAGTAGTAGGGTATAAAAATTAGCTACAAATACTAACAATGAGCAATCTGAAAACTAGGAAAATAATTCTATTTATAGCAGTACCAAAAATAATATGGCTGGAGAGATGGTTTAGTGGTTATGGTGCTTGCCTATAAAACCAAAGTACCTACACTTGAATCTAGAATACCCAAATAAAGCCAGATGCACAGGTAACGCATGCATCTGGAGTTTGTTTACAGTGGCTGGAGGTCCTGGTGTATCCTTTCTCTTTCTCTACCTACCTCTTTCTCTCTCAAATAAATAAATAAAATATTAAAAAATAATAAAATATGTGAGAATTTAGCCAAAAAAGTAAAAACTATAAAACACTGCTGAAATAACTTAGAGAAAACAAATGTTAGTAGACTGGAAGACAGTCCAATGATGTTTTTGCAGATATAGAAAAATCTAAATAAAATTTATATGGAATCTTAAAGAGATACTGATCAAAAAAGAAAGATAGTAAAACAAAAACAAAGCTAGAGAACTCACACATCATGATTTCTAAACTTGTTAGAAAGAAGCAGTAATTAAGACTGAGTATGCTGCAGACCTGTAATCCCAGGGCTTATGGGGCCAAGACAGGAGAAACTCCAAGTTTGAGGCAAGTGTGGGCTACATAATTGAGACAACCCTCTCTTCCTGGAGGGGGAGGGAGGCGGTAATAATAAAAATAGTATGATACTGACATTAAAAGATATACAAGGCTGGAGAGATTGCTCAGTGGTTACAGGCACTTGCCTGCAAAGCCTGATGGCCTGGGTTTGATAGCCCAGGACTCACATAAAGCCAGATGCACAAAACGGCACATGCATCTGGAGTTCTTTTGCAGCAGCAGGAGGTCCTGGCATACCCTTACTCACTCTTTCTCTGTCTGCCTCTTTCTCTCTCTTAAATAATAAATACATATTTTAAAGTCAAATTCAAAAATTGACAAAATACTTTTTTTAAAAATTTTTATTTATTTATTTGAGAGCGACAGAGACAGAGAGAAAGACAGATAGAGGGAGAGAGAGAGAATGGGCGCGCCAGGGCTTCCAGCCTCTGCAAACGAACTCCAGATGCACGCGTTGCCTTGTGCATCTGGCTAACATGGGACCTGGGGAACCGAGCCTCGAACCGGGGTCCTTAGGCTTCACAGGCAAGCGCTTAACCGCTAAGCCATCTCTCCAGCCCGACAAAATACTTGAATAGCTATTTCTTCAAAGAAGATATACCCATGGCTAACAGGAATAAAAATATGCTCATTATCATAACCTTTGGGGAGATCCAATCAAAACTATATTAAGATACTATCTCATACTCATTAGGGTACGCACTATAAAATCAAACAGGAAATAGCCATGTGTGGATAAGGATGTGGAGAAAACAAACCCTGTGATAATGTTATTGGGAATCAAAGATGGTACAGCTGCCAAAGAAAACTATCACAGTTCTTCAAAAAGTTAAACAGAGAGGGCTGGAGAGATGGCTTAGCAGTTAAGAGCTTGCCTGTGAAAACCTAAGGACCCCGGTTCAAGACTCAGTTCCCCAGGACCCATATGTTAGACAGATGCACAAGGAGGCACATGTGTCTGAAGTTCGTTTGCAGTGGCTGGAGGCCCTGGCGCACCCATTCTCTCTCTCTCTATTGGTCTCTCTCTCTATCGGCCTCATTCTCTCTCTCTCTCTGTTGCTCTCAAATAAATAAATAAAACAACAATAAAAATTAAAAAAAAAAGTTAAACAGAGACCAAAGAGATGATTCAGTTGTTAAGGCACTTGCCTGCAAAGCCTAATGACCCAAGTTCAATTCCCCAGTGCCAGATATACTAAGTGGTCCAAGCATCTGGAGCTCATTTGCAGTGGAGTGGCAGGAAGGCCTGGCACATCCATACTCTCTCTTGCATCTGCCTCTTTTTCTCTCAAATAATTTAAAAAAAAATTTTTTTAAGGGGGGGCTGGAGAGATGGCATAGCAGTTAAGGCACTTGCCTACAAAGCCTAAGTATCTAGGTTCAATTCCCCAGCACCCACATAAGCCAGATATGCTTCTGGAGTTCATTTGCAGTGGCTAGACAGGCCCTAGCATACCCATTTGCTCAGTTTGTCTCTTTTCTCTGTATCTCTCTCTCTGCTTGCAAATAAATATAAAAAAAAATAAAAGGGAGCTGGAAATATGGCTTAGTAGTTAAGGTGCTTTCCTGTAAGGCCTAAGGACTCAGGTTTGATTCTCTAGTACTCATGTAAGCCAGATGCACAAGGTGGCACACGTATCTGGATTTCATTTGCAGTAGCTAGAGGACCTGATTTGTTCATTTCCTGACTCTTGCTTTTCATTTTTAAAATTTTTTAAAATTTATTAGAGTCAGAGAGAGGGGAAGAGAGAGAGAAAGGAGGGAAGGAGGGAGGGAGGGAGGGAGAGAGAGACAGAGAGAGTGGGCATGCCAGGGCCTTCAGCTACTATAAACGAACTCCAGATGCATGTGCCACCATGTGCATGTGGCTTATGTGGGACCTAGGGAATCGAACTGGGGTCCTTAGGCTTTGCAGGCATGTGCCTTAACTGCTAAGCTATCTCTCTAGCCCTCTTTTCATTTTTTTTTAAGAGAGAGACTGAGAGAGGGAGAAAGAGGTAGAGAGAGAATGGGCACACCAGGGCCTTTCAGCCACTGTGAATGAACTCCAGATGCACGTGCCCCCTTCTGTGCATGTGCGATATTGCATGCTTATGTCACTTTTGTGCCTGGCTATACTTGGGACCTGGAGATTGGAACATGCATTCTTAGGCTTCGCAGGCAAGCACCTTAATTGCTAAGCCATCTCTCCAGCCCTCCGTCTCTTTCTATCTGCCACTTTCTCTCTCTCAAATAAATATATATTTTTTTTGGTTTTTCGAGGTAGGGCCTCACTGTAGCTCAGGCTGACCTGGAAGTCACTATGTAGTCTCAGGGTGACCTTGAACTCATGGTGATCCTCCTACCTCTGCCTCCTGAGTGCTGGGATTAAAGGCATGTGCCACTATGCCCGGCTCAAATAAATATTTTTTTCAAGTTTTTTAAAAAGCTGGGTGTGGTTGGCACATGCCTTTAATCCCAGAATTTGGGAGGTCAAGGTAGGAGAATTGCTGTGAGTTCAAGGACAGCCAGCCTGAGACTACATAGTGAATTCCAGGTCAGCGTGGGCTTGAATGAGACCCTACATTGAAAAAACAATAACAAAAAAGTTTTAAAAAGATTACATATAATCCAACAATCTCATGTTCGAATATACACCCTCAAAACTGAAGCACTGAAGTCTCAGAAGTCACTTGTAGATCCATGTTCATAGCAACACCATCCCCAAATAGTTGAAACATGGAAGCAGCCCATGCATCCATTGGTGAGTGAATGTACAAATAAAATATGTCTATACTAGGGGCACTTATCTTTACATGTTATCCCTTTGTGCACAAGAAATTTTTACAAAACTATGGGCATATAAAATAGGCATTCAAATCAAGCATTTACTGTTAATAAAGCATAAAGAAAAATTTAAAAACAATTCTTGGGTATACACATAATTTTACCATTTATTATAAATAAAGGGCAAAAAATCCTGCTAATGAGATAAATGAATATTCAATGTTTTCTCATGGTCACATTGCCAAATAACAGAAGTGTATTTAGTGCTATTTCAGAAATTATTGGAAATTATATCCCAACCCTAAGTCAAAATTTACTTCAACATTTTTAAAAAAATAAAACTAAAGTCTGCAACTCAAATAATTTTAAAAATTAAACATGTTTTAGTTTTTGTTTTTCATTTTTTTGAGGTAGGGTCTCACTTTAGCTCAGGCTGACCTGTAATTCACTATGTAGTCTCGGGGTGGTCTCAAACTCATGGCGATCCTCCTACCTCTGCTCCCAAGTGCTGGGATTAAAGGCATGCACCACCACATCTGGCTTGTTGTAGTATTTTTTTAAAGTTTTTTATTTCTTTGAAAGAGGGAGAGAGGGAGAGAGAGAGAGGGAGAGGGACAGACACAGAGACAGAGTGAGAGAGAATGGGTATGACAAGGCCTCCAGCCACTGCAAATGAACTCTAGATGCATGCGCCCCCTTGTGCATCTGGCTTACATGGGTCCTGGAGAGTCAAACAGGGATCCTCTGGCTTTGCAAACAAACACCTTAATTGCTAAGCTATATCTCCAGCCCAAAAGCAAACATTTGAACACAACACAATCCAAATATATAATTTGATACATGCTAAAAAATGATGGTAGGAAAATATGAGTCTTTGTTTTCCATAAATAAACCACTATTTCTCTGTAATAAATAAATACTTTATATGTACAGTAAAAATACTACTCATAAGATACAATAGTTTTGAATCTTAGATTAAGTTGGTTTAAAAATAACCTCATAAAAATGTAGGAAAGAGGGCAAGGGACAAGCTGCGGTGCCACAGTACACGCTGGCGCATAAGGGGGGGCTGCTTGGCCCATTGCATGTGGCCCCTTTAACTGGTAGTCACATCCAGGGCCTGGAGGGAGGCAGGCGGTGTTCACTCAAGGCTGAAGTGCCCTATGGCATGTGCAGAGGGCCCCGTACATCGCATGCTTTTCCCTTCCACAACATGTCCCCCACCCTGGGTGATCTTCAACCCAACTGTGGGATGTGTGATCAGGTTGGCAGTTGGAGCGGACAGGAGCTGGCTTGGACTTGGAGCTGCATCACTTATTTGAAAGAGAAAGAAAGAGGCACATGGAGAATGGATGCACCAGGACCTTAGGTCTACAAACTCACTCCAGATGCATTTGCCGCCTTAACTGTTAAGCCACCTCTCCAGCCCAAACTAACTTGATGAAACCAAGTATATGGGCAGTGACTCAGGTCTGTAATTAGCCACCCTTGGCAGGCAATTTGTGGGAACCCTGATGGAAAAGGAGGAAAGGCTGACCATGTGCTCAGTGGTCGAGTGTTCCCTGATGGGTTTCCATCACTAGTACATCTGCGAAATCCATTTGGATAAGCTACCTAAATTAGTGTTTGATTAATTGTAGGTTGTTAAACATTATATTAGACTTCAAAATACAGGTGTTTAGCTAAAAAATAAATGTAGGTAAGAGGTTTAGAGAGACGGCTAGCAGTTAAGGCGCTTGCCTGCAAAGCCTAAGGACCCATGCTCAACTCTTCAGATCCCATATAAGCCAGACACACAAGGTAATGCAAGCACGCAAGGTCACATATGTGCAAAGGTGGCACACGCATCTTGAGTGTGACTGCAATAGCTGGAGGCCCTGGCATGCCAATTCTCATTCCTTGTTTCTCTCTCCCTCACTCTTGCATTAAAAAAAAGCCAGTCTGCTGGGCTTGCCTCAAAAAAAAAGAAGGCAAGGAGCTGGAGCTGGGGAGATGGCTCAGCAGATAAAGGTGCTTACTCACAAGCCTGACCTGAGTTCAAATACCAAGCATCTACACAGAACCAAACACAAAATGTTGTACGTATATGTAATCCCAACACACTTAAAGCAATAGGAAGCAGAGCCAGGAGAACCTGTAAGCTTGTAGACCAGCTACACTGGCCCACATGAAGCAAAGCAATAAAAACAAAATAACGAGGGAGACCCTGTCTCAAGCAAGGCAGGAGAGGACAAACGTTCTGAGGTTGTCATCAGACCTTCACACATGTACTGCGGCATGTACACACCCAAACAGAAATAAAATAAAAAGTGAGGGTAGGCCAGGCACAGTGGTGCACACTTTTAATTCCAGCACCTGGGAGGCAGAGGTAGGAGGATCAACCTGAGTTTGAGACCATCCTGTGACTACATGGTGAATTCCAGGTCAGACTGGGCTAGAGCAAGACCCTACCTCAACAAAACAAAACAAAACTGGGTATGGTGGTGCAGGCCATAGGTAAACATGAAAAGGCAAGTGGACAAGGACTCCAGATGGAAACATCAATCATACAAAGTAGTAAAGACTGATGAGGAATGGCAACTGAGGGTTAATAGAAAATATTTATGTTTTAAACACTTTTAAAGGACAACTGTGTGAAATAAAAATAGTAAAAATGCACTGTGGGGCTGGAGAGATGGTTAGCAGTTAAGTGCTTGCCTGTGAAGCCGAAGGACCCCGGTTCGAGGCTCGATTCTCCAGGACCTCTCTCTCTCTCTCTCTCTCTCTCTGTCACTCTCAAATAAATAAATAAAAATGAACAAAAAAATTTTTAAAAATGCACTGTGGAGTTCCTCAGTTTCACCAATCACATTCCAACTCCCCACTAGCTACACGTAGTTGGTGTCCTAACATCAGAGAGACACAACAAATTCATCTGCACAATGAGGTGAAACCCTACAGTAACTGTGAATGCTGTGAAAGAGGAGATATGAACCAACAATGGATATAAAATACACTCTATGTAAAGGGAATAGAAAGGAAAGGGGGGGGACTTAGTAGGATGGTATTGTATATATGCAAGGAGAAAATTAATGGGGGTGAAAAGGCCTAAATGAGGTAGGAGAAGATACTAAGTAAAGGAAAGATGGAGGGAGGGCTAATCAAAATCTAAGAGGATATAAATAAATCATATGGAAACCTACTTTTTTGGACAATGGAACCGTCAGGAGCCGCAGAAAATTTTCAGTGCCAGGGATGGGATACCTTCCAATGAGTTGTTAGCCAGGGAGAACCCTGATGCCCCCAAAACATTATAGGCCATTGCCAAGGGCCTTGGTTTCCCACCAGGAATAGATGGTAAGACCCTATTGCTAAAGACTCCACATACTTGGGCTGCCAGGTCACTGAGAAATCCTGCTGGAACTGAGCTGATAACCTCCTCCATGTAGACCAGCTGACAGAAAGCTGTAAAAAGCCACACTGCATGAGCTCAATGGGAAAGATATCACCAGTGAAGATACTACATAGTGGATACTGTAAGCCTTAGATTTGGCCAACCAGGCCAAATGAGCCAACGGGTGCAATAGTGGCATGTCTGTTATAGGGGAAACCAACCACTCTCTAATTGGACTGGAGGCCGGCTCCATGGGAAGGAATATGAAAACCTACAACAGGGGTAGTCATGAGCCCTAGGGGTGTAATGTCTGCTGCTCTCTGGCTAAATATATACTATGCTCACCAAATTGCCCAGTAAGCACTTCTCTTAATGTTCATACCCATATATTAATGCTACTCTCACTTTTTTGTTAAGACAATGTTCTCTTTTCAGATGGCAGTGACTTTGGGATGACTCAGAAGGCATCACAATGCTGACAAGAAGTGACAAAGGTAGCCGGGTGTGGTGGGGCATGCCTTTAGTCCCAGCACTCGGGAGGCAGAAGTAGGAGGATCACCATGAGTTCGAGGCCACCCTGAGACTCCATAGTGAATTCCAGGTCAGCCTGAGGTAGAGTGAGACCCTGCCTCAAAAAACAAACAAACAAAAACAAAACAAACAAATAAAAAAAAAAACAAAGAAGTGACAAAGGAGTGCTCAGCACTGACATATCTCTATCACACTTTCTAAGGCTCAGGGTCCACAGTGGAAGAGGTGGCGGAAAGAATGTAAGAGCCAAAGAAGGGTAGGGCTCTTAAAATGTTATCCTCCAGACACAAAATGGCCTGGATATCCATGACTTCACAGGGCCTGACACTACCTACACAATACCATCATAATAGAAGGAAAAGATAATGACATCAAAATAAAAGAAAGACTGAGGGGGAAGGGGATATGATAGAGAGTGGAGTTTCAAAGGGCAAAGTGGGGGGAGGGAGGGAACTACCATGGAATATTGTTTACAATAATAAAGTTGTTAATTATAAAATAAAATGTACTCTAAAACAAGGCAGAAAGCTGGGTGTGGTGGCACCCGGCTTTAATCCCAGTACTTTGGAGGCAGAGGTAGGTGGATCACTGTGAGTTCGAGGCTACCCTGGGAAAACATAGTGAGTTCCAGGTCAGCCAGGCTAGAGTAAGACCCTACCTTGAAAAACAAACAAACAAACAAGGCAGAAAAGGGCTGGAGAGATGTAGCAGTTAAGGTGCTTGCCTGCGAAGTCTAAGGAACCAGGTTTGATTCCCCAGAACGCATGTAAGCCAGATGCACATGGTGATGTAAGCATCTGGAATTCATTTGCAGTGGCTAGAGGAGGCCCTGGCATGCCCAGTCTCATTCTCTCACTCACTCATAAAATAAATAAATAAATTAATAAATAAATAAATTAATTAATTTAAAGGCAGAAAAAAGTTTTGTAAATAAATAGAAAACAAAGAAAAGAGAAAATAAAAAAATACCAATAAAATAAGAAAAATACAGGACAGAAAAATAAAACCAAAAGCTTATTCTAGCCAGGCATGGTAGCCTACACCTTTAATCCAAGCATCCAGGAGGCAGAGGCAGAGGCAGGAGGATCACTGTGAGTTTGAGGCCACCCTGAGACTACACAGTGAATTCCAGGTCAGCCTGAGCTAGAGTGAGACCCTACCTTGAAAAACTAAAAAAACAAAAAAAAAAGTTTACTCTTGTTTTTTTTTTAGTTATTTTGAGACGCACAGAGAGAGTGAGAAGAAAAAGAGGCAGAAAGACAGAATGGGTGCTTCAGGGCCTCTAGTCACTGTAAATGAACTCCAGACACATGTGCCACCTTGTGCATCTGTCATACGTGTGTACCAGGGAATAGAACCTGGGTCTTTAGTCTTTTCAAGACAGTACCATAACTATTAAGTTCTCTCTCCAGCTTCAAAAGCTTATTCTTTGATAAAGATTTACAAACCTCCCACTGGCTAGGTTTATGAGTGAAAACATATTAGGATAAAGCAGAAAAGCCAAAACTTCCAAAGCTCAGAAAAGAAACTGAATTCCTAATTTCAAATTTGTCCACACATATAAAAACTCAAGACACAGACACCGCTGGAAAATCCTATTACAAATTTAGGAAAAAATGACAATAATTCTCTACATGCTCTTATGAAATGAGTCATTCCATGAAGTTCGATCATGCTGTTATTACACTGAAGATGATAGCATGAGAGAAGACTACAAAAAACAACAGTATTTCAGGTGCAAAACTCCATATAAAATTTTAGGCAATTAAATCCATTTTTTTATGTGTGTGCATGTGCAAGCGCGCATACACACACACACAGAGTTACATGTATCTATACTATATGTGTGTATGTAAAGGAAGAGCTATAGCAAAGGGTGCTTCTAGGCACTGGAAGCAAGTGTCACACCCTTCCAGCAAAGTATATGGCTGGAGATAAGGACTTGAGGCTTTCCTCAAACAGGGCCCTGATAGTCCTGCCCCTTCTCTTCAATGTGCCACCAGAAAATACAAATAACCCATACTATATTTCTGTATGTTCATGACCACTTTCCTCCTTCTGTCTCTCCCCTTTTGTCTGTGCCTGATTCTTCATTCCTGTCTTGAGTATTCCAGGCCAAAGTATTGCCTCCTGACTCTCTGCTTGCCCCAGAATCTGTTAAGTAACAATTTTTGAACTTGTTTCCTTTCATGGTGGTACATCAAATTTGAGGATTTTGTCTGAAGAACCAGAGGCTGCTGTAGGCCAGGCTTACTTCAAGATGGGCTTCTTGGCCACACCAAGTGAGGCAGCATAAACTAGATTAAGGTCAGACAAGAGCTATAGGATGTCTGCCAGTATAAGCAAATTTACTGTGTAAGAGTGTTCTGTTCGCAGGTGAGACAATCAGGTACAAGTAGTAGCCCATGAAAGGCACCCATGTCCAAGTACCCACTCTAGCACTGGAATCCCAATGTATCTGGGGGTTCTTAAAAGTAAAAAGGAAAATACACCACACCCACCCACCCACATACCCACACGCACACTAGTGCCATAAACAAGCAGGGTCTAACCTAGTAATGGAAGGCTAGTTTAACATTTTTTTAAATTATTTTTTTTAAGCTGGGCTTGGTGGCGCATGCCTTTAATCCCAGCATTTAGGAGGCAGAGGTAGTAGGATCGCCTTGAGTTTGAGGCCACCCTGAGACTACACAGTTAATTCCAGGTCAACCTAGGCCAGAGTGAGACCCTAACAAAATTTAAAAAAAAGATGATTATTATTATTTTTTTAATTTGTGAAGAGAGAAAAAGTGTGTGTATGGATACCTCAGGGCCTTCTGCTGCTACAAACGAACTCCAGATGCATGTGCCTCTTTGTGCATCTGGCTTTACATGAGTATTGGGAAATTTAACACAGACCAGCAGGCTTTGCAAACAAGTGTCTTTAATAGCTGAGTCATCTGCCCAGCTCTGAAAAATAATTTAATTCACATTAATAGACTAAAAGAGAAAGGTACCTGAGCTTTTCAAAGAGATGAAAAAAATCCTCTTCAAATTCACATAAAACTAAACACTGTAAACATTCAATTCAATTCATTTTATACTTCGTTGTGCCAAGTACCCCATGTCTAGTTCCAAACAGTTCTACCACTGCAAGGTCAAACTCCCTACCCATTAAGTGTTTCTTCCATTCCCTTTCTCCAGTCCTTGGAAGCCATCAATCTTTGTTCTCTCTTCAGCCTATCTAGTCTGGATATTTAACAGAAATGAAATCATACATGTGTCTGTATTCTTTCATTTAGCATTATAGGAGAGTTGAGAATCAAACTGAATATAGGCACAGGTCTGGATACTACACAGCACAAAAGACAATGAACTACTGATAGATGTAGCTCAAAGGATGTGGAAGTTTCCTACTGTTACCCTAAAAACTCCAAGTACAATAGAGCACACTAGGACTCAGAAATCCCTATAGTTAGTCAATGGGTGAACAAGCCTGGTTCCTTGAGGCTTTGACAGGAAGCACGTGTTCTGTGTAGCTGTTGGAGGTACCAAATGCCTCTGCTTACAACTGCCTACCCCATTTCTCTACCCTGGATACTTCTGCCTCCTTTGAAGAACTCTGTGAAGACACAGGGCTATACAGACAATTCAGAATCCCTCACTTCAAGGCCTTCAACTTCCTTCATTTGCAAAGACTCCCCTGCTGAGTGGGATAATATCCATGATCTTAGACAGTGGGCAGGACATCTTTAAAGGTCGCCCAGACAGATGAACCTCAAATTAAAAACCATGCTGAGTGAATAAGATACACCAAAAACAGAATTCATAGTGTTTACATTAAAATTTCAGGGTGACTAAGGACGAGAGAAAGCAAACCAAGGTCTGCTTATGGACAGGGTAGGACAGGAGACAGTGTGTATGTGAGGGGGAGTTCATTACCTTGACTGTGGCCTGCACATGTGTCAAATCCATCATAGCTCTTTTTTTTTTTTTTGGTCAGTGACAAATTATCTGAGAAAAACAACTTAAAAGGAGAATTTTACATGCTATTAGGAAGCACGTTGGGAGAACAGACAGATGTACTGTCATACACTCCCAAGGGCACACTGCCAAGGACCTCCTCCCTCCAACTAGTCCCTTCTTCTCCCCTCCCCCTAGCACTTCTGCCTGGAACTGAACCTAGGGTCTTGTATATGTTAGGTAAGTCTTCTACTACTAAGGTGAATACTCCCTGCCTCACACCTTAGAAGTTTTCTACCACCTCTTAAAATAACACTACTATCTGGGAACCAAGCCTTTAACACATGAACCTGTGGAAGCAGGGACCCTAGAGCTCTCTTCTCTTCCTAATTATCTTTCTAATGATTGTACCTTTATACCTTGACTCTGTGATGGGGTGAGGCTTAGCAAAATCATGGGATGCTCTAAAGGCATATTTTCTATTATCTTTATGCAAAGTACTTGGCTTCTTTTTAAAGCACAAATCTCTCTTTTTTTTTAACACTTTTGTTCATTTTTTATTTATTTATTTGAGAGCAACAGACACAGAGAGAAAGACAGATAGAGGGAGAGAGACAGAATGGGTGCGCCAGGGCTTCCAGCCTCTGCAAACGAACTCCAGACGCGTGCGCCCCCTTGTGCATCTGGCTAATGTGGGACCTGGGGAACCGAGCCTCGAACCGGGGTCCATAGGCTTCATAGGCTAGCGCTTAACCGCTAAGCCATCTCTCCAGCCCTAAAGCACAAATCTCTTTATGAGCCATATATTCTCTGACTTTGAAAATACTCCTTTTCTGGCAATCCACTCCCACTCCCCATATTTTTATTCTGCTTGCTTGCTTATTTATTTATTTATTCATTTGAGAAAGAGAGAGAATGGGTGTGCCAGGACCACTAGCCACTGCAAATGAACTCCGGATGCATATGTCAACTTGTGCATCTGGCTTACGTGGGTACTGGGGAATCAAACCTAGATCATTTAGCTATGCAGGCAAATTATTTATGAGAGACTGAGAGAAAGAGCGAAATGTATGCCAGGGCCTCCAGCCACTACAAATGAACTCTAGACACATGTGCCAACTTTGTATATCTGGCTTTATGTGGTATAGTAGACAGCTTTACATTGCTTGGATGAACCTCCAAACCAGACACAGTTTATGGGGAGGAACAGGATTTATTGAAACTTATAGATTCAGGGGAAGTTCCATAATGGTGGAAGAAGCTGGCCTCCTTTCACAGGTCCAAGCAGAGAGAAATACCACCAGCAGCACCATAAGTAAGCACAGTTCAGGAACCCCAGGCAGAGCTCAAGCACTCTATGTACCTTATGCTGGAATTCAGATCTGCCTCCAGTAACACCTTAAGGCTGGACCCCAGGATTCTCCCACAGTGATAACTCTTCCAGCCAGGGGACTAGAGATTTAAGTTACTAGCTTTCACAAACTCCTGAATCTATTGGGGACATCCATTCAAACTATCACATGTGGGTACTGGGGAACTGAACCAGGGCTTTGCAATCAAGTCCCTTTTACCACTGAGTCATTTCTTCAGCCCCAGTATTTGTATTAATCAGCTTTTTTCATAGTGGTGACAAGTTACTTAATAACATGGCTGGCTTATCCCCACCAAAGTGAGGATAGAACTCTATGCATAAGAGCACAGAGAAACAAATTTGCTCACATCATGATGGACAGGTAGCTAGGTAGGGTCGGGGCTTGGTAATCTTCACTGTCAACCTAATGGGACTTAGAAATACCATGAAAACACATACATGAGTGTGACTGGTGTGACTATGAATGTTTCCAAAGAGGTTTAACTGAAGAGGGAAGACATGTATGGTATATGGGTGATACCACCCCATCGGCTGGGCTTTCACACTGAATAAAAAGGAGAAAGAAAGTCTAGGGAGATGGCTGCAAAGCCTGCTGTCCTGGTTTTAATATTGCACTCACCTACATTAAACCAGACAGGCTTTTATTTGCAGCAGTAAGAGATCCTGGTGTGTACAGGCACATTTTTTTTTTCAAAACAGAGAAAGTAAACAGAGCAGCAGTATTCTCTCTCTTTTTCTCTGCTTCCTGACTGTGGATACAATGTGACTAACTGCCTGATCTTCATGCCTTCCCTGTAATGACTATATTCTCTGTGAACTAAAATAACCTTTGCTTCTTTCTTTTAAGTTGCTTTTGTCATGTATTTTTTCACAGCAATGAAAAAGTAACTAATACAGAAAAGTGGTGCTGAGGTGTGGAACTACTGTGACAAACTGGACCATGAGGTTCATAGGCCTTTGAAAATGGTTTGTGGGAATAGGGACAAGTTTGGAACTTTGGACTAGAGAAGCCCTACAATACTGAAAGCAGAGCTTAATCGGCTATTCTAGTAGCAGTTTAGAAGGCCAGAATGCTAAGAGAAATAAAGACAATGAGGTTTCAGAGGGGAACAGGGCTTAGAAACTGGGCTAGGGGCCAATTATGTTATATTCTGTAAAGAATCGGGCTTCATTCTTCCTGTGCCCTGAGGGCTTAAGTGAGGCTGAATTTAAAAATAACTGACTAGGGCTGAAGAGCTGGCTTATTGGTTAAGGGGCTTGATGGTGAAGCCTAAGGACCAAGGTTCGATTCTCTAGATCCCATGTAAGCCAGATGCACATGTGGCACATGTATCTGAAGTTTGTTTGCAGTGGCTAGAGGGCCTGGCATGCCCAATTTCCCTCTCTCTCTCTCTCTCTCTCATATAAATAAAATAAATCTTTAAAAGTTTTAAAAACTAAAAAAAAAACAAAAAAACAAAAAATAATTGACTATTTACCTCACAGTAGGTGATACTACCTAAGACCTGCATAATAGGGAGGGAAAAATGATGACATCAAAAGAGAAGAGAGACTAGTTGAAAAGAAGGGATTCAGTGGAGGGAAGATTTGGGAGGGGGAAAAGGGAGGATGATGGGAGGGGATTATGATCATGGTATATTGTCTATATGTATAGAGGTTGTCAATAAAAAGTTAAAAAATAACAAAAATAAATATAATTGACTTAAGTTTTTGACAGAGAAAAATCTCAAGACCCTATAGCATTCAGGTTGTGGTACTATTACTGCTTAATGCTGTTATACAGATCTACAGTAAGATAAAGGAACAAGCAGAGAAAAAAAATAGGAAAGATGTATCATTTGAAGGAGAGAAGAGAAAGTTTAATGCTACTGTGGAGGGGAGGAGAGGTACTGGGGCATATCTTCAGTGACCTACTTCCTCCAGCTAAACTCTAACTCTTAAAAATTTTCTACCACCTCTCAAAATAGTAACAAGAGTTGGGGACCATGCCTTTTATACATGAGCCTGTGGGGAATATTTTATATTATTTATTTATTTATTTGCAAGGATATATATAGAGAGAGAATATATAAATAGGCAAGCCAGGGCCTCCAGCCATTGCAAACAAACTCCAGATACATGTGCCACTTGTGTATCTGGCTTTTATGTGGATACTGGGGACTCAAGCTTGAGTAATTAGGCTTTGCAAGTTAAGAACTTAAGCACCTCTAAGCCATCTCTCCAGCCCCAGTACTTCATGTTTAAACAGTACAATGTACTTAGTATTACATAAAGCTAACCAAGAGTCAGTACCCCATGTCTTGTCTACCTTATAGGTGACATGAAAATTAAAAAATCTGGAAGTCAGGGGATCCAGAGCCCAGATAGCAGGAATGCTCATTCCATCCATGGTGGTTGTACTTCTCTTGTATCCTCAGCTCACTTCCCCAAGTCTTCTTTCTATATATTCTACATCTCTCCCTTCCAAATGCCTCTTACCCTCAGCCTATGAACAGCTCAAGGCCTGTGTACAACCTCACATCTCCCTCTTTCCCACCCATTCTCAAGTAGATGACTCATCTTACAGTTGTTCATTTGTTCCTCAGACAACAGACTGCAAAACAATATAGCAAGTACCTCCTGGGATACGAAAACCTTTGTCCTTTCTAGATTTACCCCCTGCGGCCTTGTAACTCAGAATTTGGTCTTTCATTTCTTTGCACATGGTACCTAGCTATCCCCAGTACCTGCTGCCCCCACATTCTAAGGGAGTTAAGTTAAGCTAGTTGCTAGTTGTTATCTGCTAGTTGGCAGGAGGAAACACTCTGGTGTTGAGAGCTGCATTTCCATCTATAGCTGTGCTGTCAGGCTGCCGGCTGAATGCTAAGTTAAGGATCTCCAGCCCTACAGTCACCTCATTGTCTTGCTATTGACTTCAGAAGGGGCTTGCACTTCCCACTAGTTGGTACTGCATAAGTCTTTGCTAGGAGTCCCAGTTTTCTCAGCTATTCTTCCTAGAGCCAGTCCTGTCCACTGTGGTGTGCTGGGGCTCTGTCATGTATGGAAAGCCTCCTACTCCTAACACTGCCATCTTGCCTAGCTGGGGAAGGCTGGGCTGTGGCAGAAGTCCCTATTTCCATCCCTCTTCTCAAGGAGTCTTAACACCAAGTATTCTAAGAAGATGCTCCCTCTCATGCTGAAATTCCTAGTTACCTGCAGTGAAAAGAGCCCATATGAGGTCTGAACCCAGCAAGGATTCATCCTGGTTTTTCAGAAAGTAGCTCTAGGATGAGTGGAAAAAGCCCCACTTTGGATGCTTTTCCTACCTCTGCAAGTAGCGGCTGGAAAGTAAGGATGTCAATCTTCTGTTCCACACACTTTTTCAGTCTATCTGGAATTGGATATTGCGGAAGAAAACTTGGGAGTTGTCGTCTTGAATTCCTTTAAAGAAATAATTTTAAAAATTTAAAGCAATTCTTGGGCTGGAGAGGTGGCTCACAGGTAAAAGTTCTTGCTATACAAACATTAAGGCCTGAGACTGCCCCAGTTCAATTCCCCAGAGCCCACATAAAAGGCTGGGTATAGTTATACATTTACGTAACCATAATCTGTGGGAAGCAGGGTTGGGGTGTTGCAGACTAATGAATTGCGGGGCTCACAGACAAAAAAAATGGCTCCTCCAGATTGAGAGACTCTGTCTTAAGAAAACATGGATGTGCAATATAGAACACCTGTCATTTTCCTTTGGGCTCCATGTGTGTGCACAGGGTACATGCATTTGTGCACACCCCCCCCACAATACTATATACACACATGCCCCCCCCAAAGCAATTCTTAATCATCAGGGCATTTTATACAAATATTTGAGTATCTTGTATCAGTAATGCATGGGACAGAAATGCTTCAGATTTTATTATTTATTTAAGAGTGAGTGTATAAGTGTGCCAGGGCTTCTTGCCACTATAAATGAGCTGCAGATGCACACACCACTTTGTGTGTCTAGTGTTACATGGGTATTGGGGAAACTGAACCTGGGCCAGCAGGCTTTGCAAGCACCTTTAACCTCTGAGTTATCTTCCAAAACCCCAAATCTTGTAGTTGTTGTTGTTTTCATTTCTGAGATTGAACCCAGGACCTTATACTTTTTGGGCAAGCACTCTACCTTTGAACTGTATCTCTAACCCTTTAGATTTTTTTAAATTTTAGAATATCTATATAGACTTCTGGTTGTAGGTCTCCTGAAAAATCTAAATCTTTTGGAAGATCATGGCAGCATTCAAAAGGTTTCAGATTTGAGAGGATTTGGGGTTTTTGAATTAGGTATGCTCAACCCATATTAGACATTTCTACTCACATATACTGTTCTGTTTCAGAAGGTCTGAGTTCACTAACTCAAAGACCTGACATGGGAACTGGACTAGGATGCAATATGTAAGCTACCATTGCAAGTTTAGGATCCTGTCTTCCCACAAGCTCTGGCCGGGGGCGGGGGGTGTCTCATTTCTACAGCAAGAAGGCAGAGCTGTACCAGCTGCAGGGGGAGGGGAGGTGAGGCTAGAAGTCTGCTGGAACCAGAGAGTTTGGAGACTGTTGTGTTTAACTTTTTTTTTGGTTTTTCGAGGTAGGGTCTCACTCTGGCCCAGACGGACTTGGAATTCACTATGGAGTCTCAGGGTGGCCTTGAACTCATGGCGATCCTCCTACCTCTGCCTCCCGAGTGCTGGGATTAAAGGTATGCGCTACCACGCCTGGAGTGTTTAACTTTCTAATGAGCTAAAATCTCACTACTATAGTTTTACTAAAGACATGAGTATTAGAAATGACACTCAGACATCACAGATAAGAATCCTCTTAACGCAGAATGCCTAGAGTAGCACAGGCCTCAGCTACTTTTTGTTATTTCTCAGCCGTGTTTTCTTTGGGGAAATTTGGGTTTTTCCTTAGTTCTCTACCTTGTCCTAGAACTATATGCATTCAGATTCACATAAGCTGCCCCCAGCCAGACAAAGAACAGGGGAACAGAAATGATAGAAGAAAAAAAAAAAACCACGGAGACAAGAATGAGTGTTAAGTACAAAATTAGAGTGAGATACATCCACCTAAATAACTAAGGCCAGCCATTTCCTCCCCAATTCCCACTTCTTGCTGTTTGTGCTGAATAAATAAGAAAAGGAAAGGTACTCCATGAACAGTTACATCATGTATGGATTCCTTTACCTCATGATTCAGCAGGCAGTCTGATAGTGCAATTCTGGGTGAAAATTCTGCAGTCAACCCCAGTGCTACCCAACAGCACTGAGGCTTCTGCTGCTCATCCCAGACTAGGGGCATCTTCTCTGTGGTTGTTGGGTGCACATGTGAAGTACTTTTGGAAAGTGGGGACACTCAAGAAGTACTAGTGAAGAACTAATTGCTAGAAAGAGTAAGATAAAGCCAGACGTGGTGGCACACACCTTTAATCCCAGCACTTGGGAAGCAGAGGTAGGAGAATCATCATGAGTTCAAGGCCACCCTGAGACTACATAGTGAATTCCAGGTCAGCCTGGATTAGAGTGGGACCCTACCTCAACTTCAACCCCTCCCCCCAAAAAAGAATAAGAGACTAAGACACAGAGAGACTAAGACAATCACAGTACACTGAAGTGTCTGGACACTCTGACCACATGGTAAAACTCACAAAACATAGCATATGCAAACTGTGGCACATGACTATTTACAGTGTTGGATGGTGGGGACTCAACAGAGAAGATATAGCTCACATACACCACTGGAAAATGGGAGGACTCAGAAATAAAGCCATGCAGCTATAGCCATTTGATTTTGACAATAGTGTCAAAAATATACACTGAAGAGTATGACAGTTTCAACAAAAGGCGTTGGTAAAAGTGGATATCCAAATGTAGAAAAATGAGGTAGATTCCTATATCAAATTGTTTCAAAATCAATTCAAACTGGATCACAAACCTTTAAACTTTGAAACTCCTAGGGGAAAACACCTTCAGATATAGGAATAGGCAAGGATTTTCTGAAAAGGATTTTAATAGCTCAGTAAATCAAAGCCAAGACTTGGCAAATGGTGATGTATGGAATTAGCCTCTATACAGCAAAGGAAACAACAGAGTAATGAGGCAGCCTATAGAATCTTCATCAACTAATAAGGAATTACTATTCAGAATCTATAAAGAACTCAAAAACTTAAACACCAAAAAGAGAAATTATCCAATCAATAAATGGGAAAACTGAACAGATAGCTTTTGAAAGGAGTTAATTAAAACTTCACTGAGATTTCATCATAATCCAGTCAGAATGACTACCCTAATGAAACAGATTCTGGTGAAGATGCTGGGAAAAGGAACTCTTATCCACTGCTATGGGAATATAGACTGGCGAGTCACTCTGGTAATCAATATGGAGATTCCTCAAGAAACTAAGAAAGGGAAGGGGTCTAGAGGGATGGCTCAGCTGCTAAAGGTACTTGCTTGCACAGCCTCACAGCCCTGGGTTCAAATCTCCAGTACCCACATAAAGCCATATGCACAAAGTGGCACACACATCTAGAATGCAGTAGCAGGAGGCCCCAGTTTGCCTACATATTCTCTTTCTCGTTCTCTCACTCATTCTCTGAAATAAATATTTATAAAAATATAGGTGCTATATATGTAGCCAAATAATTTTTTTGAAAACACTTTTAAAAAAGGGAGGGCTGGAGAGATGGCTTAGCGGTTAAGGTGCTTGCCTGTGAAGCCTAAGAACTCATGTTCCAATCTCCAGGTCCCACATAAGCACAGTCATGCAAGCATGCAATGTTGCACATGCACATAGGGGGTGCATGCATCTGGAGTTCGTTTGCAGCAGCTGAAGGCTTTGGTATACCCATTCTCTCTCTCTCTTTCTCTCTCTCTCTCAAATAAAAAAAAGAGCCCTAAAAACCATAGGACTTAGGAGATTGATCACTCAGCAGAATACTTGCCATGCAAGCATGAGGAACTGAATTTAGTCTCCAGAATTCAAATAAAAAGTTGGGTGTGATAACACAAATCAGTGGGAGACAGAGAAGGTGAATTTCTAGGGCTCACTGGCCAGTCAGTTTAGCCTATGAGGTGAGTTTTAGACCAATGAGCTCCTGTCTTAACAAAAAGTAGACAGTACTCCAAAGGAATTCACCACAGGTTGTTCTGTGGCTTCCATACATACACATGTCTGTGAACCATCACACACCCAGAACTACCGTATGATCCACTCAAGTCAGCATACACAGAGACGCTTGCACATCTCTGTTGATGCTTCTATTCACAAGTCAAGATATGTACCCACTCTAGATGCCCAGCAACAAATGAGTAGATGAAGAAAATATGGCACATACACACAATGAAGTTTCATTCAGCTGCAAAGAGGAATGAAATTATGTCATTTACAGGAAAACAGATGGAACTGGAGGAAATAATTTTAACCAAAAAAAAAAAAAAAAAAAAAAGACTCGCCGGGCGTGGTGGCACACGTCTTTATTTCCAGCACTTGGGAGGTAGAGGTAGGTTGGATTGTCGTGAGTTTGAGGCCAGCCTGAGACTCCTTAGTGAATTCCAGGTCAGCCTGGGCTAGAGTGAGACCCTAGCTCGAAAAACAAAAACAAAAACAAACAAAAAGACTAAGAAAAACAAGTATCAAGTTTTCTCTCACATGTAGTATGTGTGTGCATATATATAAATATATATACACACATATATATATGTACATATACAAACATACGTACACACACATATATGATATTAAAGTAGAAAAGGGCCTATGTGTGTGAAGGAAATGGGTCTAAAGAGAAGGAATAATAAAAAATATTGCATGTTCCTTCTTTTATGTGGGACCTAGATTTATCTCTCTGTGTGTATTATATGATTATATATGATACATATATATTTATACACATATACATACACATACATGATAAGAAAGCAGAAGGGGACTGAGATGAGGGGGAACAAAGGGAGTGATGGGCAACTGAATATGAGCAAAATATAATGATATACATGTCTGCTTCTATCCATTATTTTGTACATTCACTAAAACCTTGTTCTACAGGCATAACTGTCCCCAATACTCCCGGAGAAGAAACTAGCACAGGATAAAAAAACACCTGTGCTTATTAGTTTATGCAGTTCATTCTGCTAATCCAACTCTTAACTGGACAGGGTACCACTAGGTGAGAACTGCAAGTTTTTATATGCTCTTATAATCAACACTGAAACATCATTCTGCCTGTTAGGTTTCTAGGCTTCATACCTAGAGCATACCCTTGGAGGTGAGCAGGAACCATCATTACTCACTGGCTGCTCTGTGCCAGGAAACTTTGTATGTCATATGTTCTATACCATTTACTTACCAAAAAACAGGAGGGAGCCAGGTGTGGTGGCACATGCCTTTTATCCCAGAACTAAGAAGGCAGAGGTAGGTGGATCGCTTTGAGTTCGAGACAACCCTGAGACTACATAGGGAATTCCAGGTCAGCCTGGAGTAGAGTGAGATCCTACCTTGGGGGGGGGGGAAGCAAGAGGTAGGGACTACCATTTACAAAAAAGGTTAAGGCACAAAGAGGCCACCCAAGTTCTTGGTTGTAGTGATGATTCAAACAATGGTTTCAAGAAGCAGTGGTATCCACAGCTGCCTTTCAAACAATGCTCAATGACAAAGTTCAGCCATCTCCACTTACTTGCCAGTACCTTCTCCCTTCAGTCTACAAATTGGTAGAAGACCATCATCCCTTGTCTAAAAAGTATTACTGGAGCTAGGTGTGGTGATGCATGCCTTTAATCCCAGCACTTGGGAGGCAAAAGTAGGAGGATCACTGTGAGCTGAAGGCCAGCCTGGGACTATAGAGAGAGTTCTAGGTCAGTCTTGCCTAGAGTGAGATCCTACTTTAAGAAAACAAAATAATAATTACAAAAAATTTAAAAAGAATAAATGAATCCAAGATACAACCCAGTTAGAATCTAGGTGGCTATAAGCTTTTAATCTTCAAATCACACATTTCTTTCTGAAATGGCACCACATCTTCAAATAGGCTTTCAGTGACAAAGCAATCCCGGGGCCCACAATGCTAGGAACTACTACAAAGGCCACAGCATCTAGCATGGCACAGATCTGACAATGATGGTACAGTACAGACACCAGAGCCTGTTCTGTCCAGGAGAAGAAAACAGGAGCCAAGAGTCACTATCCTGGTCTCAGAATGGCCCAAAGACCTGGCAGGGAGGACTGGAGCCTGGAAGTGCATGGGGCTTTGGTTGTGTAGACACTTGCTAAGTAAAATTTTCACTCAGCAGACACAGAACCTGAATTTCAGAGTTCTGTGGAAAGGCATCCTGCCCGCAAACACAGTAAAGAAAGAGGCTGAGATGCCACCCTTAACTGTTAACTTTGTCTGCTCCTCCAAAACAAGTAACACTGTCAGACAGGCCTCTAACACTCCCCAAACCACATACTCCTCTTTCCAGACAGGTCTCTAACATCGCAAAAGCCATGCACTCATCTCTCCAGACAGGTCTCTGACACTCCAAAGCCTCACACCCATCTCATTGTACCTTTTCTGTGTAGTCACGACAACTGTAGTTTTTGCAGTCACTAAGGTCTGGGCAATCTTTGGTTTTTTCCAAGAGAATGGTTCACGCACAGCTACCAGTGCCTCCTCACTGCTCACAACAGTTACTTCAAGGTATCGCCCAATGAGAAAGTTAGAAAAACAAAGCAGAAGGAGTTCCTTGCAGCGGCCAGGGTTTCTTTAAGAAATAAGATAAAATTTAGTCTTAGTCATACTCATGACAGATACAGTTACTTTAATTCCTTCTGTTCATTTAAGGAAAATTACGAAGCTGGTGACTACAGCCATGTTAGCGTTTTGGTAAAAAATTTTTTTCAAGGTAGGGCCTCACTCTAGCCAGGCTGATGTGGAACTTACTTTGTACTTCCAGGCTGGCCTTGAACTCACTGCCATCATGCTACCTCTGCCTCCAGAGTATTGGGATAAAAGGTGTGTGCCACCATGCCTGGCTGATAATTTTTAATATAAAGAAAGCCTACTTAATATGTAGTACTTCCCAAGGTAAAATCAAGTGTTTAAAATAGTCCTTTCTGTAATTCTCATTATAGGAAAAAATGTTTAGTATTCCTAAGTTTAAATCAGAACTGTATCATATGAGCAAAATAAGTACTACTTGCACTTGACTGCATACTAACCTCTTCAAGTGACTAAAGCTTTCACACCTACATTCTTATTATCTTGGGGTTAAAATTCTATTGAAGAAGCCTGCACCTTACACACTTGACTAAAGGGCTGCTATTTGCTTAATGATCATGTATAATCTGATAGGCTTGAAGCAAGACAGTGATTTAACTTTATTTACATCTTCAAAGAGATCTAGAATTAGCAAATTGGAATGACTAGACAGGTAAGGAGACCTGGGGCCCAAATGTCCAGTTTATTGACTACATGCTTTTGAGCAGCCAGAAAGGTGAAAAGGACACAAGGAAGAACAGAAAAAGGAGAGACCAGTGATAGGCTTGGAAAGCCAGCTCATTGCAACCAACTAGGGAAGAGTGGAGAGTGGAGACTTGGCATTCCAACTGTCAAAGTGGCTTTGTGCCTGTCCTTCCCTCCTTTAGTCCTCAACTCACTACAGTGTCTCAGTCAGATGCTCAGGGGGAAAAAGGGAGGACTGTAGATGGACATTTTGGGTACACTAGGACATAGTACAGAGGAACCCAAGAGCTCAAAAGCAGTGGTGGGATTGATACCCAAATGAGTCATAAATATTCCATTTTCTTTGTAAAGATGGAGTCAGATTGCCTGCTAAGGATGAGGATTGATCTTGTCCCAGATGGCCATTTTCTACATCCGTGCTTTTCCTTGGTTTGATTGTATCATAGCCATGCATTTTTTTTTTAAGGTTCAGAGAAATTTTATTACATTATAGATACAACTTAAAGTGCTCAAGAGAAGGAAGGAGGAGAGAACAGAGAGCTCCTGCCCATGAGAAGGAAGGAACAGGAGAAAAGTCCCACCATTTATGCTTTTAAAGCAAACAACCTGCAACTATTATAGATGATACATAGAAAGAATAAGTCCCAGTGCCCGAAGGAGCTCTTTCTAGGCCCCTGCACGTACTTGGCATCACAGGCAACTACAATAAAGGTTTTTTCTCCAGGCAGGATGAGTCCCTCAGGCTCAGGTTCCTGCTTCTTTGATGGAGAGTTTCTTCTTTCTCCCTTACAGGCAGAGTCATCTGGGGAATAACATTTAATTATAAAATTATACCAAAAGGTAATTTATCCCTAATGATGCTAGAAATGAATACTCATAGACACATGACAATCAGACATACACAAAACAAACTTTGGGACATAGCTGACAAAACAAGGAAACAGTCAAGAGAGTGGGGAACTAGGAAATATACCCACAGATCTAACAAGGACTAGGAAGACGTTTCTGGTCCCTAGCAATCTCTTCTGTCTAGTAGTAGCCATCTCCTAAAGGATGCGTTGGTCTTTGGTTAAGCTGTTTCTGCCCCTCTCCCCAGCCCAAACCCTTAGGGACAGGAAAATCCAAACCCAGAATTGCTCAGGTATAAACTTCTGCCAAAGCACAGGGAAGATACCCACTGGCATTTGGTCACCAGGCCACCTCAACTCCTGGACCTTACTGAGCCATCTACCTGGAAAGACTTCTTTGTCCACCACACTGCTCAGCATCTCATCAGTTTTGTTCTTTCTGTAGCTATTTAGTGCATTAACACTTTCATCTGAAAAATCCCTCTCATGAACAGAAACAAGAGAGGCCTCTGGCCAGGCCTGGCCTTTGCCCTGTGCTTCAAATCTGAATTGCTGAGCTTTATCCCAGCCAGCCA
This sequence comes from Jaculus jaculus, assembly GCF_020740685.1. Taxonomy (NCBI): domain Eukaryota; kingdom Metazoa; phylum Chordata; class Mammalia; order Rodentia; family Dipodidae; genus Jaculus; species Jaculus jaculus. The sequence continues at coordinate 166,481,647 of NC_059107.1, read as the reverse complement.
GTCTGCAGCTGATGAGTACTTGAGAAGTTTCTCCTTTGTTCCTGGAAAAAGAAAGAAGACCATGAATAAACCACACAGTTCTTCCATGCACCTGAACCACAGACATTAAGGGTGATTACAAACACTTTTATAAATTTCAATTAAAATGACATTTTAGGGCTGGGGAGGTAGCTCAGTATTTAAAAGACCTTGCCTGCAAAGCCTGACAGCCCAGGTTTGATTCCCCAGGACCCATATAAAGCCAGATGCACACAGTGCATCTGGAGTTCATTTGCAGTAGTAAGAGGCCCTGATGCTCCTGTCTCATTTTCTCTCTCTCAAATAAATATAGTATTTTAAAGAGGAAGGGAGAGAGGGAGGGAAGGAGAGAGGGAGGGAAGGAGAGAGGGAATGGGCATGCCAGGGCTTCAGCCACTGCAAACAAACTCCAGATGCATGTATCCCGTTGTACATCTGGCTTACATGGGTCCTGAAGAGTCAAACCAGAATCCTTTGACTTTGCAGGCAAACGCCTTGAACTGCTAAGCCATCTCTCCAGCCTCAATTATAAACAAATATATGTGTGTGTGTGTGTGTGTGTGTGTGTGTGTGTGTATGTGTGTGTGTGTATATATATTCATATACATATATATACATATATATATATGAATGAATGAACATTATAGGGCTGGAGAGATGGCTTAGTAGTTAAGGTGCTTGACTGAGAAGTCTAAAGACCCAAATTTGATTCCCTAGAACCCATGTAAGCCAGATGCACATGGTGGCACATGTGTCTGGAGGTCATTTGCAGTGGGTGGAGGTCCTGGTGTACCCATTCTCATTCTCTCTCTCATAAATAAGTAAATAAATAAAGTCTTCTTTAGTGTTGAGCCCTTGGCAACCTTTAATTTAAAAAAAAGACCACTATAAGTTGAAATTGGGCGGGGGGGAGGGAGATAATCTTGCTATGTAGACCAGGCTACCCTTGAATGTTTAGAAATCCTCCTGCCTCTGCTTTGTAAGTGCTGGCATTATAGGTATAAGCTACCACACTTAGCTTTTTGAAGATTTTCAGAGGAAAAAAAATGGACAAAGTACAGTTGGCTGTGCAGAAATTCTTAACAGTTTTAAAGTAGTCTGTGGTCTGGGGAGATAGCTCAGTTGGTAAAGCGCTTGCTTTGTAAACATGAGGATCTGAGCTCAATCCCCAGAATCCATGTAAAATAAGCGAGGTGTGGAGGTACACCCTTGTAAATCCCAGTGCTGCAGAGGCACAGATGGGCAGATCTTGGCCAGCCAGTCTAGCTAGTAGAGAGATCATGAGTTTTAAAAAAGAGAATGACATATGAGGATGGCATCCAAGGTTGTCCTATGATCTCCACATGCATGCATACACACAAAACTTGTTTCACTTTTATCTAAAACTTCAAATGCATACTTACTCTATCCAGATCATCATAGTTCTACTTTCCCCTTCCTTAAGTGTTCCAAAATTTGTCAACTTTGTAACTTCAACATCACCTTTGTTTTTCAGTAAGAGGGTTCCACAGAGCTCCTCGGAGGTCTCGCCAATGGTGGCAGTATCTCTGAAGAAAGTACCATACAGTAGTGTCAGGGTACAAGAGGACTTCATGCAATGCTGATGGCCCCTTTCTCACCTACCTATTTCCCTTGAGAGACTGTTGGATGAACCCCCCCCCCCCACTGAGATGCCCACTTACAAAAGCAGGAATTTCACAAGACCCACAGCTTTTTCAGGATGACAAGTCATACCATAGAAGACAATCACAAACCCTCCACTCAGTGGAAAGGAATACCATGGGTGGTATCTAACCTACTCAAACCAAGTCTTACTCCTTCTTGCTCTTCATCATCACCCAGACTACAAGGGAAGGAAGAAGGGAAGAATGGAAGGACATGTGTACCCATGCATGCATATAAAGGGTCTTGCATTCAGGGATCCACTAAACTTGTATTTGGAGTTTGCTTTTACTTTGCTGTGTAGTTACAGGCTTCATAACACTTCACAATGAACTGCCTACTTAACAGTGATCCTGTAAGACTAACATGGAGCTGAAAAACACACTAAGTATTTCACTGTACTTTATTTTCTATTTATTTACAAGCAGAGACAGAGAGAGAGAAAGGGAGGGAGGGAGGGAAGGAGGGAGGGAGGGAGGGAGGGAGGGAGGGAGGGGGAGAGAGAGGGGGAGTACGAATATGGGCATGCCAGGGCCTCTAGCTGCTGCAAACAAACTCTAGATGCGTGTATCACTTTGTGCATCTGACTTTATGTGGGTACCAGGGAATCAAACTCAGGTCATTAGGTTTTGCAGGCATCTTAACCACTGAGCAATCTTTCCAGCCCCTTCACTGTACTTTCTCTATGTTACTTAGATCTAAAATGACTTAGATATACAAATACCACTATGTTATGCAACTGCCAGCAGTATTTGGCAGAGTTATGCTCCACACAGGCTCATAGCCTGGAACCAACAAGCTTGTGGCAGTGCACTTATAAAAGTGCACGTTGACATAATTAGAAAGCCCCCTGACAGATGACACCACATTCTCAGTATGTATGTCCATCATTAAGCAACACCTCACTGTATGTAACAAATAATTTGATGGGAATTTTTGTTCTTTAGAAAAAGTTCTATTTTTTTTTTTCCCAAATGGAGTCATCTGGAGCTGGGAGACAGCTTAAGTACTGGCCTTATAAGCCTAAGAACCTGTGTGTTTCTAAATAATCTATTCATTTATTCATTTGAGAACAGAGAAAGAGGCAGATAGGTAAGAGTGGGAATGCCAGGACCTCCAGTCACTGCAAACCAACTCCAGAAGCATGTACCACCATGTGCATCTGGCTTACATGGGTGCTGGGAAATTGAACATGGGTCCTTAGGCTTCTCAGGCAAGCGCCTTACCACTAAGCCATCTCTCCAGCCCTGGAAACTGTGGTTAATCCCTGGACTCCATATAAAAGTAGTTGCATGTAGTAGAATGCACTTGCCAACCCAGAGCTGAGGATGTGAATACAGATGGATCTCTGGAGCTTGCTGACCAGCTAGTGTAGTCTAAATGGTGAGTTTCAGGCCAGTGAAAGATCCAACTGTCCTCTGGCATCCACCAACACCCTCACACATACAAACAGACCTACATGAACTCACATATTACAAAAAAAAAAAAAATGGAGTCATGTGTATCCATTTCTTCACATGCCTTTTACAGCAGGTCATGTGACTTGTTTACATCTCTGGTCTGCAGACCCATTAATAAAACTGAGCCAGGCTGGAGAGAATGCTTAGTGGTTAAGGTGCTTGCATGAAAAGCTTAAGGACCAAGGTTCAATTCCTCAGTATCCATGTAGGTCAGATGCACGAAGTGGCGCATGTGTCTGGAGTTCATTTGCAGTGGCTAGAGGTCCTGGTGTGCCCATTCTCTCTCAATTTGCCTTTCTTTCTCTGTCTCACAAATAAATATAAAAAATGTTTAAAAAGAGAAAACAGAGCCTTCAGGACTGGAGATATAGTGGAGTACTTGCCTAGTATATTGGAAGAAGGTAGGGAGAAATGGAGGTAAGAAAGGAAAGAATAGGGCCTCCAGTATGAACCTTTGTTTCTGGCCCTGCCCACAAACTTAGTGATCCATTTCTAGGATAGCCTGCCCCTTTCTTCCTCTCCATCCCTCCTGTGTAGACTGTCCACATTTGCTAATGGGTGAGAACAGAGTGTGAAAAAAGCAAGATATTAGGTTTCTAGATGAATACATCCACAGAACAGGCTTTGTTTATGAGATACTGGGATGGAAGTTGAGCAAAACCTGGCTTTGCATGCTTTTTGAACTACCAACAGATTACAGACACTGAAAGTTACCAGAAGTCTACGGTGCAAGACAGTGACCTCAGGTTGCAAGAAAGTCTAGTGTTTGCATATGCAGGCTATGAGCCAAGTAGGGAAATGGGTAAATAGTGTGCCCTGGCTACCCAGCCCCTACAGCTTCCACTATATGATCAGGAAGACAGAATGTATATTTGCAGAACAAAAACGAGTCTTCAAGAATTCATGGTCTAGGGACTGGAAGTAGGAGAGAGATCAGTTGATAAGGTGCTTGCCTTGTAAGCATGAGGACCTAAATTCAATCCACAGTAACCATGTAAAATGCTGGGTGTAGTGGCACACATCTGTAATCCCACAATGAGGAGGTAGAGACAGGAGGATCCCAGGGGCCATTGGATAGCTTGTTAAGCTTAACTGTTGAGTTCCAGGACAATTAGAGCCTGTCTCAAAGGAGGTAGATGGCATTTCTAAGGATGACACCTGAGGTTGTCCTCTGGCCTCCACACACACGAACACACACATCTACCTGTATACACAAGGGCTCAAACATACATGCACATGCAAAAAAAAAAAACCCTCCAAATGCACACATATATATGTATAGAATTCATGGTTTAAGCCAGGTATGTTGGTGTAACAATGTAACTCTAGGATTACAAGTTCTAGGCCAGTCTTGGCTACATAAGGTATTGTCACAAAACAAAACACAACACAACAAAACAAGACAGTTCATGACTTGAGAAAAAGAACAGAGGTAGACTATGTGGAGTGAGTCCGGTATGCCTTCATGTGGCTATGACATCCATGGACTTTCAGTCAGATCTACTGGCCACTCTATAAATCCTTTGCTTCCCAGTTCCATGGAGGGGGATTGTCACAGAGTATGGAGGGACTGAATCACATATGCATAGAGATCTGGGATCCATCAAGGCCCAGGGATGAGGTCCTAGTCAGGGAGCCAGGCTGCTTTATTTCTGGACACTGTTGAGAGAATATGCTGAGAGAAGTGAAGGCCACATCTTGCTCCCTTCTTCCACAAGGTAAACAATGTCACATGAGAAAGGGAACTGTGTTCCCCAAGATCAAATACAAATGTCTACAAGCAAGAGGAGGATACTGTACCTTTTTTTTTTAAATTTTATTTATTTATTTATTTGAGAGCAACAGACACAGAGAGAAAGACAGACAGAGGGAGAGAGAGAGAACGGACGCGCCAGGGCTTCCAGCCTTGCAAACGAACTCCAGACGCGTGTGCCCCCTTGTGCATCTGGCTAACGTGGGACCTGGGGAACCGAGCCTCGAACCGGGGTCCTTAGGCTTCACAGGCAAGCGCTTAACCGCTAAGCCATCTCTCCAGCCCGATACTGTACCTTTTATAGTCCAGTAACACCAGGTCTACTCTCTTGCAATCTTTTGTGTATTTACTACCCTTTGGGTTGTATAAAACTCACTTATCCCATCTAGATACTGTGCCAGGTGTCAGATGTGGGGCAGGAAAGCAGACAAAATGCTTTCACATGAAAAACTAGTAATCTAGGGCTGGAGAGATGGCTCAGCAGTTAAGGCACTTGTTGGCATGATCAAACAACCTGAGTTTGATTCCCCAGTACATACGTAAAGCCAGATGCACAAAGAGACCCATACATCTGGAGTTCATTTGCAATGGTCAGAGGCCCTGGCATACCTATTCTTTCTCCCTCTCTCAGCTTGTGTATGTGTGTGTCTCTCTGCTTATAAATAAATTAATTTTTATGTTTTATTTACTTATTTGAGAGAGAGAGAGAGAGCATGCACATGCGTGCACGCCAGGGCCTCTAGCCACTGCAAACGAACTCCAGACACATGTGCCTCCTTGTGCATCTGGCTTACATGGGTCCTGGGGAATCAAACCAAGGTCCTTTGGCTTTGCAGGCAAACACCTTAAGTGCTAAGCCACCTTCTTCAGCCCCTAAATTACTTAAAAAAAAAAAAAAAAACTAATAATCTACAGAGGAGACTGAACAGTGAGTAGAATAATGAAGAATATATATAAGGACCCTGGAGAAGGTAAATGCTAAGGGCAACAGCAGGCAGGGAAAGACAGCAAGTAGAGCTGTGGTTGCCACATATGGAGCTCAAAGGGGGCAATATACAGGCATAGGACAACTATTCAATTTAAGTACCTACTGATCCAATACGGCTTTGAAAATGCCAAAGCATGAAACAAAAAATGATAAAAATCCAACTAAAAATTGGGCTGGATATATAGCGCAGATGGTAGAATGTATTTATTTAGCATGCTCAAAGCCCTGGGCTCAATTTCTAGTACCATGTAAAAACTGGGCATGGTGCTGCATACCAGTAATCCCAGTACTTGGGAGATAGAGGGAGGAGGATCAGAAATTCAAGGTCATCCTCTATTACACAGTGAGATCAAGGCCATCCTAGAGATACATGGAATTAAAGTAAAATTATAAAACAAAATGGCAATCACTGCTGTGGTTTGAATATGGTATGTCCCCTCTGAAACTCAAGTTGAAATTTAATCCCCATTATGAATATTAAAAAGGTAAGACCCCAGCCCCTCCCCAAACTCACCAAAAATCAATAAAGAGGTAGGACCAGGCAGTATCTCTGAGACTTCATGGTCTCATGGGGGTAAATCTATTTATACAATTATGGATTAATGAATTATCTCTAATGGATCAGCAGTATAAGCCAGTTTGGCAGGGTTCTTGTTTGTTTTGGTTTTGGGAAGTAGGGTCTCGCTCTAGCCAAGGCTGACCTGGAATTTAAAAATATATTTTATTTATTTATTTATTTGAGAGAATTTAATTAATTTATTTACTTAAGAGAAACAGACGGGGGGGGGGGCAAACAGACAGACAGAGTGAGTTCGGGCACACCAGGGCCTCCAGACACTTCAAATGAACTCCAGACACATGTGCCCCCTTGTGCATCTGGCTTATGTAGGTCCTAAAGAGTCAAACCAGGATCCTTTGGCTTTGCAGGCAAATGCCTTAACCGCTGAGTTATCTCTCCAGCCCCTGATCTGGAATTTACCATGTGGTCTGAGGCTGGCCTTGAACTCACAATAATCCTCTTATATTGGCCTCCCAAGTACTGGGATTAGAAGCATGTGTCATCATGCCCAGCCAGGTTTCTGGTTTTATACTGCCTAAGGACGCTACCAGAAGGCCATCACTGGTATTGAGGATGTAGCTCAGTGGTAGAACATATGTCAAACATGCACAAGACACTGGGGACACACTTAAACCAAACACTTATCACTGCCAGATGTAGCCCCTAACCAAGAATCAGACCAGTGAGCCAAAATAAAAATCTAACTTGCACTGTCTTTGGTATTGCTTTATCAACAGCGGAAACAATTATTACCATAAAGTTGAAGGGATTCTTGGAATTCTATCTTTGATCAACCACTAAGACCTTTTATGGGGAAAGGAGGAGGGAAAGACACAAAACTAAAATAAGTTGTTTTTAAAAATGCCGGAATGGGCCGGACGTGGTGGCGCACGCCTTTAATCCCAGCACTTGGGAGGCAGAGGTAGGAGGATCACCATGAGTTCAAGGCCACCCTAAGACTACATAGTTAATTCCAGGTCAGCCTGGACTAGAGTGAGACCTTGCCTTGAAAAACCAAAAAAAATTAAAAAAAAAAAATGCTGGGATGGGGCTAGAGAGATGGCTTAGCTGTTAAGATGCTTGCCTGCAAAGTCAAAGGACCCAGGTTCAATTTCCCAGGACCCACATAAGCCAGATGCATGAGGTAGTATATCCATCTAGAGTTCATCTGCAGGGGCTAGAGGCCCTAACGTGTCCATTCTCTCTATCTGCCTTTCCATTTCTATCAAACAAACAAACAAATAAATAAAAATAAAAAATGAAAATGCTAGGGCTGGAGAGATGGCTTAGCGGTTAAGCACTTGCCTATGAAGCCTAAGGACCCTGGTTCAAGGCTCGATTCCCCAGGACCCACGTTAGCCAGATGCACAAGGGGGTGCACACGGTCTGGAGTTCGTTTGCAGTGGCTGAAAACCCTGGCGCACCCATTCTCTGTCTCTCTCTCTCTCCCTCTACCTCCTTCTCTCTCTGTCACTCTCAAATAAATAAAGAAAAAAAAATTTTAAAAAATGAAAATGCTAGAATGAATGATGCCCAAATTTGCCAGATAAACAAGGTAGAGCATGCATCTGGAGTTTGTTTGCGGAGGCTAGAGCCCCTAGCACGTCTGTTCTCTCTGCCTGCCTTTCATTCTTTCAAATAAATATATAAAATTAGGGCTGGAGAGATGGCTTAGCGGTTAAGCGCTTGCCTGTGAAGCCTAAGGACCCCGGTTCGAGGCTCGGTTCCCCAGGTCCCACGTTAGCCAGATGCACAAGGGGGCGCACGCGTCTGGAGTTCGTTTGCAGAGGCTGGAAGCCCTGGCGCGCCCACTCTCTCTCTCTCTCTCCCTCTATCTGTCTTTCTCTCTGTGTCTGTCGCTCTCAAATAAATAAATAAATAAAAATTATTTAAAAAAATATATATATATAAAATTTAAAAAATGAGAAGGCCAGAATGAATGATACCCAAATTTCTGTATTTTCTTAAATTTATTTTTTATCAATTTGAGAGCAACAGACAGAGAGAAAGAGGCAGAGAGAGAGAGAGAATGGGCACACCAGGGCTTCCAGCCACTGCAGCCGAACTCCAGACGCAAGCGTCGCCTTGTGCATCTGGCTAACGTGGGTCCTGGGGAATTGAGCCTCGAACCGGGGTCCTTAGGCTTCACAGGCAAGTGCTTAACCGCTAAGCCATCTCTTCAGCCCTCTGTATTTTTCTTTTTTCCAATAGTTTTGCTAAACCTGTCACTGTTCACTGAACTGTTAATTTTTTTTTTAATTTTTATTAACATTTTCCATGATTATAAAATATATCCCATGGCAATTCCCTCCTTCCCCACCCCCACACTTTCCCGTTTGAAATTCCATTCTCCATCATATTACCTCCCCATTACAATCATTGTAATTACGTATATACAATATCAACCTATTAAGTATCCTCCTCCCTTCCTTTCTCCACCCTTAATGTCTCCTTTTCAACTTACTGGCCTCTGCTACTAAGTATTTTCATTCTCACGTAGAAGCCCAGTCATCTGTAGCTAGGATCCACATATGAGAGAGAACATGTGGCGCTTGGCTTTCTGGGCCTGGGTTACCTCACTTAGTATAATACTTTCCAGGTCCATCCATTTTTCTGCAAATTTCATAACTTCATTTTTCTTTACCGCTGAGTAGAACTCCATTGTATAAATGTACCACATCTTCATTATCCACTCATCTGTTGAGGGACATCTAGGCTGGTTCCATTTCCCAGCTATTATAAATTGAGCAGCAATAAACATGGTTGAGCATGTACTTCTAAGGAAATGAGATGAGTCCTTTGGATATATGCCTAGGAGCGCTATAGCTGGGTCATATGGTAGATCAATCTCTAGCTGCTTTAGGAACCTCCACACTGTTTTCCACAATGGCTGGACCAGATTGCATTCCCACCAGCAGTGCAGAAGGGTTCCTTTTTTTCCACATCCCCGCCAACATTTATGATCATTTGTTTTCATGATGGTGGCCAATCTGACAGGAGTGAGATGGAATCTCAATGTAGTTTTAATCTGCATTTCCCTGATGACTAGTGACGTAGAACATTTTTTTAGATGCTTATATGCCATTCGTATTTCTTCCTTTGAGAACTCTCTATTTAGCTCCATAGCCCATTTTTTGATTGGCTTGTTTGATTCCTTATTATTTAACTTTTTGAGTTCTTTGTATATCCTAGATATTAATCCTCTATCAGATATATAGCTGGCGAAGATTTTTTCCCATTCTGTAGGTTGCCTCTTTGCTTTTTTCACTGTGTCCTTTGCGGTGCAAAATCTTTGTAATTTCATGAGGTCCCAGTGGTTAATCTGTGGTTTTATTGCCTGAGCAATTGGGGTTGTATTCAGAAAGTCTTTGCCAAGACCAATATGTTGAAGGGTTTCCCCTACTTTTTCCTCTAGCAGTTTCAAAGTTTCCGGTCTGATGTTAAGGTCTTTAATCCATTTGGACTTAATTCTTGTGCATGGCAAGAGAGAAGAATCTATTTTCATCCTTCTGCAGATATTTATCCAGTTTTCAAAACACCATTTGCTGAAGAGGCTGTCTCTTCTCCAATGAGTATTTTTGGCATTTTTATCGAATATCAGGTGGCTATAGCTACTTGGGCTTACAGCTGGGTCCTCTATTCTGTTCCACTTATCTACATGTCTGTTTTTGTGCCAGTACCATGCTGTTTTTGTTACTATGGCTCTGTAGTATAGGTTAAAATCAGGTATGGTGATACCCCCAGCCTCTTTTTTGTTGCTCAGTATTATTTTAGATATTCGAGGTTTTTTGTGATTCCAAATGAATTTTTGGATTGTTTTTTCTATTTCCATGAAGAAAGCCTTTGGAATTTTGATAGGGATTGCATTAAATGTGTAGATTGCTTTAGGTAAGATTGCCATTTTCACGATATTGATTCTTCCAATCCAGGAACAAGGGATGTTTCTCCACTTTCTAGTGTCTTCTGCAATTTCTCGCTTGAGTGTTTTAAAGTTCTCATTGTATAGATTCTTTACTTCCTTGGTTAGGTTTATTCCAAGGTATTTTATTTTTTTTGATGCAATTGTGAATGGGAGTGATTCTCTGATTTCATCCTCTGTGTGTTTGTTGTTAGCATATATGAAGGCTACTGATTTCTGTGTATTTATTTTGTATCCTGCTACATTGCTGTAGGTTTTTTTTTTTTAATTTTTTATTTATTTACTTGAGAGAGACAGACACAGAGAGAAAGACAGATAGAGGGAGAGAGAGAGAATGGGCGCGCCAGGGCTTCCAGCCTCTGCAAACAAACTCCAGACGCGTGCACCCCCTTGTGCATCTGGCTAACGTGGGTCCTGGGGAACCAAGCCTCGAACCGGAGTCCTTAGGCTTCACAGGCAAGCGCTTAACCGCTAAGCCATCTCTCCAGCCCATGCTGTAGGTTTTGATCAGCTCTAACAGCTTGCTAGTAGAGTCTTTAGGGTCCTTTATGTATAGAATCATGTCATCTGCAAATAATGATAACTTGATTTCTTCCTTTCCAATTTGTATCCCTTTTATGTGTGTCTCTTGCCTTATTGCTATGGCTAAGACTTCCAAAACTATATTAAATAGAAGTGGGGACAGTGGACACCCTTGTCTTGTTCCTGATTTTAGTGGAAAAGCTTCCAGTTTTTCCCCATTTAGTAAAAAAACAGTGGTTAGATGCCACAAAGTAGGTGGCAATGCCTTAACCGTATGCGTGTTGTAAGGCCCAAGGGCCTCTTCCATCCTTGTCAAGGGGAGTGCTAACCTTCTCTCCTTTCATACAACACTGTATTTTTTTTTTTAAGAAAGAGCATGTGAGAGACAGAGAGATAAGAGAATCGGCACACAAGGGCCTCAGCCACCACACTCAAACTCCAGATGTTTGTGCTACTCAGTGGGCATGTATAACTTGCCTCACCTTTATGCATCTAGCTAATTAATGTGTGATCTGGAGAGTAGACCATGGGCCCTTAGGCTTTGCAGGCAAGCACCTTAACCGCTTGGCCATCTTTCCAGCCCTCAACTTAATTTAAAAAAAAATTATTTACTTACAAGGATGGAGGGAGAACGAATGAATAAGAATGGATATGTCAGGGCCTCTAGCCATTGCAAACCAACTCCAGACAATAGGCCACTTTGTCTGGCTTTATATGGGTACTGGAGAATCAAATCCAGGCCTTCAGGCTTCAGGCAAGTGTCTTTAATCACTGAGCCATCTCTTCAGTCCTTTTTTTTTTTTTTTTAAATTTAAAAAGATCCTTTAAAGCCGGGCTTGGTGGCACACATCTTTTGTTCCAGCACTCAGGAGGCAGAGGTAGGAGATCCCCATAAGCTCAAGGTCACCCTGAGACTACATAGTGAATTCCAGGTCAGCCTGAGCTAGAACAAGACCCTGCCTCAACCGCACCCCCCCCCCCCCCAAACAAAAAGACCATTTAAGAACCAGCATGGTGGTGCATGCCTGTAATCCCTGCACTTGGGAGGCAGAGGTAGGAGATTTCTGGGAGTTCAAGGCCACCAAAAACACAGTGAATTCCAGGTCAGCCTAGGCTAGTGAGACCCTACCTTGAAAAAAACAGTAGTAAGAAAAAGACCCCTTAGAAGACAGAACATGGGGCTGGAGAGATGGCTTATCAGTTAAGGCACTTGTCTGTGAAGCCTAAGGATCCAGATTCAATTCCCCAGTTCTCAAATAAGCCAAATGCACATGGTGGCACATGCATCTGGAGTTTGTTTGCAGTGGCTAGAGGCCCTGGCATGCCCATTCTTTCTCTATCTGCTTCTGTCTTTCCTTCTCTCTCTCTCTCTCTCTTTCTCACACACACACACACACACACACACACTCACTCAAATAAATAAATGAAGACAGAACACTGGGGTTAGAGAGATTTCTCAATGGTTAAAGGTATTTGTGTGCAAAGCCTACTGGCCTAGGGTTCAATTCCTCAGCCACCCACAAAAAGACTAACATAGAAAAGTTGCAAACATCTGGCATTCTGTTTGCAGCAGTGGCAAGAGAACCTGGGGCAGGAATGCATACACATGCATGTGCAAGCATGTGTGCACACATGTGCACACACACGTGCATATAAACACACACACAATTTTTTAAAAGACAAGACATGCTCTTCTTAACCAGCCACTGCAGGACTTAAGAGTGTCTACTATTCTGGCTTAATAAAGTCACATGTGTTAGCAACAAGGACATGTTCTGATAAACATGTCACTAGGTGATTTTGTCCTTATGTGAACACCAGCATATACTTAAAATGACTAAGGTGGCAATGTCACTAGGTGATATGATCTTATGGGACCAGCACTGTACACATGACCTGTGAATGACAAATTTGTACAGTGCTTGATTGAGACTCTTAAAAATATACTTAAAATCAGGACATTTGCTTCCCAAAGAAGAAACATCAGTTACCACCTTTTCACAGGGGTTATGCACAGTGCTCTCCATATGTAGCACGATTGGCTGCTCTCCACCACCACGGCATTGACGACGTCATGTCTTCTTGGTATGTACCCCTGAGGCAACTTCAGGTAGTCCAGGCTGAAGAAGATGCTGTCCTCTATCACCCCGTTCCTCCCACACAGGCTGGAGATGCAGACCTGTAAGTGCAGTGCTGAATATTGTTTGCAAGTGTGTGGGGGGACAAGGGACACAGTTCTCAATACTTGCTTCACTTAATCAGTCTAGCCCGGTCAGCCTCACAGAGCCAGTAGGTTCTAGTTCAACATGGATGCCCAGTGGCCTATGAGCTTTCAGGCTGAGCAATAGGGCTGTGTTGCTGGCCGATATCCTTCCCCCACTTCTCTATCATGGCCCAGTTCATATGGCTATTTCTAGGTGCAAACTCAATGCCTCCACATTCCCATTTCAGTCCCCCTAACTCACACCAGTTCACAAGGAAGTTCAAGACCCATGTCCCCCCCCCACTGCCATAATTCTTTATCATGCATATGTTTTGTTGTAAAACATATTAACACATCCATAACTTCAGACCTTAGTTATGTGAGTATTGTTATCTCTACTTGTGTAAGTTTATGTGCACCTGGCTGTGTGAATGCATGTTTGAAAGTGTGTGAGTGTACATGGATATGTATGTGTACATGTGGAGGAATGAACTCAATCCTCATCTACTTGGTTGGTCTAGTTACAGTTATTCTGGGGATCCATCTGTCTCTGCCTCCCAAGTGCTGGGTTTACAGGCATACATAACCATACCTGGTATCTATGTGGGATCCTGGGATCCAAACTCAGATCCCCATACATATGTGGCAAGCACTTTACCAAATAAGCCATCTCCCCAGCCTGTCTCTACTTATTTGAGGGCTGAATTTTATCCATGTAGGCTTACTAGTATGCCCAGGATGGCACTTATAGCAGAAACAGAAAAAGATCCACTCATCAGCACACTACCTTGTCCACACGCTTGTATCTCAGCGGCTTCACTGAGATGGCCTCACTGCTCCATGTACCTGGCCTGATCCAGTAGTCAGCCTCTACCCAATCTCCCTTACATGGCTGGAAACCTGAAATAGTCAGGGACAAAACTTCAGTTAATATTCAAATGAGCAGTACAACCCAAAGTTTTGATATCCTGAAATCATTTCTACTTCACCTAAGATGCATATGAAAGTTTTAAAAATACAAACTCTACTTCTGTTAGAAAGATATTCATAAACTGGGCGTGGTGGCGCACGCCTTTAATCCCAGCACTCCGGAGGCAGAGGTAGGAGGATAACTGGGAGTTCAGGGCCACCCTGAGACTACACAGTGAATTCCAGGTCAGCCTGGGATAGAGTGATACCCTACCTTGAAAAAGCAAAAAAATAAAAAATAAATAGGGCTGGAGAGATGGCTTAGCGGTTAAGCGCTTGCCTGTGAAGCCTAAGGACCCCGGTTCGAGGCTCGGTTCCCCAGGTCCCACGTTAGCCAGATGCACAAGGGGGCGCACGTGTCTGGAGTTCGTTTGCAGAGGCTGGAAGCCCTGGCGCGTCCATTCTCTCTCTCTCCCTCTATCTGTCTTTCTGTGTCTGTTGCTCTCAAATAAATAAATAAATAAATAAAAATTTAAAAAAAGTTTAAAAAAAATAAAATAAAAAAGGAAGGAAGAAAAAGAAATATATTCACTAGCCTTAATTCCCTTTAAACCGCATTAGGGACCAACCATCCCCAGCCTCTAAGGGATGGGAAAGAAACCCAACATGGTCATTCCCAGTCAGGCTTGTTAACTCAAGTCCCTATCTATTCTATTTATTTTCCATATTTTGGCATAAAAATCCCCAAAGGACTACCAAATGTGATCAAGTGATATAGCAGGCATTTTCTGGTTCTAGTTAACAGTAATAGGACAACACACAGCATTGAGCCCAATACTTTTGGCTCTTTGGTATTTTTATCTCGGCTGTCCAAAGACTTGTACCTCTAAGGCAGAACTTCTGAAAACTGTGGGTAACTAAGCATGGGGGTTGTGAAGAATATGGCAATAATATTTTTTTTCTGAACACATAACAACTAAAAATTAAAAATGAAACAAGTGGGTTGGAGAGATGGCTCAGGGAGTAAGAACATTTGCTACACAGGCCAAGGACCTAAGTTTGATCCCTCACACTCACATAAAAAGCCGAGCATGGCCACACATTAACTCCAACACTGAGGTAGGTGGAAACAGGAGGTTACTAGGGTTCACTGGTAGCCAGTATAACAAAAAATCAGTGAGTTCCAGGTTTAGTGAGAGATTCCATCTCAGGAAATAAGGAGAAAGAGTAATAAATGCCTATGTAAAAGTATTTTAAAATAAAAAGAGTAATAGAGGACATCTGACATCCTTTTCTGACCTCTGCACATATGTGGATGGGTCACATGTATCTGCATATACATATACCCCCCCCATATATATATACACACACACATACCAAAAAAAATCAAATGTGTAATGAATTTGAGATGTTTCTGGCAGTGCTCACCAATGGTGCATCTCAATTTCACTGCAGCCTTGGTTCTGAACACACAACATGGATGCTGCATTGCACTGCACATATCATCATGCCATTTAACACCAACACTGCCTCACACACCTCACTTCAGGTTCAAGACTAGAGAAATGTTATGAACTGCAATATTTTTTACTGTACATACTGCTTTCTGCTCTTATATAAGCATACTAACAACCTCTTGTGAGATCCTGTACTATTAAAAAAAAAAGTTAGATAGGTAGTTTCAGTACACAATGGTACAGGTAAACATCCCCATTCCAAATAGGAAGAGTGAAAGCATAACAAGGAAGGATAGGGCCAAAGCAAGACTGGAACCCGGTAAGGCAAACACTAACACCTATAGTTCCATGTCTGGCATTGGAGACTTGTGAGAATCATCTCAGCTCCAAAAGCCTTAAATAACCTCTGCTGTCTGCACTTTGCTCAGTGGACATTCCATGAATGTGACATCTCCAACACTGCAACTAGGCTTCACCTTCATCACTTTGCAGTGGCCTCTCAGGACCTCTTTGAAAAGAATCTGACCCTGCCACACCTTGTCTGGCTTCAGGGGCTTTCTGAAACTGGTGCAAGCCCTCATGAACCCTCACTTGTATTGTGTGTGTCTTCAAAGCAAGAACCATGAATATGACATTTTCAAGTTTTGCTCCACCTTTGAATGTAGTAGTCTGGCTCCCTTACAGTTTGGTGGCTGAACCTGGAAAAACACTTTCCTTTGCAAACATTTTGGAGCAGGGAACCCCTGTGGTAGCCTTTCAGTTCAGTCTCTCTCTCTTCAGACTAATTTGCAGTTATGAACTACAGCCTTAAATGTGTGAAGTCTTTTCTCTCCAGGCAACCTTTCCTGTTATCCCAGTGTAGACTGTAAAAGGTTTCTCTTTAAGGTCACTAATCTGTAACAATTATAGCTGCTTTTTCTACTCATGTCTTGTCTGCAACTTTAAATATCCTCACTCATTTTCCTTATTTTTCTATTCTACCTCACTACTGTAACTCTGAATAAGAATAGTAATCAGTAAATATGTCACAGCCTTAGAATCATGCTATATTAAAATTTCCTCTGCCAAACAACTTAGTCCATTATTCTATAATTCAGACTCACTCAAGTTTTGAAGAAATGGACAGGAAGCAACCAAGCCCCATTTTTTTTTTTTTTGCCACAATATAATGTGAATGGCTTATAGTCAAATTCCCAATATACTCCTCACTCCTCTCTATAACCACATGAGCCAGGACATCACTTTTGGCATTTTGGGCTTCCAAACTCCCAGCAGAATGGCTCATTAAGGCCTCCTTACCAAATTCTAGAGCTTCTCTAGCTTGCAGCTCTAAACTCTTCTACATTCTTTCTGCAAACCTCTTCCAAAAGCCTATGAACCTCACAATAAGGTTTATCACGGGGCCAGTTAGGCTTCTTGGTACTGTTTTTCCTGTATTACTGTTCTTGAAAACAAAAAACTTAAAAAAAATTTTAAGTTAATTATGTACTTTACTATATGAACACATCACATGTTGGTCTCATTCCCTTCATTTTATCCTCTTATATCTCTTTTTCCCCACCCACATTCCACTGAGGGCACTCTCAGGGGTTTTATTGATATTCACCATGGGGTTATGAATGTATCAGTTATTTGTATGTGTGTAGTGTTGGATGGCTCTGGCTGCTCCAAATGTTTGAATGGCAGATACTTGCACCCCTTTTTGCATCTGGCTTACATGGGCAGCTTGGGAACTGAAGCTAAGCCAGCAGTCTGCAAACAAGGACTTTTTACCACTAAGCCATCTTCCTAGCCCCTTATAGCTACTTTTCTTGTTGCTATGAACAGAACGAAAGGTTTATTTTGGTTCACAGTTTGAAGGCTCAGTCTGTCATGGTAGGGATGGCATGGCAATGAGAGCAGCTTGATCTCTCTGGTGGCAGAAGTATGTGGTGGCTGGTCACATTGTGCAGAAAGAAATGGATGTTGATGCTCAGCATGCTTCTTCCTTTCTTCCCATTTTAGTCAGTATGCAACTCCAGCCAAAGGGATTGGTGTCACATCCATTCAGGGTATATCTTCCCTCACTCACTTAAATGTCTCTAGATATGCCCAGAGGTGAGTCTCCTAGATGATTCTAGGTTCAGCCTTCATAGTTATAAATGTTTGATTTTTAAAACTACTCTTTGAATTGCTGACTTGAGTTTCATAAAAAAAATAATTTAAAGAATTTTGTCCTGGGATTAGTGCAGAATTTCCAACAACTTCTGTAATGGCCCTAAACATACTTTGGATGCTTTGTACTATGTATTTATGTGAAGTAGCAATCTCAGCAATGGTAATTATAAAATCAAAATTTTGATGAACTGTGAAAAATGATGGATGGTAGTAACACATGCTCAGCTAAAATTTAATTCTTTTTTGTTTGTTTGTTTGGTTTCAAGGTTCAGTCTCACTAACTCAGGCTGGCCTGGAATTCACTACGTAGTTTCAGGGTGGCCTCAAACACACTGTGATCCTCCTATCTCTGCACCTGAGTGCTGGGATTAAAGGTATACGCCACCATGCCCAGCAAGATTTAATTCTTTTTTTTAAATTTTTTTTTGTTTATTTTCATTTATTTGAAAGTGACAGAGAGACAAAGAGGCAGATAGAGAGAGAGAGAGAGAGAGAGAGAGAGAGAGAGAGAGAGAGAGAATGGGCGAGCCAGGGCTTCCAGCCTCTGCAAACGAACTCCAGACGCGTGCGCCCCCTTGTGCATCTGGCTAACGTGGGACCTGGGGAACCGAGCCTCGAACCGGGGTCCTTAGGCTTCACAGGCAAGCGCTTAACCGCTAAGCCATCTCTCCAGCCCAAGATTTAATTCTTAATGTAAAAATAAACAAGTGTATCCATATCAACTCTATGTATAACAAAGAATAGTTTTATAGAAAAATGTTTTTTTGTAATTTACTGAATCGTTTTATTTGCATACCTGTTTTATAACCCCATAACATTTATTGGGTGAAAAAGTCCAAGAAGGCCTGCTGTAAGAAACCATTTGTAAACTAGTCCCAATGTCCATCCATCCTTCCTTCCTTCTTAAAAGACCTTTAAATTTTACATTTTGTTCAGAATCAGGTGGAAATCTTTAATCAAAGTACTTAACAAAGGAAATAAACAAACTAGACCTTAGATACTCATGGATGAAATGGAGCAGGTCTACATGTTCAAAAGACCCAGATATAGATTCTTTGTTAAGTTTTAGTTTGTGAAAATATTTAAACCATGAAGTGCAATTTTGAAGAAGATTCTAGGCACTTATGTAAAAACATAAAATCAGGCTGGAGATGGCTCAGCAGTTAAGGTGCTTGCCTGCAAAGCCTAACAATCAGAGTTTGATTCCTTAGTGCCCATGTAAAGCCAGCATGTACAAAGTGGTGCAATGCAAGTGAAGTCCATATGCAGTGGCTGAAGGTCCTGGTGTGCCTATTCTGTCTTCTCTCTCCCTCTGCTTCTAAATATATAAATAAAAATATATTTTAAGAAATTATTCAACATAAGCTGGGCATGGTGGCACACACCTTTAGTCCCAGCACGGGGAGGCAGATATAAGAGGAATGCCATGAGTTCAAGGGCACCCGGAGACTACATAGTGAATTCCAGGTCAGCCTGGGCTAGAGCAAGACCCTACTTCAAAAAAACAAATAAATAAAATAAATAAATTATTCAACATAATCTCTCTGGTTCTTTTAAAAAATATTTTATTTAGGGCTAGAAAGATGGCTTAGTGATTAAGGCACTACTTTCAAAGCCTAAGAACCCACGTGCAACTCTCCTGGTCCCACATAAGCCACATGTACAAGGTGACGCAAGCATGTGTGATTGTACATGTACACAAGGTGGCACATGTGTCTGGAGTTTAACTGCAGTGTCTGGAGGCCTTGGTGCCCCAGTTCTCTCTTGCTCTCTTTCATTAAAATAAAGCCAATCTGGGGGCTGGAGAGATGGCTCAGTGGTTAAGGCACTTGCCTGCAAAGCATAATGGCCCATGTTCAACTTTTCAGATCTCACATAAGCCAGACCCCCAAAGGTGAGGCAAATGCAAGGTCACACATGCCCACTAGGTGGTGCAAATGTCTGGAGTTTGCAGTGGCTGAGATCCTGGCATGCCAATCCTCCTCCTCCCCACCAACCCTCTGGGCCAGTCTGTTGGGCTTACCTCAAAAAAACTGTTTATTTGGGAGACAGAGAAGCAGAGAGAGAATGGGTACACCAGAGTCCCCAGCCACTCCAAATGAATGCACCACCTTGTGCATCTGGCATATGTGATATGGGGAATTGAACATGGGTCCTTTGACTTTGCAGGCAAGTGCCTTAATTGTTAAGCCATTTCTTCAGCCCAATAAAAATATTAAAAGAATAAATTCATACTGAAAAATGATTTTTTGGAAAAAAACAGCTGCTGCAGGAAGCCAGCACCTACCTGTCATTGTCTAAAGCTGTCTTTGTTAATGATATATGTAACCATCTCAAATCTAATCCATAAAAATAATTTAAAAGACACAAAACCTAATTTTTTTTTTTATGGAGGAAAGGATTTATTGAAGCTTACAGATTCAGGGGAAGTTCCATAATGGCAGAAGCTGGCCTGCTTTCACAGACCAAACACACAGAGAGAGGCACAAGCCAAAAATCAAAAGCCACACAGCACAGCACACTTCAGGAACTCCAGCTAAGCACATTTTTTTATCTTTAGACTGAAATCCTAAACTTACCATCACACCTTAAGGTTCACCCAGTGACATTGCCTCTAGCCAGGTGGCTGCAAATGCAAACTACAAACTAATAAAACACTGAATATATTGGGGGGCATCTATTTAAACTATCATACAGAGCAAACACTTTACCCACTGAGCCATCTCCCCAACCCCCTAATAAGTTCTTATTTGCATAAAAGAAAATTCACTCATCTCAAGTGCTCACTCTAATGAATCTTGGATATTGAATGCAATCATGTAATCTCATCCATATCAAAATAGTTCCTCCCTCCCTCCCTCTTTCACCATTGGCCTAAGAAAACTTGAGGCCTCTGTTAGTTTGAATGTATGCCCCCCATAGACTCGGGTGTTTGATTAAAGCTTATAACTGGGGTCTCCAGCCACCTGGCTAGAGGAGGTGTCATTGGGGGCAGACCCTGGGGTCTAGCCCTAAGGTGCGACAAAACCTAATTTAAAAGTGAAGCAGAAATCCATCTGATTACCTTCACACACAGTCTCCAGAGAAAAGTATGTGGTCTGATTGATGTAGCCAGCACCTTCCAACAGGGAAGTCACACAGCCAATCAGCACTCGAGGGCTGGAGTCTGACAACTGTTTACCACTGTTTTTGCTATCGTCCTCCCATTTATCAGAGACAGGTTCCACCTGTAAGACAGACAAATTACTATTTAAACCATTCTAAAAGGAGAGTTAGAAAAGCAAACTACAAACCAATACTCTCATCTTACTCCATCTAGGTTAGAAAGTCCAAGGTCAAGGCATGGCAGATTCCAGATGGTGAGGACCTGTGCTTTCTGATTCATAGAAGATGCCTTCTAAAAGGATGAAGCAGCTCTCTGGAATTCCTTTTATAAGGGCATGAATTCTATACATGAGTTATTTTGGTCCAATCAACCCATAAAGGCTTCATTTACTGATACCATCACCCTGGGAGTCAGATTTCAGCTTATACATTTTAGGGTACATAGAGTCATACAGCAGTCCCTTGTGCATACAGATATAAAAATCTTCAACAAAATTTTAGCAAACGGGGCTGGAGAAATGGCTTAGCAGTTAAGGCACTTGCCTGCAAAGCCAAAGGACCCAGGTTTGATTCTCCAGTAAGCCAGATACACAAGGTGGTGCATGCTTCTGGAGTTCATTTGCAATAGTTGGAGGCCCTGGCATGCCCATTCTTTATCTACTTCTCTCTCTCTCTCTCTCAAATAAATAAATAAAAATAAAAAAATCTACCATTCTTTCACAATATAAACAAGTAAGAAATAAAAGGAAACTTCTTCAATAGAATAAATGCCATAAGTGAAAAGTCCATGGTTAACATCAGTCCAGTGCTAAAAGATGAAAAACTATTCCCCTCAGATCAGGAGCAATGCAAAGATGCCCACTCTCACACTTCCACTCAACAATGTGTACTCAAATTCCTCACCAAAGCAAGAAAGAAAGGAAAGGCATAGAATAGAATAGAAAAGTAAAATTATCTCTGTTCACAGATGAATAGAGCCTTCATGTAGAAAACGGTAAAGATTTCATAAGCCAGAAAGTCCCAAAAAGGTGAGAGCTAATAAATGAATTGAGCAAAATAGCAGACACACAAAAGCTGCTTCATTTCTTTGTACTTGCAATTAAAAAAGCAAACAAAAATTCTTAGGAATCAACCTAACCAAAGGAATAAGATGAGACATCTAAATAAATAACTATAAGAACAAACTATATAATAAAGATGATATTGAGGAAAATATTTGTAATCTCATGTAACTTCTTAAAAGGATCTAATTTCCATATACATAAACTCCAATGAGGGAACATGCTGAACCCAACAAAAATGGACAAAGAATGAGAAGATAATTTATACAAATTGTGAAAAATTAATGATACTAGGCTCACATGCAAATTAAAATCAAGAGATCACTTTTCATTTGTTAGGTTGCAAAGCCTTCCAAGCTTGATAATATCCATATCCTTGCCAACATTGTGTACAGGCAATTCTCATTCTGTTCCTGAGCGTATAAATTAATACTATGTTATTGGATATTGATTCATGAACATTAAATTGTTAAATTTACATACCCTTTGACTAGGATATTCTAATTCCAAGAACTTATACCACCAAAAAAAACTATTACATGACAAATAAAGTTACTGGCAGTAGAATCTAATAACCATTGCTAATCAGATATCAGAGTCGAATTATTATAATTTGAAACAATGTTTTAAAAACATTAGAAAAAAAGCTTTGGTAAAGACCACCATAAATTACAGGCAAATTTTACTTTTTAAAATTTTTTATTTTTATTTATTTATTTGAGAGCAACAGACAGACAAAGAGGCAGAGAGAGAGAGAGAGAGAGAGAGAGAGAGAGAGAGAGAGAGAGGGAGGGAGGGAGGGAGGGAGGGAGGGAATGCGTACACCAGGGCCTCTAGCCACTGCAAACAAACTCCAGATGCAGGTGACCCCTTGTGCATCTGGCTTATGTGGGTCCTGGGGAATCGAGCCTCGAACCGATGTCCTTAGGCTTCACAGGCAAACATTGAACCACTAAGCCATCTCTCCAGCCCAAATTTTGCTTATTGAATTACAAACTTCTGTGATGTTTAAATGATTTACAATTACTTCTCTTTATTTTTTAAAAAACAGAAATAACTACAAAGAACAAAATTTCCCCCAACAGGCTTACTCTGCTCTCTCTAGCTTGTTTCTGAGAAGTTAACAAATAATGGAGATTTATGGTGAAGAGAGATTATTTACAAATGAACTAAGACTTACCCTGATTGCTTTCAGTCCATTTGATACTTTATTTTCTTCCACAATTGCAATAACTTCCTGTCCAACATTCAGAAGCACTTTGCTTGTCACAACATCATTGGAGAAGTAGATCAAATCATCAATCATTCCATAATCACTGCAGTACCTTGTCACAACACCCTGCACGGTTTTCAACCTGGTATCCCCTGAACAGGTAAAGCAAAGAAGTTACACTGACTGCAAAAGCAAATCCCACTACTTAAACACTTAAACTACTTAAACCTGGGAAAAGCTAAGTATGGGCCTCTATTGGGGACAGGAACCTAATGGGCTTCATCTGAGACATGGAAAAGCTGCCATAGGGAACATAGGGTGTTTTTTCTTGTGTCTGGCAGGGTGCATGTGTTGATGTATTTGTGTGCCCTGAATACTCACAGGCAGAGGCCAGTGGAAGACATCAGGGGTCCTTTATTGTTCTTCAGCCTTATCTCTCCAGTGTAATCTCTCATTCACCAAACCTGTACTCTAATGCTAGACTGGAAGCCCAAGCAATTTTCCTCTCTCCTCATTACCCCACCCCTCAACATTGAGAGTTACAGGTATTTGTGGCAACACCCACCTTTTTACAAGCAAATGACCTTAACCTGCACACACTCAGCTTTTTACATGGGTCCTGGAGATCAAACTCAGGTTCTCACACTTGCACAGCAAGCACATTTACCTGCTGGTCCCTCTCCCCGGGCCTGGAACATAGGTGTTTTGTTTGTTTGTTTGTTTTTGTTTTTTAGAGAAAGAAGCTTGTGTTTCAAGGAACACAGGTAGTGAACATGGAGTCAAGCCTTGACTCCAAAGCCAGACTGTCCGAACTTGTCTACCATGTGTAACCCTGAGCTTGGTCCCTAGCCATTTTATATGCCAGTATAATTTGGAAAAGAGACAGTAATTGTCACTACTTGGATGGGTGACAGAATACACATGCAATGTGCACATAATATATGGGGTACCCTGTAAATTATTGGGCTAAGAGAGACATCTGTGGACTCCCTGATGTGTGCTATTTGCCACTATCTTTTCTCATCCCCATAAGCAGCGGTAGACTCGGGAGATTGAGTAAGGCTTCAAATATCAAGTCATAGGAAGGTTCATGCAGCCTAGGAACAGCAGACCCTTAGCCATTCAGTGACCCATTTAGAGGTACAGCTGCAACCACTATCCTTGCGCTTGCACCTTTCCTGTGACTTTTCACAGGAGAAACTTCAGAGTACCCAAGTCATGCCACGGCTGTGAAACCCCAGTGCTGTATGGAGCTCAAGTTGTCACTGCATGAGGGCCATTATTCTACAGATGATACTGGATGGATGAGCTATTTGCTTTAGGTTACATTTTGCTATAGGCATTAGCACATCTGCACACCATGACCTTTATTCTGCTGCAGCCCACCACTAACTTTATTTCTGTTATTATTTCTGGCTTCTCTTGTGGGAAATTTTATTCTTTTAAAGGTTGGATAAATCAATAGGGTACCACTGCCCCGAATTCAATCCTTCCGTAGGGAGAAAACTTGGAGAGATAAAGCAACAGTGTAGATCTGCGCCCCAGGGAGGAGCAACTGTAATTACAGCCTCAGAAACATGAGGCCAGAAAGAATCCAAACGAGCAAAAGAGCACTTCCAACACACTTTGAAAGAACAACTTAGGCACAATTATAGCTTCCAACAGTCTGAAAGCTCACCGAGACTGGGCCAAAGGCCAGGCAAGATGTCCAGAGACACCTCATCAGCTTGCGCGGCACCTCAACACGCACGACGGAAGCCAGGGACAATGAGGACGTGCCAGAAGCCAGACAGCTGTGCCTGGAGTGTCTCTGGAAAGACGACCGCGGGGGGCACGGTTTCTTTGGGTTTGCTTGGCTTTGAATAGCAGGCGTCCAAGCCTCAAAGGCCCTGTCCTCGTACCCGCGCCAAGACGAAGGAAGGCAGCGGCTCCGCACGGCACGTGGGCCAGGGCGGCCCTGGGGGCAGGGACGGGTCACAGCCCCGCCCCCACTCGACAGCCCCCGCTACGCCCGGTGCCCCACGCGCGCACACGCACCTTCCGCGAGCTCTTGTCCCGGCTGTCGGACATCCTCGTCCGGGGCGTCCTCTTTCCTCCAGAAGAAAGCCACCAGCCTGGCCGCGAGGCGCAACATGGCGTCCCCTCAGCCTGACGCCCCGGCCTCACTGCCAGCGCCAATCCTTAGCATGCGCGCCGCTTGCTTCCGCCAACTGGACACCGCGCATGAGCATGCAGAGCTCAGCCAATAGAATTATTGTTTCTGCGCCTGCGCCTACGCCTGCTCAGCTAATGGGTTTCATCCACGTGCTTCGGGCCTGACCGTTAGCTGTGAGAGGTTGGCGGTTACCACGAGGGAGACGGAGGAGCTACATGGCAATGACGTCATACCGAATGAGCACGGTATCCTGTCAAGAAGGCGGGGCTTCATGTCAGGGGCGTGGCATTAAGCCTGGGCAGGCAGTTTCTACCTCTGTTCACTTAGGAGAAAAGATTTGGGCTTTCATCATACATGTAGGTGACATTTTCTCAAATGCTCTTTCATACCCATGGAAATAAATGATCAGGTACTTTTTCTGTTTTAGTCTGATAATGGAGCAGATTTCATTGAGTGGCTGATGTTAAGCCAACCTTGTTGCGGTAAAAAAAACTCTTGGTCCTGATTTCTCATCCTTGCCTTATATTCTTTGATTCAACTAGCCAATTTTATCAAGGGTTTTGGGACCTATACTCATGAAAGATGTTTGTTTGTCATTTTCTTTCCTTTTTTGCGTCATTTTGGTGATAGCCAGCCAAAATAGCTGGGAGTGCTCCTTGGTCCTCCGTGAGGATTTAGTATATTTTATTCTTCAGGTGAGCGGACATGATGGCTCAAGCCTTTAATCCCAGATGCTGACGTAAGATGTCCCTGAGGTGGAGGCTAGCCAGGGCTAGAGAGAGACCCTGCCTCAAAGAAAAAAAGAAAGGAAGAAAGAGAGGGAGGGAGGAAGGAAGGAAGGGAGGAAGGAAAAAAAAGAAAGCTGGGTGGTGGCATTTGCTTTTAATCCTAGCACTCAGGAGGCAGAGGTAGGAGAATCACCATGAGTTCAAGGCCACCCTGAGACTACATAATGAATTCCAGATCAACCTGGACTACAGTGAAAATCTACCTTGAAAAACAAAAAGAAAGGCTCTCTCTCTCTCCCTCTCTTATTTCTTTGGGATTTTTAAAAAAATTATTTGTAAGCAGAGAGAGACACACATAGAGAGAATGGGTATGCCAGGGCCTCTAGCCATTGCAAACAAACTCCAGACACGTGCACCTTGTGCATCTGGCTTACCTGGGTACTGGGGAATTGAACCCGGGCCCTTTGGCTTTGCAGGCAAGCACCTTAACCGCTAAGCCATCTCTCCAGCCCCTGAGACTGCCTCTTCTGTGTTTAATAGGAAAGCACCAGGGGCTGGAGAGATGGGTTAGCAGTTAGGGTGTTTGCCTGCAAAGCCAAAGTACCTAGGCTCGATTCTCCCGGATCGATGTAAGCCAGATGCACAAGTGGGTGCATGCGCCTGGTGTTTGTCTACAGTGGCTGGAAGTCCTGGCAAGCACTCCACCAATGAGTTACATCCCCAACCCATGGAATGCCATTTAAAAATGTAGGCATTGGGCTGGAGAAATGGCTTAGCGGTTAAGCGTTTGCCTGTGAAGCCTAAGGACCCTGGTTCGAGGCTTGATTCCCCAGGACCCACGTTAGCCAGATGCACAAGGGGGCGCACGCATCTGGAATTCGTCTGCAGTGGCTGGAAGCCCTGGCACACCCATTCTCTCCCTCTCTCTCTCTCTCTCTCTCTCTCTCTCTCTGTCTCTTTCTCTGTAACTCTCAAATAAATAAATAAAAATAAACCAAAAAAAATAAAAAAATAAATGTAGGCATTTAAAACTGCAAATTTCTATTTAGGCTTTTATTTAGTTGCATCCTACAAAATTTGATTGGTATTTTTCACCTTATTGTGATTTCTTTGAGTCATGTAGGATGTTGTTGCTGCTGCTGTTTGTATTTTCAGGTATATTGTTTAATATTTGAGTATTTAGAGATTTTCCTGATGAGTCTCTTACTGATTTCTAATTTAACTTGATCTTGGTCATAGAATACAATCTGAACAACTTCAGTCTTTTCTTTTAAAAAAAATTATCAAGGACCAGGCGTGGTGGTGCACACCTTTAATCCCAGCACATGGGAGGCAGAGGTAGGAGGATTGCTGTGAGTTGAGGCCAGCCTGAAACTACATAGTGAACCAGGTCAGCCTGGGCTAGAGAGAAACCCTACCTCGAAAAACAAACAAAAGAAAAGCACCTTATCAAGGCTTTTCCGTGTGTATATAGTCTCCTTGCCTGGATGTTCTACATCATACAAATATTTTGTCGTGTTGGTCAGGGGTCTGATTTATTTCTGGATCAGCCAGGATATTTTTGTTTTTCTATATCAGATTGGTCACTTGAATTGAAAGCTTTCTTCTTGAGATGGCAGGGAGTACCTCAGTCTTTACACATGAATGTGCATCATGAAGCCATTTTGGGTTTGTTGTGGAGAATGCACAGGGTAATGAGAAGAGTCTCAGGGATTTATTGGTCTGGTGGAAAGAGTCATCCTCAGAAATGAGGGTTGGACAATCCCAGTCAGATTTCTCTTCAAGGGCAGTGTGTAATGGGAGTTAGGAGCTGTGCCAGCCTAAGCCACTGCCCTGAGTCATTCTTCTGTATTTTCACTCATATGCTCCCAAAATGTCACAAACAAAACATATGAACCTCCAAAACCTTCACCTTCTGGCAGTCTGAACTCAGCCCACATCACTCACAGCAGATCATATTGGCTTTTACAGATATATCTGAAATTGCATCCCTCCCCATCACCTCCAGTTAGCACCTGCTCCCCACCCCAGCCTATTCTTTACCCAGAACCAGATGCCATACTGCTCAGACCACTCTAACAGGCCCACCTCAGAGTCAAGGTCAAATGGTTTCCATGCCCACAAGTGTCTTGTACTTGGATGGCCTCTACATCCCATCTCCCAGGATTCAGTGTGCACTCTCCTCCAGCTTTACTCTTGCCTCCCAGGACATTTGCACATATAGGCCTCCAGCTCATCTGCCTTTGACTCCAATGTCTCCTTCTCACTGAAACTTCCTCTGGCTCTCCAATCCCTTTCAAACCTCTCTTCACAGAGAGAAAGTCAAGTGTGCGAACATGCGTCATACTGTTCATTGTCCACCCTGGAGCATAAACACATGGAAAGAACTGTGGCCTGAACTACTCACTCTAAATAGTTGCTGAAGGCTGCATAGATATTGGAGTGTGAATGGGGGATTCAATGGGCAGAGGGAGAAAGGGCAATTGTAAGGTCGTGTGAAAGAACAGGAACTGGTCTAGAAACTAGTGCTATTAGCAGCAACAAGGACTCACTTCCCAAGCAACTGTTTATGAGGTTATGATGGTGGGGAAGGAGTGCTTGAGTATGTTTTCTCTCTCTGATTAAAGACAGTGTGCTGGCATTCCTTACTAGTGAGCAATTTTGGAAAACTAAAAAGTGATTATCTGCTCAGTATTTTTCTTCAAACAAAAGAAACAAAAAGGGGTTGAATCCAGTTGTACAAATTTTCTTAATCATTTTAGAACTAAGTAAGTTTGGGAAGTTTCATTACCCACTCAAAATAAGTTCTAGACTCCTCAGGGAATAGTTTGTGTAAATTATTTGTAACCTTTCTTGTGTGGTTGAAAGGCTTAATACCATCAAACATCCCCAATTTTAAACCAATGACTGCCCACCAGTCAGGGTGTGGGTCTGTGGTTCAAGGACCTGTTTTTTTTTTTTTTTTTTAAAACTCTGGGCTGCG
The DNA here is from genome assembly GCF_020740685.1 of Jaculus jaculus. Taxonomy (NCBI): domain Eukaryota; kingdom Metazoa; phylum Chordata; class Mammalia; order Rodentia; family Dipodidae; genus Jaculus; species Jaculus jaculus. The sequence continues at coordinate 166,452,795 of NC_059107.1, read as the reverse complement.
CCTTTTTTGCAATGTGCACAAAGAAACTGTCATAATTGCCAAGGCGCCAGTGTCTCTGAGCGAATGAAACATATTCATGTCCTTTTCTCTGCCTAGTGAGCAGAAATAAAGGGTACAAGACCATGCCTGCCAGTCCTTGGGGCTGCCATGGGAACTGGAAGTGGAATTCCCAGCAGGGACCAAACCAGCCAAATTAAGAACATAAAAGTTTATGTGGCCTTGTGTAGGAGATTTCTACCATGTGATAATGGAAGTCAGAGAAAGGCTGCTTGGATGGATGTTTGATATAACTTTAGAATATAATATTTTGTTTCAGGCCCAAGGCTGGCCAGGGCCCTAAATATACTGGTCTCTCATCTTAGCAGTACTTTTTCCTTCCAAGACCTACCTGACCATTCTATAGTAAGTTTGGGCCTGGCTGTGGCCCTTCCTTTCCTCATCAGGTTAGGACAGCTCTAAACCAGTGGTTACACAACTAAGATGAATGTTTTTAGAATCTACTTGCTTCCTCTCATTGAAATTCAGGAAGCCTTGTGCCTGCCCCTGGCTAAAGTACAATTTAGCTGAGCTTTTGTTCCACTTGTGAATAGTTTTTGCTGGAAGCCCCTCAGCCAGACGCCAGTGATCCCAACAGCCGGACAACAGCAGAGGTAAGCACATAGATGTTAAATTGCAGAGTAGGTGCCTCTTTTGCAATCTCATGTTCTGTCTGTTCCTTGTGTTGAATCAGTGGATTCCCCGTTTGGGATTTGAAAAGTTGCTGCTAGATGCTGAAATGTACTGTATCTGAGGACGCAAATAAGTAGTCTAAAATCTTGTCCTGAATTCAGATGGGTTACCCGGAAAGTAATTTTATTCATGTTTAGAATTGTGCTTGTTTTCTTCAAGTTCACAGTACTGTGGTATGAACATGTTCCTTTGTTAAAAGATGTATTTCCATAGGTTAGGCATGGTGGTGTGCACTTTATTCAAGAGCTCCAGGCCAGTCTGGGCTACACAGAGTTACTTTGTCTCAAAAACAAAACAAAGATCTTAGTACTGTTGGAGTTTGTCAGTGATCAAAGTCAATGATGATTTCATTGTACATGTGTGAGTCCATGAGCCTCAGTTGACTGTGGTGCCATCCCTTATAGTGTGCTTTGGCCAAGTGCCATGACACGGGAGGGCCAATTCAGGGAAGAACTGGGCTATGATCGGATGCCCACACTGGAGCGGGGTCGGCAGGACCCAGGACGGCAGGACCCTGGCAGCTATACTCCTGACTCAAAGCCCAAGGATCTTCAGCTGTCAAAGAGGCTGCCTCCATGCTTCAACTATAAGACGTGGGTCTTTTCCGTATTGATGGGGGTGAGTAGCTAGATACCACCTCAGAGGGCAACAAGTCCCTTGTCCTTTGAGTCTCTGTCATGTCCCAAAGTGCACAAGGCCCCATACCATGAGTTACTCTGTCCCAGGTGTTCAGAAAAGAGCAGCTCCCACTTTGTTGGGGTGACTCTTAGATACTGAAACATTTATTTGCTCATGTCCTCTAAGGTTTTTTTCTCAGTTATTGTCAGAACAGGAGCCTGTGCTCCTACACTCTGCTATTCCACCAAGGCAAGGCAGTCCAGAACTGTGCTGAGCCCACAGGCTACCAGACAGGTGGCCCCCATGTGGGGCCCAGACATGGCCTTCAAGGAGTGACCTATAAAGGTGAGAGGCTATCTTGGGCTGCAAGGTAGCTCTGTGGCTTTCCAGTTGTAGCCAAGGCAGGAGTTAGGAACATAGAACAGAAAAGACTGTAGGGGCCATGAGGGTCATGGGGACAACAGGAAACTGGAGGACTGGAATGGGTAGAGCTAGAGGGCAGATCCAAGCTGACAGAACCAAATATTAAAGGGAGTTTTCTGGGGCACTGGGACATTTATACATACAGTTGTAGATAGCCAAGGAACTAAAAGAGTCATTTGGTCCTATGTTTGCACAGTCATCAAGGGCCAAGTCACTAGACGTACCTGTGTGGCAGGATCTGGTTTCTGTGTAACTGAGAACCTATGTTCAGACTGGGACCCCTCCATTTCCATGCCCCAGACTCTCCAAGTCATCCCTACAAAACACCCAGCTGGGTTCTGTAATGACTTACATCTCAAAGTAAAGTTTAGCCTGGTGTCTCCCAAGGTCATTATGAAGACTATTGGTCCTGTAGACCCTGGTTCTGGCCATCATTTTGCAGATGCCTGTTTGGGTTAGCTTCCTCAGAGGCAGTCGAACATGCACTGTTTCCCAGGCTCAGAGAATGGGCCTGGGGTACAATCCCAAAGTCTCTGAAATCACCTTCTCTCTCCCAAATAACAAAGATAGTGGTCCCTGCTCTGGCACCATAGGTAAGGATGGAAAGGTTCATTTCTTGAGCTTTGTCCTGCTAAATAAATGCTAGGTAGTTTGGTTAATGCAGGGAAGCATTTAGGTCACAAAGAGTTAGGCATTCCTTCTTTGAGTGTCTAATCTTCAGACAGAGACACATTATAACATGAACTTATGATGTTCTTTTGCAGAGCTGCCTTCTGGTGACCTCCGGGTTTTCACTTTACCTGGGGAATGTGTTCCCCTCTGAGATGGATTACTTGCGGTGTGCAGCAGGCTCTGTAAGCATGCTCCTCAACCACATATATCAGCTCCCTAGTTGTTCATCATCCATTCAAGTGTCTGTTCCTCACTCAAAAATTTCTCATGTGACCAGTTTCAATACTTTTGTGAATTTAAAAAATGTTTTATTTATTTGAGAGAGACAGGGAGGGAAGGAATGGGTTTACCCAGGCTTCTTGCCACTACAAATGAATTCTAGATGCATTCACCACTTTGCACATCTGTCTTTACATGGGTCCTAGGGAATCTAACCCAGGCCAGCAGGCTTTGCAAGCAAGCATCTTTAACCACTAAGCCATATCTTCAACCCCAGTTTAAAGACTTTTGAAAATTATCAAGAATTTTATTTTGTAGACATCCATGTAAGAAACAGCACTTGGGATCCTGATGTGTTCTAATAGCCTACTCTAGCTATTTCAGCTGACCTTGATAGTCAGGGGCAACCCTGCTCCTCTCAAATCTTAGTGCTATGTTTCTAGAATCTCATCCACTGCCAGGTCTGGGTGTGGACACTGTCCTTACAGGAGTAGGAGACATAGCCACTGGCATACTCCAAGGCCCTGAGGCTCCTGCATCCTCAGAATCTGGCCAGCCTAAGCATAGAACACATCACCCCACCCCATAGGGTCCTTTGTGTGTCAAGATGGGGGAGCTGAACCATGGGAACTCCCCAGAGCCACCCTCTGGTCCTCAGAGGTTCTGGATCCCCAATACCCTTCCTGTTTACTTATTGACTGGCCAGCACAGGCCAAGGTTCCTGGGAACCTTTCCCTTCCCAGCCCTGTGCCAGGCTCCCTATCCCTCCTGCATAAACACTGCTCCTGACTGGTCCTATCAGTGGCCTCAGGTATCTTACAAGACAATGGACACTAGTGTCATGTAGCCCCACACCCCAATACATGTAGGTATGCTACTGGGGCCTCTGTCCCCTTAGAATAAAACATTAAAAAATATGAGCTGCTCCCTGACACACAGACTCTCTCTCTCCTGCCCCCCCTTCACTTGTTCTCTGTGGAAACTTCTTTATCTAGACCATGGGGCCAGCCCTTGGTAAAGTCAGAGTAACTCTGACCCAGATTATCCCTGGGTGGTACTCTCCTATGCAGTGACCCCAGGACTCCAGAGGCAGGGACACTCATTCTTGCCTTGTTCTATTCCTGACAGTCATCTTCTTAGATAGCAGTGTTAGGCCCTTGGGTCACCTGAGAGGGTCCCATGGTAGACCTTCAATAGCCTTTTATCCACCTTAGTCACCAGCACAGGCCCCTTATGCAGGCTTCTCCTGCTAACCCCATTGCTCACCTTCACGTAGGCATACCCAGAGGTCTTTGCCCCCTGAGACCCCAATCTGCTGCTCTTTTAGGGAGTTGGGTTCTTTACCTACAGGAGTAATACTACATGGCTCACCAGGCCTGGACTTGCCCATCTCCACCTTCCTCCCTCTGATACACCTTTACTACTGTCCTCCCCTATGCTTGACTACTGTTTGTAGTCACAGTTCAGTCAGAATATGTGGTCTGGATGCCAGCCCCTGAAGCTGTGGGATCCCTGAGCACTTCTTCTACTTTCACATAGATATTTTTCCGGGTAATTCTTCAACAGAGACCATTGCTGCCTGGTCTATTGTATTAGTCAGGGTTCTCTAGAGGAACAGAATTACTAGAATGAATTATTTTATAAAGGGAATTTATTGGATTAGCTTACAGTAGTCCAATAGCAGTTGCAGGCCCAAGAATCACCGAACCTGGTAGCTGCTCAGTCCACGTGGCCAGATGCCTCAGCAGTCCCGACCTGGCACTGCAGATGGTGCCAGAAAGCCTGGAGGCTTCCTAAGGAGCCGCTGGGTTTCGATCCACGTGGGTCTTCAGTTGATGTTGGTCTTTAGTCCGTACCGGTCTTCAATCCATGCTAGAAGGTAGGGAGCAGCTCCGGCAGCCAAGTGGAAGAAAGGAAGGAAAAGGGAACTCTTCTACCCAGAGCTTCCTTATATCAAGTCCCTCTCTGAGCGGGGCCGCCCACTCTGGGGGGAAGGGCTCACCCTGGGAGAAAGACCCCCTCCTTTAGTTGATCCTTCCTAGAAGCAGCCTGTGGATTACTAAACAGATCAAGTTGACAACACCTTAACTATCACATCTATGTTATATTCTGACTTCCATTCTCACACAGATATATATGTGTGTGTGTATGTATGTATGTATGTGTATGTATATGTATATATATAAGCAAATATACATATATAAGTATATATATATGTATATGTATATATATATATAATTTTTGTTTTGTTTTGTTTTTCGAGGTAGGGTCTCACTGTAGCCCAGGCTGACCTGGAATTCACTATGTAGTCTCAGGGTGGCCTCAAACTCACGGCAACCCTCCTACCTCTGCCTCCCGAGTGCTGGGATCAAAGGCATGCTCCACCATGCCCGGCTCTTAGAATATTTAAAAAAAAAAATAAATGAAGAGGCAGGTGTGGTGGCACACGCCTTTGGTGCCAGCACTCAGGAGGCAGAGGTAGGAGGATTACCAACAGTTTGAGGCCACCCTGAGACTACATAGTGAATTCCAGGTCAGACTGGGCTACAGTGAGACCCTACCTCGAAAAACAAAACAAACAAAAAGAATAAAAAATAAATAAATTTGAAGTACCCAGGGACCTTCAGGGTTGAGGACCCTCCTTATGTCAGGTAGACTAACCAATGATTATTTGCCTCAGACTAGTCTGGAAGCTTAGATGTTATATAATGCATTACTATTTTAGTTTTATGTGGACCTTCAGGTCAAACTCAGGGCCTTGAATATGAAAGGCAAGAACTCTATCACTGAGCTGCATCTACTCTGCAGTACATTATTTCAAGGTTGCCACTGTCCAGCACAAGGCTCAGGCAAACCTGCAGTAAACCCAGGTTCTGTTTTTTTTTTTTTTTTTTCCAGTGCCTCCCCTCTGCAATTGTGAGCTTTGCTGTTGCAAGGAGAAATGTCAGTGCGGTGAGTCTAGCCCTCAGTACAGCCTCTGAAAACTTGGGGGCTCTGTGATACTTGGCCATGATGTACCCACATGTTCTATGGGTGGGTGGAGCCCTTAAGGATTCCTAGAGGTTGTTCCAAATGGTAGTTTCCCGCCCTGTCCTATTCCTGCAGACAGTGCATCCCTCTACTGTTACAGTCTATAGTATTTTAGTGATCTTTAATATGAATATTGTCTTTATTCCTATAATTATTCAAAGAAAGAAACTCCTCCTGACTTGTTTTTCAGATTCCCAACTTTCAGATATTGTTTGTTTCTACATTTGCTGTTACCACTACATGCTTAATCTGGTTTGGATGCAAACTGATCTTGAATCCATCAGCAATAAATGTAAGTCACTAGAAAGGGATGTGGGTCATGATGCATTTCCTATTTTTCACCCGGACCATGTCTCTCTTCCTCCTGATTTCAGATACTAGGGCTCTGCTCCCACCAAGTGAAAGTGAGTCCACTTTAGTTGAACTGACAATTCATGATAAATTATGTGTCACTGCTCTTGTTGACAAGTGTTTAAAGGTGCCTGTGTTTCTGAAGGAAGAAATGTCCACAGTGAACCAGAATTCACTACATTGGACAGATTTATGAACAAATAACATTCTAGTATCCCCCCAACATATTCTTTAAAAGTTAACAGTAACTGGCCTGGGGTGCTGCTCAGGGTAGAGCACTTGCATAGCATGTGTAAAACTGTGGGGTCTATCCCATCACCACATATATAAGAAAATTAACACTAACATGATGCCATTTTTCATCAAATCTATGGTACTATTGATTGTAAGACTGGGATATAATTGTCATTTTATGTACTACTGTGAAAAGTAGAAAAAGATAACTTAAAAAATGATAGCCAAAGAGAAAAATCTCATAGAAATGAGGGTAAAGTTATGTAAGAATCTAAGGAGTTCCCAAGCCACCATGCACAGAAGAGACAGTCCTGCTCACTGGACACAAGAACTATTCAGCATAATCAGCAAGGTGGTTGGGTGTGATAATCAACATAAAATATTAATTATGCCAACAAAAATTGAAAATATATTCAAAATATAGATATCATCTTGTAGAATGAGGTTTATAGAGTCAAGTGTGGTGGCACATACCTGTACAAATTCCAGCCCTTGGAAGGTGGAGGGAGGAAGATAGAATAGAATAGTTCAAGGTCATCACTGGCTACAAAGTGAGTTTGAAACCAGCCTGGTCTATGTTACGCCTTGTCTCAAAAACAGAATAAGCAAATAGAGGTTGGAGAAATGGCTCAGTAGTTAAGGCACTGCCTTTAAAGGATAATGATCTACATTTGATTCCCTAGAGCCCACATGAACCAGATGTACAAGGTGTTGCGTGCTTCTGAGGTTTGTGTGCAGTGGCTGAAGGCCCTAGTGTGCCCGTATGCTCCCTCTCTTGCTCTTTCACTTTCTCTCTCTGTATCTCTCCGCTTGCAATTAAATAAATGAAACATCTTAATAAAAAAGCAGGGCTGGAGAGATGGCTTAGCAGTTAAACGCTTGCCTGTGAAGCCTAAGGACCCCGGTTCGAGGCTCGGTTCCCCAGGTCCCACGTTAGCCAGATGCACAAGGGGGTGCACGCGTCTGGAGTTCGTTTGCAGAGGCTGGAAGCCCTGGCGTGCCCATTCTCTCTCTCCCTCTATCTGTCTTTCTCTCTGTGTCTGTCACTCTCAAATAAATAAAAAAAAAAAATTAAAAAAAAAGGACTCTTGTAACTTTAAAAAAAAAAAAATCTGGGGCTGGAGAGATGGCTCAGAGGTTAAGGTGCTTGACTACAGTCTAACAACCCGGGTTCGACTCCCCAGTACCCATGTAAAGCCAGATGTACAGAGTGACACATGCATGTGGAGTTAATTTGCAATGGCAGGAGTCTCTGGAATGTCCATATTCATTCATTAATTCATTGTCTCTCTCCCCCACTTTATCTCTACTTGGAAAAAAAAAAAAAAAAGACCTACATGATACAATGGCAGTGTGCTGCCCACAGCTTATTCAGGCCTGTGACAAAAACAGGGGAACTGGTGTGGAGCCTGGAATGGCCAGTAAGGGAGAAAGGTCACTTCCTGAGGGAAGGGACATGGTGTCATTGAAGCATGTGCTCCCTTCGCAGATAAACTTCAACCTAATCCTGCTTCTGCTTCTGGAGCTTCTCATGGCAGCCACAGTGATTATCTCTGCACGTTCCAGTGAGGAGTCCTGCAGGAGGAAGAAGGTAAGTCTCTCACAACAATCTTGTGATGCCTCAGTTGGGCTTGACTGTGTGAGGGGTCCTCATGCACAGCTGAGGCCATGAGGGGGATGTGTGTGTGGTAGGGACTGTTATCCATGTTTGGAGGTAATGGTGCAAGGGTGTAAGAGGGAGACCAGATCAGCTACAATGTCTATGAGCTGTGATTGTGCTGATTTCATATGGTTACATGCAAGGGGTCTGTGTACCCTTGAGCTGTTTCTCAGGCCTGAGGACTGTGGCCTTCAGGAGGTCACATTTTAGAAGTGTGACCTGAACCCTCCCTGTGGCAGCTGGTGCTACATTGAGCTGAATGTACCTCACACTGTAACTCCACAAGGATTTTCTTCTTCCTAGGGCTCCATCTCTGAAAGCACCAGTGTTCTAGATGAAGTGACATTCCCTGCTCGGGTCCTAAAATCCTACTCTGTAAGAAAAACTTCCCTCTTCTCTTTATTTTTATTTTTATTTTTTATTTTTGAGGGGGAGTGGCATGCACATGTGAAAGTTAAAGGACAACCCAGGGTAGTTTATCCTCTCCTTGAACCTTGTTTTCAGACAGGATCTTTCATTGGTTTGTCACTGAGAAAGCTAAACTAGCTGGCCCACATGCTTTGAGATGTTTGCCTTTATGTGGGTATGGAAAACTTGGGCTCTGGTGAGCAGTTTGTGGAGCAAGTGTCTATATGTTCTTTTGTTAAAAACATTTATTTATTTATTTGAGAGAGAGAGAGAGAGAAATCAGACACAGAGAGAGGGAGTATGGGCATGCCAGGCCCTCCTGCCACTGGAAATGAACTCCAAATGCATGCACCACTTTGTGCATCTGGGTTTATGTAGCTACTAGGGAATCTAACCCAGACTGTCAAGCTTTGTAAGCAAGGTCCTTTAACTGCTGAGCCACTTCTCCAGCCCCCTTATGTCTCTTATAGACAATACATAGTGGTATTTTCTTTATTTGTGTGTGTATGTGTGTGTGCACACGTGTATATACACATACACATGGTCTTGCTGCTGCAAACAAATTCCCATCTAGCTTTTTATGAGGGTGTTGTGGGTTGAACCTGGGCTGGCAGGCTTTGTAATCAAGCACCTTTAAGTGCTGAGCCACCTACCTGGCCCTGTATTTTATTTTTTCTAGTTTGTCTATCATACTTTATGTCACCTGTTTCTTTTGGGGTTGTTACTGACATGTGTGTATCTATTTGTACTGTCCTTTACATGCTCTCTCCCTGTTTCCAGAGTTTCTTCTTCTGTGTCATGATGGTACTCAGGTGGGGATTCAATTTTCTTTGTCCATCTTGAGCCTTGTACATTCTGAATGTACAGAGGCCTGGCCTTGTCTGCAAAATGAGCCTCTACAGCCCGGTGATGGCTGGGCCAACTCCATGCCCATCTCCCTCAGGCTTAGCTCTAAATGTGAGCCTCATTATGGAGCAAGTGGGGAGGGGGCTGTCATCACTGTCTTCCTTTTTAGCCTTGTCTAATGGTTTTTCCATATGTGGTCAACTTGGCAGCATCCAAGGAGGTCAGCCTACTGAGCCTATGGACTGCTGTTGGAATACCCACATCTGCACATGGCATTCTGGGACTTTGGGATGTCTCCTCTCTCACTATGGGGACAGGCCCTCAGTTTTGTAACTCAGGAAAGTGACACTGTCCCATTACCCCCCCCTCTAGGTGGTTGAGGTGATTGCTGGTGTCTCTGCTGTCCTTGGTGGGGTGATCGCTCTAAATGTAGATGATGCTGTCTCAGGCCCACACCTCTCAGTGACATTCTTTTGGATCTTAGTGGCTGTGAGTACTTCCTAATTGGTCACCTCATCTGTCTGTCGCTGGCCTGACTACACAGTTGTAGCCACAGTTCTGAGCTCCTTCCTAAGATCTCATGTGGCTGGTCTTTGGGTGCACTTTTGATGGCATTCAGACAGGATAGCACATAGGAGACACTCCCTCACAAGAATCTGGGTACTGAGGATTAACTATGTCAGTGCATAATTTTATATTAAATGCCATCATTATATTACTTTTATTATTTTCCTAAGAAATCCAATTATTTCATATTAAATGTTACTATGGTAAACACTTAGCATAGCCCTAACACATGGGAAGTGTGTGACATATGGTCAGTCTTTTGTCATTTTGTAAGGCATTCCAAGATTGTCTGTGTTATTTAGTGTTGTTCAGTGTCTCCATTGGTGTGCTGTGTTCAGATACAGTCAGCTGAGTTTGGGCTCCTGGCACCTCTCAGAACAGGAGATCTAGAGCAGCCCACACACAGCCAGCATTTCCATGCATCATTCCCAAATCACTATCCACCTGTGATTTACATTTCTGGACATGGGCGGCAGTGGTCATTTTGCACTATGCCACGAGTGACTTACCATTTGCCTCTGGTTTGTCCCACACTGCTTACCTGGTGAGTTAAACATTTAGGTCATGCTCCCATCTTAGAGCAGTGAGGAGGACATAGTGAGCATCCTTCACCTCATCCACAGGCTTCTGAGCCACATGGGTGCTGAAGCTGCCCAAGAGGCACAGGCTGGGCTTGACCACTTGCCTTCTTTAAAAATATATTTTTAATATTTATTTATTTAACTGCATACAGAGAGAAGAGACTCATATACACAAGAGAGAGAGAGAGACAGGAAGGAAGGAGGGAGGGAGGGAGGGAGAAAAGGAAGGAAGGAAGGGAGGGAGAAATGAAGGAAGGAAAGAAAGGAGGGAGGTAGGCAGGGAGAGAGGGAAGAAGGGAAGGAAGGAGAAGGGAAGGAGAGAGGGAGGGAAGGAGGAGGAAGGGAAGAAAAGTGCACCAGGGCTTCAAGCCACTGCAGATGAACTCCACACACATGTACCACTTCACCTGGCTTCACGTAGGTACTGCTTTATGTAGGTACTGGGGGATCAAACCAGGGTCATTAGGTTTTGGGTCAAGTGCCTTGAGGCACTGAGCAATCTCTCCAGCCTACCACTTGCCTTCTTAAACTATTTGTTCAACCATAAGAAGACACACTGCCACCAAGAAACTGGTGTGCCTGGAGTGAATATCTCACATGAGGCTGTGGCTCAGCTTTGTGCAGGAGGCAAAGCACCTATATCTACCGCATTGAGCTTAGTGAGCCCTGAAGACCTAGTCAGTCTAGGGGCTCCCTGAAGACAAGTGCAAGACTGCTTTGGGGACAGAGCTGCTCCTCTGAAATAAGCAGGATAGGACCACTATAGAAAAAGAGATCTTATAGGTTTAGCCTGAGCATGACGGTCTCAGAGAGAAAATGTTGGGTAGGGAACAGTCTCAGCTTTGTAATCTGCAGTACAGAGATAGCTGTGGGAGCACAAACTCATCTTACTAGGGACAGGGACCAAGTGCAAATGAAAGACCCTAGCCCTCGTCCCCAGAGTCAACCCTGTGAATATGACCCTATTTGGAGACCTGTCCTTCTGCAAGGATGTCCCTTATTCCTCCTGGTGAGCTACCATAGGGCCTACCCAATGCTTCCTGGCCTGGTCTTACCTCCATCTGCCCTAAGCAGCTGAGAAAAGGGCTGGAAATTCCAGAGTGGGGGGTGGATTTCCTGTAGAGGTAGAAAACCAGCTCCATTTGTCCACATACTGGCCAGGTGATGACAAGAGAGGCCAAGGCTACAGTTTCCCAGAATTCATCAAGGGATCCAGGGCCAGGAGTGGGGCTGAAGCCTGCCTTTGGAGCCCATGTAGGCTGAAGGCCAGGGTGCTACCGTAGCCTTCCTGTGGTTGTTGGGGCCACTTCAGTTGCTTTCTGACATGCTGCTCTACATCCATGGTTCTCTTCTCTGCACTTGCACCTGCTATCATTAGGTACTCTGGGAAATGCCAACCTCAGGAAAGACCCTGTGTTTTACCTCCCTGCCCCACCATACTCATCTCTGCAGCCACATTTGGCCCTCTACTACATCCCAGAGCCCTTGCACATGCAGCTACCTTGTTCTCCCTTTGACTTCATTTACCTCACCAGAGCCTGTGACAAGTTCAGACCCCTCCATTGTATATCTAGGGTCACATATCATGGAACATAGGGCAATTTCCCTTCCCTTTTTGTGGACAGGAATATCAGAGCTGGGATACATGTTGATTGGGTCAGGAGCTCCCCAGGTGTGTAGTGCACTTGAAGTATCAAAGTATTGGCACAGAGGGAGTTCCAGAGGGCTTACTAGACCCTCAGCCATTTCCTATTACTTCCCTTCTGCCCATTTGTGTGAAATTAGGAAGACACTTTTTTGGTTACAAAGATGAGAGAAGCCTGTCCAAGGAAGAAGCAAGTAACTGCCCCAGCCCAGGAGTCAGTGTTGGCAAGTGGAGGAGCCTCATATCTCATCTCAGAGAGATACCTACCTAACCTGCAGAGGCCTATCTTCAGCCCAGGGCCCATGCCTTAGGATGTCCACATCATAAAGTTGTAGCAGCCAAGAGATGACCTTGGCAACAGACACTGACAAGATGTACAAAGAGTGATCCCAGATTGCATCCTGGGTCATGAAACACACAGGATTCTCTTCATTGTTCTTGGGACCCATGTCTGTCTGTGGTAACATATTGAGCAAATGCATAGCACACATTCAAGTGACTAGGCACCAGGATAATCAGTGGGCACAGATGTGATAAATTTGGCACTATTATTTGAGGGGCTCCAGCAGTCCCTCTGCAATCCTTGCAGCTTTTCAACAGCTTAAAATGGCCAAGGAACAAGGAGCTACAAGGGCCTGTGACAGGCCACCCTGCTTTCTGATATCCCTTGGGGACCATCCCCACATTTCCAGCCTTTTTTGTTTTGTTTGTTTTTGTTTTTCGAGGTAGGGTCTCACTCTAGCCCAGGCTGACCTGGAATTCACTATGGAGTCTCAGGGTGGCCTCAAACTCACGGCAATCCTCCTACCTCTGCCTCCCGAGTGCTGGGATTAAAGGCGTGCGCCACCACGCCTGGCTCCAGCCTTGATTCTGCCAGATAGAAGGATGAATTGTGCCAAAGCATGCCAGAGCAAGGTTAGAATCTGACCTCTTAAACAGCCATCTCTAAAGTCTTTTTGTTGTTGTTGTTTCGTTTTGTTTTTCCGAGGTAGGGTCTGGCTGTAGCTCAGGCTGACCTGGAATTTACTTTGTAGTCTCAGGGTGTCCTTGAATTCACAGCAATCCTACTTCTGCCTCCCAAGTGCTGGGATTAAAGGCATGCGCCACCACACCTTGCTAAAGTCTTTTACCATTTATTTTTCCAGTGTTTTCCAAGTGCCATTGCCAGTCATGTTGCAGCAGAGTGTCCTAGCAAGTGTCTGGTAAGTGAAGCCTGTCCCTGCTATGATTCCAGGGCTGAGACTCTGGGCCATTACCTCTGTGAGGTAGCCTAGGCTGGGCTGGAGCAGGGGAAGAGAGGACAGTGGGAGGGTCAAGGCTAGCCCCACCACACAACAAGGGCCCTATATGACTGTTCTAAGCACCCACTAGCCCCAGCTATCTGGAAGTCAGAAACTTCTGTGGCTAACCAAAGGAGGGAAAAGGAGGACCTCCCTTTAGCTTCAACCTGCCTCCCGTGGGGCTGGTCAACTGTTTGCTAGCAATGTTGACTTGATTTTTCCACAAGATGAGTCAGATGGGTTTATGGCCCTGATAAATGGGTCTGTATGACCACTCCCCATTTCTGAGGACACCACCCTGCTATTTGGGAAAACTTGGGGCTAGTTAAAAGAACATATCTTAGAAGAGCAGGAGAAGTCAGTGGCACATAAGAGTTAATTTTCCAGCAAGCTAAAGAATCATGAAATTCAAAAGCTCGTGGGTCACAGGAAGCACTGTAAGCAGTATGCTTAGTGGTAAGATGGTTCAGCTGGAGCTTCATGCTGGTCCACTGCTCTGTTCACTCTGCTTCCCTGTCAGGTGGAGGTACTTATTGCCATCAGCAGCCTCACAGCACCGCTGCTGTTCACAGCCTCTGGGTACCTGTCCTTCAGTGTGATGAGAATTGTGGAGATATTTAAGGATTATCCACCAGCTATCAAAGTATGTATTCATTATATTTTTAAATTCTCAGAAACACTTGGCACTTGCCTTTGTATGAGTCTGAGGCAGCTATGGAGCAGCTGCTGTGCCCTGGACATTGGGCAGGATAGATGGGCACCCATCTGGATAAAAGGCTTTGCATAGTGTGCTCTGGGTGGAGCAGGTCATTTGTAGTGTGAGGTAATGTCTAACACTATTTTTCTATGTTGATTTTTTCAATGTTGCTGGTGGGCAGTTCTGCCCTGCTTTCTTCCCAGGCTGCTGTGGCTTTCTTGCTCTGTTAGCACAGCCCTATAAGAGGTCTTCACTTCCTTAACCATGACCTTAGGTTCCTTCTGCCAGTTGTTGCTTTACTTCACTAGAATCTTAGTCAGATCTACATTGAGTTTATAGGTAGATTTGAGGAAAACTTGAGTGTTGTGACTTTGCACCTTCTACATGGAAGTATCATGTAAGGCCTCTTGGCGTGTGTCAGGACTTCCTTGTACTCTGGCACATTTATGTCTTAGGTACTTGACAGTCTTTTATTTCTAATATATGTGGTTTTATTCTATGAGTTTATTATAAGAAACTTCCTATGTACATGAAAGGACAGTGTAGCATGAATGAGGTGATCCAACAGCTCACCATCACACATGGTTACACAGACAATGAGTGAAACCATCTAGAATGAGTGTAAGACTCTTGACAACTCAATTCTTCCCCTTTACATATTTTTTTTCATACGAAAAGTAAGAATGGTCCATCACACATCACAATCCCACTGTCTCATCCAAGATGGTCAAAATTGTTACATGATGTGGCTTAGTATTCAGCCATACTGATCTTCTGTGAACTGTCCCAGGCTGCAGGGAAAAGTGCTTACATTTCACTGGCGGGTCACTTGATCCCTTCAGTCCCTTAGAGGTCCAATTTCCTTCCCTGTCATCACTGTCTGGGAATAGCCTCGCCTGTGTATCTGTTTCTAGTGTTTCTGGAACCCTTGCAGGGTATGAGTTACTGGAGTACCAGGCTCTGGCTCTGTGTCTTTTCCCTATCACCTCTCTCTGGGCTAGTATTAATGGCTGATCATTGTCTAGGGGGAGTGAAGAAAAACCAAGGCCAAGGTCTTTCATTCCTCTGTCTCCTTAGCTGACATATTAGAAGATAGATGCCCTTATTTTTATGTTGAACACCCTTAAAGACTCTTAAGGATTCCAGTATTTTTAGACTGTTGAAACATCCTTCTTTTATTAAAATTATTTATTTATTTGAGACAGAAAGAAGGGGAGTGAGAAAATATGAGCATGCCAAGTTCTCTAGCCACTGCAAACAAGCTCTAGACACATGTGCCACCATGTACATCTTGCTTTAATCCTGGCACTTGGGGATAGAAGTAGGGGGAATCACAGTGAGTTCAGGGCCACTCTGAGACTGCATAGTGAATTCCAGGTCAGCCTGGGCTACAGCAAGACCCTACCTCAAAAAACCAAAAAAAAATTTTTTTTTTTTTCAACTTTGAGCCAGACATGGTGGCATATGCCTTTAGTCCCATCACTTGGAGGCTGAGGTTGGAGTATCACTATGAGTTTGAGACCAGTCCGAGACTAATTCCAGGTCAGCCTGGGCTAGAATGAAACCCTACCTCAAAACAAAGCAAAAAACAGTTCAACTTTGAATCCCAACAGCCCATAGTTAAAATAGACAATTATTGCTACTAAAACCCACCTACCTTTGTTGTTAACATTCATCTCCCTAAGGAGTAGCCATCAGGTGTGTCATGTAAATGTTTTCTCCTGAGGAGATAGATTCAAACACACATCTGTTCACCCCAGATAGGGAACAGACAATAGACCAAAGCATGATTATACCAAGAGCATGCCCTTCAACGGTTGTTTACTGCTCCTATGATTTTTGGAGTCATGTGACCTTTTAAGATTTAGCTCTCCCAGACTTGTTGACCACCAAAGTCTCCTGATCTTCCCACCTCCCTCCATGAGGGAATATTTCAATTCATAGGAATTTGCTGTACAACATATGACATAAAATACTCATTCTGTGTATGGCTATACTATTGTTTCACAGCTAAGTTCAATGATTTCTGGTTATATTTAGTATTAATTTGATTTTCTTAACCTTTTATCTATTTGTTTATTTTTAACTTTTTGTTACAATTTCCAATTTCCATACATAGGCAAACTACCATGATCATCATCCCTCGTACTACTATCCCTCTTCTTGCACCCAACTCCTCCTCTTATTCTTTCCAACCAGTATCTCCTATTTTGATGTCATCATTTATTTTTTCCTCCTGTTATGCAGGTCTTCTGTAGGTAGTATCAGCCACTGTGAGGTCCAATGCATTTACACCATTGATGACTTCTTTTGCCCATAGGGCTGCATGCAGCATAGCTTTTTCCAGCTTTCTGTCAGCTGGTCCACAGGGAAAAGGTTTTCAGCTCAGCTCCAGCTTGACTTCTCAGTGACCTGCAGCCCAAGCATGTGGAGTCTTCAGCAGTAGAGTCTTACCATCTAGTTCTGATAGGAAACCAAGAGCTTTGGCAATGGCCTGTAATGTTTTGGGGGCATCAGGGACCTCCCTGGCCATCAACTCACTGGAAGGTATCCTATCCCTGGCACTGAAATTTTTCTAGTAACAATCTATGGCTTCCATAAGGCTTATTCATAGCATCTTAAATTTTGATTACCCCTCTTCCCATACTTCCTTTACTCAATCCCTTCCCCTAACCTCACTTAGGCCATTGCACCCCAGTAATCTGTTCATCTACTTACATATATACAATACCATCCCCTTAATTCTTTCCCTCTTTACCCTCCCTTATAGCCCCTTTCTACCTTGTTGGCCCCTGTTACTGATGTTTACTCCAATTCACATACAAGTCTAAACATTTGTAGCTGTTATCCATGTATGAGAGAGAATATGTGGTATTTGGCCTTCGGGGCCTGTGTTACCTCACTTCATATATTCCTTTCCAGACCCATTTCCCTGCAAATTTCATAATTTCACTTTTGAACAGAACTCCATTGTATAAATGCACCACATCTTCATTATTCATTCATCAGTTGAGGGATATCTAGGCTGGAAACATGCATCTTCTAAGTAGTGAGTAGAGTCCTTAGGATATATGCCAAGGAGTGGTATAGCTGAGTCATATGGTAAATCTATTTTGTTGTGCTTTTTTTATGTTTTATCTATTTGAGAGAGAAAGAGGCAGATAGATTAGATAGATAGATAGATAGATAGATAGATAGATAGATAGATAGATAGGAAGAAAGATAGATGACATGTCAGGGCCACTATAAATGAACTCCAGAGGCATGCACCACCTTGTGCATCTGGCTTTATGTTGGTACTGGGGAATTGAACCTGGGTCCTTTGGCTTTGCAGGCAAGTGTCTTAACCACTAAACCATCTCTCTAGCCCTGATAAATCCCCTCTTCCTCTCCCTCTCCCCCTCTCTCTGTCTTATCCTAGGTAGGGTCTCACTCTAGCCCAGGCTGACCTGGAATTCGCTATGTAATCTCAGGGTGGCCTTGAACTCACAGTGATCCACCTATCTCTGCCTCACAAATGCTGGGATTAAAGGCATGTGCCACCACTCCTAGCTTGATAAATCTATTTTTAGCTGTCTTAAGAACCTCCACACTAATTTCCATAATGGCTGTACCAGTTGACATTCCCACCAGCAGTGCAGAAGGGTTCCCCTTTTCCTACATCCTCTCCAGTATTTATTGTTATTTGTTTTCTTGATGATAGCCATTCTGAAAGGAGTGAGATGGAATCTCAAGGTAGTTTTGATTTGCACTTTCCTGATTGTTAAGGATGTAGAACATCTTTTTAGATGTTTACAGGCCATCTGTATTTCTTCTTTTTTAATTTTAAAATATTTTATTTTATTTATTTGCAAGCAGAGAAAGAAAGAAAAGAATGGGTGTGCCAGGGCCTCCAGCCACTGTAAACAAACTCCAGATGCATGTGCCACCTTGTGCAGCTCTCTTTACATGGGTACTAGGGAATCAAACCTGGGTCGTTAGGGTTTTATAGGCAAGCATTCAGATGTATAACTGGCAAAGATTTTTCTTCCATTCTCTAAGTTGCCTCTTTGCTCTACTCACAGTTGTCTTTTGCTATACAAAAGCTTTTTAGCCAGGCGTGGTGGCGCACGCCTTTAATCCCAGCACTCAGGAGGCAGAGGTAGGAGGATTACTGTGAGTGTGAGGCCAGCCTGAGACTACATAGTGAATTCCAGGTCAGGCTGAGCTAGAGTGAGACCCTACCTCAAAAAACAAAATAAAATAAAAAGATAAATAAATAAATAAAATAAAACCCTTTTAGTTTCACAAGGTCCCAGTGGTTGATTAGTGGTTTTACTTCCTGAGCAACTGGGGTTATATTCAGAAAGTTGCTGCCTAGGTCAAAATATTGAAGCGTTTCTCCTACTTAATCCTCTAGCAGTCTGAGTTTCCAGTCTGAGGTCTTTGATCCATTTGGACTTGATTCTTGTGCATGGAGAGAGATAAGGATCTATTTTCATCCTTCTACATATAGATATCCAGTTTTCCCAGCACCATTTGTTAAAGAGGCTGTCTTTTTCTCCATTGAATATTTTTGGCATTTTTGTCAAAAATCAAATGGCTGTAGCTGCCTGGGTTTACATCTGGGTCCTCAGTTCTGTTCCACTGGTCTGTGTGTCTATTTTTGTGCCGGTATCATGCTGTCTTTGTTACTATGGCTCTGTAATACAGCTTAAAATCAGGTATGGTGATACCACCAGCCTTATTTTTATTGCTCAGAATTGTTTTGGCTATTTGAGGTTTTTGTGCTTCCAAATGAATTTTAGATGGTTTTTACTATTTCAGGAATTTTGATGGGAATCATATTGGGTGTATAGATGGCTTTTGGTAAGACTGACATTTTCTTTTTTTTTTTTTAATTATTTTATTTTATTTATTTATTTGAGAGCGACAGACACAGAGAGAAAGACAGATAGAGGGAGAGAGAGAGAATGGGCACGCCAGGGCTTCCAGCCTCTGCAAACGAACTCCAGACACGTGCGCCCCCCCGTGTGCATCTGGCTAACGTGGGACCTGGGGAACCAAGCCTCGAACCGGGGTCCTTAGGCTTCACAGGCAAGCGCTTAACCGCTAAGCCATCTCTCCAGCCCAAGACTGACATTTTCATATTATTGATTCTTCCAATCCAAGAACTTGTGATGGTTTTCCATTTCCTAGTGTCTTCTGCAATTTCTGTCTTGAATGTTTTAATGTTTTCATTGTAGAGATCCTTCATTTCCTTGGTTATGTTTATTCCAAGGTACCTTTTTTTTTTTTTGTTGTTTTTTGTTTTTGAGGTAGGGTCTCACTCTAGCCCAGGCTGACCTGGAATTGACTAAGGAGCCTCAGGGTGGCCTCGAACTCACAGCGATCCTCCTACCTCTGCCTCCCGAGTGCTGGGATTAAAGGCGTACGCCACCACGCCTGGTGTTCAAGGTACCTTTTTTTGAGGCAATTGTGAATGGGAGTATTTCTCTGATTTCATTCTCAGCACGTTTGTTGTTTTATATATAGGAAGGCTACCAATTTCTGTGTGCTAGTTTTGTATCCTACTAGATTGGTAAAAGTGTTTATTAGCTCTAACAGTTTGCTGGTAGAGTCTTTAGGGTCCTTTATTTATAAAATCATATCATCTGCAAATAATAATTTGATTTATCCCTTTCCAATTTGTATCCCTTTTATTTGTGTCTCTTGCCTTGTTAGCATAAAGACTTCTAGTACCATATTAAATAAATGTGAGGACAGTGAACACCTTTGTCTTATTCCTGATTTAGTGGAAAAGCTTCAAGTTTTCCCCCATTTCATATAATATAGGCTATAAGTTTATTATAAATAGCTTTTTATTATGTTGAGATATGTTTCTTCTATTCCCAGTTTCTTTAGGGGTTTTACCATGAAGGGATGTTGGATATTTGTCAGCATCTAATGAGATGATCATGTGACTTTTGTTCTTCAGTCCATTTATATAGTGTATTACATTTATCAATTTGTATATGTTGAACCATCCCTACATCTCTGGGATAAAACTTATCTGGTCGAGGTGAATGAGCTTTCTGATGTATTCTTTTTGTTCTGTCTTTGCCTGGTTTTGGTATTAGGGTAATGCTGGTGTCCTAGAAGGATTTTGGTAGTATTCCTTCCTTTTTTATTTTATAGAAAAGTTTGAGAAGCATTGGTGTTAGTTCTTCTGTGAAGATCTGGAAAAGTCTACCAGTGAAACTATCTGGGCCTGGACTTTGTTCATTTAGGAGATTTTTATAACTGCTTTGATCTCAGTGCTTGTTATAGATCTATTTAAATGATTTAATTTTGGTAGGTCATATAAATCTAGGAAATCATGCATTTCTTTCAGATTTTCAAACTTGGTGGAGTATATGTTTTTATAGTATGTCCCTATGATTTTCTGAATTTCATTGGTATCTGTTGTAATGCCTTTATCATCTCTAATTTTATTAATTTGTGTCTCTTCTGTCTTTTGTTTGATTAGATTTGCTAAGGGTTTATCAATCCTGTTTATCCTTTCAAAGAACCAATTATTTGTTTCATTGATTCTTTGTATTATTTTTTGGGTTTCTACTTCATTAGCTTCTACTCTAATATTTATTATTTATTTTTGGTTTTCCTTGTTCTTCTTTCTCCAAGGCCTTAAGGTGAAGCATTAGTTGTTTACTTGCAACCCTTCTAATTTCTTAATATAGGCACAAAAAGTTATCATTTTCCCTCTTAGGACTGCCTTCATTGCGTCCCATAGGTTTTAGTATGTTGTATTATCATTATCATTTGACCTTATGAATTTTTTATTTCCTTCTTGATTTCTTCAATGACCCATTCATCATTCAGTAGTGTATTGTTCAGTTTTGATGAGTTTGGGTATGGGTCATAGTTTTTCTTGCTGCTGATTTGTTGTTTAATCCCATTTTGATCAGATAGAGTACAGTGAATTATTTCAAGTTTCCTGTATTTGTTAAGATTTGTGTCCTAATATATGGCCTATTTTAGAGAATATTCCATGTGCTGCTGAAAAGAATGTATATTCTGAAACATTTGGATAGAATGTTCTATAGATACTTGTTAGGTTCATTTGTACTATGATGTTATTTAATCCAGATCCTTTTGTTTTTGTTGAGATGACCTGTCAGTTGATGAGAGTGGGGTATTGAAGTCACCTACTACAATTGTTCTATGACCTTAAGTCTTATGATGTTTCTTTGATGAAATTGGGAGCACCCATGTTAGGTGCATATATGTTTAGAATTGCCATGTCCTCCTATTGAATTGTTCTTTTAATCAATATAAAGTGACCTTTATCTTTCCTCACTAATGTTGAAGTCTGTCCTGTCAGATATTAGGATAGCAACACCTGCTTGTTTCCTAGGCCCATTTGCTTGAAATACTGCTTTTCGTCCTTTCACCCTAAGATAGTGTCTGTCCTTTATGGAGGCAACAAACAGAAGGATTCTGCCTTTTAATTCAGTCTGCAAGCCTCTGTTTTTGGTTGGGTCATTGAGGCCATAGATATTGAGTTATTATAGAAAGGTATGTATTTATTCTTGCCATTCTTTTTGCTTTGTAGTGCTTCCTGTTTTTCCTTTACTGTCTTGTATTAACTATTATTTGATTATGGTTTATTGTTTTCCTGCTTTCTCATGTTTGTGCTTTCTTTTCTCTTCAGCATGGATGATCCCTTCAAGTATTTCTTGTAGAGCTGGTTTAGTGGTCATATATTCCTTTAACCAGTTTTTTTTATTGTGGAAAGTTCTTATTTCTTTGTCAATTATGATGGCTAGCTTTGCTGGATATAGAAGCTTCTTTGAGCAAGGGTGAGAAAAGTACTAGTGTATGGGCAGTTTGATGGACATGACATACCCATTTAGCCAGACCACAGTAGAAGCCCTCCTAGGACTTTGGCTCACTTTCTTCTAGGCTTTGGAGAACTCCAGAAGATATATAGTGGGTTCAGCCTGGCACTGTTCTCCATGCTATGGAGAGTCTTTTCTGCATGCTAACTAGGTCACTCTTTTTCCAAACCTCATCACCAGAAAGGTTTCTAGCTAGAGTAATCCAGAGCATGACGGAACCATGTACCCAGTCTAATCTTTTCTCAAGACTCTTTATTGTTAAAGCCCCATTTATTTTTTTGTTCATTTTTTTTTATTTATTTATTTGAGAGTGACAGACACAGGGAGAAAGACAGATAGAGGGAGAGAGAGAGGATGGGCGTGCCAGGGCTTCCAGCCACTGCAAACGAACTCCAGATGCATGCGCCCCCTTGTGCATCTGGCTAACGTGGGACCTGGGGAACCGAGCCTTGAACCGGGGTTCTTAGGCTTCACAGGCAAGCGTTTAACCGCTAAGCCATCTCTCCAGCCCCCCATTTATTTTTTTAACCCATTCTTCCATAGTCCCTTTGCATGCTACCTTCCGCACATGCTGTGATCCTGTCTTTGAGGTCTTCTCCTCACTTCCCATCCTTTGTAACAACCTGTCACCATGCATTGTGATCATGCTGTACTAATGGCAGAAGGACTTGTGTCCTTTCCTATCTGACAGGTCTGGGCATATAAGTATGGATATTTCCTCCTTCCTTCCTTCCTTCCTTCCTTCCTTCCTTCCTTCCTTCCTTCCTTCCTTCCTTCCTTCCTCCCTCCCTCCCTCCCTCCCTCCCTCCCTCCCTCCCTCCCTCCCTCCCTCCCTCCCTCCTTTCTTTCTTTCTTTCTTTCTTTCTTTCTTTCTTTCTTTCTTTCTTTCTTTCTTTCTTTTTTTGCTTGTTTATTTGTTTTTTGAGGTAGGGTCTTGCTCTAGCCCAGGATGACTAGGAATTCATTGTGTGGCCTTGAACTTATGGGAATCCTCTTACCTTTGCCTCCTGAGGACTGGGATTTAAAGGCCTGCATCACCACACCTGGGTGGACATTTCCTCTCTTCAGAGTTCACCTAGCTTTTTAAATTTTTTAATATTTTATTTATTTGAAAGAGTGTGAGGGAAAATGGTCTCACCAGGGCATCTAGCTACTGCAAACAAACTCCAGATGTATGTGCCACCTTGTGCATCCATCTTTATGTGGGTACTGGGGAATTGAAACTGGCTTTGCCAGCAAGTGCCTTAACCACTGCCAGGATACCTCCATCTCTCTAGCCCCTCACCTAGCTTTTGTTCTTGTTTGTTCTTAGGAACAAACTTCAGGTCCATACACCTGGCTCCATAACATGACATTAACACTGTATTCTTGGTTATTGTTTTTCACACAGGGTCTTACTGTGTAGTCCAGGCTGATCTGGAACTTGAGATCATCCTGAGTGCTGGGACCACTGGCCTATGCCACCACACCTGGCTCTACACTATCTCCTTTTTGTATTAACACTTAGTTTTATGTTAACACTATATTTTCTTGGGCAAATGCTAGAAGAACATCTTTGTGGGGAATGGAGAGTTCTGGGCGCCTTGAGGGTGTTTCTGGAGGACTCCTTGCTATGTTGAAATGCATTCTGTTTCCTCCCCTGGGCTCCTCCTTTTGTCTTCCTGCTCTCCTTTGTTGCCCCCTTGTCTGAGTACCTCAAGCCCCTTCCTCATCAAAATCTGGTGCTCAAGTCACGATACTGGCAGGTCTGGGACCATGGCTTTCCTTCGTCCAAGGGCCCTCCAGAGCCACAATGTCATGTGTGTTTCCTGCAGACAAATAGTAGAGAGACTGAGCCACTTCTGCTATGTATACATTACTCATTGTGAGTCACAGGGCTCTTGATGGCACCTATCCTCCCCTGTGGTCCTGTGATTGTTAGGAGTGGGGTTTAGAAAGAACACTAGCAACCTGTTGGGCCCTTGTTATATCTACTTGTTAAGAAAAAGCTAGCATAATTGGTTGAGCTAGAATGCTTATGATTCAAACTACTGAAATGTGAACACATGTTTGGATCACCAGGGTTCAGGGTGCTTTGGCTCCATGGAAGCCAGGCGGGCAGAGACAGCATTTACCTTGCAAATGCTAGGATATCCCTAGCTGGAGCTGGTCCTTCTCATGCCTTGCTCCACCCTCACAGTCCTATGATGTGCTCCTGCTGCTGCTGTTGCTGGTGCTGCTGCTACAGGGGGGTCTCAACACGGGTACTGCCATCCAGTGTGTGAGCTTCAAAGTCAGCTCAAGGCTTCAGGGCATGTCGTGGGACACTCACACCTGCCCACAGGATCGCCCAACAGGAGAGGTAAGTAGTCTGCTCTCCTAAGATGCCCCATCCTTGAACCTCAGAGGGCCCCTCTAAGGTGACTGATCCCTGTACTGATGTCCTTCAAGAGCTATTGTGACAATTTTTATTTGTATTTATTTATTTGAGTGAGAGAAAGAGGCAGATATAGAGAATGGGCATGCCAGGACCTCTAGCCACTGCAAACAAACTCCAGACACATGTACCACCTTATGTGTCTGGCTTTACGTGGGTACTGGGGAATCAAACCTGGGTCCTTAGGCTTTGCAAGCAAGCACCTTAACCACTAAGCCATCTCTCCAGCCCAGTTTCATTAAAAAAAACTTTTAATGCAATAAAATTTAAAATATGTTAGGGCTAGAGAGTTTGTCTAGTGGTTAAGGTGCTTGCCTGTGAAGCCAAAGGACCTAGGTTTGATTCTGCAGGACCCACATAAGCCAGATACAAAGGTGGCTCATGTGTCTGGAGTTTATTTGCAGTGGCCAAAGGCCCTGGCATGCCCATTCTCCTCTCTTTCTCTCTCTCTCTGTCTCCTTGTCTCTCTCTCTCTCTCAAATAAATAAAATAAATAAATTTTAAAAATTAAATCAATTTAAAAATTCTAAAATCTAGCTGGGCATGGTGGCACACGCCTTGAATCCCAGCACTTGGGAAGCAGAGGTAGGAGGATGGTCATGAGTTCAAAGCCACTCTGAGACTACATAGTGAATTCCAGGTCAGCCTAGACTAGAGCAAGACCCTACCTTGAAAAACAAAACAAAACAAAAATTTAAATATGTTACTTTTTGAAAGTCTAGGTGAATCAAAACCTGTTCATGACAAATACTATGGCCAGAAATGGATGTCATGCTGTCACCAATCACATATTTTAATAAGAAATCTTTACTCAGCGAGCATCTTTGGACTCTTTTTTTTTTTGGTTTTCGAGGTAGGGTCTCTATCCCATGCTGACCTAGAATTCACTATGGAGTCTTAGGGTGGCCTCGAATTCATGACGATCCACCTACCTCTGCCTCCCCAGTGCTGGGATTAAAGGTGTGTGCCACCACACCTGGTTTAGGAGTCTTTCTTTTTAAAATCTTCTGAACTATGACTTGGAGGACTTCAGCACAACCATCAAGAAAATCATTCAAGAAAATACAATTTATGTCCCTTCCAAGTTGTAAATGCTAGTCCTTTATTTTTGCCCAATAAAAAGGCCATTAAAAAAAAATACTATGGAGCCAGGGCTGGGGAAATGGCTTAGCAGTTAAGGCACTTGCCTGAGAAACCTAAGGAACCCAGTCTGATTCCCCAGGGCCCATGTAAGTCAGATGACAAGGGGGGGCACATGTGGTCGTTTGCAGTGGCTGGAGGCCCTGGCATGTCCATTCTCTCTCTCTAGCTGCCTGTTTCTCTTTCTCTCAAATATAAAAATAAATAAATAAAATATTTTTAAAAATACTATGGAACAACAAGGAAGGGTAGGACTGCTTACAATGTAATCTTCCAGAAACAAAATGGCCTGGATATCCATGACCTCACAATGCCTGGTGCTACCTACACAAGACCCTCATAATAGAAGGAAAACATGATGACATCAAAGATAAAAGAAAGACTAATTGAGAGAGGGTGGGGGTATGATGGAGAGTGGATTTGTGAAGGGGAAAGTGGAGAAGGAGAGGGAATTATCATGGCTTATTGTCTATAATTATGGAAGCTGTCAATGAAAACATTAAAACCAATACTTGCCAGGCATGGTGGCACACGCCTTTAATCCTAGGACTCAGGAGGCCGAGATAGGAGGACTGCTGTGAGTTCAAGTGAATTCCAGGTCAGTCTGGGCTAGAGTGAGACACTACCTCAGGGGGAAAAAAAATGCTATGACCATAGGACTTTTTAAACTTTTACCCAGGCCAAAGCTTCCAAATTCCCACACATGACAGCATGCTGATCCTCTAGGAAAGAACTGCCCTTGCCTGGCATTTGTGGCTCCCTACAACTGGGCAGTACTCTTCTGTGGCTGGTAGGCTAGCAATGATCACACTAACCTGTTGGCTAGGCCCCAGTGACCTGGATGCTGCTCTCTCTTGCCCCTCCCTGAGTCCTGATGCCCTCCATAGCAAAGACGAACCTAGTAGCTCCTCCCTGAGCCTCATGTGCCTACAGTATCTTTCTGAATAAACCACACTCCCCTTCAAAGCAGTCACCACTAAGTCATTGGCTGCTCTGTGCCCATGGAGGTATCCTGGCAGGTCCTGGCTAGCAGGTCCTCAACTTTGTCCCTGGGCCCTAAATGAGCTACCTTGTTTTGTGCCCTGACCACCTGAAGAGATGAATAAGTTGCTCTTGCCAAATTCTAGAATTGTCCACCCTACGCCTAGGGTGGACAGCCAAGGCTCACAGCTGCTGTGCCTCATGTTTGGGAGGCATGTGTCACTCTGCCTCAGTTGTCTACTTTTTTGACTTCCAGGTGCACACCCACCTTGGAACCTGCCCTATTCCATACCTGCAGGGACTGTGGCGAGAGGATATGGGCAATTCTATTTTGTTTTGTTTTTTTCTTTTCTTTTAAGGTAGGGTCTCACTCTAGCCCAGGCTGACCTGGAATTCACTGTGTAGTCTCAGAGTGGCCTTAAACTCACAGTGATCTTCCTACCCCCGCCTCCTAAGAGCTGGGATTAAAGGTGTGCGCCACCACACCCAGCTGGATATGAGCATTTCTAAGAGGGTTACTGGAAGCTTTTGTTTGTCCCTTTTCTGGTGTCCTCCTTCCTCCACTCTTTCACATGCAGAAGCTATGACAATAGTATGTCAGATCTACAGAGGCTAGGTTTCATCTGCCCTCTTGCCAGGGATGGCCCTGATGAGGTAACACTGTCCCTATTTTTGTTACAGGTGGTTAGAAGCCCCTTGAAGGAGTTTGACAAAGAGAAAGCCTGGAGAGCTGTCGTGGTGCAAATGGCCCAGTGACAGCAGGACGGGAAAACAGTTGCAGTCCTGCTGGCCCCCAGCATGTTCAACTGCACAGATTCTAACTGACCATGCTGCCGCTTCTACTTTCTAACACATCCTTCCCCTTCTGAAAGGGACAGACAGGCTGCAAAAGTGTCATAGTTTAAGCTTTGTGCTTTGTCAGATGGGTCAGTTCAATGTTTCTCAGGTAGTCCTGTTGCCCAGGAAATCCTTGTGTCCCAGTCCTCTTCACTTCTTCACTTGACCTTCACCCATACAAAGTCTGTCCCTGCCTGCTGGTTTAGTGTCTCACTTCCATGCCCCATCATGGCCCAGTCGCTTCTTCACTTCCTACCTGCCAGGCTGCAGGGACATTTTGGGTATACTAATAACACTGGCTTTGGGGATGAGGATGTAGCTCAATCAATAGAATACCTGCTTAGCAGGAGGCTCTTGGGTTCAGTCCCAAGCACTACATAAAGCTAGGTGTGGTGGTGCTTGCCTGTAAGCCTGTAATCCCAGCAGTTGAGTGGTAGAGGTAGGAGGATCAGAAGAAGTTCAAGGCCATTCACAGGTACACAGTAAGGGCTACATGAGCACTGTCTCAAAACAGCCACAAATGCACTGGCTTTGATTAAAATCATGGCCAAGAACTTGTTTGTATGCCACCTCCTCTTACCAGAGGACCCCTGGATGCCCTCAAATGATATAGGTACAATAACTACAGGGTGCACCTTGTAAAACAATGCGTTTAAATCTCTTTAGAAATTGCTTTCTGGCTGCTGTGCACTTCGCAACAGTTCTGTTTCTCTTGCTGTAGGAGGTGAGCAGCAGTGCTCTGGCAGACACTGCCCTTTACTGAACTGGGGTGTATAGTCAGTTATTCTCCAGGGTCCATAGGAAGGCTAGAGACCCCAAAGGACTAGTGGACCTGAGATTTACAAACAGAATGGAGCAGTCTGGGCGGAGGGGTGAGAGGCTTCTCCTTTCTAAAGGCAGGTAACCCTGGATGCTAGGATCCATGGAAAGTGGGGTCATTGTTTTCAAACAGAAGAATGCAGGTAAGATATCTTGAATGTGGAAAGTACCAAGCAAGGAGGCTTTCTCTGTCTTCAGTCCTGGGCAGCCCTTCTGCCATCTTCCGCCTCTGCGGCCACAAAGGGCAGAGCCCTATGGCCCCAAGCAAGCACCAGCAGGAGAGGCCACTTTTGTGTGCCTGGGTGCAGAGCCAACTGACTTTGAACTTCCTGCAGCTCTTGCCCCCACGCTCCTGAGTAGGGAGGAAGCCATGGGCACACCAGGCTGGCAGCCATCTTCCAGGGACCAGAGACTTCAACTTTCAGAGTTAGCATAGGGAGTCTGAGGGTTACTGCTGGCTTGCACTTTCTTATTTTAGAGAGCTTGAAAACTCAGACAAATAGGGTTTTTGAATTGTTCCCTGTATACTTTTGTTTAATATGCTTGAGCAATAAATGCTAACATGCAAATGTGGCCACAACTGTTTAATGCTTCTTACAGAATCCAACTATCAAGCAGGAGGGTGGAGTGGAAAGTCACATCAGAAATCCCAGATGCCATATGGGTAGGCCAGACAAAAGAAAGGAACTGACTTGGTGGGACCTGAGTGACCACACTAGCTATGAGGAAGGAGCAACCTGGGAACCCAAGAGCAGTGGTACAGGTTCCCCGCCCCCTACATGACTCTGGGGAACCAAAACCACTCTTATTATTCATCTGTGGATACAAAACCTACTGTGGCCGCCCCAATAGCTAAGGGACACCCAACTGGCAAAGGAGCACACACTGCACAGACCTCAGGACCTATCCCCCCTCTGGCTCAGGCGTCTTTGTCTTATTAGACAGCAAGGGACCCAGGAAAGAGAAAGCTGAGGGCGGGGCAGGGTGTGACCTCCCCACCCAGTCTTTGTGACTTGGCGGAGACTGTGTATCAGGTGGGTCCGTGTGACCCTGACGGCCAGGTGGGGCGGGAATGTGTGAATGGGGCTGGGGGTGGCAGGTACTTGTGGGCTAACCCCGACGCATGGCCCACGCGGTCCGGTGGCCCAGTCCGCGTCCGCGCCCCGGCCACGGCTCAGATGGCAGCCTGGGACTCGAACCGGAACCCGGGCCCAGTGTGATCGCCAGTGACTGCGGCCCGGCGAAGCCCCGGCGCCCGGTGTCTCCTGCGCGCCGCTGCCGCCGCGTCCCACGCCCCTGCCGCCCCGCGCATGCCCGGCAGCCCGCGCGCCCTCGCAGCCCTACGCCCCGGGCAGGTCTTCGCACCAAGCGTGACCTCAAGCTCCGCCGCCCGCGTCCAGGGGATGCACAATGCGCCGCGCAGCCCGGGCCCGTTGCCCGGGACAACCGCAGGACGCCAGGCGGCGCGGCCAGAGCTTCGGGGCCGATCCCAGGTGAGCATCGCCTCCTCTCGGACCCATACAGACCTGTCCCCACATTGGGCCCAGGCATGACCTCCCGCCCTGCGCTCAGCACCCTCCTGGTCCTTTTTTATGGGAACTCCAGAACTTTCTCGCTCTCTCCCGATACTTACCTACTTCCACCCTGCCCGGTATGAAAGACCTGCTTCCGTACACCTCTCCACTTCCTCGAATTTAGGTCCATAACTGCTTCCCCTCCCTGTCCTCTGGCTCCCCACCTCACTCTCAGACCTGTGTCCTCACCTCCGCGACCTGCTTGCTCCCTTGCCCCGACCTCCCGACTACACCTTGCGCCCCAGAACCCGACTTAGCGTCCCTGGCTTTGCTGCTGTCCTCTGTGCCCTCACCCGCAGTGCCCCGGGGTCAGAAGGAAGAGCATCGCGAGGCGGGCATGGAGCTCGGCCAGAGGAAGAAGCTGTCTTCCACTTCGTCGGATGGAGACTGCAAAGAAGAAAATAGTTTGTATCTTGCACATCCCCTGTCCTCTTCCTAGGGGACACAGCCTTAATCAAGGAGCACGAGGTGCTCAGGGCCAGGGCGTAGGCACCTGGCTCAGGACCGGGTGACCATTAGGCGCAGGTCCTTCAGGCCATCCACGCCCACTGTAGTGCTCGGGCTTCTGAGAACAGTGGGAAGTCCCATGTGTTGTGGGAAAGGCTGTCTTGATGGCGCAACAGCTAAGGAGGTTCCTGTGTTTGCGCTTGGGACAGGACTCACGCACATTGGCAAATGCCTAAAATATCTAGGAGTAAGTTGAGGAGTCATAGGCGGGCACACATTTAGCTTTAGAGGACGCAGGCTTAACAGCCAGGGTGCTCTCCTGCTCAACAGTTGGCCTTGGCCTTCTCATTTGGGGCGTTGCGGTGTGTGCTGCCGGGTCTCTTTCCTGTGGTTTCAATGTACATTTCTCTTACATTGCATTTCTCTGTGCTTGCTACAGATCTTGGCCATTATTAAGGCTTGTAAGAATTTTTGTACTTTCTGGATATCAAATGTGTGTGGGGCTTGCAGTATAAATAAATACCTGTGAGGGTTCTGTGTCTGACTTTTTTGTTGTTGTTGTTGTTTGTTTTTTGTTTTTCGAGGTAGGGTCTCACTCTGGCTCATGCTGACCTGGAATTCACTATGTAGTCTCAGGGTGGCCTCGAACTCTTGGCGATTCTCCTACCTCTGCCTCCCAAGTGCTGGGATTAAAGGCGTGCGCCACCACCCCCGGCTCTGTGTCTGACTTTTAATGAAGCCTGATTACCAATCTTCTGTGATGAGTACTTTTGTCTTTTGTGCCCTAGGAATATGCCTAGCCATTGTCCCAACATTAGTACCTTCCTTCCCACCTTCTTTCCTTCTCTCCTTCCCTCCTTCCTTTCTCCCTCCCTCCCTCCCTCCCTCCCTCTCTTCCTTCCTTTCTCTCTTTCTCTTTTAGATTTATCACTTCACAGCTCACATTTTAGGCCTGTATCCTCTAGGACTGAGTGAGGTAGGACTCAGTGTCGTCCCCCCCCCCCCTGCTGTCTCACCTCAATATGGATATCCAGCAACTCAGCTTCTGTCTGGCAATTGCCCTTTGGATCAGCTAGGTATAGGTTAACTTTTGGAGTTTCCATTGTGTTTATTGATTTATATCAGTACTTGGGTTCCTTATAATAACCATTTAAGTCCTCCAACCTTGTTCTTCAAAGTTGCTTAAGTTCTCTTGGACTTTTGCATCACAGTATAAACTTTAGAATCGCCAGGCATGGTGGCGCACACCTTTAATCCCAGCACTCAGGAGGCAGAGGTGGCAGGATCACCATGAGTTCGAGTCCATCCTGAGAATACATAGTGAATTCCAGGTCAGCCTGAGCTAGAGTAGGACCCTACCTCGGAAAAAAAAAAAAAAAAAAAGAAGGAAATAAAACTTTTAGTTTTATTTTTTAAAATTTTTCTCAAATTTTTAAACATTTTCCATGATTATAAAAAATATCCCATGGTAATACCCTCCTTCCCCCACAAGAAAATTTTTAGAATCAACACACACATACAGTTCCTGCTGGCATTGTAGTTTGGTTTACGTTGAGTCTTCATCATTTTGAGAGGTACTACATGAACACTTAGTTCTCTAATTCTCACAGTGGTTTGTAGATTTTCATGTGTAGACATGCAGCTGTTCTTTTCTTATATTTATGCCTACACAATTGATGTTTGTTTGTTTGACAGAGAAAGAGGGAAAGAGAGAGAGAGAATGGGCATGCCAGGGCCACCAGCCACTGCAAATGAACTCCAGATGCGTGTGCCCCCTTGTGCATCTGGCTAACATTGGTCCTGGCGAATTGAATCTGAGTCTTTTGGCTTTGCAGACAAATGCCTTAACTGCTAAGTCATCCCTCCAGCCCACATTTGATGTTTTAAATGTTGCTATAGGATATTTTATTGAGTTTCATTTTCCATATATGGAAATACAATTGATTTTTGTGTGCTGTTGGTATTTGGTAACTTCCTTAAATACACTTACTAATTCTAGTGAGATTCAAATTTTCCACTTGGACAACCCACAAATCTTTTTCAGTCCTTCAGACCTTTTGTTTTCCTTTTGTGCTTCACTGCAGTGGCTTGTGCTTTCAGTACACACTGCCTAGAAATGGTGTAGTGACCATTTTCATTTCCTTCCCAGACTCCAGAGGAAAAAAGCATGAGCTCCAAGGCAAGTTCTGTCATCATTGCCTTACTGAGAGTTCTGGAATGGACAGTTACTATCAGTTACTGCATGAATTCTTCTGCACATATGAGTTGATTAGTGTGATTTCTTTCCCTCCTTTCATCTATTCATATGGTGGATTGTATTGATAGCTTTTCAAACACTAAACCAATTTTGCATTCCTGGAATAAACTCCATGTCATGCTGCATTTTTTTTTTCTGTGTCACTACATTTGATTTATAAAGGCATTACTTAGGGCCTTTGTGGTGTCTATTGTTACATTGCTATAAGAGAGACTGATCTCTCTCTTGCAGTGAGTCTGTCAGGTTTTGGTATTATGTATTGCCTTATAAAAAGTTGGAAAGATTTTCCTGTTTAATGTCATAGTTTATATTATTTTTCCTGTTTAACTATTTGGAAAGGCCAACTTCCAGTGCCATTTGGACCTGAACTTTTCATTTTGGTTAACATTTTGAACAGGCCTATCTAGATTTTCTACTTCTTTTATGTTAGGTTTCTTTTTATATGTTTTCCAACAAAAATGTTCACTTTATATGTACTGTCAAAGTGTGGACATGTATATATTAATAAAATCTCATTACTACCTTAATATCCATACAATTAATAGTGATTCCCCTTCTTCATTATTGATATTGGTGATTCATGTTTTATGTATTTTTCTTGATCAGTCTGATTAGAGTTCCCCAGGAAAAATTAGGGGTTTTTAAAATTTTGTTTTGTTTTTACAGTGCTGGGGATCAAAGCTGTTGCCTCATACACATTAAGCAAGCACCCAGCTACTGATTTACAGCCACAGCCCCCCAAATTTGTTGTGTCAATTTTCTCTATAGTATTTTACTTCTCATTTCATTGAATTTTGTTCTTACTGTTATTATTTCCTGATTTCTAATTTCTTTGAGTGGAATTTTTTTTGTCTGTCAATGTGCTTCTGTGTATTTTAAATCTATATTATTAGGTGTATGCACATTTGAAATTTTTATGTTTTCCTGACTAGTTAATCTTTTTTTTTTTCCCCGAGGTAGGGTTTCACTGTAGCCCAGGCTGACCTGGATCTCACTAGGCAGTCTCAGGGTGGCCTTGATGATCCTCCTACCTCTGCCTCCCAAGTGCTGGGATTAAAGGCATACACTACCATACCCGGTTAATCTTTTAAATCTTATGAAATATTTCCCCTTTATGTATTGATTTTATAGAATTTTTATTGTTGAATAAAATATTGATATGTATCTAGAATTTACTAAATATTTACTATGTATTTCTAAAATAGCATTTTTTGTATAACCAAATTCTCTTCCACAGCCAACAAAATTAATTATAATTCCTTAATAAAATCCAACATCAAGAGCTAGAGATGTATCTCAACTGGCAAAGTGCTTGTCTTGCACGCTTGAGGCCTGGGTTTGATCCCCAGCACCATATAAAACTAGGAGTGGTGGTACAAGTTTATAATCCCAGCACTTGGGGAGCTTGAGGCAGGAGGATTAGAAGTCTAACCCTGCTACATAATGAATTTGAAGCCAGCCTGGGCTACATGAGACCCTGCTTCAAAAAAATAAAACTTGGGCTGGAGAAATGGCTTGGTAGTTAAGGCACTTGCCTGCAAAGCCAAAGTACCCAAGGTTCAATTCCCCAGGACCCACGTAAATCAGATGCACAAGGTGACACATGCATCTGGAGTTTGTTTTCAGTGGTGAGAGGCCCTAGCATTCACATTCCTTCTCTCTCTCTCTCTTTTTCTCTCTCTTTCTCAATAAATAAAAATATTTTTAAAATAAAATAAAATTGGGCTGGAGAGATGGCTTAGCGGTTAAGTGCTTGCCTGTGAAGCCTAAGGACCCCGGTTCGAGGCTTGGTTCCCCAGGACCCACGTTAGCCAGATGCACGAGGGGGCGCACACGTCTGGAGTTCGTTTGCAGTGGCTGGAGGCCCTGGCGTGCCCATTCTCTCTCTCTCCCTCTCTGCCTCTTTCTCGCTCTGCCTGTTGCTCTCAAATAAATAAATAAACAAAAAAATTAAAAATAAAATAAAATTCTGCCAGGCATGGTGGCACATGCCTTTTATCCCAGCACTTGGGAAGCAGAGGTAGGAGGATCACTGTGAGTCCAAGGCCAGCATGGAGCTACGGAGTGAGTTCCCGGTCAGCTAGGCCTAGAGTAAGACCCTACCTCTAAAGATATAAAATAAAAAAGTAAAATGCTAGGCTGGAGAGTTCTCTTTATTACCTTCATGTGGTACATCATAAAACTGGCTTTCCAATTCTAGCCTTATAATGCCCCCTGGCTATGATTGCCTGTTCATGACTGGAGCAGTTTGTCCATCTTTGTGTGTGTGTGTGTGTGTGTGTGTGTGTATGCAGGTAGAAGGAAAAAGAAGAGTACCTTCCTCAGGTACTGTCCACTTTTTTGTGGCATTATCTCTCATTGTTCTGGAAACTTGCCTAATTTGGCTAGACTGGCTGTCCAGCAAGCCACAGGTTCCCCCCTATTCCCACCTCCCCAGTGCTTGTCGTCACGCCCATCCTTTGTTATTTAGGTTCTAGGGTTAGAACTCAGGTTCTCATGCTTGCAGAGCAAGAGGTTTACCAATTGTCTCCCCAGCCTCGTTTGCACATCTTTTGTCTTCTTGTCACTTCTGGCTGACTGGTTTGTGGTCTATGGTACCTGAATCTGGACAGGATATGACAAGAAACTAAGGTCTTTCCTACCATCAAGAGTTGTATATTCTGGGCATGGTGGTGTATGTCTTCAAACCCAGCACTAGGGAGGCAGAGGTAGGAGGATCGCCATGAGTTCAAGGCCACCCTGAGATTACATAGTGAATTCCAGGTTAGCCTGGGCTAGAGCAAGACCTTACCTCGAAAAACAAAAACAAACAAAGAAACAAAAAAATAAAAAACAAAGAGTTGTATATAATGACAAGTTTGGAGAAATAATTCCCCATGGGGACAGAGTGTTTTAAACTCAGATTTGATTCAGAATCATAGTATTCTCTGCACCTTTATTCTGTCTATTTTGGTGATTTGTATTTTCCAAATAACTTGTCCGTTTATCTAAAATTCAAATCTATTGTCATAAAGTTTATGATAGCCTCTTAATTTTAAAACATCTAAGGACTTTTCTTGTCCTGTGTTATTTTTATGCCTTTTATCTTTTTTATTAATTAGTCTCACCAATGGGTTATTAATTTTGTTAATCTTATGTCTTTGGATTGCTTAATCTGCTTTATTATATGAAAAACAATATATTATCGATATCTGCCCCTATGCAAATTCTATTGAGCAGGATCCAGGAATTCACACTGGAGAGCAATCAATGGCCACATGCTTACGTGACAACAGCTCCTTTTTCTCACTTCCAGGATGTTCTGATATCCTGCCTAGGAATGTCTCAACACTGGCAGGTCATAGGTTCATGGAGGTTTCATCAAAACTATCTGGGCTGCCATTACTGCTTCTGCAGTATCCAAAACCACAGATCTTCTGGCACAGATAGAGGCAATCTTGGTCTTGCCTTTTCATTTTCTTAACAAAGTAGAGCATTTTAATGTTAACAGTTCTGACTTTTATGGGTTTGTGTGTGCTGTCTGAGAATTTTTGCTTACTGAGTCTGTGATGTTTTCCTCCTGCATGTTTTGCTGGAAACTTTGTGTGGCTTTGACACACTTCAGAATAAATTCTGAGCATGTTGTCAGCAGGTTCTTCTCTCTGCATGGGCAAACTATTTTTGTACTATCCCCCTCAGTTGTTCTGTGTTCTAGCCTAACTAAGCTGGTCTGGTGATTTGGATTTGGGTTGGAAAGAGATGCAGGAACAGCATGTGCCCACCTGTTGCCTGGCTAGGCCCGGTGCCTCCTGAAGTTCCTTGGATGAATAGGGCACTGTGGGCCCCAGAGGAACTGGGGTTAGGATGGTCTAGTAGAATCTGAATAGTTCAGGGATTCACCAGACTGGACAAGATGCCCAGAAGAAGGATGGTAGGGACAGGGAAGCATCTTGTGTAAACATTTCGCATTTAGGGTTAGAAAGAGAAGAGACAACAGGAATGGGAGGAGCCTGGCCTTGGCCATATTGGTGTGGAGTCCAACAGATGTGAAGAGGTTGTGGTGGCTGTTGAAGGCCTGGGAAAGTGCATTGTTTGGTGTGTGCCTTGGGGGAGGGTCCTAATGATCAAGGTCAGAGGGTTAGAACAGGCTGCTATCAGGGAAGGCATCTGGCAGGAAGGGACATCTCAAGCCATGCTCTGGACAGGAGGGAGGATGACCACTGGATAAAAGCTATGGACCCCTAGAGGGGCTGAGGAGGACCCTCACTTCCTCTGGCCATATATTGGAGAGATCCAGAGAGGGTTAATGTTGTCCCACACCAGAGCAGCCAAGGGCAGGCAGGAAGGGGACAGACACAATGAGGCACTGGCCAAGTATGGTGGTACACGCCTTTAATCCCAGTACTCAGGAGGCAGAGTTAGGAGGATCACCGTGAGTTCGAGGCCACCCTGAGACGACATAGTGAATTCCAGGTCAGCCTGTGCCAGAGTGAGTCCCTACCTCAAAAAACAAAAAACAAACAACAAATAAAGAATGAGGCACTGGGTGGAAGTCTGGTAAAGAGGTGGCAAGTCCAGTGGGGACTGAGAGCTGCAGAGTGGTGGATAAGGTGAGCACAGACCATGATGAGGTCATGTGCTAGAAGTTGAGGATGGGTGGGCACAGTAGTAGGCAGGGGCTGGTGATTTTTGGACAGGCAGGGGTGGGGATGAAGCCTCTGTGGTCTGTGTCTGGTGTGGGCTAGAGTGTCACTGTTCAGAGCAGCATGCTCTTTCCCTTGCCTTAACTTACGTTTCTCTTTTGCAGAACTAAAACAAGGAATTTTCCAAGATGTATCTTCTCCCCCCAAATTAGACAGATACAAAATAGCAAGACAATTAACAGAAAAAGCCATTAAGGTAAATGTTCTTTGGTATTATACAAGAGGGGGGTACTGTCTAAAAATGGTATTTGTGGGAGGGGCTGCACCTCCTGCCTAGCTCTACTCATCCGATAGGAAGCTCTGGGTGTCTGGGCCAAGGATAGGCCCTCATTGACACAGAGAACTATTCGGGTTAGCTCTCTTACACTCCTACCCTATCCCCTTTGAGGGGTGACAGGGTGTGTGTGCCTCTTCAGGAGAAAAACTCGCAACTTGTGGCTCTGGAGCGTACGTGGGAGAGTTGGCCTCCTTCTCTATACCTGGACTGTAAACAAGTCCTCTCAAGAGCTATACTCTGGAATGTGTACATCTGGGTCTGAGGTAGATGCTGGTATTTTGTAAATAGGAGTGAATGGCTGAGTTTCAGAATGGGAGGGTCAGATGACTCTGGAAAAGGGAGTAGTGTCTATATTTATAGAGCATCCATTTCCACTGCCAGAAGGCCTTGACTACTGAGAAAGCCAACACAGTATCAGGAAAACATCCTCACTCCCTCAACATTATTCTGAAGCAAACTTTCATAGACTATAAGCACACAGCAACTGTCATAGGCTGGACATACCAAGACAGAGAACAGAATGTGTGTGAGTGTAAACCAGGCATTCATGATAAAAAAACACTTCATCCTCCCACCCCCCAGCAGTTCTTCCTTTCTCCCACCCCAAAGTCGCGCAGCCCCCGATGCGCACTTTACATTCCTCCTCACATTGCTTTGTCCTCCCGAGATTCCACATAAGTAGAACAACTGTACTAGCTCTTTATTTTCAGATTTTCTTCTGAAATTTTTGAATGTGTGAATATTACAGGCTATGAATATACTTCTAAGTACTACTTTAAATACATTTTTATTTTGGTGTGTGTGTGTGTGTGTGTGTGTGTGTGAGAGAGAGAGAGAGAGAGAGAGAGAGAGAGAGAGAGAGTTAGTTTGCATTATGTGCAGACTGCAGCTGCAGCATGGGGCTCGAGCTTGGAAGACAAGAGCTCTACCACTAAACTCCACTCCCAGACCCATTTTGAAGCAAGTTTGTTGACATTCAGCTCAAAGTATTTTTTTAGTTTATGTTAATACTTGTTTATTGATCTGTTGGTCACTTAAAAGCATGGTTACAGGTGGAGAAATGGCTCAGCAGTTAAAAGCCTAGTTCTGGGGCTGGAGAGATGGCTTGGTGGGCAAGAGCACTTGCTGTGTACACATGAGGACCTGAGTTTGATCCCGTGCTTGGCATGGCTGTTCCAGTGCTGAGGAGGCAGAGACAGGAAGAGTTTGGGGTTTGATGACCAAATGCTGAGCTCCAGATTCAGTGACAGACTCTATCTCAAGGAAATAAAGTTGGAGAGCAATAGGGAAGTACACCCAATATTCCTTCTAGCTTCCACATGTGCATGGGGCATACACGTCTGTACACACATGCATTCACCACCTAGTCACACTACATATACTTCACACATCAATAAAAGTGTCTCCTTGTGGACTTTTGTGATTATATTGTGCTTATTTTCTAGTTTGCTTGCTTTGTGATTGGGAATGTGATTTGTACAAGGTTCTTCCATTGAACTTTGCTTACATTTGCTGTATGCCTAACATTTTGTTCATTCATATGACAGTGTAGAGGGCCCTCTCCATAGACAGCAGGATAGAATTTATTATTTGAGTTGGTCTTATTGCATTTTCTCATCTTTGACATTTTCATACCTGTTTATAATGTTATTAAATTGTGTTCAGTCACTTACCAACAAACATGTTTTTTAAAAAAACTATTGTAACTGTGGATTTTTCTGCTTTGTAAATGTGCTCATTTTTTGCTGCATATAATTTACTGCCTTCTTATCAAGTACATACATACAAAGAATACATACATATATATATAAAGAATACATATATATATATATATATATATATATATATATATATATATTCTTTGAAGTAAATTAAACCTTCTAAAATTGTAAAACAATTACTTTGGCAATGTTTATTTATCTAAAAGACTTTTGAGACAGAGCATCATGCTTTATCCCAGGCTGACCGCGAACTTGTGGCAGTCTTCCTGCCTCAGCCTCCTGACACTGTGCTTTAGTTGAAGTATGTGGCATATATATTCATAATTAAGCACCAGTATGATCAGGTCTGTCTGTAGCCTTGTTACTTTATCAGCAGGTCTTATTTGTTCTGTTTCATTTTTCTCTTTTTATGTCTTCTTTGTAGTGATTATATTTTTATTCCATCTTTCCTAGCCTGTTAGATATTTGTTTTAATTTTTCTTTATTTTTATGTATTTAAATTCATAAACAGATGGGGGAAGGAATGGTGCATCAGGGCCTTCTGCCACTGCAAACAAACTCCAGACACATGTGCCACTTTGTGTATCTGGCATTATATGGGTACTGGGGAATCAAACTCAGGCATCATGTTTTACAAGCAAACACCTTGAACCACTGAGCCATCTCTCTAGCCCTGTTTTAATTTTTCTTGTGGTCCCTTAGGAGTTATGTTCTGTTGACTTACTGAAGTTTATACAACTTTTTTCAAGTAAGGTTACTCTGACCACAGAGTGAAGCAGGATACTAGGCTTAGTAGATCTGTAGGGTACAAGCCCTAGTGCCATCTGTCCAGTCCCCACTGTCCCTTTCCCTAGTCCCTTCTGGAAACTCACTCTTCTCTGTAGCCTGTCAACTTATGCAGCTACATTTCCCAATGAAAGACAGTTCAGGAAGGCCTTCTGGCCTGCCTTATTACATGGTGGTGCCAGTCTTCAGCCCCAGGCATTTCTGGAGGGGGTTCATGGGTGGAGTAGGATCTTCTTGCTATGATCACATTGGTTGCTTATCTTGAATAAGAGGTGGCATCACAGTTACTCCTGGCAGCAGGGTCTGGGCTCAGTTTGTCTCTGGTCTATGTGGCATGCTTTGTGTGCTCTGAGCATGATGTCTGTCTTCCCACTATGTGACCATTCTCTAAAATTCCATACCTTAAGTGGACTCAATCCCTGTTGTTGGGCACTTCAGTTAAAACACTGCTTTTTGAGCTGGGAAAGTACATAAAAGCCCTTGCTATGCAAGCATGACAAGTTGAATTTGGATTTCCAGAACCCATGTAAAAGCTGTGGGATACAATAGTAAGTATCTGTAATCCCAACCCTCCTATAGCAAGACCTGAGTTGAAGACAGGAGAATCCTGGAAGCTTCCAGGTCAGCTAGCCTGGCCTATGCAACAGTGAACAACAAAAGAGACCCTGACTCAAACAAGGTGGAAGGCAAGGGCTGACAGTGAAGGTGGTGCACTGGCACACACACACACACACACACACAGAGAGAGAGAGAGAGAGAGAGAGAGAGAGAGAGAGAGAGAGAGAGAGACATCACACAAAGGTTAGAAAGAAATTTGAAACTTGCTGCTGTTTTAGGAAAAGAAGATTTTCTCCATCTATGGACACTACCCAGTGATCCGGGCCACACTACGAAGGAAGGGCTGGGTGGAGAAGAAGTTCCACTTCCTGCCCAAGATCCTTCAGAATATGGAGAGCAGAGGTGAAGGGGTTACTGGTAGAGTATCAGATATGCCTCATCTTGTGTAGGGCCAGGAAGATGACACCACACACCTTCTGGTGTCAGTCTATGTCTCCACCATCCTCCCAACCTCCTCCATCCAAGGTGTTTACACCCTTGGGCAAGCCCATCCCAGAACCAGCCACTTTTTGGTGTCCCCATATCCACACCCTACCCTAGCCCTCCTTCCTCAAGCTCCAGTTCCCCACATTCTACTCCTTGGCCTTCTGCAGTGCCAGCTGGTCATCAGATTCATGCCCCAGCCTTCACCATTCCCACCCAAGGGTCCCCTTGGTCCTGGCATGGTACAGCCCATGTGGGGTGCCATAAAGAGGACACTGGGGGAAACAGGCACACATGGCCTTCACAGCACAGCTCTCCTGGGGGCAGCCTCATCCAGAGCTTCTAGTAGTCAGGTGATCATCTGTCCAGGGCAGCAGGACTCTTGCACTATAGGGATAGGTGCCTGGACCACACTAGCCACAATGTCTCTCTAGCTTATGTTTTTTTTTTTTTCACAGATAATAAATGTGCTGAGAAAGAAAATCAAGAAATAGCCTTGGAAAAAATAGATGATATCCATGATGTGATGGTAGGTCCTGTAGCCTGGTGTCGGGGTGTGCTATGACCTTGCCAAGGCAAAGCCCACTGGACAGAACTGAAGAGAGACACTCTGTTGGGGGGTCATGGGCCTTGGGGCATCTGGCTTCCATATATTCTGGCTTCTAACTCCTGCTACACTGATTGGCACCAGTAAGGCCTACATGAGTGTGGACTACCAAGGGATGCTGAATACTGGGCTGGGAGGGTTGGTAGCTTGGTCCACACACTGCAGGATGGGGAGATGGGACAAAGCCAATGAGCAGATGGGGTCGCTAATAATATAGTAGTTGCACTCCAGTCACCACTGCCCTAGCTCCTCTGCAACTCTCCAACAGCCTTCCCCATAAAAAAGACAAAAGCATTAACCACAAAATGGAGGGAGGTTTTTGCCATACATGTAATTTAAAAGATCAGATATCCAGAATATATATGTATGAGACTTCAAAAATCAGTACTAAAAAGGTAATAGAAAAATGAGCAAAGACTTGGCTCATGAGTGGCCATTGCACATGATGAATTTAATTCCATTCCCATAGCCAGCACATGCCCTGTTTTAATCTAGTCTGTGCTGCTGAAAGGGACTGGACCCCTCCCCTGCTCTGTGCTATGGGAAGAAGCTGTCCTCCAGGGGCTCTGGGAATGAACCTTCTCTGGACTGAGCTCCCAGGCCACAGAGCATCATGGTCACCTCAGGTCAGCATCCCTGAGTCCAACATAGACACCAAGGTGGGAATAACACAGATATACCCTCAGCTCCCAGTTAGGAGAGGCAGCTAACTTCTGGGGAGCAGAAACCCTGTGTGGCTGATTGCTTGCATGCTAGCACACATGGCCTTCACATCCTGT
This sequence comes from Jaculus jaculus, assembly GCF_020740685.1. NCBI lineage: Eukaryota > Metazoa > Chordata > Mammalia > Rodentia > Dipodidae > Jaculus > Jaculus jaculus. The sequence continues at coordinate 166,410,612 of NC_059107.1, read as the reverse complement.
ACTGCATGTACTGCAGCCCAGCTGGAACCCTCCGTCATAACCATCACAGTGCCATTTAATGTCTAGCTATGCCCCAGCTGCCCAGAGGAAGTGGCCCTTGAATTCTGGGTATTGATAGAGGGTTCTTCTTACCAGTCTAGGTTGGTAAAGAATGAGATGCCATACCTTCTCTGGACTATCAAGAGGGACGTTGTGGATTATCACAGCCTGACCTGTGACCAGATGCTAAACCACTATGGGAAGACAGCATCCTTCACCACCAAGGTGGATGGGAAGGCTTGGGGCTTGGTTGGAGTGGGCAGGACAGTGCCAAAGTCTGATCCTGTGGAGCCATTGGAAGCCCCAGGGGTCTGGTCCACCCTAGGACTCCCCCCACTTCCTGCTAGCCTGTCACTCATCACCTCTTCCACTTGCCCAAAACCCCAGTGCATCCCGGTACCCCTTACTCTGTGTCTGTAGATAGTCCCAGGACCACAGAAAGCCCCTCCTCAGGGCACACAGACCCAAGCAAAGATTGGTCCCAAGTGGACCTCACTTTGTGGGTGAGATGGGGTGGGCTGCCCACCAAGGCCCCTGACATACTACTATCTCTGGAGATCGGACTGTGTGTAAACATGAGGAGCCTGCCATGGTACGTCCAAGCGAACCCCAACTCCTTCTTTCCACGATGCTATGGCCTCTGCACTGAAAGTGAAAAGCAGGAGTTCTTGGGTGAGTGATCAGTGGCCTCCTGGAGCCTGAGATTTCACACTTCCTTGGGGCCAGGACCACCAGGCAAGGACCACTGGTCCACCTAGCAAAGTCCAATTCATAAACCTTCATGGGCAATATTGGAAAGGTGGTAGGGACTGAGAAGCTAGGTATTTAGGCCACAGCTCTGAGGTACAAGGTAATGCCTTGGGCAGCAACATGGTTCAAAGCAGCTCTGTCCATCCCCTATCTCATGGAGTTGTGTGGACCTCTGTTCAGAACCAGAGCTGAGCTTCAATCCTGGGTCCACAACATACTCTGCTTCTATGCTGGGAAAATATAGACAAGACCCAGGGCAAACAAAGGCTCATTGCTCCCAGGGTTGAGAGTGTCCAGAGAGGCTCCTGAGATGACTCAGAAGGTCCTGGCACTATAACAAGGGGATTTCTGGGAAGATCGATATAAGACAGATTGTAGGGTAGTAACTTCAGGAACGGAAACTAGAAGACAGTAGTTGGAACAAGGAGCTTGGCAGGGGACAGGTGAGTGAAAAGCTAGGGCGATGGGTGGAAGTGAGGCCACTGCAGGACAAGGACACCCACTGTGGGTGGCAGGGAAATCCATGTGGCATGCCCTGGTGCCTCTCCGTTTTGGGTGTGCAATGGGAGTGAGGACTTGGTGTCCTTCCAGACGATTTCCGGCGCACAGTGGCTTCCAGCATCCTCAAGTGGGTCGTCAGTCACCAGAAGTACAACAAAAATGTGATCAAGAGCAGGAAGGAGGAGGCCAAGAATGAGGAAGCCAGAAATGGAGACCCCAGCCCCAAGAAAGGTGCACACCCATGGGATGGAGCCTCTGTGACTGATGGAGCAGGCTGGACACTGTCACTTTGGGGGTCCAACAGCCCTAGAGAGGAGGCACCCGCACATCTGACTCATCTCTAATTCTCACAACAAATGCATTTCCTATTTTGACTATGGACTGACACTTCATAGTTGTCCTATTTGTGCACTGTTCTTGGTATCAAGCTTTGTCATCCCATGACCACAATAACATCCTGTCCCCCAGGTGCAAATCTGTAGAAGAGAACCACCACAGTGACATTCCTTTGTGGTATAGGAACACAATCAGGTCACCTGGTTTTAAGTTTTTATAGGTCACCTTAATAAAATTATTGTTCAGACCAGATTAACAGAATTAAGCAGAGTGTACATGGGTTTCCTCTTCACTCCATCCCTACACACTTCACTATCAACATTTCCACCCTAGTGGTACATTCACATAACTGTTAAAAAGTAAGCCTCAGGGCTGGCAAGAATGCTTAATGGTTAAGGCACTTGCCTGCAAAGCCTAAGGACTCATGTTCAGCTCTCCAGGTCCCACATAAGCCAGATGCACAGTGACACAAGCACACAGGGTCACACATGCGTTCAAGGGGGCACATGGGTCTGGAGTTTGATTGCAGTGGCTGGAGGCCCTGGCACGCTAATTCTCTCTCTCTCTCTCTCTCGTTAAAAATAACAAAAAGAGTAAACCGTGATGTGTTAATTTTTTTAATTTATTGTTTTTTTAATTAAAAAGTTTTACATATAGATCCCTTCCTCTCACCTCAATTCTTCAGTGGGGTTATTGGTATTCACTGTGGGGACCAAGAGGCCTCAGTCTCTGCAGGGATGGGGAAACATGGTGTTTCAGGCTATTCCCACCCACTGACTGATGTGTTAACATTATTTTATATATATATTTATTTAAGAGTGACAGAGAGAAAGAGGCAGATAGAGAGAGAGAGAGAATGGGCGCGCCAGGGCTTCCAGCCACTGCAAACGAACTCCAGATGCGTGTGCCCCCTTGTGCATCTGGCTAACGTGGGTCCTGGGGAATCGAGCCTTGAACCGGGGTCCTTAGGCTTCACAGGCAAGTGCTTAACCGCTCAGCCATCTCTCCAGCCCCTTTTTAAAATATATGTGTGTGTGTGTGTGTGTGTGTGTGTGTGTGTGTTAACATTTTAAAGAGTGGGGCTGGGCAGATAGAGCAGTGGATAAAGCACTTGCTGCACATGTGTGGGGACTGGGGTTCAGACGCCTAGCACCCTCAAAAATGCTAGGAGGGGGCTGGAGAGATGGCTTAGCGGTTAAGCGCTTGCCTGTGAAGCCTAAGGACCCCGGTTCGAGGCTCGGTTCCCCAGGTCCCACGTTAGCCAGATGCACAAGGGGGCGCACGCGTCTGGAGTTCGTTTGCAGAGGCTGGAAGCCCTGGCGCGCCCATTCTCTCTCTCTCCCTCTATCAGTCTTTCTCTCTGTGTGTGTGTCGCTCTCAAAAAAAAAAAAAAAAAAATGCTAGGAGGGCATAGCAGTCCACCTGTAATCACACACTCAGGAGGCAGAGACATGATCCCCAGGGAAAGCTAACTTGCTAGACTAGCAGAATTGGTGAGTCCTGGGTTTAAGAGAGAGACCCTGACTCAGTAAATAAGGCAGAGAGCAATTAGAAAAGACATGTAACACCCACTGTGGGTCTCCATACACGTGCACACATGTACACACATGTGAACCTGCAAACATGCGCATCGCACACATATATACATATAAATAAACAAATACATAAATTTAAAGAGTGCCTTTGAGCAAAGAGTGGCTGGTGAATCAAACAGCTCCAGGCTATAAGTAGGGCTTGTGTAGGGTGGGTATGGATGCACAACCAAAGCGTCTTTGTCCTGATTTAAAGTTGGACTGTCTGAGTGGGGAGACATAAAGATATAACTGAGGCCCACTGGCTAATTATGGTTAGTGGAGCTCATCCCTTGCAACCCCTGGCCCTTTTTAAAAAACTGATTTATTTATTTATTTATTTGAAAGAGAGAAAAAGGCAGAGGCGGGGGAGGGGAGGAAAGAATGGGCACACCAGGGCCTCCAGCCACTGCAAATGAATTCTAGATGCATGTGCCACCTTGTGCATCTGGCTTACGTGGGTCCTGGAGAGTCGAACCAGGATCCTTTGGCTTTACAGGAAAACGCCTTAACAGTTAAGCCATCTCTCCAGACCTCTCTTGGCCCTTTGTTATCTCTGTGGTTCAGCCTTCTTCAGAACACCATAGTGAGAATCTTACAGTACATACCCACTTTCAAATTAGGTTGTTCTAATTTTTTTGTTAAGTTTTAAAAGTTCTTTGTAAATTCTGGATAGCACCACTTTATCAGATGTTTCAAATATCTTCTCTTAGTCTCTGGCTTGTCTTACTCCCTCAGCAATAACTTTCACACAGTAGGCATTTTTAATTTTTGTTCTGTTCCATTGTCAAATATAAATTGGCCATATTTATGTGGGTCTTTTATGGATTCTATTCTGTTCCATAAATCTGGCTGTGTCTTATATACCAGCTCTGTCTTGATTGCTGTAGATGTATGTCTTAAATCCTTTAATTTTGTTCTTCTCCCTGCTGTATAGAAAGTAATTGTTGTCAGGCATGGTGGCACACACTTTTAATCCCAACACTCCAAAGGCAGAGGTAAGAGGATTGCTATGAGTTTGAGGCCAACCTGGGACTACAGAGTGAGTTCCAGGTCGACCTGGGCTAGAGCAAGACTCTACCTTAAAAAAAAAAAAAAAAGAAAGAAAGAAAGAAAAAGAAAGAGGGCTAGAGAGATGGCTTAGTGGTTAAGCACTTACCTGTGAAGCTTAAGGACCCCAGTTTGAGGCTCTATTCCCCAGGATTCGCATTAGCCAGATGCACAAGGGTTGCACGTATTTGGAGTTTGTTTGCAGTGGCTGGAGGCCCTTGCATGCCCATTCTCTCTCTCTGCCTCTTTCTGTCTGTTGCTCTCAAATAAATAAATAAGAATAAACAAAAAAAAGAAAGAAGAAAGAAGATGATTGTTTACTACTTCCAGAACTGTTTTTGTTTGTTTGTTAATTTTTTTTTGGATTTTCTACATATACAATCATATCATCTGTGAGGATAATTTTGTTCCTTCCCAATCTCTGAATCTTTTATTTCCTTTGTTGTTTTATTACATTTGTTAGGATGTACAGTAAGTATATTGTTGAAAATCAGTAGTGAAAAGGGATCTATAGTAATGTTCACTCTTTCACCTCTGATATTAGCAATTTGTGTCTTTATTTTTTTTAGCCTGGATAGAGACATTAATTATATTGCTCCTTGCAAAGAACTAGATTTTGGGTTCATTGTTTTTTTTTTTTTCATTCTTTTCTTATTTTTACTTTCATCAATTTATCCCTAATTTTTATTATTTTTTATTTTCCTTATTTTAGGTTTGCTTTTCTTTTCTTTTTCTGCCTTTTTAGCTTAAATCATTACATTTTAGTCATTTTACTTTCTAATATTCAGTGTTGTGAATATCCTTTTAAGCCTTGCTTTGGTGTCATCCCAAAAATTGTGAAAAATTATATTTTCAGGGCTGGCGAGATGGCTTAATGGTTAAGGCACTTGCCTGCCAAGCCTAAGGACCCATGATTGACTCTCCAGATCCCAGTAAGCCAGATGCACAAAGGTGAGGCAAGTGCAAGGTCACACATGCCCACTAGGTGGCACAAGCGCCTGGTGTTCAATATCAGTGGCTGAGGCCCTGGTGTGCCAATTCTCTCTCTCTCTCTCTCTCTCAAAAAAAAGCAAAATTTAAAAATTTGTATTTTCATTTTCATTTAGTTCAAAGTCTTTTTAAATTTACCTTGAGGCTCTTTCACTGTCTTGTGAACTATTATAGAACTGTATTGTTTAATCTCTGAGTACTTTGGGATTTTCTGCTTATTTTCCTTTTATTGATTTCTAATTTAATTCCAGTGCAGTTTGAGAGAAGACAGTGTATGATTTCTATTCTTTTAAGTTTGTTGATGTGTGTCTATGTCCAGACTGTGATCTCTCTTGATAAATGTTCCATGTGAATTTGAGAAGCATGTACATGGTGCTGTTTCTGGGTGAATGTCTGGGTGAATAAAGTTTTAAGTTAGGTGGAGTTCTTGAGTTACTGTCTTTACTGATTTTTCTGTCTCTTGGATCTGACCCTTTCCTCTATCTCCCTCTCCCTTTCCCCTCCTTTTTCTCCTCCCTCCATGTCTTCCTTCCTTTTCTCCTCTCTCTTTCCTTCCCTTCTCCCTTCCTCCCTCTCTCTTCATCTTTCCCTCCCTTTATTTTCCCTTCCTTTCCTCTCTTTTCCTTTCCTTTCTCCCTTCCTTTGTCCTCTTTCCCTCATCTTTCCCTCTCTTCTATCCTTTTCTTTTTCCTTTTCCTTGTAGTTCTAGAATTGAACCCAGAACCCCACATATGCTAGGTGAATGCTCTAGTTCAGAACCATAGCATAGCTCTGTTGACATTCTGAAGCAGGGGCTCACTAAGTTTCTTAGGCTAGCCTTGAGCTGTCTCTGTGATCCAAGTAGGCCTTGAACTTGTGATCCTCATTCTTTAGCTGCCTGAACAGGTAGAATGACAGGTCTGTATCACCAGCCTATTTGGATCTCTTTCTGACACAGGCATGTTGAAGTCTGCACTTATGACAGTGGACCTATCTCAGGTTGTCCTTGAAGCTGTCAGCTTTTTTCTGTTTGAAGCTGTTGTTAGGCACATACATCTTCATGACTGATAAGCTTTTCTGAAGAAGTGACTCCATTTTCATCATATAATGTTCTTTTATCCATAATAATTTCCCTTGGTCTGAAATCTGTCTGGTTAATACAAATTTCCCACCTTGCTTTTAAAAATTTATTTTACTTGAAGTTTTTTCTTTTTTTTAAACTTTAGTTATTTGAAAGAGAAGAGAAAGAGGCACAGAGAGAGAGAGAATGGGCACACTAGGGCCTGTAGCCACTGCAAATAAACTCCGGACACATGTGCCACCTTGTGCATCTGGCTTACGTGGGTCTTGGGGAATTGAACCTGGATCCTTTGGCTTTTCAGGCAAACACATTAACCACTAAGCCATTTCTCTAGCCCCCACCTTGCTTTTTTAAATTTTTTTTATTCATTTTTATTTATTTATTTGAAAGTGACAGAGAGAGAAAGAGGGAGATAGAGAGAGAGAGAGTGGGCACGCCAGGGCCTCCAGCCACTGCAAATGAACTCCAGATGTGCGTGCCGCCTTGTGCATCTGGCTTATGTGGGTCCTAGGGAATTGAGCCTCGAACTGGGGTCCTTAGGCTTCACAGGCAAGCGCTTAACCACTAAGCCATCTCTCCAGCCCTAATATTTTATTTTTATTTATTTATTTGACAGAGAAAGAGGGAGAGAGAAAGAATGGGCACACTAAGGCTTCCAGCCACTGCAAACAAGCTCTAGACATGTGCACCCCCTTGTACATCTGGCTAGCGTGGGTCCTGATAAATCAAACCTGGGTCCCTAGGCTTTGCAGGCAAATGCCTTAACCGCTAAGCCATCCTTCCAGCCCTCCATTATTCACTTTTAAATAGCTAACTTATGTTTGGTGAATTTCAGCTCAGTAGAACTTACAATGTCCACTGTACTCTCTTCAGTTGCCACAGAACTCAGTGTTCTGTCTAATGTCATGGCCAGCTGGGCCTGTGTCCATCATACCATACCTCAGCACCAAGCCTCTGCCAGCACTGTGCCCTGGCTGCTTTCCACTGGTGCCATCACCTCCCTCAGCAGCCCAGGCTACAGGGAAGTTCTCAGCCTGTTGCCAACAATGTTGGAGTCAGTTGAGATTTGTCTTCAGCCTGCACCTCCTGAGACACAACAGTGTTCCTGAGTCATGGGGTCCAGAGAGGATGAGATATTATGTAAGGGTCCAGCTGCCAGGAGCCACTGAGGCCACCTCTGAATGCCCTGAGAAGCACTTGTAGCAATAGGGGTTGGTTTCACTGCAACAGGCTCATGAGACTATGGGAGGGGTCACCTACCCAGAGGGAAATGAAGCCCTAGGGCAGTGGCTGTCCAGAGGAGCCTGAGGCATGGGGGTGGAAAAGGGATGGCAGTGTGGGGGCGCAGCCATTGGGTATTGGCAAGGCATCACACTTCACTGCATGTGCTTGGGTTGCAGATCCTGAGAATGCTGACAAGCTCAAAGGCCTCTCTGGACAGCTTATAGACACAGCATGCAAGGTGTGCCAAGCCTACCTGGGGCAGCTAGAGCATGAGGACATTGACATGACAGAGACTGGTGCCGAGAACCTCTCTGAAGAGGAGTGGGACAAACTGATCCAGCAGTACTACTCCCTGGTCCAGTAAGACACCACCCCACAGCCCTTGGCCCAAGAGCCATCACCATGAACACACAGGCAGTGGCCTCAGTCTCCTTAAGTGGTGTAGTTAGCCTTTGGGTATCGAAGAAACTGCCTAGGTGTTAAAGTGTCTTTCTGGATGTCAGGGACACCTGCCTGGATGTTGAGGGCCTGTCTGGGTGTTGATGGCACTTACTTAGGGGTTGGAATGCATGTCTGAGTGTCTATCTGGGTATTTGGGTGCCTATCTAATTTTTAGGTACCTATGTGGGGTTGGAATGATTGCCTGGTATTGGGCTGCCTTATGGGTATGAATGTTGGGGCACCTATCTGGGTACCATGAATGTCTGATGGCTGTTGGGGTGCCCAGACCTTCTGCTGCCTATCCAACAAGGTCCCTATTGGCTGTTGAGATGACAACAGCTCCTGAAGCTGCCTTTAGGGGTAACATTACCTTTTGTATACCAATCCAGCCCCTTTCATGTTTGATAGCACTTGGACCCAAAATAGCACTAGTAGGTTTGTCACATTCACACCCTGGCCACCTGGCTGGCTCTCGGTAGTGGGCAAGGCTAACAGAAGTGTTGTCCATGCCTCTGGACCATCTATGATGCCAGTCAACCCTCATTGTTCTGAGGTCCTGCTATCCTTCCTTATGACTTGTCACCCTTTAGCATGGCCACCAGCAAGAGGACTGGGGTTGAGGTTGCTCAGAACCCCAGGGATCAGAACTCAGGGAATCAAGTGCTTAGTTCAGGGTTTGCCACAGCTGCAGCCACAGCCACAGCACACCACCCTGGTTGTTTCCACTCAACAGTTCTTTCCCTCCTTTGAATTCATCACACATTTCCATCTTTCCTTTGCTTCTCCTCCCCTCCCCTCTTCCTTGCTTGCTTCTCCTCCCCTCCCCTCTTCCTTGTTTGCTTCTCTACCTCGCCCTCCCTCACCTCCTTTTGTTCCCTCCCTTCCTTTCTTGTGAGGTATTCCATAAATACAATTCCGACCAGACCGTGTATAAACATATTTGTACAGGTGGATGAAGATTCCCTATATTCACCTATAGCTGCACCCATTCATGATCATTTCCACCCCAATGGGCCCTGCTTACCCTTCCCAGACATCACCTTTCCTTTGCTTCCTGCCATTCCTGCTAGTCCATAAATAGATGCTAAACAGTGTACCCAAAAGACATCAGTGTTGTCCCCTGCATACCCTAGTGATTATTTCACTCCTGTGTTTACTAAACTACTATGTGAGGTGAGTTAAAAATCTCCAACCTCATGAGCACTTCCCACTTCTTTCTTGACTTACACACTGCTGCGGTCTGTCTTGATGTAATTTGAGTCAATACTCCAGTTCAGCCCTGCTTCTCTTCCATGACTGGACCATTCTGTCTATGAAATAGTTCTTCCATTATGTCCTACTTTTTCTTGTAATAGTGTAGCATACTAACTTTCTTAATCAGTATTTGCAAGGTATGTATCTTTTTAAACCTTCCCATCTATTGGTACCTTTATGTTTAAAGTAAGCCTCCTGGGCTGGAGAGATGGCTCAGCAGTTATGTGCTTGCCTACAAAACCTTATAGCCTGGCTTCTGTTCCCCAATACTCATGTAAAGCCAGATGTACAAAGTGACACATTCCTCTGTAGGTCTTTTGCAGTGGCTAGAGACCCTAGCATGCCCACATTCTACCTCCCTCCCTCCCTCCCTCCTCTCTGTCTCTTTGCATGAAAATAAATTTAAAAATTTTTATTTGAAAAAGTAAGACTAAGGTGCTGGAAAGATGACTTAACAGTTAAAGTGCTTGCCTGCAAAGCCTAAAGACCCGGGTTCAATTCTGGTCCCATGTAAGCCAGATATACAAGGTGGCGCATGCGTCTGGGGTTCTTTTGCAGTGGCTAAGGCCCTGGCATGCCCATTCTCTCTCTCTCTCTCAAATAAATAAAAGCATATTTTAAAAAATTTAAAGTAAGCCTCAGGGCTGGAGAGATGGCTTTATTAAGGTGCTTGCCTCTGAAGCCTAAGAACCTTGTTTTACTCTCCAGGTCCCACATAAGCCAGATGCATAAGGTGATGCAAGTGCACAAGGTTGGACATGCACACAAGATGGTGCACACGTCTGAAGTTCAATTGCAGTAGCTGGGGGCCCTGTTGTGCCAATTCTGTATCTCTCTCTGTGTCTTTCATGCTGTCTCTCTTATTAAAAAAATACCACAAATAAAGCCAGGTGTGGTGGCTCATGCCTTTAATCCCAGCACTCGGGAGGCAGAGGTAGGAGGATTGCCATGACTTCAAGGCCACTCTGAGGCTACATAGTGAATTGCAGATCAGCCTGGGCTAGAGCAAGACCCTACCTCAAAAAACAACAACAACAAAAAGTAAGTATATAAGAAGTGTATATTGTTGAGGATGTTGTTGCCCAGTGGTAGAGTACTTGCCTAGTATATATGAAGCCCTGGGTTCAGTCTAACACCATATTAAAAAATAAACAAGGTGGTTGTGGAGTTGGTTCTGTGGGTAAGAGCCCTTGCCATGCAAGTATGAGGGCTTGAGTTTGATCCCCAACACCCACATTAAAAGCCTGATGGTTTAGTGGTTAATGCACTTGTCTAGAAAGCCTAAGGACTGAGGTTCGATTCCCCAGAACCTATGTAAGCCAAATATACATGGTGGCATATGCGTTTTGATTTTGTTTGCAGTGGCTAGAGGTCCTGGTCCATCCATTCTCTCTCTCTCTCTTTCTGTCTCTCTCTCATCAGTAAATAAATAAAAAATTTAAAAAAATTTAGAAAAAGCCTGGTGTGGCCACACATGCTTGTAATCCTAATCCTCTGGTGGGGCAGAGACAGGAGAATCACCATGGCTTGCTGGTCAGCCAGCCTGACTACAAAACAGTGTGAGCCCCAGGCTCAGTGAGAGGCCCTGTCTTAAGGAAACAAAGCAACAGAGCTATCGAGGAGGACACCTGGCATGCTACTCTCGCCTCCACACACATGAGCATGGGATCCACACAGCTGCATACACACGCGTACATATGCTATGCACACACCTATCCATACATACAAAGAGTAAGTTTTAAAAGTGCTACTGCCAGCAAGAGTATATACTGATGTCCGGGCATGGTTGCACACGTCTTTAATCCCAGCACTCAGGAGGCTGAGGTAGGAGGATCACTGTGAGTTCAAGCCCACCCTGAGATTACATAGTGAATTCCAGGTCAGCCTGCACTAGAGTGAGACCCTACCTTGAAAAACCAAAAATAAATAAATAAATAAAATAAAAATAAATAAATAAATAAAAAGTAAATACTAATTATTTGGTCTTGCTTTTTGCCTATTTTCTGTTGGTTAGAATGGCATTTACACTTAGCTATTGTTGATATAGAGGGTTTAAATTATCAACTTGTCTTTTGCTTACTACTTTCTCCTATTTGATATTTGTTCCATTGTTGTTGAATTTCCTCTCCTCCTGTCTTTTGGATGAATAACTATTCCTAGTTCTGTTTATCTTCTTTGTTGTTGTTGTGTTTTTCTTTTTCTTTTCTTTTTTTTTTTTTTTTTTTTGAGGCAGGGTTCCACTCTAGCACAGGATGACTTGGAACTCACTCTGTAGCCCCAGGCTGGCCTCAAATTCATGGTGATACTCCTACCTTAGCCTTCTGAGTGCTGGGCTTAAGTGCATGTGCCATCATGCCTGGCTGTCTTCTGTTTATCTCCTATACTCCTTTTTGGCTCTATACTTATTTTATTTTATTAATTATGAACCTTACCATATGAACACATTGCATATTGGTTATATTCCCATCTGGTTATACTCTTATGTCTCCTCTCCCCTACCCTGATTCCACTGAGGGCCCTCCTCAGTGAGATTATTATTATCCACTGAGTACATTCATGACCCCACAGTGAATAGCTCTATATTCTTATATTTCTGATTTATTACAATCTCACTTAAATTTGTATTTTGCCATTTCCTAAATTTAATAACCTTAAAATAGCTTAACTCTATCTCCTCCTTCTTACCTGGTATGCTATTGCCATAGATTTGGTTTCTACATGGGTCATGAACCCCATAAGATGTGGCTCTGAGTACTGCTCTAAAAAATATGCTTTTGTATTTATGCTCAAGATTTGCTGAATTGCTCTTTCTGGGATTTTTTTGTTCCCTTCTGCAGGGCTGTAGGTCTTCTAGGATTGTTTCCATTTTCTTTGGAAAAAAAATATATTTCTTTCATGTCTTTATCTCTTCATTCTGCTACCAAAGAGTCCACACCATTTTGATTTGGCTTCACTTATGAAAGATGCCTTCACAGGGATGGGCCTGGGGCTGGTAACTATAGCAGTGCAGATTCATGATGTTACCTATTATCTTTGGATTTTGTAATTTCTATTGAGAAGTTAGGTGTAAGTCTTACTTATGAGTCTGACACATGATACTGGTCCATCTGAGGTCAACAGTTCTGTGCTTTTGCACTGACCCAGTCTCAATGTCTCTTTTATATCATTTGACTTTTCTCTTTACTCCTGGGCAAGTGTTTTTCTGCTTAAAAATTTATTTATTTATTTATTTATTAAAGACAGGGGGGAAGAGAGAGAGAGAAAGAAATAAAGAGGGAGAATGGGCATACCAGATTCTCCAGCCACTGCAAACAAACTCCAGACACATGTGCCCCCTTGTGCATCTGGCTTACATGGGACCCGGAGAATCGAACTGAGGTCCTTAGGCTTCACAGGCAAACGCCTTAACAACTAACCCATCTGCTGCTTCTTTTAATTTCTTTACTGGTTACTGTCTGCTGACCTAGTGGACAAGGAAGTATGGAGCTGCAGTTAGCAGTGTTCTCTGAAGGACTGGGGTTTCACTGACTCTGGCTGTGGTAAAAGGCTGATATCCAACCCCCAGCAGCTTAGATCTGTCTTGGAGCTCAGGGTTGCAGCTTTGGGTGAATTTGGTCCAGTTCTGGTGTCAAAGTCTTCAACATGAAAACTGTCAGAGCCCCTTCCCCAGAGACCCTATCCTATGCACTCCAAGACCTGGAGACTTTTCTGTCCCCAGCCCATCTGTCCTATCTGTACACTGGGAAGATCTGCATTTGGACCACTGCTAGAGCTAAGTTCCTTGTTCATACATCCTGTGGCTCTTCATTCCTAATTGACAACCTCTCAGGACTGGCTCTAAGTCTCTATCCAGAGAAGAACAGTCAGCACCCTTGCCTGTATTAGAAAAGGACACTTGTATCTGCCATTCCCATTACCTGTTTCTGCCTTTATTTTGTAGGTTTAATTCTATAAAGTACAATAGTCTCTCATTTTTGAGACAGGGTCTTACTGTATAGCTAATACTGGCCTAAAACTCAGTATATAGCTCAGTAAGGCCCTGAGCTCAAGATTCTCCTTCTTCAGCTTCATGAGTCTGAGAATACAGGTGTTCACCTTCACATGCAGAACATTATTTTTAATTACACATCTTCAATCAGAACTTTCACCAGTTCTCAAATAAATCTAACAATGTAATTCAGTTTACTCCCTTCCCATTCCTGACACTTTTGTTGACTTTTTTGTTTGTTTGTTTTTTTAAGATTATTTATTTATTTGAGACACACACACACAGAGAGAAAATAGGCACTCCAGGGCCTCTAGCCACTGCAAGTGAACTCCAGATGCATGTGTACCTTGTACATCTGGCTTACATGGGTCCTGAGGAATCAAACCTGGGTCCTTTGGCTTCACAGGCATGTATCTTAACTGCTAAGCCATCTCTCTAGCCTTTTTTGTTTGTTTTTCAAGGTAGGATCTCACTCTAGCCCAAGCTTGCCTGGAATTCACTATGTAATCTCATGCTGGCCTTGAACTCATGGTAATCCTTTTACCTCTGTCTCCTGAGTGCTGGGATTGAAGGTGTGTACCACCATGCACAGCTTGCTGACTTAAAAAAAAAGTTGATTGGAAACTTTATGAACATACTGCAACTTGATCATATTCCCATTAGGTTATACTCTTTTGTCCCCTTTCCTCTGCCCGCTCCACTTATGGCCATCCTCAGTGAGGTACTGGTAATCACTGTAGGATCATGAATGCACTAGTTGGTTCCTATGGGAAAGTGCCTCACAGTATACTTTCCCAACCTGTGGCTCTCACATTCTTGTTTTAAAAACATTTTTTATTTTTATTTATTCATTAGAGAGAGATAGAGAAAAGGAGACAGATAGATCGAGAGAATTGTTGTGCCAGGGCCTCCAGCCACTGCAAACAAGCTCCAGATGCATGTGCCACCTTATGTATCAGGCTTATGTGGGTCCTAGGAATTGAACCTGGGTCCTTTGGCTTTGCAGACAAGTGCCTTAACCTCTAAGCCATCTCCCTAGCCCATATTCTTTATTTTATTTTACAGAGGTTGTAGTCTTATGTCCCCTCCCTCTCCCCTTCCCCAATTCCACTTTCCCTGAGGGCTTTCCTGAGTAGGGTTATTGGTATTCACTGTTAGATAAATAAAGTCTCAGTCAGTCTTTGGTTGTGGGAGAGGGACACACAACTGTGCCTAAGGATATTTCTACCCACCCTGTGGTTCTTACAATCTTCCTGTCCCCTCTTTCACAATGGTCCCTGAGCCTTGGTGGGTTAACAGTCTGGTTTAATGTTGAGTTCTCTGTAGCCTCTGGGTTTCTGACTTGATATGTTTTTATTGCCCACAGTATCTGCTGCCTTTCCTTAAAACTGGTTGTCAGGCTAGCAGTGTGAGCAATACTCATGTTGCTGCTTCCTGTGTAATTTCTCTTATGGTAGGCAGTTGATTATGCTTTTTTGTCAGATTGATGGATCTTGAATCTCCTGACTTTTCTCTTCTATCTGTAAAATTCTACAACCAAGAGTGAGAGCAGGTTGGATTAAAAGGGGGTATGCATAGTTATTTGAGAGTTTTTGATGTGTAATCCCACTCTTCTTATTGAGGAGCAATGGGTGCTTCTCTCGGGAGTCTATGAGTTTCCTGGCCATGAGATTCTGACTTGGTTTACAGTACCAGATATGAATTCTCCCCCACTGAGTAGGCTTCATGTCCAATCAGAGAACAGTTGGTTACTCGCAAAGGCTGTATGCCACTATTGCACAAGTGTGTATTTCTTGTCCATAGCTTGCAGGATCCCCCGCTTATTCACATTGTTGGTGACTATTTTTCCACAGAAGCTCCCATAGTGTTTTCCAACACTATGAAGACTATCCGTAAGGGAACTGGTTTCCCTCTCTATTCCAGCATAGTATTTCATTGACCCATAACTGTAGTCTGTGATGTCTTCAGCAATAGGGTCTTGCCTTTTAGCTCTGATAGGTAATCAAATATTATTTTTAAAGGCCTGCATTGTTTTGGGGACTTTATGAGTCTCCCTGGCCAACAGCTCACTGTGGGAGCTAACTTAATTCTGGGCCTGGGATTAGCCAGCTTGAGCCCATCCATTTCCTGGCATGTTTGTGACTTGTCTCCCTCTACCCTTGTTTTAAAAGGCAAATGACTATTTTCTCTTGCTTTAAACAATTACTTTTACTTTTAAATATATTTATTTATTTCCTAGCACAGAGAGGGAGAGTATGTAAGTGAGGGGGTACACCAGGACCTCTTGCCTCTGTAAGCAGACTCCAGTTGCATGTGCCACTTTGTATATCTAGTTTTACATGAGTACTGGGGAATTGAACCCAGAAACCAAGCACCCTTAACCAATTAGCTATTTCCCCAATCCCATTTACTTTTATTTTTGTACACATCAACCCTTTCAAGGGCTCTCAACCATCCCAGCAGTTCCATGACTACATCTAGTACTATTTTCTTTAATCCTATAATCCTGACAAACAATATTTTTCCAGTGACAGTCTGTTTGTTTGTTTGTTTGTTTGTTTTAGTCTCAAAAAGCCTAAGAACTGGAACTGAGAAAATGTCTCAATGGATAAAGTACTTGCTATGCAAATATGAACATCAAAGATCAGATCCCCCAACTCCCACATAAGTGCCAGGCTGGTGAGATGGCCCACTTATAACCTTATTTAGTATTCAGGAAGTGGAGACAGGTATCTCTGGGGCAAGCTGCCTAACTAGACTAGCCAAATCAGCAAGGCCTAGGTCCAAGTGACACACTCTATCTCACTAAATAAAGTGAGGAGCAGGGCTGGAGAGATGGCTTAGCAGTTAAGCGCTTGCTTGTGAAGCCTAAGGACCCCAGTTCAAGACTCAATTCTCCAGGACCCACGTTAGCCAGATGCACAAGGGGACACACGCATCTGGAGTTCGTTTGCAGTGGCTGGAGGCCCTGGCATGCTCATTCTCTCCCTTTCTTTTTATCTGCCTCTGTCTGTCACTTTCAAATAAACAAATAAAAATAAACAAAAAAAATTTTATAAAGTGGAGAGCAATTGAGGACAATACCTAACATCAGCCTCTGGCCTCCCTGCAGATACACACACATGTGTACATACATACACCCACATACATAGGAACATATCATATGCAAGCATGAGGGCATGAGAGGGTCTGAGACTACCTGATTTTTTTTTGTTGTTGTTGTTGTTTTTCAAGGTAGGGTCTCATTCTAGCCTCAGGATGACCTGGAATTCACAGTATGGTCTTAGGATGGCTTTGAACTCATGATGATCCTCCTACCTCTGCCTCCCAAGTGCTGGGTTAAAGGTATGAGCCACCATGCCTAGCATGATTTATTCCCTAGAACCTGCATAAGGCCTAGGCATGACCATGCTTGTTTGTAACCCCAGTCTTGCACTGGGTATGGGGGCAGGGTAGTAGAGACTAAAAAATCACCAGGAATTTCTGACTGAAAAAAAGAATGGCAAAAACAGCAACTCTGAGTTGGGTGAAAGACTCTGTCTCAAGGAAATAGGCAGATAAGAAAAAAGAGGGCACCCAATATTCTCCTCTAGCCTCATCACACGTGTGCATAGAACATGTACCCATCACACACACTTGCACACACTATGCACAACACCACCCAGACTCTGAACACACAAATGAGCACATTTTTTTAAAGCCTAAAATTTATCTTTTTTGTTTGTTTGTTTGTTTTTTGTTTTTCGAGGTAGGGTCTCACTCTGGCTCAGGCTGACCTGGAATTCACTATGTAGTCTCAGGGTGGCCTCGAACTCTCGGCGATCCTCCTACCTCTGCCTCCCGAGTGCTGGGATTAAAGGCGTGCGCCACCACGCCCGGCTAAAATTTATCATTTTTGAAAGGTATGTTCTCTGGAACAAAATTCTCAATTTGTAAAGGGTTTTCTTTCACTGCTGTACTGTGTACTTTAAGATGTCACTTCAAGTTGGACATGGTGGTGCATGCCTTTAGTCCCAGCATTTGGAAGTCAGAGGTAAGAGGATCTCTGTGAGTTTGAGGTGAGCCTGAGAATACATAGTGAATTGCAGGTCAGCTTGAGCTAGAGTGAGATCCTACCTCAAAAAAAAAAAAAAAAAAAAAAAAAAAAAGTCACTTCATTGTCTTTTAGCTCCCATAGTTTTGCTTAGAAATTTTCTGCAGATATTATTTTGGGGATTTTTTTTTGTTTTTAAAATATTTTTATTTATGTATTTGAAAGAGAGAAAGAGGCAGAGAGAGAGAATGGATGTGCTAGGGTCTCTAGCCACTGCATACAAACTCCATATGCATGCACCACCTTGTGCATGCAGATATTATTTTTGTTCCCATGGAAGGAGGTAATACCTTTTTATCAGGAGCTTTAAGATTTTGTCTTTGATATTTAGGAGGTTCCTTATAATATTTCTAGGAGTGTTTTGTTTATATTTATCATTGTTGGGTTTGTATGACATGTTTTAGCTGTGACCTGACATTTTCCCTCAAATTTGAATTTCCTACACATGTTGATTTTGCTTCTTTATCTCCTTCTCCTCTTCTTCTGGGACTCCAAGTACACGTGTGTTACAAGAGTTCTTCTGATGCACTGTCCCATTGGTCTGTCTAACTAACACTAACACTGCACTGTTTCAGTCACAGTGTCTTTCATTTTGCACTCATCAAAGAAGTCCATTCTATTCTCTCCTCCTTTGCAGGAATTTTCTACATGTTTTCATATATGAGTTGTGGTAGGTATAGATCCCTCCTAATGATGTTCATCTTTCCATGTTTATTAGTCAGTAATCATATCAAAAGAATTGATAAAATGTATTTTATTGGCTTAAGAATTACATTTTTCAAAAAGCACCATAAAGAAAATGAAAAGACACACCAGAAATAAACAAAGTGAAAACAGGAGCTGGGGCAAGGGTCAGGTGGCAGAACAGTTGCCTGGCATACACAAACCTGGGTTTGCCAAGCGTGGTGACACATGCTGGTAATCCCAGTGCTCAAGAGGCAGAGGTAGGAGGGCCATCGTGAGTTCAAGGCCACCCTGAGAATACATAGTGAGTTCCAGGTCAGCCTGGGTTAGAGTGAGAACCTACCTCGAAAAACCAAACCAAAACAAAACAAAACAAAAAAACAAGCAAACAAAAAACCCACCTGGCTTCAGTTCCCAGTAAACAAACCAGGCCTCTAGTGATGCATACCTATCATCCCAGATATTAGGTAGGAGGTGGAGGCAGGAGAATCATAAGTTCAAGGTCATCCTTGGCTATATAGTAAGTTTGAGGCCAGCCTGAGATACATGAGAACATGTCTCAAAAAGAAAAGGGCCGGGCATGGTGGCGCACACCTTTAATCCCAGCACTCAGGAGGCAGAGGTAGGAGAATCGCCTGTGAGTTCAAGGCCACCCTGAGACTCCATAGTGAATTCCAGGTCAGCCTGGGCTAGAGTGAGACCCTACCTCAAAAAACCAAAAAAAGAAAAAAAAAAGAAGAGGAAGCCAGGCCTGGTGGTGCACACGTTTAATCACAGCACTCAAGAGGCAGAGGTAGGATGATCGCCATGAGTTCAAGGCCACCCTGAGAATACATAGTGAATTCCAGGTCAGCCTGAGCTAGAGTGAAACACTACCTTGAAAAACCAAAGAAAAAAAAGAAGAGGAGGAGGAGAAGAAGGAGGGAGAGGAAGGACAGGACAAGGAAGAAGAAAAGTTGTTGAAGTTGGAACAGGCATTCCTTAAAAGAATAATCCAGGAGTCTAATCAGATTCTGTATGTTTCCAGCATCGTGTTTCACCAGAATGCAGGTTAAAACTGTAGTGGGTCCCATGTCAACACCTATGATCCCAGAACTCAGTAGCCTGAGTCAGGAGGATCTTAAGCTCAAGGCCAGCCTGGGTTACACAATGAGACTCTATTTCAAAAGCTGAAGAAGGAAAAATGAAAAGCAAAAATCACTCATAATGGGGGAGCTCTTTTTATTTATCTATTTATGACTTGTTTATTTATTTATTTTGGAGAGAGAGGCAGAGAGAGAATGGGCATGCCAGGGCCTCCAGCCACTGCAAATGAACTCCAGATACATGCGCCCCCTTGTGCATCTGGTTTATGTGGGTCCTGGGGAATTGAACCTAGGTCCTTTGACTTTGCAGACAAGGGCCTTAACTGCTAAACTATCTCCCCAGTCACAATGGGGGAGTTGTATACACCCATAAGATGAATAAGTTAAAGACCCAAACACCAGTCTCCCACATGCCACTAGTGGGCATGCAGAATGGCACCGTGCTTTGGAAAAGCAAACATCTATATGTCCTATGACCTGGCTATTCCATCACTAGGAGTTTATCCAATAGAAATGGAGATATAGGGCTGGAGAGATTGTTTAGTCGTTAAAGCACTTGCCTGTGGAGCCTAAGGACCCAGGTTCTAGTCCCAGTACCCATATAAGACAGAGGCGCAAGGTAACATATGTGTCTGGAGTTTGTTTGCAGTGGTTAGAGGCCCTGGCACATCCATTTGCGCTCTCTCTCTCTCTCTCTCTCTCGCTCTCTCTCTCTCTCTCTCTCTCTCACACACACACACACACACACACACAAATAAATAAAAATAAAATATTTTTAAATGGAGATATGTCCTCAAAAAGACTTCATGCAAGACAGTCCTGACAACCTCTATCTGCATTAGAGAATTTGCTGAGTATGACACAACTATGAACAAATTCCACAGCTGTCCTTCCAAGAGACATCACTTAAAAGGATGTGTGTGAGTCCATGAGCACAAAGTTCAAGAAAGACAGAGCTTGGCCCATGGTAGAATGGCAACAATTATATGCAATACACTGGGATAGGAGACGAAGGAACCTTCTGAGAAACAAAGTTTATATCTTGACCTGGTGGCAATGACACAAGAGGGCTGGGAAATGGCTCAGTGGATAAAGTGCTAGCCACAGAAATGTGAGGCATTGAGATTGGAAACTCTGAACTCACATAAAGCTAGATATGGTTGCATGGACATCTTTAATTCCTGTACTTCTATGGTGAGATGTGAAGCACAGACAGGTGAACTCTTCCAAAGCTCACAGGCCAGCTATCCTGGTATACACAACAGGAAACTTTCTCAAACAAGGTTTCAAAGTGAGGTCCAATATCTGAGGTTGTCCTCTGACCTTCATGTGTGCTATGACACACATGAGCCTGCAGTCACACACGGACAAACACACCACAAGATACACATGAGCAAAAATTGTCAGACTATACTTTTTTTTTTTAGTATGGCTTTATACACTAGCCACATTTCTTTAGATAACTATAAAAAAATTCTAGGCATCACCACGGGGTGGCAGGATTGGGCTCCAGTATGACATGTAACAATCTGTCAGGAGGGTTAGCAGGTCCCATGGCACTTCTGCAATGACTGCCTGCATAGATTTTCTGCTGCCCACTTAAAGCCTGAAGGAGTGGAATTTGGTCCTTATTAAGGCTTACAGGTTCCTACACAGATACCCTTGCTTAAGGATGCAGTAAGCCATGGGGCTGTGCCCCTCTCTTACCATAGTCCTTGTGGGGACCCAGTTTGTTCTCTGATGAGCATGGACATGCCCAGAACCTGATCTCCTTTGGTTCCTGAGACTTTGCCAGGTTCCTGCCCCAACTTAGCTGTCTTGTCAACAGATCTCACAGCCTCCAGCCTCTTGCTCTGAAACAGAGGTAAATGTGAGTAACATGGCCACAGTAATATGTGAGCCTAGTGCTACCTCCAGATGTCTTCCAGACCTTTGGGGGCTGCAGTGTCCTGGAAAGTTGAATAATGTGTGACATTTACTGAGAAGGTTCACACCCTTCGATCAAGGAAGTGGGCTCCGCTTGCTGTTTGACTAGTGTGGGCAGGGCCACCAGTCCATCCTATTCCCAGCAAGGGATAGGTTGGCATCATGGATAGCTCTGCTCTCTTGAACCTCTGAGCACAAAACTGCAGTGTCAAGGTCCTCATTTGCATAGCCAGGGAATCCTACCTTCACTTTCTGCCCTTCTCTGCAAACAGCTGAACAGAACATAAATGTCACCTATCTGGAACCCCTTACTCCCACATTCAGGGCCCCTGAGGTATGGCTAGCAGCCACAGACCCTGAGCAGACTTTGACTTCTCCATCACATGGGAATCTGCCTTCACATGGGGGTCACAATGAACATGGAAGTGGTTGCGGGTGCCAAGGTGAATGGTCCTTCCCCAGCTGGTGGTAAGGCACTATCTAGTTCTAACAGCCATCCAAATAGTCCTAGTGACCAGCTGCCTTTGTTTCCGGAGAAGGTGACTTCCTAAGGCAAGCACATTGCTGCTACAACTCTACAAAGCCACCAACAAGTCTTGAGGGTCAGGTTGACATTCAGGTTCATAGAACATTAAGTGTACTGCTGATGCGGGACAGATCTGCATGGCAGTTCGGCTTCCAGTGGAAGGACCTTTCTGGCACTGCTAATGACCCTCTTTGACACAAGGACCCACCTTTTCCCTGTGGCTTTCAGTGGTCCAGCACAGTGTCCTTGGGGTTCACACACAGTCCAGGTCCACATATCAGGGGCCACATTTCTCAACATGCCCCTTCCAGGTGTAGCTTCACAAGACTCCAGATTTTCTTGATTGGTAGAACATCCTAGCCTGCTCATAACCACATTCTACTGGTGGTCTGCTGGTGTCTGGGGGCTGAGCACCATCTCTCACAACCTCATGCCTTTTCTGGATCTTGCTTTTTAGTGGTAATGCTGTCATCTCTGATACAAGAAGTTACTTACCTCAGTGTCAGGCTCTGCTGAACAAAATCACCTCTATTAATCCTCAGACGGAGATTGACGGGATTCGGAACATCTGGATCATAAAGCCAGCAGCCAAGTCCCGGGGCCGAGGTGAGTTCCCTGGGTGAGGATGCTCCCCTGGGCCAAGGTGAATTCCCTGAGTAAGGGTGCTCTCCAGGACCTAAATAAGTGAGTTCCCTGGGAGGGTGCTCCCTGTAGCACAAGTCACTAAGCTTGACAGCCACATGTTCTGTGCAAGAGCGAAATGCAATCTCTATGCATGCAGCTGTGCAGGGGAGGGTGCCAGAATTGGCCAGGGGCTCAAGACACACGGGTGACCAAGTTGTGCTAAAGCGGGTGTCTTCCTGGGACCTGTCCCATCACAATATTATTTGAGCTTGCTAATTTTTCTGTTATGTTTTGTTTTGTTTTGTTTTTCGTTTTTCCAGGTAAGGTCTCACTCTAGCCCAGGCTAACTTTGAATTCACTATGTAGTCTCAGGGTGGCCTCAGACTAATCATGATCATCCTACCTCTGCCTCCTGAGTGTTAGGACTAAAGATGTGCATCACCACACCCAGCGAGTTTCCTAGTTTTGCTTGAATTTATTTATTTATATTTATTAGTTAAACATCCCTGGGCCTAAGGAGATGGCTCAGCAAGTAAGAGCACTTGCTGAGCAAGCATAGGACCTGAGTTTGATTCCTAACATCTGCATAAAAAGTTAGGTATGACCCAAAAAGCAACATAGTGCTGAGAAGAAGGGATGGAGGTGTGTCCAGCAATGAAACATCTCACACCCACCAAGGCTCAGGGTCCATTGCAGAAGAAGTGGCAGAAAGAACATAAGAGCCAAAGGAAGGGTACCACTCCTTACATACAACTGTCCATACAGAACTCGGCCTCGATTTCCAAGACTTCACGGTGCCTAGCAATACCTACACAAGACCCTGATAATAGGAGAAAAAGATGATGACATCAAATTAAAAGAGAGAGTAATGGAGAGAGGGAAGGGAAATGGCAGAGAGCAGAATTATGAAGGAGAAAGTGGGGGAGGGGAGGGGTGGGAAATACCATGGTTGGTTGTCTGTAAGTATAGAAGTTGTCAATAAAATACATACATATACATATACAGGAGCTTCTCAGCATTGTCACAGAAGAAAGTGGCTTGCAGGACTGGAGAGATGGCTTAGCAGTTAAGGCCCTTGCCTGCAAAGCCTAATGACCCCGGTTCAATTTCCCAGCACCCACATAAAGCAAGATGCACAAAGTGTTGCATGCATCTGGAATTCCTTTGCAGCAGCTGGAAACCCTGGTGTGCCCATTCTCTCTGTCTCTCTCTCTTTTTTTTTTCCTATCTATCTCTGCTTGAAAACAAATAAAAATATTTTTTAAAGTGGGTTGGAAAGTCTTTTGCTGGCATTGAACACTAGCATTCTCCTTAATGCATATCCTCTGAGTCACATATCCTTACTTTGGGAACAAGCCAATGGGAAGAACTTACGTGCCTACCACCCTTCCCCAGCTTATCCCATCTGCCTATTCAATGCCTTTAGTATTGACACTCGCTGGTCTGTAAGGCTCCTGCTCTGAGGCCCTGGCTCTCTCCCCCTTCCTTCCATCCTTCTCTCTTGCAAATAAATAAATAAATTTTTTTTAAAAGCTAGGTATGGGGCTGGGTGGTTGGCTTAGTGGTTAAGGCACTTGCTTGTGAAGCCTAAGGACCCAGATTTATTTCCCAGTACCCACGTAAACCAGATTCTGCCTTCTCAGTCACGCTACACCCCAGAGCATGGTCTTGGGCCTCTGTTACTGCCCTGCCCCTTCCATGACCTCTGGGTCCCCTCTGGAGTTTGGGGTTGCCTCGTGTTGGAACAGCAGGGCAGGTGGCAGGCACCAGCTGCAGCCTTGTCCTCTGAGTGCATAGGCTCTGCTCAGCTGGCTGCACTGCCTCCCAGCCCTGGACCAAAGTCAGAGTGAGTTTGTGGGATAAACATGACAATGGAGGAAATGGGGCTGGCTGGGCTGGGGTGAGGTGTCACCTCTTGTTGTTGCAGACATCGTGTGCATGAATCGTGTGGAGAGCATCCTGAAGCTGGTGGCTGCAGACAGTCAGACCACCAAGGACAAGTGGGTGGTTCAGAAGTACATAGAGACACCAATGCTCATCTATGACACCAAGTTTGACATCAGGCAGTGGTTCCTTGTCACAGACTGGAATCCCCTGACCATCTGGTTCTACAAGGAAAGCTACCTCCGGTTTTCCACACAGCGCTTCTCACTTGACAAGCTAGACAGGTCAGCAAAGGGAGCTCCACATGCTCACCAGCACCTGCTCATGAGGTTCTCGGTGTACATGGATGGAGCACCCTGCTTGTTTACCACTCTATACCCTCAAGGTTGCTCACCACAGCCAAGGCAGAAGGGCAGCAGGACTACTGGGTGGAGGGTCAGATACCCAAGTGTGTGTGGGCAGTGGACATACCCAGCCTTACCAAGTCCCAGTGCAGACAGGACAGGAAAAGCTCACCTCAATCCTCAGGGTCAAGGTGGGGCTTCCTCTTAGTAGTTTTGTGACAGTCACTTTGCAGGCAGGGCTGGGGAACCTGGCTGCTCCTGGGGGCTTTGCAGGCTGAGTCAGTCACAATCCAGGAAGGATTCTATGCTCACAGAATCTTACTGAGGTGAACCAGCATACCTGCTAGATCACTCCTGAGGTGGGGCTGGGAGTTACTGGAGCCTTCCACACATACCTATAATGCCTCTGGACAAGGGGCCTAGATAGGGTCCAGGAACTCACTATGAGCTAGGAGGATAGCTCAGAGAGTAAGAATGCTTGCTGTGCTAGTATGAGAACCTGAGTTTGGTCTTTAGCACCCAAATAAAAAGCTTTGCATGGTCACATATGTTTGTAACCCCAGCCCTGTGGGGGGCAGTGACAGGAGAATCACTAGGGTTTACTGGTCAGCCAGTAAAAACTGGTGTAAGCTCTCGGTTCAATGAGAGAATCCATCTGAAGGAAATAAGGCAGAAGAGAAACTAAGGAAATCATGTGACATTCATGTCTGGCCTCTGCATATGTGCACACAGAACATGTCCATCTGTGTGTGCACACATACATCAAAAAGAAAACTGCGCTGGCCGTGGTGGTGCACGCCTTTAATCCCAGCATTTGGGAGACAGAGGTAGGAGGATCACCATGAGTTCAAGGCCACCCTGAGGCTACATAGTGAATTCCAGGTCAGCTTGAGCTAGAGTGAGACCCTACCTCAAAAAAACAAAACAAAAAAAAAAAAAAAGAAAAGAAAAGAAAAGAAAACTGAACAGGGAGCCATGTGTAGTCCACACCATGACCCAGATGCCCTGCCAAGGTATGAGCTCTATGCCCAGCACATTGCACACACTTCGTCAGCCTGGGCTAATAGGAGAGTCCTTGAAATGGAGTCTGAACAGGAATAGCTCAACTGTACAGACAGAAGTTAAAGACATTAATTAAAACTGAGCATGATCATATGTAACTGTAACATCAATCCTGTGGGGAGCAGAGACTAGAAATTTGATGGGTCTCACAAAAACTGCAGCTCCAGTTCAGAGAGAGACTCCATTGCAAGGAAATATATGGATAAGTAATGGAGGAGGATACACATGTGTATGGGGTACGTGCATCTTCACACACAAGTGCATACACCATGCATACACCATATCATACATATTACACATACACATGCGATGACAACAACAAACAGTAGCTGGGCATGGTGGCACACGCCTTTAATCCCAGCACTCAGGAGGCAGAGGTAGGAGGATCGCCATGAGTTCGAGGCCACCCTGAGACTACATAGTAAATTCCAGGTTAGCCTGGGATAGAGTGAGAACTTATCTAAAAAAAACAAAAATAGAGTTGAATGTTAGCACTATGAGTCTGTAACCCTAATACCACCATTTTTTAAAATTTCAAAACCTGTCATCTAAGCAGGTCTATTTTTTTTTTAATTTTTATTAACATTTTCCATGATTATAAAATATATCCCATGGTAATTCCCTCCCTCCCCACCCCCACACTTTCCCGTTTGAAATTCCATTCTCAATCATATTACCTCCTCATTACAATCATTGTAATTACATATATACAATATCAACCTATTAAGTATCCTCCTCCCTTCCTTTCTCCACCCTTTATGTCTCCTTTTCAACTTACTGGCCTCTAAGCAGGTCTATTTTTTAAATTTTCACTTACTTTTTTACATGTGGCTGTGGGGCAGTCCCCACTCCAGAACTGAGTGGAAATTATCAGCTGAGCATACCTGCTTCCAACCTGAAATTCAAATAGAAACATCTTTGACCCTAAACATAGTGTTTTATAATCTTCTAAAAGATGTTATTTAAGTCTGTATAGAGCAATACAAGAATAAATGAACTTGAAACTTCAGGTAGGTGGGCCACCTTAGCTAGTCTAACCAAATCAGCCCTTTAAGGGCCAGTGCCCCTATTGACCTGCAGGTGGGGAAACTGAGGTGAGGTTGGAGTGGGGGGGTTGTTAAGGTGGAGAGTCGCAGTGAGAGGTCCTGGATTGGTATGCTTTGTTATGCTCCCAGTAAAACCAGTGCTGTCCCCAGGCTCCGAGGGGTCCAAGGCTGCTCCTGGAAGATAGTGCCATAGAACCCAGCCCACCTTCCTGCAGCCACCCTGCCCTGGGCTTGTAGGCCATAGGGCAGGCAGTGCAGACTCCATGCGATGTGGTTGGTGTCGCCAGCCTCACAAGTGCATTGCCCATAGCGCCATCCACCTATGCAACAACTCCATCCAGAGGCGGCTTAAGAATGACAAGGACCGCAGCCCACTACTGCCAGGCCACAACATGTGGACCAGCTCCCGCTTCCAAGAGTACCTGCAGAAGAGGGGCCGCGAGGCTGTGTGGAGCACCATCATCTACCCATCCATGAAGAGAGCCATCACCAATGCCATGAGGGTGGCCCAGGACCACGTGGAGGCCCGTAAGAACAGCTTTGAGCTCTATGGTGCTGACTTCATCTTGGGACGGGACTTCAAGCCCTGGCTGATTGAGATCAACTCCAGCCCCACTATGCATCCATCCACACCCGTCACAGCTCAGCTCTGTGCCCAGGTACAAGAGGACACCATCAAGGTTGTGGTGGACCGCAGGATGGACCGAAACTGTGACATTGGAAACTTTGAACTTCTGTGGAGACAGGTGGGTACAGCAGCCTCCCTGCCTGGCTGGCTGCCCCTCATGCTGCAGTCAGCTATCTCTGTTCCTGTTATACAGGCCTGGGTCTGCCTGGTGCTCAATTCCCTTTCTGCACGCTACACACAAGGTCTGGGCAGCCCTGGTCACCAACCTTTGTTATCTGGTCCCCATGGCCTTCATGGACCAGCCTTCCTACCTCTTTGTCAACCCCATGTCCCAAGTTTGTGGCCAACGGATGGGACTCTAGCCTGACTGGGTGTGGGCTTTGCCGCCTCCAGGCCCTTCTAGGCTGTTTCTTTCCAGATCTGCATACCCTCCTTCTAAAGTCTCTCCAGGGTCATTCCCTCAGGGACATTCCAGCAGGCTAAGCAAAACTAGGGGCCTTTGCCTGTGGACCCCTGCCCTGTGGGTTGAGCTGTGCCTGGAGAAATTTGGACTTTGTCTTAAAGGAGGGACCTAGTGGGTGGCTGTGCCATCAAGAAGCAAGGCCAAGCTACCAAAACATGACTGGTCCCTAGGTGTGGGGCCAGCCAGGTACCTACCTGAGCTGTAGGTTCTCAAGGGCCTAGGAGCTTCCTCAGATGCCCATCTCTGAGTCAGATGGCCTGACCTGTACTTTCCTCTCCCAGCCTGCTGTGGAGCTGCCCCCATTCAGTGGGTCTGAGCTGTATGTGGAAGGCATCAGTGTGAAGAAAGCCAAGAAGCAAATGCCACCCATAACCAACCTCAACTTCTCAGAATCATCCTCAGACATGCCACTCAAAGTGGGAAGCCCTCGGACCATGCAGGAGCCAGCAGGTGGGCCCTCCCACACCATCATGCGGCAGGACTGGAAACGGGAAGACTCAAAGGTACTTTCTGCCGCCTGGCCTGAGTTGGTACTGGCCACTAAAAGGGGCTGTGGAGCAGAGCCCACCTTGGCGCTGTCTGCCAGTAACTACCAACATGTAGGCAGTAAGGCCCCAAAAAGTATTTTTACCAAAACTCAGTCCACTAGATACTTGGATACAGACTTGCTGAGCATGCAGTCCCTGGCCCCTGTACTACAGAGCATGAAGATAGTGGAGTGGTCAATGTCTCCACTGCCCAGAGCATCAGGTAACAGTGGGAAGTCCTTACCTGTGTGTCCCATCATGTTTGGTAGCTGTTGGCTCTATCCAGTCCTCAAAGAAGAAGGCCTGACTGTATCTTCCAGAGCAGGGCACAGGGTCTGAGTGGAGGTGACCCCTGACAAGCACTCCAGCCTGAGCTTGGTAGTAGGGCTGTGAGCACACCAGCACTGACCTGACCAAAGCACTGGTGTCTGGTGGAGTACTGACCAAGGTGAGAATTACAGTGGGGTCCTATGGCAGCAGTCCCATGGAGGTCTCCTCAGTAGCACTCAGGAGGCAGAGGTAGGAGGATCACCGTGAGTTTGAGGCCACCCTGAGACTACATATTGAATTCCAGGTCAGCCTAAGCTACAGTGAGACCCTACCTTGAAAAAAAAAAAGGTAAGGTCTTACTTTAGTCTCAGGATGGCCTTGAACTCATGTCAATCCTCCTACTTCTGCCTCCTGAGTGCTGGCCACCAGGCTTTTTGTTTGTTTGTTTGTTTGTTTTTGTTTTTCGAGGTAGAGTCTCACTCTAGCCCAGGCTGACCTGGAATTCACTATGGAGTCTCAGGGTGGCCTCGAACTCAAGGCAATCCTCTTACCTCTGCCTCCCAAGTGCTGGGATTAAAGGCGTGCACCACCACATCTGGCTGAGGTCCTGCTTTTTAACCCAGTCTGCAAACTGTGTCTTTGAGTTGGGTCATTAATATTAAGAGTTATTATTGAAAGATGTGTATTTATTTTTGCCATACTTCTTGTTTTGTAGTTCTTCCAATTTTTTCTTCATTCTTTTGTATTAACTATTATTTGAGTATGGTTTATTTTTTCCTGGTTCCTTATGTGTGTGCTTTTCTTTCTCTTCAGTATGGAGGATCCTTTGAAGTATTTTTTGTAGAGCTGGTTTAATATTCATATATTATCTCAGCCTGTTTTGTGGTGGAATGTCCTTATTTCTCCATCTGTTTGGATGGATAGCTTTGCTGGATAAAGTAACCTTGATTGACAGTTGTTACCTTACAGAACTTGGAATAACATCATTCCAAGCCCTTCTAGCTTTTAAAGTTTGTGCTGAGTGAGGCTGGAGAGATGGCTGAGCTGTTAAGGTGCTTGCTTGCAAAGCCAAAGGACCCAGGTTCGACTCTCCAGGACACACATAAGCCAGATGCACAAGGAGGCGCATGCATCTGAAATTTGTTTGCAGTGGCTGGAGGCCCTGGAGCTCCCATTCCCTCTCTCTCTCTCTGTCTACCTGCCTATTTATGTATATCTCTCTCTCTCAAATAAATAAATAAAAATAAAATATTTTAAAATAGTTTGTATTGAGTAATCTGCTGTTATCCTGATGGGCTTTCCTTTGTATATGACTTGATTTTTTCTCTCTGTTTTCAACATATTTTCTTTGATTAGGGTGTTTTGTAGTTTAATTATAATAGAATGGTGAGAGGTTCTTTCCTGATTTTGTCTGTTTGGCATTCTATAAGCTTCCTGTATCTGCATTGTCATCACTTCTGCTATTTGGGGGAAGTTTTCTTTTATGACTTTTAAAATGTATTTATTTATTTATTTGAGCAAGCGAGAGAGAAAGAGGGAGAGAGAGAGAGAATGGGTATGCCACAGTCACCAGCCACTGCAAAACTCCAGATGCATGCACCACCTTGTGCATCTGGCTTATGTGGGTCCTGGGGAATCGAATCGAGGTCCTTTGGCTTTGCAGACAAATGCCTTAACTGCTAACTCATCTCTCCAGCCCTCTTTTATGATTTTGTTGAAAATACCTGCTATGCCTTTGGAGTCAAATTCCTATCCTTCTACTATGCCCTGAATTCTTTCTTTTTTAATATTTTGTTTTTATTTATTTATTTATCAGAAAAAGAGGGAGAGAAAGATGGAGAGAGAATAGGCATGTCAGGGCCTCCAGCTACTGCAAACAAACTCCAGACACATATGCCCCCTTGTGCATCTGGCTAATGTGGGTCCTGGGGAATCGAACCTGGGTCCTTTTTGGATTTGCAGGCAAACACCTTACCGCTAAGCTATCCCTCCAGCCCTGCCCTGAATTCTTATGTTTGATCTCTTCATAGTGTCCCTAATGTCTTGAAATTCCCATTCATGCCTTCCTACTAGTTTGTCTTTCTCTTTGTTGGACTGTATTAGATCTGCCACCTAGTCTTCTAATTTAGATATTCTGTCCTCCTTGATCCATTCTACTGGTGAGACTTTCTACAAAGTTTTCTATTTTACTTACTATTTCTCATTTCTAATATTTCTGATTGATATTTTCCATTATTTCTATTTCCTTATTCATGTCTTGTATTGACCTCCTTATTTCATTAAGTTGGTTTCCTGTGTTCTCCTTCAGGAGTTTGTTTTCTTCTTTGAATATAGAAATAATCTTTTTTTTGGAAATCTTTGTCAGGCATTACATCTAAAGCAGTCTCACTGGGGGTCATGTCTGATGGATTTATAATTTTTGGTGGAATAGTATTGTCTTGACTTTTTGTATTTCTTATATTTTAATGTAGAGATTTTTGCATCTTGAGTTAATTTGATGCTCGAGTTTTCTAATTATATGCACTGTCCTTAGCCACATAAATCCAACTTTATATAACTTCAGGATAGGAGTTTAAGGTGCCAAGTGTAGCTCTTATACTCCAAGAAAACAGCAGAAGTGATCCTAGGTGTTGGGTTAGCCTGCTCTTCAAGTATTGTAGTAGACTGGGTGGAGCAATTTACTAGAAAATTCTAAAATTCAACTGAACAATATACACATTCAATCCAAACCAGCACAGAGTAGTTAAGCAGGAGTCTCATTGTGCGGCTGGGTATAGTGACACACGCTTTTTTTTATTTAGTATTTTATTTCTTAAGTAAAAGCAGAATAATGATCTTAATAATGCATTTTCATCTAACATTGCAAAAATCATTATATTTGTGTAGGAGTTTTAATTTCATGATTTATAGCCCTTTGAAGAGACAAGAAAGGTAACAGTGGGTCAGTAAGTTTCTGCTTTGCCAGAAAAATAAATTAATGAAATATTTTCTATATTAATCACCTATTTCATACATGAACAACCCTGGGAACAATGACTTAAAGATAATTTTAGAAAACACAGCAAAGGAAAATAAATATTCAAAGCCTTTCTCCTTCCAATTTTTGTTTATTTGCACTATTCTTATTGCTGTGCAGTGCTGGGGACTTCAGGATAAGTCAGCACTCTGTCACTGCCCCACACCTCTGGTACTATTACCACGCTTCCTAAAGGTGCTGGGTTCATTCCTTGATTGTTCACATAGACCTACACTTAGCTATTTGATAGTTCACCAAGGCTTTGCACACCAACAGTGGAAGTCTCAATGTACCTGTATATAATTGGATCATAAATCCAATATAGTAACTGTTAAGACCTTTGTTTAGATGTTATATGGGTTCCTCTCAAGTCAATATATATTACCCTCATTAGGATGCTGAGATCCATTCAGTGGGTGTCTGCTGAGAGTCAAGGTGTGTCCTAGTGTGTTCTGGACGCCAGGTGTGGTACCGAACAGCACAGAGAAACTGTAACTCTTATGAAGTCCTCATTCTACTGGAGGGAGCTGGAAAATAACTAACTGATGAAGAGGATATTAGATGGTAACAAACACCATGACGAAAATGAAGAAGGGTGATTGGGGAGAGTGGCCATCTGATCACTACTGTAGCTGTCCAGCTACATGTGTGGCACATGCTTTTAAGTCCAGCACTTGGGAAGCAGAGGTAAACCCTATCTCGGGAAAAAAAAAAAAAAAAAAGAGTCTCATTGTAATCTTGATTTTGCTGACTAATGTGACTAATGGCACTATATGTCTCTTGCTCTTCTGTGAAATGTTGATTCAGATCTTTCACACATATTACCATGGAGTGATTGGTACTCATAGTATCTACTGTGCATATCTTCTCCCAGTTTGTAATTTGTGTTTAAAAAACTTTTTTGAAGCTAGGCATGGTAGTGTATGCCTTTAATCCCAGCACTTGGGAGGCAGAGGTAGGATGATCGCCACCCTGAGACTACATAGTGAATTCCAGGTCAGGCTGAGGTAGAGTGAAAACAAAACAACAAAAACACTTTTTTGAAAAACAAAAATTAGTTTTAGAATGATCAAATTAGCAATCTCTCTTATTCTTTCAATGCTATTTTTGTCTTAAGAAAGCTTTCCTAGCTGAAGAAGATGGCTTAGCAGTTAAGGCGTTTGTCTGCAAAGCCAAAGGACTGCTGTTCAATTCCCTAGGACCCACAAGGTGGTGCATACATCTGGAGTTCATTTGAAGTGACTGGAGGACTGGTGTACCCATTATCTCTCTCTCGCGTAAATAATTTTTAAATTAATTTATTTTTTATTACCAACTTCTATGATTGTAAACAATATCCCATGATAATACCCTCCCTCCCTCCATTTTCCTCTTTGAAACTCCATTCTCCATCATATCCCCTCTCCCTCCCAATCAGTCTTTCTTTTATTTTGATGTCTTGATCTTTTCCTCCTCGTATGATGGTCCTGTGTAGGTAGAGTCAGGCACTGTGAGGTCATAGATATCCAGGCCATTTGGTGTCTGGAAGAGCAAGTTGTAAGGAGTCCCACCCTTCCTTTGGCTCTTGCATTCTTTCCACCACATCTTCTGCAATGGACCTTGAGCCTTGGAAGGTGTAATAGAGATATTGCAGTGCTGAGCACTCCTGTCACTTCTTCCCAGCACCATGATGCCCTCTGAGTCATCCCAAGGTCACTGCCATCTGAAAAGAGAAGGTTCTCTACCCAAAGTGAGAGTAGCATTAATGTATGGGTATGAATATTAAGAGAAGTGCTTACTGGGCAGTTTGGGGAGCATAGTATATACATTTAGCCAGACAGCAACAGACGTTCACCCCTAGGGCTTAAGCCTCATGTTGTAGGTTTTCAGTATCAGGGATGTATTCCCTCCGATGGGGCAGGCCTCCAGTCCAAGTATGGAGCAGTTTCCAGCATGACAGACATGCCACTGTTGCACCCATTGGCTCATTTGGCTTGGCTGGCCAAATATAAGGTTTGCAGGGTCCATTGTTGAGTATCTTCATTGGTGATTTTTCTGTCTCCCATTGAACTGCATGCAGAATGGCTTCTTCCAGCTTTCTGTCAGCTGGTCTACATGGAGGAGGTTATCAGCTCAGTTCTAGCAGGATTTCTCAGTGGCCTTGCAGCCTAAGTATGTGGAGTCTTCAGCAATAGGGTCTTACCATCTATTCCTGGTGGGAAACCAAGGGCCTTGGCAATGGCCTGTAATATTTGGGCATATCAGGGACCTCCCTGGCCAACAACTCACTGGAAGGTATCCATCCCTGACACTGAAAATTTTCTTTTATTTTTTCTTCTAGAAACAATCTATGGCTCCTGAGTGTTCCATTGTCCAAAAAAGTAGGTTTCCATATGATTTTCAAATAAGTAATTTTTTTTTGCTTTTTATTTTTATTTATTTATTTGAGAGCAACAGATAGAGAGAGCAAGAGGCAGAGAGGGAGGAGAGTGGGTGCGCCAGGGCTTCTAGCCACTGCAAACAAACTCCAGATGCGTGCGCCCCTTGTGCATCTCGCTAATGTGGGTCCTGGGGAGTCGATCTTGAACCGGGGTCCTTAAGTTTCACAGACAAGCGCTTAACCATTAAGCCATCTCTCCAGCCCATAAGTAAAGTTTTTTTTAAAAAATAAATCTTTCCTTAAAAAAAAGAAAGGAAAAAGAAAGAAGAAAGAAAGAAATCTTTCCTTGTCCCAGAGTTTAAAGTAGTATTAATTATGAAGAATACATTTTTAGGGCTGGAGAGATGGCTTAGCGGTTAAGCGCTTGCCTGTGAAGCCTGAGGACCCCAGTGTGAGGCTCTATTCCCCAGGACCCACGTTAGCCAGATGCACAAGGGGGCCCACGCGTCTGGAGTTCGTTTGCAGTGGCTGGAGGCCCTGGTGCGCCCATTCTCTCTCTCTCTCTCTCTCTGTCATTCTCAAATAAATAAATAAAAATGAACAAAAAAATTAAAAAAAGAATACATTTTTAATTTTTATTTATTTATTTATTTTGATTTTTTAAAAATTTTTATTAGCATTTTCCATGATTATAAAAAAAATACCATGGAAATTCCCTCCCCCCTTTTCCCTTTGAAATTCCATTCTCCATAATATTACCTCCCCATCACAATCATTGTACTTACATATATACAATATCAACCTATTAAGTACCCTCCTCCCTTCCTTTCTCTTCCCTTTATGTCTCCTTTTTAATTTATTGGCCTCTGC
The DNA here is from genome assembly GCF_020740685.1 of Jaculus jaculus. Taxonomy (NCBI): domain Eukaryota; kingdom Metazoa; phylum Chordata; class Mammalia; order Rodentia; family Dipodidae; genus Jaculus; species Jaculus jaculus. The sequence continues at coordinate 166,376,001 of NC_059107.1, read as the reverse complement.
TACTAAGTATTTTCATTTTCACGCAGAAGCCCAGTCATCTGTAGCTAATATCCACATATGAGAGAGAACATGTGGCACTTGGCTTTCTGGGCCTGGGTTACCTCACTTAGGATAATCCTGTCCAGATCCATCCATTTTTCTGCAAATTTCATAACTTCATTTTTTTTTACTGCTGAGTAGAACTCCATTGTATAAATGTGCCACATCTTCATTATCCACTCATCAGTTGAGGGACATTGAGGCTGGTTCCATTTCCCAGCTATTATAAATTGAGCAGCAATAAACATGGTTGAGCATGTACTTCTAAGGAAATGAGATGAGTCCTTTGGATATATGCCTAGGAGTGCTATTGCTGGGTCATACGGTAGATCAATCTTTAGCTGTTTTAGGAACCTCCACACTGATTCCCGCAATGGCTGGACCAGATTGCATTCCCACCAGCAGTGTAGAAGGGTTCCTCTTTTTCCACATCCCCGCCAACATTTATGATCCTTTGTTTTCATGATGGTGGCCAATCTGACAGGAGTGAGATGGTATCTCAATGTAGTTTTAATCTGCATTTCCCTGATGACTAGTGATGTAGAACATTTTTTTTAAATTATTTATTTATTTATTTGAGAGTGACAGACACAGAGAGAAAGACAGATAGAGGGAGAGAGAGAATGGGCACGCCAGGGCTTCCAGCCTCTGCAAACGAACTCCAGACGCGTGCGCCCCCTTGTGCATCTGGCTAACGTGGGACCTGGGGAACCGAGCCTCGAACCGGGGTCCTTAGGCTTCACAGGCAAGCGCTTAACCGCTAAGCCATCTCTCCAGCCCGAACATTTTTTTAGATGCTTATATTCCATTCGTATTTCTTCCTTTGAGAATGCTCTATTTAGCTCCATACCCCATTTTTTGATTGGCTTGTTTGATTCCTTATTATTTAATTTTTTGAGTTCTTTGTATATCCTAGATATTAATTCTCTATCAGATATATAGCTGGCGAAGATTTTTTCCCATTCTGTAGGTTGCCTCTTTGCTTTTTTCACTGTGTCCTTTGCAGAGCAAAATCTTTGTAATTTCATGAGGTCCCAGTGATTAATCTGTGGTTTTATTGCCTGAGCAATTGGGGTTGTATTCAGAAAGTCTTTGCCAAGACCAACACGTTGAATGGTTTCCCCTACTTTTTCCTCTAGCAGTTTCAGAATTTCAGGTCTGATGTTAAGGTCTTTAATCCATTTGGACTTAATTCTTGTGCATGGAGAGAGAGAAGAATCTATTTTCATCCTTCTGCAGATATATATTCAGTTTTCAAAACACCATTTGCTGAAGAGGCTGTCTTTTCTCCAATGAGTATTTTTGGCATTTTTATCGAATATCAGGTGGCTATAGCTGCTTGGGCTTACATCTGGGTCCTCTCTTCTGTTCCACTGATCTACGTGTCTGTTTTTGGGCCAATACCACACTGTTTTTGTTACTATGGCTCTGTAGTATAGGTTAAAATCAGGGATGGTGATACCACCAGCCTTATTTTTGTTGCTCAGTATTATTTTAGATATTCGAGGATTTTTGTGATTCCAAATGAATTTTTGGATTGTTTTTTCTATTTCCATGAAGAATGCTTTTGGAATTTTGATAGGGATTGCATTAAATGTGTAGATTGCTTTAGGTAAGATTGCCATTTTCACAATATTGATTCTTCCAATCCAGGAACAGGGGATGTTTCTCCACTTTCTAGTGTCTTCGGCAATTTCTCACTTGAGTGCTTTAATGTTCTCATTGTAGAGATTCTTTACTTCTTTGGTTAGGTTTGTTCCAAGGTTATTTCTTTTTATTTTTTGGTTTTTCAAGATAGGGTCTCACTCTAGCTCAGGCTGACCTGGAATTCACTCTGTAGTCTCAGGGTGGCCTTAAGCTCACTGTGATCCTCCTACCTCTGTCTCCTGAGTGCTGGGATTAAAGGCATGTGCCACCACACCCATCTCATTTTTAAAATTTTTTATCAAAAACAAAGAGTGAGAGAGAGAGAGAGAACTGGCACGCAGGGCCTCTAGCCACTGGAATCAAACTCCAGCTGTGTGCACTATCTTGTGTGCATGTACAACCTTGAACACTTGCATTACATTGTATGTCTGGTTTATGTGGGACCTGGCTTCACAGGCAAGCACCTTAACCACTAAGCCATCTCTACAGCCCAAGAATACATTTTGTATATGGTGTGAGTTATGGCTCAACCTTCTTGCCTGTACAGATAGCAACTTTTTAGTCATTTGTAGAAAAAGAAGACTTTCTCCCTCCAGACTGTTTTTTTTTCAGGGGGTGGGGATGCCCAGACTGACCTGGAGCTCACCTCTATCCATGTGTGAGTCTGGAGTCTTTTAGTTTATTCCACTGTGTACACCCCATTACCAGGGCTGAACTGTATTTTGTATGTGAGAGAGAGAGAGCAGCAAGAGTGAGAGAGAGAGAGGGAGGGAACTTGTCACACCAGGGCCTCCAGCCACTATAATCAAACTCCAGACACGTATGCCACATTGTGTGCATGTGCAAACTTGTGTGCTTGTGTCACCTTGTGCATCTGGCTTATGTGGGAGCTGAAGAGTTGAACATGGGTCCTTAGGCTTTGCAGGCAAGCGCCTTAACAGCTAAGCCATATCTCCAGCCCCTGTACTGTCTTAATTGCCACAACCTTATGTCTATTAGAGTAAGTGCTTAATCTTAGTCTCTTCTTTATAACTGCTATTATGGTCTTACTAAATTTCTCAAGAAGCTTTGTGGAGGTATGAATTGGGATTGCATTAAATTTATGCATTATTTCCTTAGTTTCTAAAATGCTTTTTCTATCCATAAACATCTATTATATCTCCATTTAAGATCTTATACATCTCTTATCAGATTTAGTTAGTTGACTGGATATTCTGATACTACTGCAGGTGTGTTATCTCTGTGATAAGTGTTCTCACTGTTTTCTCATTGAATTCATACAGAAAAGAACTAGCCTTTATTTATCATAGCCAGTTCTACTCTGTCATTGTCTAGCAACTTTTGTAAGTATATAATTCTATCATGTGCAAATAGTTTTGATAGTCTTACTACCTCCCATGTCTTAGTCTTGTCTGGTGTACTGGTTTGAGCAAGCCAAGCATCCTTGCCTACTTCCTGATTTTAAAAGAAATGCTACTACCACTTCTCATGAAATTTGCTCTGAGTCTTTATGAGACCTAAATATAGATTTATATAAATATATGCATAAATTTATTAATATGCAAACATGTTAAAGAATGTGGAATGAGCTTTCTTTAACATTTTTTGCATTCCTAAAGTTATCATAAGCTGTTTCTCCTTTCTTCTATTAAATCAATGAGTAACCTCATTTAATTTTTTTACATATTGGAGCAATCTTGGCATTCCAAAAATTAACCCCGTCAGTCTGATGTTGGGTTTGATATATATGGTTGGACTTAGTTTATTGAATGTAGTTTAAAAATTGTTCTTTGCTGGGTGTGGTGGCACACGCCTTTAATCCCAGCACTCAGGAGGCAGAGGTAGGAGGATTGCCATGAGTTTGAGGCCACCCTGAGGATATATAGTAAATTCCAAGTCAGCCTGAGCTAGAGTGAGACTCTACCTCAAAAAAAAAAAAAAAAATTGTTCTTGCTGGGCATGGTGGTGCACATCTTTAATCCCAGCACTCAGGAGGCAGAGGTGTGAGGACCGCTGTGAGTTTGAGGCCACCCTGAGACTACATAGTTAATTCCAGGTCAGCCTGGACCAAAGTGAGACCCTACCTTGAAAAACCAAAAAAAAAAAAAAAGAAAAAGAAATAAAGTTTGTTCTCAACCACAATTTACTTATTCATTGTACTGTTAGTAAACATTCACATTGTTTCTAGTTCAGGTGGTTGTAGGCAGAGCTGCTGTAAGCACTCTGAATTTGGTAACAGTATATTGGAATTTCTATAGGAACAGAATCATTAAGTCATGCAGACAGTGTGCCAAGCTATGTCGAAGTGATTTTCCCAGTTGTAGTTCACCATGTTATATAAGTGTTTTCGTTGCTCCATGTTCTTACCAACATAATATTAATACCAAAAGTAATGTCACCATGGGTATTCTCTCTCTCTACTTTAGCCATTCTAATAAATGGGTTAGAGTCACACTATGGCTTTCAGTTTCTCTGATGCCAGTGAAGTTGGCCTCTTTACATATTTATGGCCCAGTTGAACATTCCTTTTAAAATATTTTATTTATTTATTTATTTGAGAGCAACAGACACAGAGAGAAAGGCAGATGGAGGGAGAGAGAGAATGGGCGTGCCAGGGCTTCCAGCCACTGCAAACGAACTCCAGACATGTGCGCCCCCTTGTGCATCTGGCTAACGTGGGACCTGGGGAACCGAGCCTCGAACCGTGGTCCATAGGCTTCACAGGCGAGCGCTTAACCACTAAGCCATCTCTCCAGCCCTAAAATATTTTTATTTATTTATTTGCAAACACAGTGAGAGAAAAAATGGGTACACTAGGGCCTCTAGCTATTGCGAATGAATTCCAGATGCATGCACCATTTTGTGCATCCAGCTTTATGTGAGTTATTGCTTTAGGTCCCACCAGGGAAGGCTGAGCTGGACTCTAGGAGCAGGCTGGGCCCAGCTGCTCTCATCTATCTCTTCCTCCAGGGATCAATGGCCCCAAGGCCTCACTACAGCTACTGCTGTTGCTGCTTCAGGCTGCTGCATGTGCAGGACAAAGAGCAAGAACAGTCCCTTCCCTCATCTCCCAGGAGAATGAGAACTGTACACCTCTGAGGAGAGAAGAACTATCTCTTCCTTCATCTGAGGCTCTGAATACCCTTCATTCACAACTACAAAATCACTTTGCCCTTTTCTTCAGTTACCTACTCTGATCTAGAGCTATGTCTGAAGGCATCAAGTGTGGGATAAGGACCAGTAGAGCTGAGTGTAGGGGCAGAAACCTCATCTTCACACTTGAGAACTGTCAGTCAGAGAAGTGACTTTATCTTAGTTGTGTTATTTAGTTTTTTGTTTAGCTCCGTTTAAAACAGGAGATGGTTGTGCTTGCCTGCAGGACGTGGATGAGGTAGATCCAACCCATAAAGAGACTCTCCAGCACCGGAAAATGCCAGACATGAGTGGCCGGAAGCCTGAATGCCCTTGAAGGCCTTGTAAGCTGGCCAGTTCAGACAGTAAGGTACACCCAAGAGCTGTTTTTATGTAGTCTGGGAACCAAGAATGTTTTGAAAGGACTGAACAAAACAAAATATATGTAGCTGACTCCATGTGTGGCCCATACAACCTAAAACATTTACCATTGCCCTTGACACAGAAAGCCCATTGTAATTTATTTTTGTTCATATTTATTTATTTATTTATTTATTTATTTATTTATTTGAGAGTGACAGACAGAGAGAGAGAGAAAGAAAGAAAGAGGCAGAGAGAGAGAGAGAGAATGGGTGCACTGGGGCCTCCAGCCACTAGACGTGTGCACCCCCTTGTGCATCTGGCTAACATGGGTCCTGGGGAATTGAGCCTCGAACCGGGGTCCTCAGGCTTCACAGGCAAGTGCTTAACTGCTGAGCTGTCTCTCCAGCCCTCACTGTAATTTTGAGCAGTCACCTGCCCACAGCTCCAGCAACTACCTGTGAAGTTTATTTATTTATGTATGTATTTTGGTTTTTTTGATATAGGGTCTCACTCTAGCCCAGGCTGACCTGGAATTCACTATGTAGTTTCAGGGTGGCCTTGAACTTATGGCGATCCTACCTCTGCCTCCCGAGTGCTGGGATTAAAGGCGTGCACCACCACGCCCGGCTATGTAAAGTTTTTGTTGAACTCAAAGCTCAGGGCTGACCAACGGTTTTCTGAGGCCACCGTCATTTGTCTCAGGTCAGGATCCATTTAGTACAACAAGCCCAAGAGCACAGCCACAGCCTTTTAGCTGGAGCATAGTGACATCATCTCTTGGCTTCTACCCGGAGGAGAAAGATGAACCACGAGCCAAGCCTGATCACACCCTTTGTCATACCTGCTGCTGGGCAGCTCCAAACACTGGCTCACCCCATGTGACCAAGGACACTGGAGAACCGTCCCCTCTAGGAGATAGTGGTGAGAATCTCCACATCCCTCAATTCCACATCAGATGAACTTGGAGTTGCCAAAGGAAGGACATTTGGAGCACCTAGATGGCTTTATGCACAGGGGAATTCAGAGGACCTCAGGACAGTCTCTCCTTGCACAGGCCAGGTGGGTGCACACACTGCATACTGCATACTGCAAATACATACATACACACACAGAACACATACTCCACACATAGACACAATACACACACTACACACTTGACGTTCATTTTGTCCTTTTCTGGGTCTAGCTGGGGCTCTGGCATGTGTTTCTGCTCTATACATCCTAGTGTTTCTGGTTGGCTGCAGTTGCAGCCCCCTCACTACTATTGTGGTGCCATGTCCACAGCACGCCCCCCCCCCATTATGAAGCCTTAGCTGGACATTCAGTCTCACAGGACCCTAGGCCATTCCCAACCTTAGAGGAGCACATTTGACCAGACGGGCATCATGCCTTCATGGCATTGCTCAGCCTCACTTGCCACTGTCAAGCTCTGCCACCTCCCCATACCCCACAGAAGCTTATGTTCCTCAGCAACAACTCCACAGCCAAGGTTGAAAAGACCTCTGGACACATGCCCAGTTTCAAGAGTCTCTCAAGAAGGAAGGCCAGCAATGATGCTCACAGTGAGTGGGTGCCTGCCTTCCCTAAGATTCTTTGCCGAGTTCCCTGCGAGGCCACTGCCGTGGGCAGTTCTGCCTGCCTCCTCCATGCTTGTAGTCACCAGTGACCGGGCATAGAGCTGGGTTGCCCAGTTCTCTTACAGACTACTTCTCTCAACCTCTAATACAACAAGCATGCCAGTGTAGGCCACAGATCTTCTTGACCAATACCATGAGCTTAGCAGGAAGGATTCTTCTCTGGGTCCTCAGGTGGCTTCCAACCTGACGCTCTGTTCACCTTACCTAGGCCTCCTTTTCCCAGAGCTGGGATCTCCTCATCACTTGCCACTCCAAATCCATTGCATCATCTAGGAACCAATTCTGTATGTACATTGGGTTCTTCAGCTGCAGACACACAGGGCAAAACACAGTGTCAGAGCTCCAGGTAGGGGAGCTTGGTGGGGATGTTGGGCTGGTTTCAGGCTGCCCCTGTAACCCCTCATCCATAGACCAGTGCCACCCAGGCATTTTTTTCCCTTAAGAGCCAAGTGAGCCAGTGAGCTTAGACCCTCCCTGCTAAGCACCCCTGGTGACAGTGAGTCCTGGCCAGTGGGTGAAGCACTGCCCCAGCAGCCACTCCTGATCTTTTGTAGCTCTGGAGGCATTTGGGATGGGCTGGCTTTTGGAATGAAGAACAGCACAGCACTGGGATTTTGGTAGGAGTGGCTTTGAGCCTGTGACTTGCTTTGGGGAGAATGAACATCATCAGCATGTGGAGTCTTTCAAATCTTGGCTGTGCATTGAGTTAGATCTTGATTCTCCTCAGCTGTGTGCTGTGTGTTTTTCAGGGCAGAGGTTTGCACACTCTTCTTTAGATCTTTTCTGAGCATCTGATGCTTTTTAATGCCTAGAAAACAGATTCTTGTTTTTGTTTTTCTCTCTTTTTTTTTGGTTTTCCGAGGTAGGGTCTCACTGTATCCCAGGCTGACCTGGAATTAACTCTGTCATCTCAGGGTGGCCTCGAACTCACAGCAATCCTCCTACCTCTGCCTCCCGAGTGCTGGGATTAAAGGCGTGCGCCACCATGCCCGGCTCTCTTTTTTTGCATGTGTGTGTGGTGTACATGACTGTGTATATGCGTGTTCCTATGTGTGTGGGTACGTGTGCATGTGTGTTTGCATGTGGAATCAAAGGATAACATCAAGTGCCCCCAGCTCTTTCCACTTTACTTGTTGAGACACAGTCTTTCACTGAACCCAGGGCTCACTGATTCAGCTAGCTGGCCAGCAACTCTCCAGGATCCTCCAACTTCTACCTCCTCAGTCCTGGTATTGCAAATATGCACTGCCACATTCAACTTTGATGTTGTATTGGGCTCCAAATTCAGGTCCATTGTTTAGGCAACAAGCACTTGACTGACTGAACTGTTACCAGCCCCCAGATTCTTTTCTCCTAGTACATCATGGAGACAAGACTTAGGGTCAGGGCAGGTCTTTGTGGATGGAGCTTCATAGTTCATAGTTCTGATATATATATATATATATATATATATATATACATATATATATATACATATATATCAGATATATATATATGGAGAGAGAGAGAGAGAGAGAGAGAGAGAGAGAGAGAGAGAGAGGGAGAGAGATATTCATCATGCCTTTCCCCCATTTCTTGTGCCCAGAAATAGTCACTATTCAGTTAAAGTCATCACGGGGCTGGAGAGATTGCTCAGTGGTTAAGGTGTGTGCCTGCAAAGCAAAAGTACCTGGGTCCAATTCCCTAGTACCCACATAAAGCCAGAAGCATAAGGTGGTGCATGCATCTGGAATTTGTTTGCAGTGGCTAGAGGCCCTGGAACACCCATTCTTTTTCTCTCTATCTGCCTCTTTCCCTCCCCCCCCACTCTTAAATAAAAACAAACAAATAAAAATATTTTAAAAGTCACCACAGATCACTCTTGCTTGCTCCTGCACTTCTAGTGGGTGGAGTCAGTTATCTTTGGCTATATCTGGTTTTATGTTGAGATGTTATCAGGCTGTCATGTGACCCAGTCATATGTTCACAGCTGAGTAGATTTGATTTCAGTGCATAAGTCTGAAGCTTTTCTAGTCTGCTGATGGTGGAACATGTGCTGCTTCTGACACAGATGCTGTGGTCCTCCTTGTGTGAATGGCTATGTGGTGTGTGTGCACTCACTCTTTCGGTCACCTATGCAGGAGTGGCTCTATAGGTCACAAGTGAAGATTCTGCTTTGCTTACATACACACCCACAAACAGTTCCCAAAGTGGCTATAACATTTGACACCACATCAAAAGTGGGAGAATTCTCAGTGTTCATCTCCACCAACACTGAGCATTGTGGGACATGATGGTTTTCAACATCTGGTAGATATTCAGTGGGGTTTCATTGTAGTTGTAGTTTCTGTCTCCTTATAGGTTAGTTAATTTGCATCACTGGAACTAAATTCCTAACATAAATAACTTAAAGGAAAGAATTTTTTTTTTTTTTTTTTGAGGTAGGGTCTCACTCTAGCTCAGCCGACCTAGAATTCACTATGTAGTCTCAGGCTGGTCTTGAATTTACAGCGATCCTCCTACCTCTGCCTCCCAAGTGCTGGGATTAAAGACCTGAGCCGCAACACCTGGCAAAGGAAAGAATTATTGATTCCAGCTCATGGTGTCATGGGTCAACGTACCATGGTAGTAAGAGTATGCTAGCCAGATAACGAATGTCATGACAGACAGAAAGCAGAAAGGGCCAATCACAGGGAGGAGCCAGGGCAAACCATAGCCCCCAAGGACATACCTCCGGTGACCTGCTTCCTCTAAGAAGACTTAACCTTCCACAGTTTTCTACCACCTCCCAATAGTCTCTCAAATCTCGACTGCGTGAATGCATTGAATCATTGATTAGGTCAGGTCCCTCATGATCTAATCACCCCTGGAAAACCCTTCACAGACAGACCAGAGTGTGCCTCTCCTGTCTCCTCAGTGGCTCTTAGTCCAGTCAGGTTGGCAGTCAAGACCCATCACCACTGCTGGATGATTAGCCATGCTGAGCACTTTCATACAGTTCTTGGCCTTTAGACATTTTTCTCTGTGAGAAAAATGTGCTTCACTAAGACTTTTCTCCATTTTAAAATTAAGGTTGTTTCCTTAATATTTATCTTTTTGGTTTTTTACTTTTACTTTTAATTAATTTATTAAATTAAATTTATATATTTACTTATTTTGAGAGAGAGAGAGAGGCAGATACAGAGAGAGTGAATGGGTGCACCAGGGCCTCCAGCCACTGCACACGAACTCCAGACGCATGTGCCATCTTGTGCATCTGGCTTACATGGGTACTCGGAAATCAAACCTGGGTCCTTAGGCTTTCCAGGCAAGCATCCTAATTGCTAAGCCATCTCTCCAGCCCTTGTTTTAGTTTTTGTCTGTTTGGTTGTTTGTTTATAAGGTAGGGTTTCACTTTTAACCTAGGCTGACCTCCAGGTGGCCCAGGCTGACTTTGAACACACTGCAATCCTCCTACTTCAACATCCCACATGCTGGGATTAAAGGCACAAGCCATCACTCACAGCTTTGTGCCCTCTCTCTCTCTCTCTCTCTCTCTCTCTCTCTCTCTCTCTCTCTCTCTCTCTCTCTCTGTGTGTGTGTGTGTGTGTGTGTATGCACGCATGTGGAGGTCAGAGGACAGCCTCACATGTCATCCTCAGGAACACTGTCCCTCTCCTTTGAGATAAGCTTTCTCATTGACTTGGAGCTCACCAACAAGCAGACTGAACTTTACTAGACTCTTTTCCTAGCCCCTGAAAAAATTTCAGGTGGCAGTTTTGGAATTCAGTTCAACATTGCCTGTTTTTCAGTGAATTCTTTGGCCCCTAGTTGTTATTCAGACTCCATTTTCCTGTAGATGCATTAGCACCTACAAGCTAATCAACTGAGCTGACTTGTACTTACTCAGAGACTACCTGTGTATCTTCAATACTTAGACCTCTGTTGTGAGTTGCTTTGTGGGCTCAACTTTTTAAGTGCTCCTAAGAGCAAATAACATGAAATTCCACAATGGTTGAGTGCCATAAGCAGGTTCAGATTTGTTTGTCTGGTGTGTGTGTGTGTGTGTGTGTGTGTGCCTGTGTGTATGTTTTTGAGATAGGGTCTCGCTGTAACCCAGCCTGACCTGGAATTCACTCTGTATTCTCAGGGTGGGATCAAATTCATAGCGATCCTCCTACCTCTGCCTTCCCCGTACTGGGATTAAAGGCATGTGCTGCCATGCCTGGCTTGAATTCTTTTATATTCCTGTGGGTTTTTTATTTTGTTTTGTTTTGTCACCTTGTCTGTCAGTTACGAACCCTGTCAAAATCTGGGGACACATCCATTTCTTTTTATTTTATTAATTTGCAAGCAGAGAGAGAGAGAGACAGACAGAGGTGGAATGTGTGCTCCAGGGCCTGTAGCCACTGCAAACAAACTCCAGGTGCACGTGCCCCCTTGTGCATCTGGCTTACGTGGTTACTAGGGAATCAAACCTGGGTCCTTTGGCTTCACAGGCAAATGCCTTAACCACTAAGCCATCTCTCTAGCCCTCCATTTCTTTTTTATATTTTTATTTATTTATTTGCAAGCAGAGAGAGATGGAGAGCAGAGAGAGAGAATATGGGCATATTAGGGCCTCCTCCCACTGCAAATGGAACTTCAGATGCATGTGCCACAGCATCTGGCTTTTTACATGGGTCCTGGGGAATTGAACCAAGGTCACTGAGCTTTGCAGGCACATGCCTCAACTTCTAAGCCATATCTCCAGTCACCCTCTGTCATTTCTTTTTTTAAGTCTGTTAATTATTGCTTCAGATTTATCAGACTGTCATTAACATATTTTGGCTAGGATTTTCTGGTGTGCATTTCTTTCTTTCTTTCTTTCTTTCTTTCTTTCTTTCTTTCTTTCTTTCTTTCTTTTTAGAGAGAGACAGTGAGAGTAAGAGACACAGAGAGATAATTGTCATGCCAGAGCCTTAGCCACTGCCATCGAACTCCAGGTGCTTGCATGTGTGACCTTTCACTTGTGTCACCTTTGTGCATCTGGCTTATGTGGGATCTGCAGAGAGATCAAACATGGGTCCTTAGGCTTTGCAGGCAAGCGCCTTAAACACTAAGCCATCTCTCCAGCCCATGCTGGTGTGGTGTGTTTTTCTTTTCTCCTTCTTTAATACCATGTCTTGGACATTTCTTCAAATAAAAGAAATCCAAAACTAATAATATCTTTTAACCCGTGCCTTCAACATTTACATTTTTTTAACAGACTTAATTCACTGTTATTTTTCTGTATAAAATCCCTATGTGGTAACCACAGCTGGAGCCTGGGTCCTCTGCACTGAGACTAGTGTGGGTTTCACAAGGTGGTCAGTGAACTCCTGGTAGGGAGACTTAGGTAACACAGCCTGTTTTCAGAGGTCGGGGATCAGATAGCTGTAGGTCTTAGAGATGGCATCAAAAGTGGCCTTAGCAAAGTTGCCCAAGGTGGCTGTGCAGCCCCTGGCTGAAGCATAGCAGTCATCAGTACCAGCCATCACCAGTAGTTTCTTGGGCACAGGGACAGAAAAAGTGCCAGTGCCCCTGGGGGCAGGGATTTGGTGCACCAGCACAGAGCCACAGTGGCCTGTCATCTTACAGAAGACTGTGTGGGGCTTGCCGATCTTGTTCCCCCAGTAACCTCTCAGGACAGGCACAATGGAGAGCTTGGCCAAGATGATACCCCTCAGATGGCAGTGGCTACCTCCTTAGAGCACTTGACACCCAGGCCAACATGACCATTTTAGTCCCCAGTGGCAACAAAAGCCTTGAACCTGGTCCACTGGCCAGCGTGAATCTGCCTCTATACTGGCACAATCTTCAGAACCTCGTCCTCAAGAGACATCCCCATGAAGAAGTCAGTAATCTCAGACTCCTGGATGGGCAGGAAGAGCAGATGGATCTCCTCCAGGGACTTGATCTTCATGTCCCTGATCAGGTGTCCCAGCGTGGTGATGGGATCCACTCCTTGTCTTTGGCTTTGCCTCCACAGACTCTGCAGGCCCAGTGACCACTGCCAAAACCTCCAGGAGCTTCCAGGCCCTCCTGCTGTACTGGCGTCATCCACCATTTGGTGTTTTCCAAGGAAGAAGCAACTTTTACATTTTTAAAATATTTTCATTCATTTGGGTGAGACAGAGATTAAAAGTATGAGTGTCCTAGGGTCTATTGCTGCAGCAAACCAACTCCAGCTGCATGTGCTGCTTTGTGCATCTGGCTTTATGTGGGTCCTGGGGATTGGAACCCAGACTGGCAGGTTTTGTAAGCAAAGGCATTTAGCTGCCAAGCCATCTCCCTAGCCTTTAACATTTACATTTTTGTGCCTATGTCTAGGTAGGTTCCATAGGAAGCCATTGCTGCCTAACAAACAATCCAGAACACAATGTCCTCAAACAACAGATGCTAACTACCCTACAGCTTCTTTGGGCTAGGAGCCAGATGAGCCAATTAACCACTGCTGCTGACCCAGCTCAAGTGGGACGCCTGCCTTCCTTGACTTTGAATAGGAGGGGAGCAAGCTAGGCATGGAGGTGTAGGCCTTTAATCCCAGCACTCAGGAGTCAGAGGTAGGAGGATCACTGTGAGTTCAAGGCCACCCTGAGACTACATAGTGAATTCCAGGTCAGCCTGAGCTAGAGTGAGACCCTACCTCAAAAAAAAAAAAAAAAAAAGGAGGGGCGCACACACATTACAGATGCCAGAAAGCAAGGGCCATGAAGCCATTGGGGCAGATGACCACAACATTCACCAATGAATTCACTTAACTCCCCTCACATACCTCATCTTTTCTCTGTTTTGTTCTCTTTTCAGTTTTCCTCCTGGGCTAGAGGTTATTGCAGTCTGACCCTATGCTTTGGTGGTGCCTAGAAATTACTGCTTTTTAATTCTTTTATTTATTTATTTATTTTTAATTCTTGAAGCACAAAGTCATACCTAGACAGCCCAGTGGCCTTGAGGCTTAGGGAAATGCCCCTGGCTTTTTGCTGCTGTTGTCAGTTGACTAATGCTTGATTGATTGATGCTAGGCAAGGGCTCACCACTAAGCTGCCCCTCAGCCCAGCAACATCTCTTACATCCAGAGTCATCCCTATCATCACCTAGTCTTTTTTTATCCTTTATTTTATTTATTTAGCTATTACAGAGAAAGAGAAAGAGAGAATGAATATGGATGCACCAGGGCCTCTAGTCACTGCAAACGAATTCCAGATGCACGCACTACCATGTGCATCTGGCTTATGTGGGTACTGGAGAATTGAACCTGGGTCCTTAGACTTCTCTACAAACACCTTAACCACTAAGCCATTCTCCAGCCTCTAGTCTGTGTTTTCACATCTGCTTGTGTGCATCCCTTCTCCCCCTCCCCCCCATCCCCTCATGTGTCTCAGACTATCAGGATGGAATGCCTTTTTTTTTTTTTTTCAAACACTTGCTCACTTGGGGAGGTTCTGGCATACACTGATGATTATGTGGTCCTCAAATGTCTTTCTCATGCTATTTGTGACAGAGATGGATGGCAGTGGGAATGCCAAGCAATGACCATCTGCTCTCAAGACACCATAGGTATGGGTTGGCTGGCATAGCTGTACCTACTCCCAGAAAACCAGCATCTTCCACCATCCTCCCTCTCCATGGTGAGATGTCATTGATGATCTGCCTACTTTGAGGACTTCTAGTCTGTCTGGGTGTGAAGTTTATTTATTCATCCTGGATTCTTTTTAAATATTTTTATTTATTTGCATGTGTGTATGTGTGTGTTGTACACACCAGGGTATCTTGCTATTGCAAATGAACACCAGATGCCTGTGTCACATCTTATATCTGAGTTTACATGGGTGTTTGGGAATTGAACCCAGGTCAACAGGTTTTGCAGTCAAGAGCCTTTAACTTCTGAACCATCTCCCTAGCCCTCAGCCTGGGTTCTTTGGTCTTTAAACTATGCACTGGCACCATAGTCAATATACTGTCTCTCAGCCACTATCTATAAACACCACCTCTGTCCCAGTCTCTCTCTATCCTTTTTTCCTCTTGGCCTCAGACTTCTTGCTAAACCTTCCTGCTGTCTTCTGTATCCTTACTCTGCATTGTCTGTACTGCTTGCTTCCTGTAATACAATCTGAAATGACCCCTTGCCTTGCTTCTGCTCATCCCATCCTCAAAAGCACTATGAATCTGTGGGTGTTTTCATTTCTGTTATACTAGTTTCCATTACTTAGAAGTTCTCCTTTTTAAAATATTTTTTAATTTTATTTATTTGAGACAGGGAAAGAGGCAGACACACAGAGGAAGAGTGGGAGAGAGAGAAAGAATGGGTGCACCAAGGCCTCCAGCCACTGCAAATGAATGCCAGACGCAAGCACCACCTTGTGCATCTGGCTTACATGGGCTCTGGGGAATTGAACCGAGGTCCTTTGGCTTTGCAGGCAAACACCTTAACCACTAAGCAATCCCTCCACCCTAGAAGATCTCCTTTTTAATAAAATTATTAGGCTGAGCTATTGCTCAGCCATAGAAAATTTGCCAGTCACAAACTCATTCGCAATGGGAAAGCTATATTAAGAGCATATTGTGATGCTACATCATATCAGCATTTGTTTGGCGGAGAAAGTAATACTTAGATATGATACATTATTAAATGGATTCTCAGATATTATACATTATCAAAAGCATGATTTACAATGATTAAAAATAAAGAGCAGGGCATGGTGGCACATGCCTTAGGAGAATCGCCATGAGTTCAAGGCCACCCTGAGACTACATAGTGAATTCCAGGTCACCTTCAGCTTGAGTGAAACCCTACCTCAAAAAACCATAATAATAATAATAATAATAATAATAATAATAATAATAATAGGAAAAACTTGCCAGTCATATCCATGAAACCCTGAGCTTGATTTAAAATATATACTGTCAGCTGGACGTGGTGGCGCACACCTTTAATCCCAGCACTTGGGAGGTAGAGGTAGGAGAATCACCGTGAGTTTGAGGCCACCCTGAGACTCCATAGTGAATTCCAGGCCAGCTTGGGTTAGTGTGAACCCCTACTCTGAAAAACCAAAATACACACACACACACACACACACACACACACACACACACATATATGTCATCAACAAAAAGAGAAGACTGGTATTATAAAGACATCTTTAAAAACATATGTATGTATAGCCATTTTTTAATCTTTTGTGTGCAAGGACAAATGCACATGCATTTATTTATGTGCATATGTGGAGGTCAGAGGCCAACTTTGGTTGGTGGTGCTTTGCCTTCCACCTTATTTGAGGCTGAGTCTCTCATCCTTGTTCACCACTGCATTTGAAGGCTAGCTAGCCTGCAATCTTCCAGGCAGTTCTGTCTCTGCCTTTCTTCTCTGCATAGGTATGTATTTTTGTATTACAGACACTGACATTAGAGCGCCCTGCTTTATGTGGGTTCTGGCAGTCCGAATTCAGGTCCTCACGCTAGCACAGCAAGCATTTTATCCACTGAGCCTGTGGTTCGGTTCTTTTTTTTTTTCTTGTGTGTGTGGTGTATGCACATGAATGTGCATATGTGGCACTCCATGAGCTCATCTTTGGTGGTCAGAATAGACATCAGGTCTGGCTCCATCACTGTTCCACCAGTTCTTTTTCGTTGTTGTTGTCTATTTTTTAATGTTTTTAATGATTTACTTGCAAGCAAAGATAAAGAGAAGAGGCATGCCAGGGACTTAGACCATTGCAAATGAATTCCAGATGCATGTGCCCCTTTGTGCTTCTGGCTTTACATGGGTACTGGAGAATCGAGCCCAGGTTGTTAGGCATGGCAGGCAAGCACCTTAACTGCTGAGCCATCTCTTCAGCCCCCCACCAGTTCTTATTTGAGCCCACTGATCCTTGAGCTTACCTGATTTCCTGTGGAACTGGGGTTACCGGTGCCCATGGCCATGCCCAGCTGTTTATGTGGGTCCTGGGGATCGGACTCCTGAGTAGTCTGTAGGGCGTCTTCTGGCCCTCATGCTTGTGCAGGAACTGCTCTTAACAGCTGAGCCCTCTTTCTAGTACTTGTGGCATTCCTTTTTTCCCCTCCCCCTGAGACAGGGTTTCACTCTAGCTCAGGCTGACCTGGAAGTCACTATGCAGTTTCAGAGTGGCCTTGAACTCATGGCAATCCTCCTATCTCTTCCCCCCGAGTGCTGGGATTAAGAGCGTTCACCGCCTTGCCTGGCTCCCTGTGGCATTCTTTAATGTTTCTTTTCCTTGCCTATACTTTCCATTTTGAATTTGAAATTGTGGAATTTATATTCTATCTAATTGTCTGGTAACTCTAAGAACTGAGGTTCTTGGCCCTTCAGCGTACCTGAGGCATCTATCTCTCCAAACCCATGGCTCGGTGCTCTGGTGGGAGCCCACCAGCCACATAACACTTCATCCTCCAAATCCATTGACAGGCTGACTTGAGGTTCCATTTTTTTTCTTAGTTCTGCTTAGAACCAAGGAACATTCCTCACAACCCTGCAGGTGAGTCAGAGTAGGAAAGGTGTAGTCCTTCCGGGCTGCTGCTTTGTTAGGCAAAGGTCTTCCTCTCCCAGAGGATGCTCATCTGTCCCGCATTCCCAAGGGTACTGCAGCTGACTCTGGTTAGCCAAGCCTCAGAACAGGAGCCTGAGGGCCCTTGCCTTCCCACTCCCTCTGCCCTGCTTGATATGCTCCCTTACTCCTCTGCTAGTTCTTTGTACTGTAGCTCTTCCAGGGATGTTTCTCCTATCTTCTGCCCCATGTTTGGTCTAGACGCCAGACATCACTTAGATGGGTGTGTCCCTCATCCCAGAGGCCTGCCTCCTTCCAGAGTCTATTTCTGCAACCTCTTCAGGGGTTCTGGCCTCTCCTCTCCACCTTCCCTCCCTCCAGAAGGCCCAGGCCCAGTTCTGCTCTAGTGTGTCTGCTCCATTGCAGATCTCTTTCCCTCCTTGACATGCAGCTGGCTTGGTCTTGGTCTCTGACTCCAAGGTGATACACACATTCCAGGCACCACAGCAAGTCCTGTTTAAACTCTGTCAGAGCTTCTGAGCTGACCCAGCTAAGGCAGCAAGAGGTCTGCTGACCACAGAGGACAAGATCCAGTGGACAAAGCCTCCCCTCTCACCACAGAGCCACCACCCTTGGACTTGTGCCTAGTCACCTTCACAGATGTGGCCTCTGGGCCTGACATCCTGAGGTCAATATCTTGGACCATCACGTGGGGCATCTAACTCCCAAGAGGGTTGTCTGGGCAGCTGCAGAGTAAGGACAACTTCCAAGAAGCCTGGGTAGCTGCTGCCTGCCTTCACCTCTCAGTCCCCTGTGCCCACTACCCATCTTGGGCATGCCAAAAGTCAGCGTCCAGGTGCACCAAAGCAGGAAGGGGCTGCGTATCTCCACGTAGTCTGGCCACTGGGTGGCACATCCAGGATGGCCAGGGTGGGCTTAGAGCTGGAGCACAGACTGGGAGAAAATGGCCCATTTCAGAACCAGTGGGAAACCCCAAACGGACAAGCTTGAAGAATGCGGTGGATGTGGGAGCTACAGATCTCTTGTGCCATGTGTCCTGGATTCTATCCTCTGTGGTCATCAAACCTCCTTGCTGCTTTAGCCAAGGCAACTCAGGGGCTCTGGCAGGGTTTCCTTGGCCATTTCCTCCCTGAACATAGAAATAATGCCTTGCCTCCAGCAGCCTGAATGTTCCTAACCTACGGCAAGCCTCGCGGGTGGTGTTGCACAGGAGGCTGAGGGTAGGGGGTAGCCCTGCCTACCCACCCCGCCAAGCTGTGGCTATCATGCCTCTGGGGTACAGAAGAGAGGTGCAGGGGTGAAGTGGGGCCTTCTTCCTTGTGGCTGTCACCCCAGACAGGTCATCTGGGTCGATGCCTCGGCCTGGGTATATGTGGAGAGAGTGTTTTCTGAAAGCTGTGGAAGACAGGTGGGTGGGATTCATGCAAAAGTAGGCGGCTCTGGAGCCAGCTGGCACTGGAATTCCTCTCTGCCCTGGCCTTGCAGAAGGGCGATGAGAAGTGGGCGTGTCCTAATAGGTCTGCTCAAGGAGCGTGGCTTTTGTTGGTGGGCATGATGGGGGCCAGTAGCTGTGGTGCCAGAGTTCGATGGGCGTGGCCTATGACAGTCAGGCGCAGGCTGCGCTGTGGGGCTGTGGGCGTGGGTCAGGATCGGTCAGGGGCGGGGCATTAGGTGGGATGGGCGGGCGGGGCATTAGGTGGGATGGGCGGGCGGGGCGGGTCCCTGGCCCCCGGGTCTCAGCGCTCCTCTCCCCGCAGGGCTGCCGCGTCACCTCCAAGCGCCGTGCCTAGTGTGCCGCGGCTCGCCGCGGCCCGCCGGGCCCTGCAAGCGCTGCCACTCCTTCGGCGTCTCGGTGCTGCAGGGCGTCTTCTTCGTGCCGCTCGGCCGGGCAGCAGGTGGAGCCAGTGACGAGGACGCGACCGAGGCATCCCCAGAGCGAGGCTCTTCTCCGCGGGAACACACGCGTAGATGAGGGACCTTGTATGCAGAGCTATTTCAGAGAAATTGCAGCCGCCCTCTCCAGTGCCCGCATCCCAGCCCCTGTGCCCATGCACCCCGACCCCTGCCCTACCCACAGAACAGCGAGAGCATCCCCTGGCGCCAGACGACCTCTCTGGAGAGAGGCTGACCCGTTCGTTGCCTGGCGTCTCCCAGCCAGGTAAACCCAGCTGGACACATTTAATCAACAAGTCTGGTTCTACTGGTTCCGTCCTCTGCACTCAAATGTTTCTTTCCAACCTGGTGCTGGGCGGATGGGTAGGAAGAGGGCACCCACCCTGAGTTGGACCCTTTAGAATCCCATCCCAGTGGTTTCCGGTGGTCAGTGGGCCAGGTGGTCCATGGGGAAAGCCTCGAGGCCTCTCTGGGCTCAGGATGGGGTGCCGAACTGTGGTACTCACCCAGAACCAGGTTCTTTGTGGACATGGAGAAGTCTTCTATAGTGTGAATGTGTTTCCCCAAAAGCTCATGTGTTGTAAACTTGGTCCCCAGTGCAACAGTGCTGAGAGGGGAGTCTTCTGCCAGGGACTGAAGAATGTACTAATCCTGCCGGGCGTGGTGGAGCACGCCCCAGCACTCGAGGCAGAGGTAGGAGGAGCGCCGATAGTTCGAGGCCACCCTGATACTACCTAATGAATCCAGGGCAGCCTGGGCCAGAATGAGACCCTACCTCAAAATAAAAAAATAATAGTAGTAAAGAAAAAATGATGTATTAATCTTTTCATGGATTAATGGGTTTTCTGGGTGTGGATTTGTCACAAAGGTGAGTTTCTACTGACCTACTTGCTCCGTCTCACATGATGTAGCCCAAGGCTTCCGGAGCACAGGGACCTCAGGTACTGCCCTATGCTCTTGAACTTCCCAGCCTCCAGATCCATGTATCAATTAAACCTCTTTTCTTTGTAACTTTTCCAGTGTGTGGCATTTACTCATAGCAACATGAAATGGATTGAGGTATGGCTATGTCCCCAGCCTTCCACAAAAGGAGAGAACTTCCTTTGGCTTTGGACTGGAGAGAGTGGCCAATAGGGCAGGTTTGAGGGGCCCTTGCAGTCAGTACGAGTGCCTTTCTCCATGGCAGGGGCCTCAGTGGTCCACTTCTGCGTGCCTGCAGCTCCTTCATCATGGCCCTGGGATGGTATATTCTGTGTCACTAGGCAGTAGGCCTGATCTGAGCCAGCTGTGAAGAAAGCACTCCTGGCAAGAGTGGGCTCACAGAGAGCGCCACCTTTATAGGCAGTCCTGTGGGCATGCCCACAAGATCAATGTGAGTTGCTGGTGGAGCACAGTGGTCCCCACTGGAACCCCTAGGTCAGGCCAAGCAGTAGAGCCCAGGGGGTCCTGTCTTAGAGCTGACTTTCCCCAGCCCTCAGACACACCAACTATTAACCATACTCCTATGTGGAGGCTACACTGAACTTTCTCTCTCAGGGGCTGTGGCCTCAGGTAGACCCATCTGAGGGTTGACCCCTTCCTGCTTGCCTGTGGGGTGAAGCGCCCAACAGGTCCACAGAAGTTTCAGCCTACCAAGTGCTGGTTTGGCCCAGGTGAGAAGGGGCCTGGGCAGTGGGCTCTGGAACTTGGGCTGGGCTGGCCAAAGGGTAAGGTCCCAGCCATGGATAAGGTTAAACAGTGGGTCCCAGCTATGGCCCTTGCTTCTGTAGCATGAGGCAGAGGCACCCCCTTCAGCATGCTTCCTGAAGTCCCACCTTGGCCTGAGTCCACTTCTCCAGGTTCTCCCCTGGCCTGGGGAAGGGGTGCTGCCCTCCACACTTAGGGTGCCTGTTGGAATAACAGGCAGTGTCCAGACCTGCAACTTCCCAGGATCCCCAACCATACACTACTCTTTGTGTGCTTTACCTCCCCACATTGCCCTCACATGACATAGTGGCCTCTCAGTCCCAGAGGTAGATTCAGAGAGCCCTGTCTGCCCAGGAAGAGGCTAGACAGGGACTTAGGAACAGAGGGTTTACAGGAGAGAATTATGACCACCTTAATACCCACTGCACAGATCTAAGGTTTGAATGGACCTGACTTACTTTTCCATGTTTCTATCTGGTGATGAGCAGAAATTCAGGGTCTCCATCTTGATCCACTCCAATGTCCTGGTCCTTGGAGGGCCCATTCTAGTCCAGAAATAGCATGGTCCTTGGTCCAATGCCCACCCTGAATACCTGGCTTCCCAAGGTTCAGGGACACTCACCATGCTGATCTCTAGCTCCTGCTCAGCATGTCACACCACACTTCTCACACTTCCTCCTCACCACAGCCTGGCCAGAAGCAGACATTTCCAAAGACCCCAGGGCCCCATCAGAGCCTGGCCATAGTCTAGGCCCATACTGAACACCTTTCTGTTGGAGAGGAGTTGGCTAGGGATAAGGATAGATCCAATTGTCCAGGTGGTCTCACTTTCTCACAAGGCCTCCCTTCCCCTCCCCCATGAATTTATAGTTCCCACATGTCTCCTGAATCTGATGCTGATTTCCCCCATCTCTTTTTTTTTTGTGAAAGGGAAAGTGGGGGAGGGGAGGTAATTATCATGGTTTATTGTCTATAATTATGGAAGTTGTCAAGAAAAAAGAAAAAAAAACAGTATTTCCAGAGAAAACCAGAAACAAAAGGCCTTCATATACTCATTTCCTGATTAGTACATATTTCCTGATGTCATGAAGTTAATCACCCTAGTAAAGGTACTCTTGTTCCTTACTTTCACTTGGGTTACCACTATGAACTCTCATGTTTAGTAAAGAGTGAACTGTGTCTAAAGGCCTTTCCACATGTCTGGCGTTCATAAAGTTCTTGGATTCTGCATGTTCAGTGAGTGCTAAACTATGTCAAAAAGCCTTACACAGACTTTACATCCATAGTTTCTCAACACTATTAACTCTCTGATGTTGAATAAGGGCTGAAGTCAGTCTAAAGAATTTGCCACAGTCCTTACATTCAGAAGACCACTACGAATTTGTTGATGTCAGTTGAGTTCACTGCCTACTCCAAAAACTTTCTCACATTTTTTACATTTTTAGGATTTCTCACTAGTAGGAATTCTCTGATATGTCTAGTGAGGGATGAACGATTTCTAAAGACCTTTCTACATAATTTGGATTCAAAGGGTTTCTTACCTGTATGAATTCTCTGATGTCAGACAAGTTCTCTTATGTACTCCAAAATCCTTCCAACATTCCAAACATGCATAAAGTTTCTCACATGTGTGAATTCACTGATGTTCATTGGGCTGTGACCTAATTATAGTATCTTTCTCACAATATATAGATGAATTCTCTGATGTCAGTAAGCTATGACTGAAATCTAAATTCCCTGCCACATTCCATACATTCTGAAGGTTTCTCATCATTATGGATGTTCTGATGTCAAATAAACTGTACACATACTCTAAAGGGTTTACTACAAATCATGCATTCATAGGGTTTCTCACCATTCTTTCTTTGAAGAGGAGTAATCTCTCCACTCCTATAAATATGCTTTCATTTTCCTTACATTTGTAGAATTTCCCATTAGTATGAATTTTCTGGTATACTCGAAGATCTTCATAAAAACTACTGTAGCCCATGCATTTACAGTGTTACACTCCATGGTGAATATTCACATGTAGTATGACTTATCTATTCAAAAGGCTTTCCAACAGTCATGACATTCACAGTTTTCTCAACAATACATATCCTTGAAATTGATCACAGTTTGAATCCCCACTGAAGACTTTTTACCATATTTGTGATTTCATAGGACTTATTGCTGTCATGGAATTTCTGGACTCCAAAGACAAGAAGCCTGTGTCACCCAACTGGAAGAATCAATATCTTCCCTAGCAGAGGTGGCTCTCCAAAAACCATAGAGGTTTAGACCTCCTGTTCATGCAACATGGTGGCTTATGTGCAACCTCTTCCCCACACAAAGATGGTCATGGGCCCGGGGCACATGAAGCCCTGGTCTGTGCTGGCCTGGCAGCCCCTGGGTGCCAGTGAAGGGAGAGCACCAGTGAGGAGCGTGGCCCAAGGCCAGGTGACTGCGCTGCCTCCTGGGAGCTGCCTTCCCCATCTCTTTTTTTTTTCAGGTTTGACTTATGCTATTTACTCAGAATAAACATAGATTTTGGAACTTTGTTTCTTATAACGTTCCTGAAACACATTTTTAAGAATATGAAAGCAGATTTAAAAATTATTAGAAATTTTTTTACAAATTTAGTATTGAGTAGTTTTAAGATTAGACATAAATCTTGAGACTATTGTCTGTTAGTAGTTCCATATAAGCATAGAAAGATAAAGATAACTGTTAAACAGTTACAAATATCTCATAAGAAGTCCCATAGCAACTTGACATTCACCCATCACCATGCTGGGGTCAGGATCCTGAGATGCTCTGTGCTTGCACTTCCCTGGCTCTGCAAGGCAGGGAAGCTAAGAAAGAGCCAATTTTTCCCCCTAAATTCCAGGCTTCCCCATCTCTTATCAACACAACATAAAATGCACTCACCATTTTTCACTTTTATTAACAAGTTCATACATGTAAATAATGTATTTTGATCATATTCATCCCTATTACCCTCTCATCCTGTTCCTGCTCCCACCCCCTGTTCTTCCCAAATAGATCCCCTTCTACTTTCATGTCTGAGTTTTTTGTAACTGAAGGGTTAATATACTTCCCTGAAAACTAAATGGAACTGAAGAGTTAATATCTATCCCTAAAGCTTGCGAGCAATAAAGAAAGTTTGGCACCATCCCTGATTGATGTACTTCCCTTAGCCTAGATGGCCTTGAAGGACCAGAGACCATCTGAGTATCCTCCCTTAGACAATTCTGGCTGAAGAAGCCTATTCTGAATACGGACACAAACAGCTACAATTTCCTTATCAAGTGCATCTGGTCCAGTCTGTTTTTCTTAGGATCCTCCTTATAAGCTTACACCCCACCCTGGCCCAGTGCTTCAGCCTTCAACCTGTGGGAAAGCTGAGTCCCCTGGCTGTTTTCCCTCAATAAACTGTAGAGATCAAGTCTGGTCTTCTCTTTTGCTTTCCTCTTACAAGTTCCTTACAGTAACCCACGACGTTTAGTTAAGGTTGCTTGCATAAGTATGTATGTGTGTGTTAGGGTGGGGGGATTTAGTGGAGTATGGCAACATACCAATGGCTATACTACCAAAGGAAATGGCTCCCCCCCCCCCCGAAACAACCACTAACTGCCAATAGCTCCTTAGGGAGGAGTGGAGTCTCGGGCCCCACTGCCATCCATGATGAAATGTTGACAGGCCTGATCTTGTGCAGGTCTTATGCAGACAACCACAATTACTGTGAGTTCATGAGCACAATGGCCATGGCATGTCCCAAAGACTGTGTTCTACAGCACTCCTCCCCATCTTCTAGCTCTTACTGATTTCTTAATCTGCCTCCCCCTTCTTGTTAGGTGAGCTCCTGTGAGACAGGGGTCTTTTCAGATCTTACATATCTATTTATACACTGATACCAGAACAACCTGAGTGAATAAACCTGAGGGTGAGGTTGGCCTCTAGGAGCTGTGACCACCAGGAGGACCCAGCAGTGCCTGCACCATTTACTCGATGACCAATGAGTGGTGGACCTTGGGTTTGGCTCTCTCAGAACCAGAACCAGCAGACTGTGAGGAGGAGCCATAGTTCAAAACATGGCAGCAACATGACAGGGCCTGTCACTCTGAGGAACTGGGGGAAGGGTGGATCCAGAAGTTGCTGAGCTGCCCCTCAGGAGCTCACACCCTTTTACTGTTACATTTATGGGTTCCCTTGCAGAGTCTAGTGGATCCCTACTCAACTCACATGGCACGAAGGTTCAATGAACTCATGAAGGTCTCCTTGTCCATCTGCAGAAGGGAAATGGGCCCTACAAAGGCTGCACCCCTTCTGAGCATGGCCGGTAGCCATTGGACGTGTCACCTGAGCCCTCCTTGAAGAGCCACCACCAGAACCCCTGCCCTGTCCAGGTGTGCCCGTCTGAGTGTACAAGCCCCATGTTTCCATTTTATTGGGTATGTTTTTCAAAGTGGCTACACCCATTTATAACCCTGGCAGCCATTCATGGAAGCCCTATGTGCACTTACCAAAGTTTCTTCCTGCAGTGTAACTGGAACACTATCCTCACGTATGACATTGCTGTTATCTTTTTAAGATTTTTTTTTTACTTTTATTTACTTACAATTGAGAGAGAGAGAGAGATGGGTATTAACATTAAGAAAAGTACTCACAGGCCAGGTGTGGTGGCGCATGCCTTTTAATCCCAGCACTTGAGAGGCAAAGGTAGGAGGACCCTGTGAGTTCAAGGCCACCCTGAGACAGCATAGTGAATTCCAGGTCAGCCTGGGCTAGAGTGAAACCCTACCTCACGAAAAAAAAAAAAAAAAAAAAAAAGGAAAGAGAAAAATGCTTACAGGGCAGTTTGATGAGCATAATATATGCATTTAGCCAGACAACAGCAGGACCCTAGGATTCGTGAACTCCCCCCACCATAAGCTTTTGATTAGGTTTTCAGTACCAGTCATGTACTCCCTCCCATGGAGTGGGCCTCCAGGCCAATTAGAGAGCAGTTGGTTTCCCCCATAACAGACATTCCACTATTGCACCCGTTGGCTCTTTTGGCCTGGCTGGCCAATCTAAGGTTTGAAGTATCAACTGCTGTTTATCACCACTAATGGCTTCTCTCTCCCATAGGGCTGCATGTAGTATAGCTTTCTCCAACTTTCTGGCAGCTATTCCAGAGCAAGGAGGTTTTCAGCTCAGCTCTAGCTTGATTTCTTTTTTTTTTTTTTTCAGTTCAAAGTTGTCATGTGTTTATTAAGACACCGTTGTTAATATAAAAAGAGCCAGTTCCACAAACCATTATCCAAATATTATCACAATTTGGGAAAATTTCCAAGACATTCTCTGCTGGGATCAACTGGATCTTATATAATGTCTTCAAAAGTCTGAGTAATGATGCAACCTATACATGAGGGCCTTGCCTTTTTCATTCCCCAAGGCAAAGTATCCACCTCTGGGAGAAAAATCCATGGTTTGAACACGGGAAATATTACTATTCCTAATAACCGGAAAATTGGAAAATACTGTACAGGAGGGAAGATGAACCAATTTAACGGCTTCTTTCATTTTTCTTGAAGCTATTACCAATATTTCTGTAGAAGGATTGAAGGTCATAAAAGTAACACCAGTAACCAGATTCATTATGGCTTTGATCGGCTTTGGGTTTGTTTCTTGGAGACAAGAATCTTGACTGTATATGTTTACCACACCACTGTTAGAGCCACAGGCCACATATTGTCCATTCCGCGACGTGGCAATGCTTAATCCATATAAGCTGCCTTCATCAACAAATCTGTTAAGGCACTTTCTTGAATTCACATCCCAAACATACACTTCTCCATCCCCGGAAGATGTATATATTTTCTTACTATCTGAAGAAAATGTGGATGCTGCAACCCTTGCATTAATCTTCATGCTACCAATCAGTTCCTTGGTCTTCATTGACAGCAAATGAGAAAATCCAGCAACGCCTGTTATAAGCAAGTAGGATCCATCTGGGGAGACTTCAAAACGCCTCACTCTTTTCTCTTTCAAACCTCTCACTTGATGCACAGGAATTAACTTTCCAGCCAGCATGTCATAGACATAAAGAACTTTGCTGTGTATACTCGTGGCTAAAACCTCTTCTCCATTAGCACTAAAACAAGCCTTAAATATTGGAAACCTGTCCAAATATATGCTCTGGATTTTAGGGTTTGTTTTGCCATCAACCTGGAACAGTGAAATAGCATTATCTAATCCAGCAACCATCACCACCTGTGCACCAGGATGGAACTGCACTGATGTGATCCGAGCCGTGGTAGGCCGTTCAGCATTAGCATGCTGGCAGTTTTTCATCTTTAAGATTCCTTTTGGAAGAGAAGTTGATGTGGATATGAAATTCCCAGTCCTTTGTAACAAATCGTCTTCATCCTCTTCACTTTCATCATCTGAAGATGTTTTCCGTTTATTGCTAGTCTCTGCCCAGTCAGGTACTCCTCCCATGGCATGTTGGAATTCTTCTTTCAGTCTCTTTTGAAGCTTATCTTTTGAAAGTTTACTTTCACTGGCATTCTTCATAATATTTTTTCGAAACCGATTGTTTACCATGTCAACCATTTCCTCATCTTCGTCTTCTTCATCTACCCAAACTGGCTTCTTCTGAGGAGGAAAATTATCTTTTGCTTCATTTTCCACTTCCGAGTCATCTGAGTGTCCATGATGTTGACCCCGCGAGCCCCGCAGCCGCCGCAGCAGCGCGTCCTCGTCGTCCTCAACGTCGCCGAAAACCAACTCCTCCAGGCAGCGCTCCGCCGCCGGCTTGTCCTCCCCCAGCGTCAGGCGGTTCCGCCGCCCGAGCCGGCTCTCCTCCTCCGCGGACACCGAGGCCGCGGCCGCGTTGGTTGCCGCGCCCGACCGGGCAGACGGTGTCCGCTGAGATGACGGGACAGCTTTTAGAAACTTCCCGCCGCTCTCGGGCCTGGTTCTCCGGTCCGGCCTCTTGTGGGTCTTCCGAAGGTCCGGCCTCACGCCGGCTTTCCGATCTGCTTTCGCCCCGGTCTTGCGTTCGGGCGGCATCGTCGGGTTGGAGAACAGACACGGTCTTTCCTAGCTTGATTTCTTAATGAACTTGCAGCACAAGCATATGGAGTTTTTAGAAACAGGGTCTCACCATCTAGTTCTGATAGGAAATCAAGAGCCTTGGCAATGGCCTATAATGTTTTGGGGGCATCAGGAACCTCCCTGACCAACAACTCATTGGAAGGTATCCCATCCTTGCCACTGAAATTTTTCTACTGACAATGTATGGCTTCTGCATGTTCCATTAGCTAAAACAGGTTTCCATATGGCATATTCATAACATCTTAAGGTTTTATTAATCCTCCTACCACCCTTCATTTACTCAATCTCTTCCCCTGACCATACTTAGGCCATTCCACCCCCAGTAATCTGTTCATCTACTTACATATATACAATACCACCCCCTTAAGTCCTCCCTCCCTGTTGCAGTCCGGTTCGCATTGCTGGTAGAAATCACTCAACCAAGAGTAGCTTCTGGGAAAAAGAGGTTTATTTTGGCTCACAGGCTTGAGGGGAAGCTTCACGATGGCAGGGGAAAACGATGGCATGAGCAGAGGGTGGACATCACCCCCTGGCAAACATAAGATGGACCACAGCAACAGAAGGGTGTGCCAAACACTGGCAAGGGGAAACTGGCTTTAAAGCCCATAAGCCTACCCCCAACAATACACTCCCTCCAGGAGACATTAATTACCAAATATCCATCAGCTGGGAACCTAGCATTCAGAACACCTAAGTTTATGGGGGACACCTGAATCAAACCACCACATTCTGCCCCTGACCCCATAAACTGATATCCATATGTGATGTAAAATACAATGCATTCAGTCTGACTTTAAAAGTCCCCATAGTTTTTATCAATCTCAATGATGTTCATACATCCCCATAGTCCAAAATCTTTTAACTGAGCCATAGTACCAAAAAATAACCTCGAAAATACTTAGTAGCAGAGGCCAGTAAGTTGAAAAGGAGACATAAAGGGTGGAGAAAGGAAGGGAGGAGGATACTTAATAGGTTGATATTGTATATATGTAATTACAATGATTGTAATGGGGAGGTAATATGATGGAGAATGGAATTTCAAATGGGAAAGTGTGGGGGTGGGGAGGGAGGGAATTACCATGGGATATATTTTATAATCATGGAAAATGTTAATAAAAATTAAAAAAAAAAACCTCAAAAAACCCATAATGGCACAGAATAAATATTCACACTGCAAAAGATGACATTGGGCATAGCAAAGAAACATTCAACCAATACAAGATTTAAACAACCAGGGCAAATATCAAACTCTGTAGCTTCAAGTCCAGCAACTCTATCCAGTGACAAATCTTCAAGTCTGATAATTCTAACTAGCAACAAGTCTCTGGCATTCCAATTCTGCCCCTCCAGCTAGGCTACTCACAGACCTGGGAAACTTCATCGGGGCCGGCAGCACCTCGGCAGCCATCTCATGGTCCTGGCATCTCCACTGGGTCTCCACTGCAAGCCACGGTTCATCCTCATGGCCCCATGGGGTCTCTATGCAGGCAACCAGCAAACCTGCTTCACACTGCCCATAGCCATTTCCAAAACACAAGACCGTGTTGCAAATTCAATGACCCTCTTTCCAGCATTTCTTATACTCCACAATATCAGGTAGGTGCCAATTTGTTAATCCGGGGGGATTAAAGCAGACTTTGAAGAACAGGACACTCCTTGAGCACTCAGACCCCTTCAAAAGAGCTGACATTCTTCCTGTTGCCCCAGCGCAGGTCAGCTAGCCCAGTCTCAAAGGTTGTAATCTCTCAGTTGCAGCTGAATGGGCAACAGTTCACCCAAAGATTTTCCTTTCTGTACCATATCCCTCTGCACACACCAGTTCATTTCTACGCTAAGCAACCCTGCACAACTTCTCAGGACATGGGCACAAGAGTAAGCTTCTCACACAAACTGCTAGCCCAATCCAAGCACAGCTCTTTCTCACCCTCATAAGCCAAACCTCACAGTCCATAGTTTTTACTGCATTCAGGTCTTGCAGCTCAGACCAGAAAAGTCCATCAAGCTGTACTTACAGCACTGCAAAGCATCTCTTGGGCCAAGGTTTCAACTCCTTCCACTTTCCTCTTGAAAATCAGCTACAAAAGGCTGAAGCAACATAGTCAGGTGTCTAGCAGCAACCCCACTCCTCGGTACCACTTTACTGTTGCAGTCCGGTTCGCATTGCTGGTAGAAATCACTCAACCAAGAGTAGCTTCTGGGAAAAAGAGGTTTATTTTGGCTCACAGGCTTGAGGGGAAGCTTCACGATGGCAGGTTAAAACGATGGCATGAGCAGAGGGTGGACATCACCCCCTGGCAAACATAAGATGGACCACAGCAACAGAAGGGTGTGCCAAACACTGGCAAGGGGAAACTGGCTTTAAAGCCCATAAGCCTACCCCCAACAATACACTCCCTCCAGGAGGCATTAATTCCCATCAGCTGGGAGCCTAGCATTCAGAACACTTAAGTTTATGGGGGACACCTGAGTCAAACCACCACACTCCCTTATAACCCCTTTCTAGTTTACTGGCCTCTCCCACCGATTTTTTTTTTTCTTTTTCAAGGTAGGATTTCACTCTAGCTCAGGCTGTCCCGGAATTCAGTATGTAGTCTCAGGGTGGCCGCGAATTCTTGGAGATCCTCCAACCTCTGCCTCCCAACTGCTGGGATTAAAGGTGTGTACCACCATGCCTGGCTCTGATTATTTCATTATTTTTTAAACTGCTAAGTAGAATGCCATTGTATAAATGCACCACATCTTCATTATCCATTCATCAGCTCAGGGACATCTAGGCTGGTTCCATTTCCTAGCTATTGAGAATAGACCAGCAGTAAACATGGATAAGCAAGTATCTCTGAGGTAGTGAGAAGAATCCTTGGGACATATGCCTAGAAGTGGTATAGCTGGGTCATATGGTAAATCTATTTTTAGCTGTCTCAGGAACCTCCACACTGATTTCCACACTGATTGTACCAGTTTATATTCCCACCAACAGTGTAGAAGGGTTCCCTCCTCACCAGCATTTATAGTCTTTTTTTTTTGTTTTTGGATTTTGAGCTTTGAGGTAGAGTCTCACTCTAGCCCAGGCTGATCTGGTATTCACTCAAAGTGGCCTCGAACTCATGGAGATCCTCCTACCTCTACCTCCTGAGTGCTGGGATTAAAGGCATATGCCACCATGCCCAGCTATTAATTATTTGAAAGAAAGTGAGTGAGTGTGAGAGAGAAAAAGAGAGAGAGAGAGGCAGATAGAGAATGGGGCACACCAGGGCCTCCAGCCTCTGCAAATGAATCCCAGGTGCATGTGCCACCTTGTACATCTGGCTTACGTGGGTACTAGGGAGTAAACCTGGGTCCTTAGGCTTCACAGGTGAGTGCCTTAACTGCTAAGCCATCTTTCCAACCTTTTAAAAAAAATATTTATTTGTTTGCTTATTTATTTAAGAGAGAGAATGGGTGCACCAAAGTCTTTAGTGGCTCCAAACAAACTTAAGATGCATGTGCCATTTTGTGCATCTGGCTTATGTGGGTTCTGGCTAAATGAACCTGGGTTCTTTGGCTTTGCAGGGAACTCCTTAAGTGCTAAGCTATCTCTCCAGCCCAAAGTTTCAAGTAGTGTTTTGTTGTTGTTGTTGTTTACTTATTTATTTGAAAGAGAGAGAGAGGCAAACAGAGAGAGAGAATAGGCATGCCAGGGTAGCCACTGCAAATGAACTTCAGATGCATGTGTTACCTTGTGTATCTGGCTTATATGGATACTAGGGAATTGAGCCTGGGTCCTTAGGCTTTGCAGGCAAGCACTTTAACAACTAAGCCATCTCTTCAGTCCTCATTTGTTTTCTTTTTTTTTTTTAATTTTTATTAGCATTTTCCATGATTATAAAAAAATATCCCATGGTAATTCCCTCCCTCCCCCCACACTTTCCCCTTTGAAATTCCATTCTCCATCATATTACCTCCCCATCTCAATCATTGTACTTACATATATACAATATCAACCTATTAGTACCCTCCTCTCTTCCTTTCTCTTCCCTTTATGTCTCCTTGTTATCATTTGTTTTTTTTTTAAATTTTTATTAGCATTTTCCATGATTATAAAAAAAATCCCATGTTAATTCCCTCCCCCCACCACTTTCCCCTTTGAAATTCCATTCTCCATCATATTACCTCTCCATCACAATCATTGTACTTACATATATACAATATCAACCTATTAAGTACCCTCCTCCCTTCCTTTCTCTTTTCTTTGTGTCTCCTTGTTATCATTTGTTTTCTTGATAGCTATTCTGACATGAGATACAATCTCAAAACAGGTTTGTTGTTGTTGTTGTTGTTGTTTTCTGAGGTAGGGTTTCACTCTAGCCCAGGCTGACCTGGAATTCACTATATAATCTAAGGGTGGCCTTGACTTTATGGCGATCCTCCTACCTCTGCTTCCCACATGCTGGGATTAAAGCGTGCACCACCACGCCTGGCTTCAAAGTAGTTTTAATTTTCTTTTCTCTGATGGCTAAGGATGTAGAACATTTTTTATATGTTTATATGTCATCTGTATTTCTTCTTTTGAGAACTCTCTATTTAGTTCCATAGCCCATTTATCATTTTCATTTACTTTACTTATTTATTGGTTTTTCAAGGTAGGGTCTCACTCTAGCTCAGGCTGACCTGGAATTCACTAGGTAGTCTCAGGGTGGCCTTGAACACACGATGACCCTCCTACCTCTGCCTCCCAAGTGCTGGGATTAAAGGTGTGTACCACCATGTCTGGCAATAGCCCAGTTTTAGAAAATTTATCTTATTTTTAGCTGGGTGTGGTGGTTTATGCCTTTAATCTCAGACCCTACCTCAAAAAAATTATTATTATTTTAAATATTTCATTTTTATTTGTTTAGAGAAAGAATGGTTACACTAGGGCCTTCAGCCATTGCAAATAAACTCCAGACACATGTGCCACCTTGTGCATCTGGTTACATGGGTCCTGGGGAATCAAACCTAGGTCCATTGGCTTTGCAGGCAATTGCCTTACTACTAAGCAACCTCTCTAGCCCTGGCCCACTTTTTTTGTTTGTTTGTTTTTTTGTTTTTTCGAGGTAGGGTTTTACACTAGCTCAGGCTGACCTGGAATTCACTATGTAGTCTCAGGCTGGCCTTGAACTCACGGCGATCCTCCGACCTCTGCCTCCCGAGTGCTGGGATTAAAGGCGTGTGCCACCACGCCCGGTTTTTGCCCTGGCCCATTTTTAATTGGGCTGTTTGATTTATTATTTAGTTTGTTGAGTTCTTTGTATATCTTGCGTATTAATTCTCTGTCAGATGTATAGTTGGCAAAGATTTTTCTCGCATTCCGTAGGCCTCTTTGTTCTATTCACAATGTCCTTTGCTGCACAAAAGCTTTGTAATTCATGAGGCCCCAATGGTTGATTAATGGTTTTATTTCCTGAGCAACTGGGGCTATCTTCAAGTCATTGTCTATGACAATAGATTGAAGTGTTTCCCCTAATTTTTCCTCTAGCAGTTTTAGAGTTTCAGGTCTGATATTAAAGCCTTTGATCCATTTGAACTTGATTCTGGTGCATGGAGGGAGGTAAGGATGTATTTTCATCCTTCTACACATAGATATCCAGTTTTCCCAGCACCATTTGTTACAGATGCTATCTTTTCTTTTCTTTTTTTTTTTTTAATTTTTTTTGTTCATTTTTTATTTATTTATTTGAGAGTGAGAGACACAGAGAGAAAGACAAATAGAGGGAGAGAGAGAGAACGGGCGAGCCAGGGCTTCTAGCCACTGCAAACGAACTCCAGACGCGTGTGCCCCCTTGTGCATCTGGCTAACGTGGGACCTGGGGAACCGAGCCTCGAACCGGGGTCCTTAGGCTTCACAGGCAAGCGCTTAACCGCTAAGCCATCTCTCCAGCCCTATCTTTTCTTTAATGAATATATTTTGGCATTTTCATTGAAATTGAAATGGATGTAGCTGCCTGGATTTACATCTGGGTCCTCTATTCTTATTCTATTGATGTATGTGTGTGTTTCTTTTTGTACCAGTACTATGCTTTTTTTGTTACTATGGCTCTGTAATATAGCTTAAAACCAAGTATGGTGATACCACTAGCCTTATTTTTGTTGTTCAGGATTGTTTTGGCTATTCGAGGCTTTTTGTGCCTCCAAGTAAATTTTAGGATTTTTTTCTATTTCCATGAAGAATGCCATTGAAATTTTGATGGCGATTGCATTAAATGTCTAGATTGCTTTTTTTAAAATTTTTATTAGCATTTTCCATGATTATACAAAAATATCCCATGGTAATTCTCTCCCTCCCCCCCCCCCCACTTTCCCCTTTGTAGATTGCTTTTGATAAGATTGACATTTTCACAATATTAAGTCTTGCAATCGAAGAACAGGGTATGTCTTTCCATTTTCTAGTGTCTCCTGCAATGTCTCTCTTGAATGTTTTAAAATTTTCATTGTAGAAATCCTTTACTTCCTTGGAAAGGTTTATTCCAAGGTGCTTTATTTATTTATTTTTTTTATTTTTTTGAGGCAATTGTGAATGGAAGTGTTTCCCTGATTTTATCCTCAGCATGTTTGTTGTTATTATATAGGAAGGATACTGATTTCTGTGAGTTAATTTTGTAACCTGCTTTGTTATTAAAAGTATTTATTAGCTGTAACAGTTTGGCAGAGTCTTCTTTATGTACAGAATCATATCACATGCAAATAATAATAATTTGATGTCTTCCTTTCCAATTTGTATCCCTTTTATGTGTGTTTCTTGCCTAATTGCTATAGTTAAGATTGCTAATACTATATTAAATAAAAGTGGGGGAGACTGGAGAGATGGTTTAGTGGTTAAGGTGCCTGCCTACAAAGCTTAAGGACCCAGCCTCAATTCCTCAGTACCCACATAAGCCAGATGCACAAGTGGCACATGCATCTGGAGTTTGTATGCAGTGGCACGAAGCCCTGGTGCACCCATATTTTGTCTATATATCTGCCTCTTTCTCAAATAAATAAATAAACATCATATTTTTTTAAAAAGTGGGGACAGTGGACATTCTTGTCTTGTTCTTGATTTTAGTGCAAAAGCTTCAAGTTTTCCCCCATTTAGTATTATGTTGGTTATAGGTTTGTTATAAGTAGCCTTTATTATGTTGAGGTATGTTTCTTCTATTCCCAATTTCTTTAGGACTTTTATCATGAAGGCATGTTGGATTTTTGACAAATGCCTTTTTAGCATCTATTGAGATGATCATGTGATTTTTGTCCTTCAGTCCATTTATATAGTGTATTATATTTATCAATTTGCATATGTTCAATCATCCCTGCATCTCTGGGATAAAGCCTACTTGGTTGTGATGAATGATTTTTTTTTTCTTTTTTGGTTTTTTGAGTTAGGGTCTTGCTTTAGCCCAGACTGACCTGGAGTTAACTATGTAGCTTCCTACCTCTGCCTCCAAAGTGCTGGGATTAAAGGCATGCACCACCACTCCCAGCACTGAATGATTTTTTGATATATTCTTTCACCCTAAGATAGTGTCTGTCCTTTATGGAGAGGTCAGTTTCTTAGAGGCAACAAACAGAAGGCTCTTGCCTTTTAATTTAGTCTACAAGCCTGTGTCTTTTAGTTGGGACATTGAGGCCATTGATATTAAGAGTTATTATTGAAAGATGTGAATTTGCATCTAAAAAAACATTCTACATCACTACTCATCAGGGAAATGCAGATTAAAACTACATTGAGATTCCAACTCACTCCTGTCAGATTGGCTACCATCATGAAAACAAATGACCATAAATGCTGGCAGGGATGTGGAAAAAGAGAACCCTTCTACACTGTTAGTAGGAATGCAATCTGGTCCAGCCATTGTGGAAATCAGTGTGGAGGTTCCTAAGACAGCTAAAAATTGATCTACCATATGACCCAGCTATAGCACTCCTAGATATATATCCTAAGGACTCATCTCATTACCTTAGAAATATGTGCTCAACCATGCTTATTGCTGCTCAATTCACAATAGCTGGGAAATGGAACCAACCTAGATGTCCCTCAACTGATGAGTGGATAATGAAGATATAGTACATTTATGCAATGGAGTTCTACTCAGCGGTAAAGAAAAATGAAGTTATGAAATTTACAGGAAAATGGATGGATCTGGAAAGGATTATACTAAGTGAGGTAACCCAGGCCCAGAAACCCAAGTGCTGCATGTTCTCTCTCATATGTGGATCTTAGCTACAGATGATTGGGCTTCTGTGTGAGAAGGAAAAAACTCAGTGGCAGAAGCCAGTAAGCTAAAAAAGAGTTATAAAGGGAAGGGAGGGAAGTACTTAATAGGATAGTATTGTAAACATGTAAGTAGAAGAATAGATTAATGGGGGTGAAAAGGCCCAAAGTGAGGTCAGGGGAAGATATTGAGTAAAGAAAAGGTGGAGGGAGAGCTAATAAAAATCTAAGAGGATATAAATCATATGGAATCCTAAGTTTTTGGACAATGGAACACTGAGGAGCCATAGATTGTTGCTAGAAAATTTTCAGTGCCAGGGATGGGATACCTTCCAGTGAATTGTTGGCCAGGGAGGTCCCTGATGCCTCCAAAACATTATAGGCTATTGCTGAGGCCCTTGGTTTCCCACCAGGAATAGATGGTAAGACCCTATTGCTGAAGACTCCACATACTGGGGCTGCAAGGCCACTGAGAAATCCCGCTGGAACTGAGCTGATAACCTCCTCCATGTAGAACAGCTGACAGAAAGCTAGAAGAAGCCATTCTACATGTAGTTCAATGGGAGAAAGAGATACCACCAGTGAAGATACTCAACAGTGGACACTGCAAGCCTTGTATTTGGCCACCCAGGCCAAATGAGCCAACGGGTGCAATAGTGGCACATCTATCATCTATCTAATTGGACTGGAGGCCTGCTCCATGGGATGGAATACATCTCTGATCCTGAAAACTTAAAACAGGGATAGTCATGAGCTCTAGGGGTATAACATCTGCTGCTGTCTGGATAAATGTATATACTAAGCTTATCAAACTTCCCAGTAAGCACTTCTCTTAATATTCATACCCTTATATTAATGCAACTCTCACTTTGGGTAGATAATCTTCTCTTTTCAGATGGCAGTGAGTTTGGGATGACTCAGGAGGTATCATGGTGCTGGAAAGAAGTGACTGGAGTATTGAGTAGTATCTCAATCACACTTTCTATTTTATTTATTTATTTATTTGAGAGTGACAGACACAGAGAGAAGGACAGATAGAGGGAGAGAGAGAGAGAATGGGCGCGCCAGGGCTTCCAGCCTCTGCAAACGAACTCCAGACGCGTGCGCCCCCTTGTGCATCTGGCTAACGTGGGACCTGGGGAACTGAGCCTCGAACTGGGGTCCTTAGGCTTCACAGGCAAGCGTTTAACCGCTAAGCCATCTCTTCAGCCCTCAATCACACTTTCTAAAGCTCTAATGCTTTGGGGTCTAATGCAGAAAAGGTGGCGGAAAGAATGTAAGAGCCAATGGAAGGGTAGACTCCCTACAACGTGCTCCCTCCAGACATAAAATGGCCTGGATATCCATGACCTCATAGTGCCTAACACTACCTACACAAGACCACCATTTGAGGAGGAAAAGATGATGACATCAAAATAAAAGAGAGACTGAGATGGGAGGGGATATGATGGAGAATGGAGTTTCAAAGAGGAAAGTCAGGGGAGGGAGGGTATTACCATGGGATATTTTTTATAATCATGGAAGATGTGAATAAAAATTGAGAAAAAAAAAAGATGTGAATTTATTCTTACCATTCTTCTTGTTTTGTAATGCTTCCTTTTTTTCCCCCTTTACTCTCTTATATTGTTATTTGAGTATGATTTATTTTTTTCTGTTTCTTCATGTTGTACTTCCTTTCTCTTCAGTGCGAAGGTTCCCTTCAAGTATTTTCTATAGAGCTGGCTCAATGGTCATATATTCTTTTAGCCATTTGCTTGTGGAATATCCTTAATTCTCTGCCAATTTTGGATGGATGGCCTTGCTATATAAAGTAACCTTGGTTGACAGTTGTTATCGTTCAGAATTTGGAATGCATTATTCCAAATCCTTCTGGCTTTTAAACTTTGTGATGAGCAATCTGCTGTGATCCTGATGGGCTTGCCTGTGTATGTGGCTGGATATTTCTCTCTAACTGCTTTCCATATATTTTCTTTGGTTTGTGTGTTTAGTAGATTAATTATACTATGATGAGTAGAGGTTCTTTCCTGGTTTTGTCTGTTTGGTGTTCTAAAAGTTTCCTATATCTGTACTGGCATCGCTTTTCCTATTTGGGGGAAATTTTCTTCTATGATTTTGTTGAAATTACCAACTATTTCTTCGGAGTGAAATTCTTCTATATCCTGAATTCTTTTTCTTTAAATATTTTTGTTTATTTTTATTTATATATTTGAGAGTGACAGACAGAGAAAGAGAGAGAGAGAGAGAGAGAGAATGGGAGTGCCAGAGCCTTCAGCCACTGCAAACGAAATCCAGATGCATGTGCCACCTTGTGCATCTGGCTTACATGGGTCCTGGGGAATGGAGCCTTGAACCAGGGTCCTTAGGCTTCACAGGCAAGCACCTAACTGCTAAGCCATCCCTCCAGTTCCCTGAATTCTTATGTTTGATCTCTTCATAGTGTCCCAAATGTCTTAAAATTCCCATTCATACCTTCCAATTAGTTTGTCTTTCTTTTTATTGGACTGTATTAGATCTGCCACCTGGTCTTCTAGTTTAGATTTTGTTTTGTTTTCAAAGTAGGGTCTCACCTCTATCTCAGGCTGACCTGGAATTCACTATGTAGTCTCAGGGTGGCCTTGAACTTAGGGCAATCCTCCTACCTCTGCCTTCCAAGGTTTGGGATAAAGGTTTGTACCACCACACCCAGATTCTTTTTTTTAATTATTATTATCTATTTGAGAGAAAGAGGGAGGGAGAGAGGAAAAAGAAAAGAAAAGAAAATATATTGAAAGCAGTTAGACAGGAAAATCAAGTCACAATCAAAGGCAAGACCATCAGGATCACAGCCAATTGCTCAACACAAACTTTAAAAGTCAGAAGGGCTTGAAATGATGTATTCCAAGTTCTGAAAGATAACAACTGTCAACCAAGGTTACTTTATCCTGCAAAGCTATCCATTCAAATAGATGGAGAAGTAAGGACATTCCACAACAAAAAGTAGGCTAAAGGAATATTTGAGGATAAAACCAGCTCTACAGAAAATACTTGAAAGGATCCTCCATGCTGAAGAGAAAGAAAAGCACACATATAAGAAATCTGGAAAAAACAAACCATACTCAAATACTAGTTAAATCAAGAGAGCAAAGGTAGAACTGGAAGAACTACAAAACAAGAAGAATGGCAAAAATAAATACACACCTTTCAATAATAACTCTTAATAACAATGGTCTCAATGCCCCAACCAAAAGACATAGGTTTGCAGACTGGGTTAAAAAGCAGGATCCTTCAATTTGTTGCCTCCAAGAAAGTCACCTTTCTACAAAGGATGAACACCATCTTAGGGTGAAAGATTGGAAAATGGTGTTTCAAGAGTAAATGGGCCTAGAAAACAAGTAGGGGTTGCTATCCTGATATCTGACAAGGTAGACTTCAGTCCAACATTATTTAGGAAAGACAAGGAAGGTCACTTTATATTAATTAAAGGCACACTCCAACAGAAGGACATTACAATTCTAAACATATATGTACCTAACATGGGGGCTCCCAACTTCATCAAACAAACACCATTAGAACTAAGGTCACAGATAACATCAAACATAGTTGTAGTGGGTGACATTAACACCCCTCACCAATTGACAGATCATCCTGGCAAGAAATAAACAGTTGTGTCTAGATTAAATAAGGTCCTAGAACAAATGTATCTAAGAGATATATGCAGGTCATTTCTTCCAAATGCTGCAGAATACACATTCTTTTCAGCAGCACATGGAACATTCTCTAAAATAGACCATATATTAGGACACAAAGCACATCTTAACATGTACAGGAAAATTGAAATAATTCCTTGCATTTTATCTGATCACAATGGGATCAAACTAAAAA
The DNA here is from genome assembly GCF_020740685.1 of Jaculus jaculus. Taxonomy (NCBI): domain Eukaryota; kingdom Metazoa; phylum Chordata; class Mammalia; order Rodentia; family Dipodidae; genus Jaculus; species Jaculus jaculus. The sequence continues at coordinate 166,335,952 of NC_059107.1, read as the reverse complement.
TCAATAGAAATAAAAGCTATAGAGCATACACAAAATCATGGAAACTAAGCAATACACTACTAAATGATGAATGGGTCAATGAAGAAGTCAAGATGGAAATAAAAAAATTCATAGAGCTAAATAATAATGAGAACACAACATATGAAAACATTTGGGACACAAAGGCAGTCCTAAGAGGGAAATTTATAGCCTTTAGTGCCTATATTAGAAATTAGAGAGGTCACAAATAAACAAATTTGTGCTTCACCTTAAAGCCTTGGAAAAAGAAGAACAAGGCAAACAGAAAATCAGTAGATGTGGAGAAATAATCAGGAAGAAATAATAAATATTAGGGCAGAAATTAATGAAATATAAACCAAAAAAAATCCAAAGAATCAATGAAACAAAGAGTTGATTCTTTGAAAGGATAAAAAACACTGATATAAAAAAACACTGATAAACCCTAACAAATATGACCAAAAGAAAGAGAGAAGAGATACAAATTAATAAAATTAGAGATGAAAAAGGCACCATCACAACAGATACCAGAAAAATTCAAAAAATCATACGGACATACTACAAGAACAGATACTACACTAAGTTTGAAAATCTGAAAGAAATGGATGATTTCCTTGATTTATATGACCTATGTAAATTAAATCAAGATGAGATTAATCACTTAAATAGACCTATAACAAGTATGAAGATCCAAGCAGTTATCAAAAATCTCCCAACTAAAAAAAGTCCAGAATGATTCACTGGTGATTTTACCAGACCTTCATGGAAGAACTAACACCAATCCTTCTTAAACTTTTCCACAAAATAGGAAAAAAAGGAATCCTACCAAACTCCTTCTATGAAGCTAGCATCACACTGATACCAAAACCAGGCAAAGATGGAACAAAAAAAGAAAATTACAGACCAATCTCCCTTATGAACATAGATGCAAAAATTCTCAACAAAATATTGGCAAACAGAATACAAGAATATATCAGAAATATCATTCATTCATCCCAACCAAGTAAACTTTATCCCAGAGATGCAGGGATTATTCAACATACACAAATTGATAAATGTAATACATTATATAAATGGACTGAAGGACAAAAACCACATGATCATCTCACTAGATGCAGAGCAAGCATTTGACAAAATCCAACATCCCTTTATGATAAAAGTCCTTCAGAGACTGGGAATAGAAGGAACATATCTCAACATAGTAATGGCTATTTATGATAAGCCTACAGCAAACATAATACTAAATGGAGAAAAACTTGAAGTTTTACCACTAAAATCAGGAATAAGACAAGGGTGTCCACTGTCCCCACTTTTATTTAATATAGTATTGAAGTCTTAGCCATAGCAATAAGGCAAGAGACACACATACAAGGGATACAAACTGGAAAGGAAGAGATCAAGTTATCATTATTTGCAGATGACATGATTCTATACATAAAGGACCATAATGACTCTACCAGCAAACTTTTAAAGCTGATAAACACCTATAGCCATGTAGCAAGATACCATATAAACACACAGAAATCAGTAGCCTCCTATATGCTAACAACAAACACAAAGGATGAAGTCAGAGAATTCCTCTTATTCACAATTGCATCAATAAAATAAAGAAAGCAGGAGGGGTGGCTTAATGGTTAAGATGTTTGCCTTCAAAGCCAAAGGACCCAGGTTTGATTCCCCAGGACCCATGTTAGCCAGATTCACAAAAGGTGCACATGCATCTGAAGTTCACTTGCAATGGCTGGAGGCCCATTCATTCTCTCTCTCTCCCCTTCTTTCCTTGTCAAATAAATAAATAAATAAAAATAAAATATTTTTTTAAAAAAACACCTTGGAATAAACCTAACCAAGGAAGTGAAGGGTCTATACAATGAAAACTTTAAAACACTCAAGCGAGAATTTGCAGAACACACTAAGAAATGGAAAGATATCCCTTGTTCTTGGATTGGAAGAATCAATATTGTGAAAATGGCAACCTTACCAAAAGCAGTCTATACATTTAATGCAATCCCATCAAAATTCCAATGGCATTCTTCATGGAAATAGAAAAAACAATCCAAAAATTCATTTAGAAGCACAAAAACTTCAAATATCTAAAACAATTTTGAGCAACAATAATAAGGCTGGTGGTATCACCATACCTGATTTTAACCTACATTACAGAGCCATAGTAACAAAACAACATGGTTCTGGCACAAAGACAAACATGTAGATCAATGGAGCAGAATAGAGGACCCAGATGTAAGTCCAAGTAGCTATAGCCTCCTGATCTTCAACAAAAATGCCAAAAATACTAGTTGGAGAAAAGACAGCCTCTTCAGCCAATGGTGCTGAGAAAACTGGATATGCATCTGTAGAAGGATGAAAATAGATCCTTATCTCTCTCCGTGCACAAAAATAAGTCCAAATGGATCAAAAACCTTAATATCAGATCTGAAACTGCTAGAGGAAACAGTAGGCGAAACCTTCAACATATTGATCTTGGCAAAGACTTTCTGAAAATAACACCAATTGCTCAGGCAATAAAACCACAGATTAACCGCTGGGACTTCATAAAATTACAAAGATTTTGTACAGCAGAAGACACTGTGACTAGAGCAAAGAGGCAACCTACAGAATGGGAAAAAAATAATTGCCAGCTATATATCTGACAGAGGATTAATATCTAGGATATACAAAGAGCTCAAAAAATTAAATAATAAGCAATCAAACAACCCAATTAAAAATGGGCTATGGAACTAAATAGAGATCTCAAAAGAAGAAATACAGATGGAATATAAGCATCTAAAAAAATCTTCTACATCCCTAGTCATCAGGGACATGCAGATTAAAACTATGTTGAGATTACATTGCACTACTGTCAGATTGGCCATCATGAAAACAAATGACCATAAACGCTGGTGAAGATGCAAAAAGAGGAACCCTTGTACACTGTTGGTGGGAATGCAATCTGGTCCAGCCATTGTGGAAATCAGTGTGGAGGTTCCTGAGACAGCTAAAAATATATCTACCCAGCTATATAGCACTCCTAGGCATATATTCTAAGGACTCATCTCACTACCTTAGAGATACTTGTTGCTCTATTCACAATAGCTAGGAAATGGATCCAGCCTAGATGTCCCATAACTGATGAGTGGATAATGAAGATATGGCACATTTACACAATGGAGTTATACTCAGCAGTAAAAACAAAAATGAAATTATGAAATTTGTAGGAAAATGGATAGATCTGGAAAGGATTATACTAAGTGAGGTAACACAAGCCCAGAAAGCCAAATGTTGCATGTTCTCCCTCATATGTGGATTCTAGCTACAGATGATTGGACTTCTGTGTGAGTAGGAAGAAAATTCAGTAGCAAAGGCCAGTAAACTAGAAAGGAGATATAAAGGGAAGAGGAAGGAAGGGATGGGGGACTTAATAGGATGGTATTGTACAAATGTAAGTAGAACAACAGATCAATGGGGGTGAAAAGGCCTAAGTGAGGTCAGGGGAAGAGATTGAGTAAAGGAAAGGTGGAGGGAGGGCTAATCAAAATCTAAGAGGATATAAATAAATCATACGGAAACCTACTTTTTTGGACAATGGAACACTCAGGAGACATAGATTGTTACTAGAAAATTTTCAGTGCCAGGGATGGGATACCTTCCAGTGAGTTTTTGGCCAGGGAGATCCCTGATGCCTCCAAAACATTATGGGCCACTGCTGAGACCCTTGGTTTCCCACCAGGAATAGATGGTAAGACCCTATTTCTGAAGACTCCACATACTTGGGCTGCAAGGCCACTGAGAAATCCTGTTGGAACTGAGATGAAAACCACCTCCATGTAGACCAGCAGGCAGAAACCTGAAAGAAGCCATTCTGCATGCAGTTCAATGGGAGAAAGAGAAATCACCAATGAAGATACTCAACAGTGGACACTGCAAGCCTTATATTAGGCCAGCCAGGCCAAATGAGCCAACAGGTGCAATAGTGGCACATCTGTTATGGGGAAAACCAATCGCCCTCTAATTGGACTGGAGGCCTGCTCCATGGGAGGGAATACATCCCTGATACTGAAAACTTAACACAGTGGTAGTCACCTAGGGGTGTAACATCTGCTGCTGTCTGGCAAAATGTATATACTATACTCATCAAACTGCCCAGTAAGCACTTCTCTTAATGTTCATACCCATATATTAAAGCTACTCTCACTTTGGGTAGAGAGCCTTCTCTTTTCAGATGGCAGTGACCTTGGGATGACTCAGAGGGCATCATGGTGGTGGGAAGAAGTGACAGAGGAGTGCTCAGCACTGCAATATCTGTATCACACCTTTCAAGGCTCAGGGTCCATTGTGGAAGAGGTGGCAGAAAGAATGTAAGAGCCTTAGGAAGAGTGGGACTCCTTCCATTGTGATCCTCTGGACACAAAATGGCCTGGATATCCATGACCTCACAGCACCTGAAATTACCTATACAAGACTATCAAAATAGGAGGAAATGATGATGACATTGAAATAAAAGAGACTAATTGAGAGGGGAGGGGATATGATGGAGAGTGGAGTTTAAGATGGGGAAGTGTGGGGAGGGAGAGAATTACCATGGGATATTGTTTACAATCATGGAAGTTGTTAATTTAAAAAAGTAAAAAAGAAGCCGGGCGTGGTGGCGCACGCCTTTAATCCCAGCACTCGGGAGGCAGAGGTAGGAGGATCACCGTGAGTTCAAGGCCACCCTGTGGACGACATAGTGAATTCCAGGTCAGCCTGAGCTAGAGTGAGACCCCACCTCGAAAAAGCAAAAAAAATTAAAAAAGAAAAAGTAAAAAAGAAGCCGGGCGTGGTGGCGCACGCCTTTAATCCCAGCACTCGGGAGGCAGAGGTAGGAGGATTGCCATGAGTTCAAGGCCACCCTGAGATGACAGAGTTAATTCCAGGTCAGCCTGGACCAGAGTGAGACCCTACCTCGAAAAACCAAAAAAAAAAAGATAAAATAAAATAAAAATAAATAAATAAATAAAGAAAAAAGAAAAAAAATATAGATACATTTGGTGCTTCAAGGTAGGGTTTCACTTTAGTCCAGACTGACCTAGAATTCACTCTTTATTTTCAGGGTGGCCTTGAACTCACGGTTATATCTTAACTCTGCCTTCTGAATGCTGGAACTAAAGGCATATGCCCCCACGCCCTGCTAAAAATATATTTGATTTAGACTGGCAGATAGCTCAGCAGTTAATGCTTGCCACTTCAACATGAGGGCCTCTCAGGCCAGAGACCACCAAGTCTGACTCCCTTGAACCCCTGTAAAAACTGGGCATGAACCTGAGTATGGTGGTGCATACCTTTAGTCCTGGCACTCAGGAGGCAGAGGTAGGAGGATTGCTGTGAGTTCAAGGCCATCCTGAGACCCTATAGTGAATTCCAGGTCAGCCTGGGCTAGAGTGAAACTCTACCTCAGAAAAACAAAAATGAAAAAGCTGGTCATGGGTGCTGGGCATAGTGGTGCATGCCTTTAATCCTAGCACTCAGGAGGCTGAGGTAGGAAGAGTGCTATGCTTTTGAAGCCAGCCTGGGCTAGAGTGAGACCCTGCCAGAAAGAAAGAAAGAAAGAAAGAAAGAGAGAGAGAGAGAGAGAGAGAGAGAGAGAGAGAGAGAGAGAGAGAGAGAAAGAAAGAAAGAAAGAAAGAAAGAAAGAAAGAAAGAAAGAAAGAAAGAAAGAAAGAAAGAGGGAGAGAGGGAGGGAGGGAGGGAGGGAGGGAGGGAGGAAGGAAGGAAAGAAGGAAGAAAGGAAGAAAGGAAGAGAGAGAAAGAAGTAAGAAAGAAAGAAAAAGAAAGAAAGAAAGAAAGAAAGAAAGAGGGAAAGGAAGGAAGGAAGGAAGGAAGGAAGGAAGGAAGGAAGGAAGGAAGGAAGGAAGGAAGGAAGGAAGGAAGGAAGGAAGATGAAAGAAAGAAAGATAGATGTTGGGCACTGCCAGGCACAGGCTGGAGCCTTCAGGAGATGAGCCTGAGCTGCCAGGCACAGCTAAGGACCCCAGGTTACAGGAGGCCACTCCCTCTCCAAGCCTGGCACACCAGAACTTAGGCTTTCCCCATAGCCTTGTGACCTTTGGCCAGTTGCCTAGGAAACTCCTTATCAGCTGGCAGCCTTCACACAGCCCGTTCCCCTGTGACCCTCTTCCTGCCACTATGTAGATCACCTGACTCTCCCTACTGCCACACCTGACTCTCTCCCTACTGCTGGAATGAATGCCCCTAGGCATCAACTAGCAACCTTTGAACCCACCAATCGCCTTAGGACCCTCTTTCCACTCTCAACTGCTTATAAACCCATTTCCCTATTGAATAAACTGAGCTGTTCACAGAGACTGCCTCCCAAAAGTGGTTCTTTCATCATGCTCACAGCTGCTCAAGACTCTTCTCTCCACGGTTGCCTGGCGCCTTCAGGGAACTATGGCCCTGAGGATCCAGGTACCAGAAAGAAAGAAGACAGAAAGAGAGAGGGAGGGAGGGAGGAAGGGGAAGGGCAGAGAGAGAGACAGAGGGAGGGAGGAAGATAGGGAGGGAGGGAGGTAGGCGGGCATGGCTGCGCATGTCTGCAGTCTTTATTTGCAGGGACAGACACTTGAGAATCACTAGGGCTCCCTGACATATAGCAGCTCCTATTGAGGGGGAGCCCCTATCTCGGGAAATTAGTGTAAAAGCCATAAGACACCCTTACGTTCTCTTCTAGCATCTGCACACAGGGTCATGGGGCACACAACTGCATACACATGTGCATACATCACACACACAACACCTCCTGCATACTCTACATACATCACCACACACACACACACACACACACACACACACACACACACACACATCTTTAGTTTGCACTTGACTGAAGTAATGATACATTAGGGAAATTTCTTTGCATCTGGATGGATCTGTCCTGCCTAGAGCTTCAGTTCTGCTTTAAACTTACATTTTCAGTTATTATTTCATCACTACTTCAGTCCACATCTTTCCTTCCAACACTCCAGTGACTCAGTGCATTCAGTGTTACACTGCAGGTTTCTGCAGCTCTGTTCATTGACTCCTTTCTCCTTCCTAGTGCACATATTGATCTCTGCTGATTTGTCCTGTTGATGGGCTTCACCCTCTCTGTGTACATTCTGGTACTAAATCCATTCAGTGGTTGTTTTCCTTTTACTTACTGTGTTTTTCAGTTCTTCTTTTTTACTTTTCTTCTTTCTTTTTTTTTAAAGGTTTTTCCAAGATAGGGTCTCCCTGTAGCCCAGGGTGACTTGGAATTCACTATGTTGTCTCAGGCTAGCCTTGAATTCACAGTGATCCTCCTACCTCTGTTGGCATCAAAGGTGTACACTATCAAACCTGGTGTGTTTTTAGTTCTAACATTTTCCTTTGGTCCTTTTTTCATATCTTCTGTTTCTTTGCTGAGTCTATTTTAATATTTATAGCAGCATTTATAATAATATGACATTTGTGTATGAGAGAGAGAAAACAAATCCTTTTTATTTATTTGCAAGCAGAAACATAAGGGCTCTTTGCCACTGCAAACGAACTCAAGACTCATGCACCACTTGTGCATCTGGCTTTACGTGGAATTGAACCACTGAGCAAACTCCTCAGCCCTGTATCTCGTTCTCTGTCAGAGGTTCAAATAAGAGGACTGAGACTGCACATTCTTAATATATATAAAGTGACTTTTGCTGGGTGTGGTGGTGCACGCTTTTGATCCCAGCACTCGAGAGGCAGAGGTAGGAGGCTTGCTGTGAGTTCGAGGATATCCTGGGACTACAGAGTAAGTTCCAGGTCAGACTGGGCCAGTGTGAGACCCTACCTTGAAAAAGAAAATTAAAGTGATATTTTTATTCTATTCTGGAAATTTTATTTTGTTTCTATTATGTTATGAGACTCCAGGTCTCTCCCTCTTGTTTTTCTTTTTGTCTCATAGTTCCCATATCAGCTAGAGATTAGCTAAGCTTTCAAAGTTTTGCTGTTCTCTTCCGGACCTGCCTGCCTGAGCAGTGGATTCACAGCCTGGATTCACTGATACAAAGGAAAGCTTGAGCTGTCAGACCATTTTCCCAAGTATTTGATAGAGAAAGAGGCAAATAGAGCTGGGTGTGGTGGTGTACACCATTAATCCCAGTACTTGTGAGGGAGAGGTAGGTGAATCACCAAGAGCTCAAGGCCACCCTGACACTACATAGTGAATTCCAGGTTAGCCTGGGCTACAGCAAGACCCTATCTCTAAAAAACAAATAAATAAGTAAATAAATAAATAAAGCTTGTTTGGGGGGCTACAGAGATGGCTAAGTGGTTAAGACACTTGCCTGCAAAACCTAGGAACCCAGGTTCAACTACCCACATAAAGCCAAATACATAAGGTGGTGCATGCATATGGAGTTTGTTTGCAGTGGCTAGAGGTCCTGGTGCTCCCATTAATTTTCTCTCTCTCTCTCTCAAATGAGTAAATAAAATATTTTTTAAAACACACAAAAAGTAGCCAGGCATGGGGGTGCATGCATTTAATAATCCCTGCACTTGGGAGGCAAATTGCTGTGAATTCAAGGCCCCCCTGAGACTACATAGTGAATTCCAGGTCAGCCTGAGCTACAGTGATACCCTACCTCAAAGAACCCCCCGCCAAAAAAAAAATACCACAGAAAAGGACAGCGGGACTTGAGAGATGGCTCAGCAATTAAGGCACTTGCCTGCAAAGCCTAAAGACCACAGTTTGATTTCCCAGTACCCACATAAAGCCAGATGCACAAAGTGATACATGCATCTGGAGTTTATTCACAGAGGCTAGAGGCTCTGGTGGGCCATTCATTCTCTCTCTCTCTCCTCTCTGTCTCTGCTTGCAAATAAATACATAAAAATAAACAAAAAAAAAAAGGGATATGGACTTCTGGTTAAGATGGCGGTGTAGGTATCACGCCAAAGCAGCCTAGGGGGGAAAAAGACCAAAAAAACTCAGGAAAATACACTTTTACTAAAAAGTGAGGTGTATAGGAAACTGAAGCGGCAGCGGAGAAGTAGAAGAGATCCAGAGCATCCAGAGCCTGCACAGGCCAGCAAAAGCGGCCCCGGCAGCTCTGCCAACAGCGCCAGCAGTGGCGGCGCACCAGAAAGCCACCAGGCTTTGCTCAAGCTGCAGGAAAAGCCAGGTGCGGGGATTTTCCACTCACACGGGCGCTCTCTGCAACTCAGGAAACGTGAAGGTAGAGCAGCAGTGAGCAACGGAGGAGCAGACCACGAGGTAGAAGAACACATGGAGCAATGAGAGAACCAGAGCAACTGCGGCTCCCTCCCCTCCCCCACCGCCTGAGCACAGATCCAGCGAACAGAGCAGCATCCCAGGACCCGGCCATGCCAACTTGGGCCAACAGCGGGACCCAAGCAGGAACAGAGTCCTGGAGCAACATCAGCGGCTCTGGAACCAGTAACAGCGGGCCCAGCAGAAGTAGATCCAGTAGTGGCAGCAGCAGCAGACCCAGAAACAGCAGCTTCAGTGGCAGCAGCGGTGGTCCACCCAGCAGCAGCAGCTTCAGCAGCAGCGGTGTCTCCAGCAGTGGCAGGTACAGCAGCAGCAGCAGAGGCAGCAGCAGCAGTGGACCCAGCAGCAGCAGCAGAGGCAGCAGCGGTGACAGACCCAGCAGTGGCAGCTTTAGCAGCAGCAGTTCCAGCAGAGGGGGTGCTGATCTGCAGGGCCACACTTGCCAGGCTTGGTTTGCCCCACAGGAAAAGCCAGTGCCCAGCTCCAGAAATCAGAACAGCAACCTGACGACCCAGGCAGCAACTTGACTGAGACCAAAACCATCCAAGGTAACTGGGATTGATTGCACCAGGGAAGGGTTTCACTTGGTCACAAGCTGACTTGGATCTCTCAACAGAGCAGAAATCTTAACATCTTTGTTGATAGAGGGTCTGGTCGTTATAATAACTACTCTTGCATACATACTTGGGGCTATTTTCGATTGAATGTGTACAGTGTTTAAATTTTAGAATCTACCTATATTTAATTCCACTCAGCCTACTTGAATACTCCCATAGCAGGGAAACTCAATCCCTAGGAACACCTTTGTAGATACTATGAGAGTCTTAAGAGCCACATCTAACACCTTAAGCTCCTATCCTGAAAATATATAACATCAAATCAATTGATACAGCTAAAAATACCCAGCTACTACAAAATCCAAGCATTAACTTAATCCAAGTTGCAAATATATATACATTATAACACAAGCAACACTAAAAAGCAAGATGATATAAATCAACCTAAAAGTATTAATGCATCAGAAATGACCTCCAGTGAGAATGAGTTAGAGGAAATGCCTGAGAAAGATTTCAAAAGGATGATTGTAAATATGTTCAAAGAGGTCAAAAAACAAATCAAAAGAATCAAAGAAGAAATCAAAGAGGAAATCAAAGGAATCAAAGAGGAAATCAAAGAAGATGCAGGACACCAATTTCATGAAATTAAGCAGGCAATAAAGACATAAATAAGGAAATAGAAATAATAAAGAAAAACCAGTCAGAATTCCAAGCAATGAAGAACACAGTTATTGAAATAAAAAACTCTGTAGAAAATCTCACCAGTAGGATGGATGAAAGAGAGGACAGAATATCTAAGCTAGAAGACCAGGTGGCAGATCTAATACAGTCCAACAAAGAGAAAGACAAACTTATAGAAAAGTATGAGTGGGAATTTCAAGATATTCGGGACACTATGAAAAGATCAAATATAAGAATTCAGGGCATAGTAGAAAGAGAAGAATTCCACTCCAAAGGCATAGTAGGCATCTTCAACAAAATCATAGAAGAAAATTTCCCCCAAATTGGGAAATAGGTGCCAATGCAGATACAGGAAGCCTTTAGAACCCCAGCCAGACAAAACCTGGAAAGAACCTTTCCTCCCCATATTATAATCAAACTTCCAAAAACACAAACCAAAGAAAAAATATTGAAAGCTGTTAGAGAGAAAAATCAAGTTACCTACAAAGGCAAACCCATCAGGATTACAGCAGATTGTTCAACACAAATTTTAAAAGCCAGAAGGGCTTGGAGTGATGTATTCCAGGTTCTGGAAGATAACAACTGTCAACCAAGGTTACTTTATCCTGCAAAGCTATCCATTCAAAAAGACGGAGAAATAAGGACATTCCATGACAAAAGCAGGTTAAAGGAGTATATGAAAACAAAACCAGCTCTACAGAAAATACTTGATGGGATCCTCCATGCTGAAGAAAAGGAAACGCACACATATAAGGAACCTGGAAAAAACAAGCAATACTCAAATACTAGTTAACACAAGAGAGCACAGGTAGAACCGGAACCACAAAAAAAAAAAAAAAAGGCAAGCATAAATACGTACCTTTCAATAATATCTCTTAATATCAACGGCCTCAATGCCCCAGAGAAAAGACATAGGTTTGCAGACTGGGTTAAAAAGCAGGATCCTACAATTTGTTGTCTCCAAGAAACTCACCTTTCTACAAAGGATAGGCATTATCTTAGGGTGAAAGGTTGGAAAATGGTGTTTCAAGCAAATGGGCCTAGAAAACAAGCAGGGGTTGCTATCCTAATATCTGACAAGGTAGACTTCAGTCCAACGTTGGTCAAGAAAGATAAGGAAGGTCACTTTATATTGATTAAGGGCACACTCCAACAGGAGGACATTACAATCCTAAACATATATGCACCTAACATGGGGGCTCCCAAATTCATCAAACAAACACTATTAGAACTAAGGTCACAGATAACACCAAACACAGTGGTGGTGGGTGACTGTAACACCCCACTCTCATCAATTGGCAGGTCATCTCAGGAAAAAAAATAAACAGAGAGGCATCTGGACTAAATGAGGTCATAGAAGGAATGGACCTAACAGATATATAAAGGACATTTCATCCAAAGGCTGCAGAATATACATACTTTTCAGCAGCACATGGAACATTCTCTAAAATAGACCATATATTGGGACACAAAGCAAATCTTAACAACTTCAGGAAAAATGAAATAATTCCTTGCATTCTCTCTGACCACAATAGAATTAAACTACAAATCAGTAGCAAGAAAGGCTATAGAGCATATACAAAGACATGGAAACTAAACAATACACTACTAAATGATGAATGACTGGGTCAATGAAGAAATCAAGAAGGAAAGCAAAAAATTTGGAGTCAAACGATAATAAGAACACAACATATCAAAATCTCTGGGACATAATGAAGGCAGTTATAAGAGGTAAATTTATAGCCTTAAGTGCCTATATTAAGAAATTAGAAAGGTTGCAAGTAAACAACCTCATGCTTCACCTTAAAGCCTTGGAAAAAGAAGAACTAGGCAAACCAAAAATAAGTAGATGGGAAGAAATAATAAAGATTAGGGCAGAAATTAATGAGATAGAAAGAAAAAAAACAATCCTAAGAATTAATGAAACAAAGAGTTGGTTCTTTGAAAGGATAAACAAGATTGATAAACCCTTAGCAAATCTGACCAAAAGAAAGAGAGAAGAGACACAAATTAATAAAATCAGAGATGAAAAAGGTAACATCACAACAGATTCCAGAGGAATTCAAAAATCATAGGGACATACTATAAAAGCATATACCAACAAAGTATGAAAATCTGAAAGAAATGGATGATTTTCTTGATTTATATGACCTACTGAAGTTAAATCAAAATGAGATTAACCACCTAAATAGACATATAACAAACATGGAGATCTGAACAGTTATCAATAATCTCCCAACTAAAAAAAGCCCAGGCCCAGATGGATTCACTGCTGAATTTTACCAGACCTTTAAGGAAGAACTAACACCATTGCTTCTTAAGCTTTTCCAGGAAATAGAAAAAGAAGGAATTCTATCAAACTCCTTCTATGAGGCCAGCATCACCCTGATACCAAAACCAGGCAAAGATAGAACAAAAAAAGAAAATCACAGACCAATCTCCCTCATGAACATAGATGCAAAAATTCTCAACAAAATATTGGCAAACAGAATACAAGAGTATATCAAAAAGATCATTCACCCTGACCAAGTAGGCTTTATCCCAGAGATGCAGGGATGGTTCAACATACACAAATCTATAAATGTAATTCATTATATAAACAGGTTGAAGGACAAAAATCACATGATCATCTCATTGGATACAGAGAAAGCATTTGACAAAATCCAACATCCCTTCGTGATAAAAGACCTACAGAGACTGGGAATAGAAGGAACACATCTCAATATAATAAAAGCTATTTATGGGCTGGAGAGATGGCTTAGTGGTTACGCACTTGCCTGTGAAGCCTAAGGACCCCGGTTCGAGGCTCGGTTCCCCAGGTCCCACGTTAGCCAGGTGCACAAGGGGACTCACGCATCTGGAGTTCGTTTGCAGAGGCTGGAAGCCCTGGTGCGCCCATTCTCTCTCTCTCTCCCTCTATCTGTCTTTCTCTCTGTCTCTGTCGCTCTTAAATAAATAAATAAAATATTTTTTTTAAAAAAAGCTATTTATGACAAGCCAACAGCCAACATATTACTAAATGGGGGAAAATTGGAAGCTTTTCCACTAAAATCAGGAACAAGACAAGGGTGTCCACTGTCCCCACTTTTATTTAACATAGTTTTGGAAGTCTTAGCCATAGCAATAAGGCAAGAAACACACATAAAATGGATACAAATTGGAAAGGAAGAGATCAAGTTATCATTATTTGCAGATGACATGATTCTATACATAAAGGACCCTAAAGACTCTACTAGTGTTGCAGTCCGGTTCGCATTGCTGGTAGAAATCACCCAACCAAGAGCAGCTTCTGGGAAAAAGAGGTTTATTTGGCTTACAGGCTCGAGGGGAAGCTCCACGATGGCAGGGGAAAACAATGGCATGAGCAGAGGCTGGACATCACCCCCTGGCCAACAGAAGATGGACCACAGCAACAGGAGGGTGTGCCAAACACTGGGATGGGGAAACTGGCTATAAAGCCCATAAGCCTACCCCCAACAATACACTCCCTCCAGGAGGCATTAATTCCCAAATATCCATCAGCTGGGAACCTAGCATTCAGAACACCTAAGTTTATGGGGGACACCTGAATCAAACCACCACAACTAGCAAACTGTTAGAGCTGATAGAAACCTACAGCCATGTAGGAGGATACAAAATAAATACACAGAAATCAGTAGCCTCCATATATGCTAACAACAAACACACAGAGGATGAAATCAGAGAATCACTCCCATTCACAATTGCATCAAAAAAAAAAAAAAAAAAGTACCTTGGAATAAACCTAACAAAGGAAGTAAAGAATCTCTACAAGGGGTTGGGGATTTAGCTCAGTGGATGAGCGCTTGCCTAGCAAGCGCAAGGCCCTGGGTTTGGTCCTCAGCACCGAAAAAAAAAAAAAAAAAGAATCTCTACAATGAGAACTTTAAAACACTCAAGTGAGAAATTGCAGAAGACACTAGAAAGTGGAGAAACATCCCTTGTTACTGGATTGGAAGAATTAATATTGTGAAAATGGCAATCTTACCAAAATCAATTTACACATTTAATGCAATACCTATCAAAATTCCAAAGGCATTCTTCATGTAAATAGAAAAAACAGTCCAAAAATTCATTTGGAATCACAAAAAATCCTTGAATTTCTAAAATAATACTGAGCAACAAAAATAAGGCTGGTGGTATTGCCATACCTGATTTTAACCTACACTACAGAGCCATAGTAACAAAAACAGTGTGGTACTGGCACAAAAACAGACATGTAGATCAGTGGAACAGTATAGAGGACCCATATAAGTCCAGGTAGCTATAGCCACCTGATATTCGATAAAAATGCCAAAAATACTCATTGGAGAAAAGACAGCCTCTTCAGCAAATGGTGTTGGGAAAACTGGATATATATCGGCAGAAGGATGAAAATAGATTCTTCTCTCTTGCCATGCACAAGAATTAAGTCCAAATGGATTAAAGACCTTAACATCAGACCCGAAACTCTGAAACTCCGGGAGGAAAAAGTAGGGGAAACCCTTCAACATATTGGTCTTGGCAAAGACTTTCTGAATACAACCCCAATTGCTCAGGCAATAAAACCACAGATTAATCACTGGGACCTCATGAAATTACAAAGTTTTTGCACTGCAAAGGACACAGTGAAAAAAGCAAAGAGGCAACCTACAGAATAGGAAAAAAATCTTCGCCAGCTATATATCTGATAGAGGAGTAATATCTAGGATATACAAAGAACTCAAAAAGTTAAAAAATAAGGAATCAAACAAGCCAATCAAAAAATGGGGTATGGAACTAAATAGAGCATTCTCAAAGGAAGAAATATGAATGGCATATAAGCATCTAAAAAAATGTTCTACATCACTAGTCATCAGGGAAATGCAGATTAAAACTACATTGAGAGTCCATCTCACTCCTGTCAGATTGGCCACCATCATGAAAACAAAGGATCATACATGTTGGCGAGGATGTGAAAAAAGAGGAACCCTTCTACACTGCTGGTGGGAATGCAATCTGGTCCAGCCATTGTGGAAATCAGTGTGGAGGTTCCTAAAACAGCTAAAGATTGTTCTACCATATGACCCAGCAATAGCACTCCTAGGCATATATCCAAAGGACTCATCTCATTTCCTTAGAAGTACATGCTCAACCATGTTTTTTTTTTTTTTAATTGTTTTTTTTTTTTTGGTCATTTTTTATTTATGAGCGACAGACACAGAGAGAAAGACAGATAGAGGGAGAGAGAGAGAATGGGTGCGCCAGGGCTTCCAGCCTCTGCAAACGAACTCCAGACGCGTGCACCCCCTTGTGCATCTGGCTAACGTGGGACCTGGGGAACCGAGCCTCGAACCGGGGTCCTTAGGCTTCACAGGCAGGCGCTTAACCACTAAGCCATCTCTCCAGCCCATGCTCAACCATGTTTATTGCTGCTCAATTTATAATAGCTGGGAAATGGAACCAGCCTAGATGTCCCTCAACTGATGAGTGGATAATGAAGATGTGGTACATTTATACAATGGAGTTCTACTCAGCGGTAAAGAAAAATGAAGTTATGAAATTTGCAGAAAAATGGATGGATCTGGAAAGGATTATCCTAAGTGAGGTAACCCAGGCCCAGAAAGCCAAGCGCCACATGTTCTCTCTCATTTGTGGATCCTAGCTACAGATGATTGGGCTTTTTCTGTGTGAGAATGAAAATAGTTAGTAGCAGAGGCCAGTAAGTTAAAAAGGAGATATAAAGGGAAGAGAAAGGAAGGGAGGAGGGTACTTAATAGGTTGATATTGTATATATATAAGTAGAATGATTGAGATTGGGAGGTAATATGATGGAGAATGGAATTTCAAAGGGAAAAATGTCATGGGGGAGGGAGGGAATTACCATGGGATATTTTTTATAATCATGGAAAATGTTAATAAAAATTAAAAACTAAAAAAAAATATAGTAATAGCTAACAAATTACAAAAAAAAAAAAAAAAGGAGGATATGGGAACAGTGGAGCCCTCATACCATGCTGGTAGGAATGTAGAACAAATATATAGCCAATTTTTTGTAATGTTAAATATAAATTTGCCATGTGACTCAGCAATTTCCATCCTTTTTTTTTTTTCTACCTGACAGAAATGACTTGTCTTTTCAAAGACGTGTTTGTGAATGTCCACATCCACTGGAAAAGAAGCAAATACAGTGGAAGGAATTACTGAAACTCAGCACAGTGAAGATGAACCCCAAAACATCTGTTTGTAAGTACAGCTAGATGCCAGACATGACAAGCTGTGAGACTCCATTCACATGAAATGTTCAGAAAAGGCCAATCTATAAAGAAAGCAGGTTGGTGGTTTCCTGGGCTGGCTGAGGGTGTGAGGAGGAAGTGATGGCTGACTGGGGCTGAGGGCACTTTGAGGTAACAGAAATGTTCCAAAACTGAATAATGATAATGGCTGCATAACTCAATTAATTTACAAGTCACAGAACTGTGAGCAGATCACTGAAACTGCTGAAAGTGGGTGGATCTGATGGCATGTAAATCACACCTCAAAATAAACCTGTTTTTAAAATACCTTTCACTGATTTTATTAGATTTCCATTTAATTCTCTGAGAAATGTTTAATGTTAAGTGACTCAGAATATTAGGAACAGCTGCTGCTGCTTTCTCTTCTGCCTCCTCCTTCTGCTTTCTTCTTCCTTTATTTTTCTGAGGAAGGGTCTTGCTGTAGCTCAGTCTGACCTGGAATTCACTATATAGTCTCAGGGTGGCCTCTAACTCATGGCGATCCTCCTACCTCGGCCTCCCGAGTGCTGGGATTAAAGGCGTGCACCACCACAACCAGCTCTTTTGTTGTTGTTGTTGTTTTAATCTGGGAGAGAAAGCAAGGCAGATAGAGTGGGCATGACAGCCATTGCAAACTAACTCCCAGATACATGTGCCACCTTGTGCATCTGGCTTACATGGGTACTGGGGAATCAAATTTGGGTCTTTGGGCTTTTCAGGCAAGTGCCTTAACCACTAAGACATCTCTCCAGCCCAGCCTTTTTTTTTGTTTTGTTTCCACCAAGTTAGAGTGTCAATCTAGCTCAGGCTGACTTGGAAATTCACTGTGTAGTCTCAGGGTGGCCTCAAACTCATGACAGTCTCCTACGTCTGCCTCCTGAGTGCTGGGATTAATAGCATGTACCACCACTCTCGGCCAGCCCAGCCCTTTCTTTTTTTTTAAATTTGTTTATTTCTATTTATTTATTTGAGAGTGACAGAGAGAGAAAGAGGGAGGGAGAGAGAGAGAAAGAGAGAGAATGGGTGCGCCGGGGCTTCCAGCCACTGCAAACCAACTCCAGATGCATGTGCCCCCTTGTGCATCTGGCTAACCTGGGTCCTGGGAAATCAAGCCTCAAACCGGGGTCCTTAGGCTTCACAGGCAAATGCTTAACCACTAAGCCATCTCACCAGCCCCCCAGCCCTTTTTATAAAAAAATAATTATTTATCCTGGTGTAGGGGACTTCTGTCCACCATGCACAGGTCTTGAACTGTCCTTGGCAGACCTATGACCACTGCAGTTTTGTCCACTTTGCTGCCAAGCAGAGCTCATGCCCTATGGCCTCCTTGGCTATCTCTTGCTCCAGGTTCCCAAGCCTGGACATTCAGATCCTTACTACCCTGATTGGCGAGATCTCCCCTGACTCCCTCCCTCACCTTCTGACCTATGGTCATTGTCATGGTGCCCTGTGTTGGAAAGACAACCCTTCTCCCTTGGCACCTTTGTACTTCCTTCCCTGTCTCCCACCACAATATGCATACATACACATGGCATACTCCCCACATAGTACATTGCACACATCACATACATGTACACACAGTGTGTGCAAAC
Source organism: Jaculus jaculus (assembly GCF_020740685.1). Lineage (NCBI taxonomy): Eukaryota > Metazoa > Chordata > Mammalia > Rodentia > Dipodidae > Jaculus > Jaculus jaculus. The sequence goes on along the minus strand of NC_059107.1, from coordinate 166,317,609 downwards.
TCTACATACCACGTATGATACACATTCAAACAGGTGTGTTTAACCCCTTTGCACCCCTCTGGTATGGCCCATCATGAACTTTCAAAGAGACTTCCTCAGAGCACTACTGGCTGACTCCTCTATGGGATGTATGCTGCAGGGGGGAGGATGGGGCACTGTGCAAGCAGGGACAAAGGTATGGGTAGCCAGAGCCCAGACACCACCACAGCCTTGACCTGGGTGGAGGTCATAGGAATTAAATCAAACCTGTCAGTTATAGCCTTAAATATTAACAGTCTTAATTCATCCATCAAAAGACACCCATCAAAAGTGGGCTGCACATTGTGGAAAACAGTGTGGAGGTTCCTAAAACAGCTAAAGATTGATCTACCGTATGACCCAGCAATAGCACTCCTAGGCATATATCCAAAGGACTCATCTCATTTCCTTAGAAGTACATGCTCAACCATGTTTATTGCTGCTCAATTTATAATAGCTGGGAAATGGAACCAGCCTAGATGTCCCTCAACTGATGAGTGGATAATGAAGATGTGGTACATTTATACAATGGAGTTCTACTCAGTGGTAAAGAAAAATGAAGTTATGAAATTTGCAGAAAAATGGATGGACCTGGAAAGGATTATACTAAGTGAGGTAACCCAGGCCCAGAAAGCCAAGCGCCACATGTTCTCTCTCATATGTGGATCCTAGCTACAGATGATTGGGCTTCTGTGTGAGAAGGAAAATACTTGGTAGCAGAGGCCAGTAAGTTAAAAAGGAGATATAAAGGGAAGAGAAAGGAAGGGAGGAGGATACTTAATAGGTTGATATTATATATATGTAATTACAGTGATTGTGATGAGGAGGTAATATGATGGAGAATATAATTTCAAAGGGGAAAGTGTGAGGGTGGGAGGGAGGGAATTACCATGGGATCTTTTTTATAATCATGGAAAATGTTAATAAAAATTTAAAAATTTTAAAAAAAAAGTGGGCTGCAGAGATTACTCAGCAGTTAAGGTACATGCCTACAAAGCCTAACAACGCAAGTTTGATTCTCTGGTACACACATAAAGGCTGGGTGCACAAAGTGGTACGTGCATCTGCAGTCCATTTGCAATAGCTGGAGGCCCCAGTAGGCCCATTTTGTCTCTCTTCTATTTCTCTCTGCTTGCAAATAAATGAAAATTTTTCTTTCTTTCTTTCTTTATTTGAAGGAGAAGAGAATGGACATGCCAGGACTTCTAGCCCTGAAAACAAATTTCAGACACATGTGTCACCTTGTAAGTCTGGCTTATGTGGATCCTAGGGAATTGAACTTGGGTTCTTAGGCTTTGCAGTCAAGTGCCTTAACCACTAAGCCATCTCTCCAGCACAATAAAAAAAAAAACAATTTAAAAAAAAAGATACAAGTTGGGCTGGAGAGATGGCTTAGCACTGAAGGTGCTTGCCTGTGAAGCCTAAGAACATAGGTTCAACTCCTCAGGACCCACATAAGTCAGACACACAAGGTGACACATATGTCTGGAGTTCATTTGCAGTGGCTAGAAGCCCTGGCGGGCCCCCCCCCCTCTCTCTCCCTGCCCTGCCTCTGTCTTTCAAAAATAAATACGCAAAATAAAATAGTTTTTTAAAAAAATCCATGTTGACTTCTGGTTAAGATGGTGGCTTAGGTACCACGCCAAAGCAGTCTTGGGGGAGAAAAGACCGAAAAAACTCAGCAAAATACACTTTTACTAAAAAGTGAGGTGTACAGGAAATTGAAACAGCAGTGGAGAAGTAGAAGAGATCCAGAGCATCCAAAGCCCGCACAGGCCGGCAAAAGCGCCTAGGCAGCTCCGCTGACTGCGGCGGTAGCAGCACACCAGAAAGCTGCCAGGCTCGGCTCCAGCCGCAGGAAAAGCCAGGTGCAGGAGCTTCCCCTCACACTGGCGCTCTCCACAACTCAAGAAACGTGAAGGGAGAGCGGCAGTGAGCAACAAAGGAGCACATCACAAGGTAGAAGAACACGTGGAGTAGCGAGAGAACTAGAGCAGCTGTGGCTCCCTCCCCTCACCCACTGCCTGAACACAGAGCAGTGGTCCCGGGACCTGGTCATGCCAACTTAAGCTGACAGTGGGGCCCAAGCAGGAGCAGGGTCCGGCAGCAATATCAGCAGCTCCGGCACCAGCAGCAGTGGCTCCAGCAGTGGCAGTTCCAGTAGCAGCAGCAACAGCAGATCCAGAAGCAGCAGCAGCTTCAGAGGCAGCAGTCGCAGATCCAGCAGCAGCCGCAGAGGATCCAGCAGGGGCAGCTAAAGCAGCAGCAGCAGCAGCGGTGGACCCAGCAGAGGTGACAGACCCAGCAGCGGCAGCTTTAGCAGCAGTGGTGGTTCCAGCAGCGGGGGTGCCGAGCTGCAGGGCCACAGTTAACAGGCTCAGTTTGTCCCACAGGTAAAGCCAGTGCCCAGCTACAGAAATCAGAACAGCAGCCCAACAACCCAGCCAGCAACTTGACTAAGACCAAAATCATCCAAAAAGGTAACTGGGATTGATTGCACCAGGGAAGGGTCTCACTTGGTCACAAGCTGACATGGATCCCTCAACAGACCAGAAATCTTAACCTCTTTGTTGCTAGAGGATCTGGTTGTTATAATGACTACTCTTGCATAAATATTTGGTACTGTTTTTGATTGAATGTGTACAGTGTTTAGTTAAATTTTAGAATCTACCTGTATTTTACTCCACTCAGCCTACTTGAATACTCCCATAGCAGGGAAACCCAACCCCTAGGAACACCTTTGTAGATACTCTGAGAGCCTTAAGAGCCACACCTAACACCTTAAACTCCTATCCTGAATATATATAACATCAAATCAATTGGTACAGCTAAGAATACCCAGCAAGCTAGAAAATCCAAGCATTAACTTAATCCAAGATGCAAAAATATATACAATATAACACAAGAAACATTAAAAAGCAAGACAATATAAAGCCACCTAAAAGTATTAATGCATCAGAAATGACCTCCAGTGAGAACGAGTTAGAGGAAATGCCTGAGAAAGATTTCAAAAGGATGATTGTAAATATGTTCAAAGAGGTCAAAAAACAAATCAAAAGAATCAAAGAAGAAATCAAAGAGGAAATCAAAGGAATCAAAGAAGATGCAGGACACCAATTTCATGAAATAAAGAAGGCAATACAAGACATAAATAAGGAAATAGAAATAATAAAGAAAAACCAGTCAGAATTCCTACCAATGAAGAACACAGTTAATGAAATAAAAAACTCTGTAGAAAATCTCACCAGTAGGATGGATGAGGGAGAGGACAGAATATCTAAGCTAGAAGACCAGGTGGCAGATCTAATACAGTCCAACAAAGAGAAAGACAAACTTATAGAAAAGTATGAGTGGGAATTTCAAGATATTTGGGACACTATGAAAAGATCAAATATAAGAATTCAGGGCATAGTAGAAAGAGAAGAATTCCACTCCAAAGGCATAGTAGGCAATTCAACAAAATGATAGAAGAAAATTTCCCCCAAATTGGGAAATAGGTGCCAATGCAGATACAGGAAGCCTTTAGAACCTCAGCCAGACAAAACCTGGAAAGAACCTCTCCTCATCATATTATAATCAAACTTCCAAAAACACAAACCAAAGAAAAAATATTGACAGCTGTTAGAGAGAAAAATCAAGTTACCTACAAAAGCAAGCCCATCAGATTACAGCAAATTGTTCAACACAAACTTTAAAAGCCAGAAGGGCTTGGAGTGATGTATTCCAGGTTCTGGCAGATAACAACTGTCAACCAAGGTTACTTTATCCTGCAAAGCTATCCATTCAAAAAGACGGAGAAATAAGGACATTCCATGACAAAAGCAGGTTAAAGGAGTATTTGAAGACAAAACCAGCTCTACAGAAAACTCTTTATAGGATCCTCCATGCTGAAGAAAAGGAAAAGCACACATATAAGGAACCTGGGAAAAAACAAGCAATACTCAAATACTAGTTAACACAAGAGAGCACAGGTAGAACTGGAACCACCCCACCCAAAAAAATTGGCAAACATAAATACGTACCTTTCAATAATATCTCTTAATATCAACGGCCTCAATGCCCCAGAGAAAAGACATAGGTTTGCAGACTGGGTTAAAAAGCAGGATCCTACAATTTGTTGTCTCCAAGAAACTCATCTTTCTACAAAGGATAGGCATTATCTTAGGGTGAAAGGTTGGAAAATGGTGTTTCAAGCAAATGGGCCTAGAAAACAAGCAGGGGTTGCTATCCTAATATCTGACAAGGTAGACTTCAGTCCAACGTTGGTCAAGAAAGATAAGGAAGGTCACTTTATATTGATTAAGGGCACACTCCAACAGGAGGACATTACAATCCTAAACATATATGCACCTAACATGGGGGCTCCCAAATTCATCAAACAAACACTATTAGAACTAAGGTCACAGATAACACCAAACACAGTGGTGGTGGGTGACTGTAACACCCCACTCTCATCAATTGGCAGGTCATCTCAGGAAAAAAAATAAACAGAGAGGCATCTGGACTAAATGAGGTCATAGAAGGAATGGACCTAACAGATATATAAAGGACATTTCATCCAAAGGCTGCAGAATATACATACTTTTCAGCAGCACATGGAACATTCTCTAAAATAGACCATATATTGGGACACAAAGCAAATCTTAACAACTTCAGGAAAATTGAAATAATTCCTTGCATTCTCTCTGACCACAATAGAATTAAACTACAAATCAGTAGCAAGAAAGGCTATAGAGCATATACAAAGACATGGAAACTAAACAATACACTACTAAATGATGAATGACTGGGTCAATGAAGAAATCAAGAAGGAAAGCAAAAAATTTGGAGTCAAACGATAATAAGAACACAACATATCAAAATCTCTGGGACATAATGAAGGCAGTTATAAGAGGTAAATTTATAGCCTTAAGTGCCTATATTAAGAGATTAGAAAAGTCGCAAGTAAACGACCCCATGCTTCACCTTAAAGCCTTGGTAAAAGAAGTACAAGGTAAACCAAAAATCAGTTGATGGGAAGAAATAATAAAGATTAGGGCAGAAATTAGTGAAATAGAAACAAACAAACAAAAAAAGAAACCAATCCTAAGAATTAATGAAACAAAGAGTTGGTTCCTTGAAAGGATAAACAAGATTGATAAACCCTTAGCAAATCTGATCAAAAGAAAGAGAGAAGAGACACAAATTAATAAAATCAGAGATGAAAAAGTATTCTTCTTAGCAGCCCATGGAAATGTCTCCAAAATATATCATATATTAGGCCATAAAGTGTACCTCCTAAAATTGACATAACTGCCTGCATCACATTAGATCACAATGCTTTAAAGCTAGGAATTAACAAGAGACACATCGGGAATTCCATCAGTTCCTGGAGCCTGGCCAATGAATGAGTTATGTAAGAAATTGTAAAATTTTTAGAATTTAGCTGGGTGTGGTGACACATGCCTTTAATCCCAGCACTCAGGAGACAGAGGTATGATTGCTGTGACTACAAGGCCACTTGAGACTACATAGTGAATTCCAAGTCAGCCTGTACTACAGCAAGACACTACCTGGAAAAAAAAAAAAATCTACAATTGAATGATAATGAAAATATAACTTGGGGGCTGGAAAAATGGCTCACCAGCACCCACATAAGCCAGATGCACTAGGGGGTGCATATGTATGGAGTTTGTTTGCAGTGGCTAGAGGCCCCGGAGTGCCCATTCTTTCTCTCTCTACCTCTTTCTCTCTCTCAAATAAATAAGTAAATAAATATACTTTTAAAAAATAAAAAATAACTTGCCAGAACTTATGGGACACAATGAAGCCAGTCCTAAGGAGGAAATTCATAACATTAAATGCCTTCATAACAAAAATTGAGAGGTCTCAAATTAATAACCTAAGCCAGGCGTGGTGGCACACACCTTTAATCCAAGCACTTGGGAGGCCAAGGTAGGAGGATCATTGTGAGTTCAAGGCCACCCTGAGACTACGTAGTGAATTCCAGGTCAGCCCGAGCTAGAGTGAGACTCTACCTCAAAAAAACCAATACAAAAATAATAATAATTAATAAGCTAATCATCCACCTAAAGCATTGGGAAAAAAACCCTAAACACTCCAAATGGAAAGAAATAATCAAGAACAGAGCAAAATGGAAATAAGAAATGAGCAAGTGTTGCTATACTAATGTCAGATAACATAAACTTCAAAGCAAAAGTAATCAAGGACAAAGAAGGACACTTACTCATCAAGAGAATGGTCAAGATCAGAGCAGAAATTAATGAATTGGAAACTAAGAAAACAATTAAGACAATTGATGAAACAAAGAGATAGTTCTTTGAAAAATAAAGAAGATTGATAAACCCTTGGCCAATTTGATCAAACACACACACACACACACACACACACACACACGAACACAGAAGAAGAGAGAGAGAGAGAGAGAGGGAGAGAGAGGGAGAGAGAAGTGGGCTTGAGAGGTGGTTTAGCATTTAAGGCACTTGCCTGCAAAGCCAAAGGACCCAAGTTTGATTCTCCAGGACCCACAAAAGCCAGATGCACAAGGTAGTGCATGTGTCTGTAGTTTGTTTGCAAAGGCTAGAGGCTCTGGCATGCCCATTCTCTCTCTCCCTCTCTCTCTGCCTCTTTCTCTCTGTAAAATAAATAAATAGAAATTTAGAAAAAAGAAGTCTCAACAAAATCAGAAATGAAAAAGGAGAGGTCACATCAGACATCAGTAAAATTGGAAGAATCATCAGGACATACTTCAAAAACCTCTACTCCGCAAAATGAGATAATCTGGAAGATGAATCTTTGGACACATAGCACTTAGCAAAACTAAACTCAGAGCAGATGAATCTCCTAAAGAAACCTATCATATCCATCAAGATTGAAAAGGGGGCTGGAGGGATGGCTTAATAGTTAAGGTGTTTACCTGCAAAGCCAAAGGACACAGGTTCAATTCCCCAGGACCCCTGTTAGCCAGATGCACAAGGGAGCACATATGTCTGCAGTTTCCAGTGGCTGGAGGCCTTGATGCACCCATTCTCTCATTCTCTCTCTCTCCCTCTTTCTCTGTCAAATAAATAAATAAATATTGAAAAGGTAACCAAAAACCTCTCCAAAAGGAAGTCCAGATGGATTCTTAGCTGAATTCTATCAAACCTTCACTGAAGAACTGAAACCAAATTTTTTTAACTGCTTCACATAATCAGAGAACAGGCAATTCTCCTCAACTGCTTTTATGAAGCTAGCATCACCCTAATTCTAAAACCAGACAGAGATACAAGAAAAGAAAAGAAAACTATAGGTCTATATCCCTGATGTGGCAGTCAGATTCGCATTGCTGGCAGAAATCACCCAACCAGGGCTGGAGGGATAGCTTAGTGGTTAAGGTGTCTGCCTGCAAAACCAAAGGACCCAGGTTCAATTCCCCAGGACCCACGTTAGCTAGATGCACAAGGGGGTGCACACATCTGGAGTTCATTTGCAGTGGCTGGAGGCCCTGGCAAACCAATTCTCTCTCTCTCTCTCTCTCTCTCTCTCTCTCTCTCTTTGTCAGACAAATAAATAAAAAAATATATTTTAAAAAGAAAGAAAAAGAAATCACCCGACCAAAAGCAGCTTGTGGGAAAAATGGTTTATTTTGGCTTACAGACTTGAGGGGAAGCTCCATGATGGCAGGGGGAAAAGATGGCATGAACCGAAGGTGGACATCACCCCCTGGCCAACATAAGGTGGACAGCAGCAACAGGACAGCATGTCAAACACTGGCAAGGGGACACTGGCTATAATACCCATAAGTCTGTCCCCCAAAATACACTGCTTCCAGGAGGCGTTAATTCCCAAATCGCCATCAGCTAGGAACCTAGCATTCAGAACACCTAAGTTTATGAATGACATGTGAATCAAATCACCACATTCAGCCCCTGGCCCCCATAAACTGATAACCATACATGATATAAAATGCAATGCATTCAATCCAACTTTAAAGGTCCCCAATCCTAATGATGTTCAAACATTCCCATAGTCCAAGATCCTTTAACTGAGCCCTAATACCAAAAAACTTGCCCCCCAAAAACTATAATGGCACAGAATAAACACTCATACAAAAGATGGCACTGAGCATAGCAAAGAAATATTCAACCAGTACAAGATTTAAATAGGGCAAACATGAAGTCTGTAGTTTCAAGTCCAACAACTCTGGCCAGTGGACGAGTCTCCTACTTCAATAATTCTAACCAGCAACAGGAGTTCCAATTCTACCCCTCCAGCTAGGTTACTCACAATCCTGGAAAACTTCATCTGGGGCCAGCAGCTCTCCTTAGTGGCCATCTCGTGGTCCCAGCATCTCCACTGGGTCTCTACTGCAACCTACGGTTCATCCTCATGGTCCCATGGGGTCTCCATGCAGGCATCCAGCAAACCTGCTTCACACTGCCCATGGCTGTTTCCAAAACACAAGACCACATTACAAACTCAATGACCCTCTCTTTCCTGCATTTCTTATACTCCACAATACCAGGTAGGGTGCCAATTTGTTGATCTAGGGGGGAATAAAGCAGACTTTGAAGAACAGGACACTCCTTGAGCACTCAGGCCCCTTCAAAAGAGTCTACATTCTTCCTGTTGCCCCAGTGCAGTTCAGCTGGTCCAGTCTCAAAGGCTGTAATCTCATATAATTGCAGATGAACAGGCAGAAGTTTCAGCCCAAAGATTTCATTTCTGTGCCATAGCCCTCTGCTCATACCAGTCCATTTCTATGCAATGCAACCCTCCACAAATTCTCAGGATATGGGCACAACAGCAAGCCTCTCACACAAATTGCTTTTAGCCCAGTCTAGGCAAAGCTCTTTCTCACCCTCACAAGCCAAACCTCATAGTCCACAGTTCTTACTGCACTCAGGTTTTTCAACTCTGACCAGAATAGTCCATCAAGCTGTACTTACAGCACTGCAAGGCATTTCTTAAGCTAAGGTTTTAAATCCTTCTATATTCCTCTTGAAAATCAGCTCAAAAAGTCCAAAGCCACACAGTCAGGTGTCTGGCAGCAAATAACACCACTCCTCAGTACCAACTTTACTGTTGCAGTTAGGTTCACATTGCTGGCATAAATTACCCGACCAAGAGCAGCTTTTGGAGAAAAAAAAAGGGGTGGGAGTTATTGGCCGGGCATGCTGGTGCATGCCATTAATCCCAACACTCAGGAGGTAGAGGTTCAAGGCCACCCTGAGACTACATAGTAAACTCCAGGTCAGCCTGGGCTAGAGTGAGACTCTACCTTGAAAAACCAAAAAAAGAAAAAACAGCAAGGTGGGGGGGGGCTGTATTTTGGCTTATAGACTCAAGGGGAAGCTCCATGGTGGCAGGAGGAAATGATGGCATGAGCCAAGGGTGGACATCACTCCTTAGCTAACATAAGGTGGACATCAGGAACAGGGCAGTGTGCCAAATAAGCCCTTCCCCAACAATACATTGCCTCCAGGACTGGGAACTTAGCATTCAGAAGACCTAAGTTTATCGGGGACACCTGAATCAAACCATCACACCTGATGAACTTAGATGCAAAGATCCTAACAAAATCCTCACAAACCAAATTTAGCAGCACATCAAAAGCATTATCCACCTTGATCAAGCAGGATTCATCCCAGGGATGCAGGGATGGTTCAACATACAGAAATTGGTCAATGTAATATACCACATAAATAAACTTATTCATAAGAACCACCAGGTTCAGTATGATCGGCTGGCTGGGGGCCCTGCACACTATGCTTGCTTGTGTCTTAGTGTGACCTGAGCAAAGGCCCACTTCCATCCTCCTCGGGACCAATACTGGACCTCTGCCCTCCCCACGCCCAACAGCAGCCTCAGGGAACCCACAGCTAATCTGGCCAGCAGGGCATAGGAGTCAGTTGCCTGGCAATGGCAGGCTAAGGCCTGCTGACCACATGGGGGAGACAGAATGCTCCACAACCTAGGGAGACTGGAAACAGGGGCTGGAGGGAAGCAGACCCGTAGCCTCAGTCCTCAGTCCCACCCAGGCGAAGAGAGCTGCACCCCCAGGAAATGCAGAGTCTTCGGGACCATGACAAATCACCACTGAATGCTTGAGGCCTGCTCCCCACACAGTCATCTTTCTAGATCTTGGGAGGAGGGGCCTCACATGTGTGGGCATCTAGAAGCAAGAGCTTGTCTGCCTGTGCAGCCTCCTTCCCTGCTGGGTCAGAATGACCTTCTAACCTCCTGCACCTTCTTTTTTTAAAATTTTTTTTGTTTATTTTTATTTATTTATTTGAGAGCAACAGTCAGAGAGAGAAAGAGGCAGATAGATAGGGAGAGAATGAGCATGCCAGGGCCTCCAGCCACTGCAAATGAACTCCAGATGCATCCACCCCCTTGTGCATCTGGCTTATGTGGGTCCTGGGGAATCGAACCTTGAACCAAGGTCCTTAGGCTTCACAGGCAAGCCCTTAACCACTAAGCCATCTCTCTAGCCCCCCTCCTGTACCTTCTTAAGTGTATCTCCTCCTCCCTGTCTCAGAAGAGAATAACCACTCTGTCCCCTCCTCTTTGTCTGACCTTGAATCCCAGACATGCCTGTGTCTGTGAACCAGCCTCATTTTGTCCACTTGCCTGCCCACTCCTCTAAGGGTCTGTGCTCTACCCCAGTGCAGCCTCCTTGTTCCAGACACCCCTGCATCCTCTCTGGCCCTCTTTTGTCCTTAACAGTCAGCACTCTGGCCCTGGGGCATCCACACCAATTGCCCTTAGCATGCATGGCCTGGAAGTGGGCTCCTCCACCCATACCCCAGGCAGTTCTCCATAGGCCACCCACCTCACAGGGGTGTACACTCATGTGGCTCTACTACCCATAAGGCTGGCCAAGGGGACCTAGTAGACAAGCTGAGCAAGGCTTTGTGCCTCCCTATCTACTTCCTGGCTCCTTCAGCTTCTCTGTGGCCAGCACCCCTTCCCCTACCTTCCTGTGGGTAGGTCCCTGGAGAACTGACTCACAGGAGACTCCTCCACGTGCAGCTGTGCCCTTTGAGGGAGGGATGGTGAGTCATGATGACTACAGTGGCATATGGGGGTGGAGGAGGGGAGAACTCTTCATTGCGGGCAACAGAGTCTGCCTAAGCTAGATTCTGCACAAGTGTGCACAAACACATGCCTACAGGTACACATGCATACACAGTTATGCTGGAACACACACATAAACATATACTTAGACACATGGGACCACACATATAAACACACATAGAGATTCACTTTCACAGACGCACAGGCACAAGCAAACACGTACATAAACACCCAACTACATATGCACTTGGAGCACATACAGATTCCCATACCCAGTGACACATACCTATTTACATGAGCACATGCACATACTGTGTACACACATGTGAACTCACATACACAACATAAATAGCTACATGCAACTCTTTTTCAAGCCAGTACTGATCCTGCTGGACTTTCCATAGTGGGCTTAGAAGGTTACTTTGTAGCCTAGCCTTGGACAAAGGAAGTGCTGTGACCCAGGTTCCTCCAGGTCCAAGTCTTGGGTTTCAGAGAGACACTACAGCAACCTTGCTCTACTTAATCACCTGTGCTGTGGTCCCTGCTCCAAATCCCATCTCTTGGAAGCAAGAGCCAGGCTAGCAAGAGGCAACTTTGTACTCTTCTCAGTCTCTGAGGCTGGCCTCCCTGTCCTTGGGTCATCCCCTTAGTTTACCTGAGTAGAGTAGGCTCTTGGGGAATCCTAGGGCATTGGGCCAACCAGAAGGGTCTCGAGTGCTTGTGCTAGACCAAGACTCTGTAGTCCTCCATGCCTGCCCTTCTCCCACCTTAAGACAAGGGCTTTTGTATTTTTGTTTTTTCTAGGTAGGGTCTCACTGTAGCCTAGGCTGACCTGGAATTCACTATGTAGTCTCAGGGTTGCAGGTTTCCGTAGTGTACTGTTTATCATGTTCGCCTAACACTATGTAGTGTCAGGGTGGCCTCAAAATGGAAGGCTGGGCAGGTGTGAGTCAGGACCTTGGAGCAGATCCCAGAGTGCACAGTGGGGACCCAGCTGACAGCTGTGTGTGATCTGAGCATCGCAGACACCTCCACACCCTAGCCCTCTACATTAGCTCCTGCCCAGGATGAGGAAAAAGAGGCCATAAAGGGTCATCATGTTTTCGGGATAACAAAGCCTTAGACAACACTCAGGGGCCCAGGACCCCTGACCCTGGGTTCAAAGCACCCCTGTAAGGCCCAGTCTGGTCTCTAGATCCTCAAACCCTGAGGACCTACCAACCAGAGCACCTAACAGAAGCACTTTCCCAAGTTCCTCCCAGGCCCATGGGCTCTTTGCTTTTTTTTTGGGGGGGGGGGTTCGAGGTAGGGTCTCACTCTAGTCAAGGCTGACCTGGAATTCACTATGTATTCTCAGGGTGTCCTCGAACTCACAGCGATCCTCCTACCTCTGCCTCCCAAGTGCTGGTATTAAAGGCATGTGCCATCGTGCCTGGTTCCCATGGGCTTGTTGGGGCCTCGGGAGTGCTGCTGACAGCTGCTGGTCTGGGTCTACATTGAGGCCTACTGCTACAGTGGTCAGGAAGTCAGGGTGGGGGAGTCACTAAGCATAACTTCTTGGGAGAAGCTCAAGGGACAGGGAGAATTAGCAGTTCCTCTAGGGCTGTGCTGCTCAGTCTCCTCTAGGGCATCAGCAACCTGACCATCTGTCAACCAGCACTCAGAGTGAGGATAAAGCTTGCAGAGCTTCTCAGCAGTGACCACAGAGCCTTGGGGCATGTTGTGGTTCTCATCAAAGGTTGGGCCTAGGGTGTCAATGAAGGAACATCAGGCAGCTAGGGCTGGGCAAGGTTGGTGGCCTCCAAGTAGGAAGGTAGACAGCAGGGGCTAAAGGCCAGATAGTCAGCTGGTATCCTTGAGCCTCCTGCTGGAAAGCTGGTGTCAAATCAGCCTGCTTCTAGGGTGGTGGCGGAAGGCCCTTGGGAATCAGGCTATAGATCTGAGCCTGCTTGGCTATTATGACCTTGAGAAGCACTCTGACCTCTTTGAGCCTCAGTCTCTCCATCTGGTTAACACTAGATAGAGGTGACCCACCTCAGGGGAGAGGGGGTCTCATTCAGGAGAAAGCTCCCACCCCACCCTAGCTGACATCTGGGTTGCAGCCCCTTGGAGAGGCTTTTCTGGGAATGTGCTTGGTCAGGAGGAGGGCAGTGACCAGTGCTGGAGTGGTATCCCCTGCCCCCACTGTGCTGGTGGTAGCAAAAGAGGGTCAGTTGTGTAATGTAAGTCAGGGTTTACCAAGACTGTACAGCAGACTGGATGGCAGCCATATGTACCCACTTCAACAAGGTTCTTACAGAAAGCAGAGGGACCACTGAGAAATCCAGGGCAGGGGTCAGGGAAGAGAAGGGTCCCAGACTCCTATCTACCTCTCCCCACCTCTGCACTCTGTGGTCACAGTCCAGGCCAGCTGACACACTCCCTGTCACATGCTCCAGACATGGGCCCAGCAACTCCTCCATACTGCCCTGGAAAAGTCCTTCCAAAACTCTACCCAGGGACTGGTGAGATGGCTTAGCAGTCAAGGTACTTGTCTGCAAAACCTAAGGACCCAGGTTCAATTCTCCAGTACCCACATAAGCCATATGCATTTGGTGGTACATGCATCTGGAGTTCGTTTACAGTGGCTAGAGGCCCTGGCATGCCTATTCACTCTCTGTATCTAACTCTCTCCCTCTCCCTCTCTTTCTCCCTCTCTCTCTGTGTCTCTCTCTCTCAAATGAAAATAGAAATAAAAAAAACTCCACCCAGACTCTAGCTGCCCAACGGGTCCCCATGCCTCTGTTCAGCATTGCCAGCATCCTCTCCTCCTGTGTAGTACCAGCATTGACAGGCCTGAGTACCCCTATACCCAGATGACCACAGACTAAAGCTGAGGCCTGCAATTAGATCACATTGGGTTAGTGTGTGGCCCCTCATCTGTTGCCTTTCCAGGCCTTGCTGCCCCACTGATCCAGACAGACCTGTGGACCAAGCATGAGCCATACACAGTATGCTTTTGAGTCCCCCTGGAACTCCTTCCCTGCTGCTCAGAGAACTGGTAGGCTGGAGTCTGGGTGCCCAGGATGGGCAGGCAGGCTATTAAAACCCTTAGGGATCCACCAAAACCACACCAAGGTTTCATTTCTGAGGGTGCATTGGAGGCCGTCTGTAGAGGTCAGTTTTGGTGCCAGTATCCCACCTTCCCTCTGTGGGAAGCCATGCTGGCCTCAGGCCCAGTGGGTGAGGAGGCAGGGGAGCAGGAAGGGCATCTTTGAAGCCAAGCCCCGCCCTCCCTCCTTACAGGCACACAGTGGCCATCCTGGGACATTTGGGGCCTGATTGTATTCGAGCTGCCAAACACTCTGTGCCTCATCCTGCAAACACAGTGGAATGCTCACTCTCACTTCATCTAGAAAGCTATATCCTATCCAGTACCCCTGAAGCACTTGGAGACCTTCCAGAACCTGATTGGTTCTATAGGATGTGATTCAGTCAGGCATCTTGGCCTGAAAGCATCAAGATGTGTGCGTTGAGGGGCCTGGCCCCACTACAGATCATGAGTCACCAGACCAGGCTGAGGAGGAATGAGGAATTCAGGGCCTTTTAGTCTCCTTCGGAAGTAAGGTAGTGAGTAGAGGAGTAAAAACAGCCAGGACACACCATCCTGGAGAAAGTAGGATTGAGCTTTGCCATTATTTAGGGCAGCTTTTTCCCCTCTGTTCCAGCCCCAGAGCCAACAATGCTAGCCTTAGGAAGGGTCAGGATCTAGCTGGTAGCAAGAGATAATTCCTGATGCTGACAGCCCTGAACCAGAAGAGACCACTACTCCAGATTCTGAGAAGGGTCCTGGCCTGTATCAGGGACCTGTGAAACTCAGCCTTAGCCAGTACAGACTGCAGACTTCCTGCCCTGGGATGGAGGGACTAGCCTACTCTAGACAGCACCTAATAACTATACAGATGAGTACATGGGAACACATATTATGTCATTACCTGACCCTAAGTCATCAAGTGGATGCAACTGTCGTGGAGGCAGCCAGGGAAGAATGGGAGGAACTCATCTGTGGAAAAGGGGCTTAAGTCCCCTTAGCCAGATGCCACCCAGGACCTCAAAACATTAAGCTGGGCTCTACTGGGCTTCCTCCCCAGGGAGAAGACAGACATTGGGGTCCAGAAGCAGAAGCTCAAGTGCATCCCAGCACATGAATCACAGACTGGTAGAACCCAGGGGGCTTGGGCACACCAAATCAGAAAACCTGGGGGGTGGGGCGGGCCCTGGATTCTTCACCATACCCCACACTACAAGTGGTCCCGAGATCATGTTAGTCTGCAACTTCTGGTAAAAGCTTGGTCCCCTGCCTGTAGTACCATTGGGAGGAAGTTTTGGGCACTGGGGGCAGGTCCTTCCTTTCTGCTTCCTGGCCACTGCAACAAGAACAGGAGCCACTCACATGGCACCAACATGGACTGTGCCACCCTGGACCCAAAAGCAACAGGCTATGGACTGACACTGCTGTGAGCCAGAACAAACCTTTCCTCCTTTTGTTTCTCTCAGGTATTTTGCCCCAGGGACAGAAAGCTGACTAACTCAGTGAGTATTCCTGGCATTTGGGCACTGGAATTCTGCCCATTCCAGGATGGAGAAGGTAGGGTGGAGGAGGGAGCGGGGGCGGAGAGGAATGCATCCTGGAGATTTCTCAGAATGTCACTTTAAGGGTATTCCAGGAGCCAGGAAAAATCCCACAGCCCCTAAACCCCCACCTCCTGACCCTTCTGTTGCCGTGGGAGGCATCTGGCCCTGAAGGAAGACACCGCTTCCTCTGGGCTCAGTGAGATTGTATCAAAGACCCCTTTAGTGTGTCATCACTGCACTAGGCCAGTACTCTAGGGTCTCCGCTCAGCATCTTGTATCACACCCAAGGTCCCAGCACTGCCCCACTCCTGGACCTCTACAGCTCCCAGTGGGTGGGGCCTGGGGTCCTATTCTGTCATCTGAGTGTTTTCCCATAGCAAACTGAATAAAAGTCCATGCTTGGCAGAGCTGGGGCTGGAGTGTCCATGGTGGCTAGCCCGAGTGGGCAGACACCACTACCCTAGGGCTCCAGGCTGGGCTGACACTTGACAGGACAAATATGGGGTGCTCATGGAGCCTACGGCCCTGCAAATCAGTATGGAGTCAAGCCCTATGGGTTGAGAGTGGGGATGAGATGAGCAGCCCATCCACATCTTTTCCCTCTTACCCTGAAGTCCTGGGCCTAGGAGGGGGTTAGGCTTAGCCATCACCCTGGGCTTGCCTTTACCCTAACATTCCTTCATGGCTAAGCAATTCTGACTGCCTTCAGGCCCTACCCTGCTTCTCCTAGCCCACATCCACATTCTCTTCTATCCCTGAGGCATCTCCATCCCCCCTTCAATGGTCATCTGTGCTCTGTCTCCAGGATTGCCCCACCTTCATAGTGTTCCCAGGCAGCTTAATTGGAAGCTCTGTGATCCTAGTCTTCAGGAGAGCCTGTAGGCAATGCTCCCCAGATTTTCTGGACCTCCTCCCAAGTTCAGACCAGTGCTGAGACCTCCAGGCTCATGCAGATTCTGTGGGTTCATGGCTAAGTGATGGCCTTGGGTAAGCTGCATTGCTGCCACCTACCTGTGCTTCCCACCTGTGGAGCTAGTAGTGGACTCCCAGGACACACACAAGTGCTGGCATGTGTCAAGGTGCATGCATCTCTCTGGTATGGGCCTATGTGAAGCCTGCTCTGTTCATCTTACCTTTGCAGGATGCCCAGCAGCACCACCCTAAGTAATGCCCCCAAATGCACGGCTCCAGCTTCCCTGCTAGGCTCCTCTGTAAGCAATGTCCCAGTTCCCAAAGCCCTCATATGCCTTCCTGCTAGGCTGAAGAGCCAGGTGGCTGAGCACAGAAGGGCTGGCTTTCCCAAGGCTTGAATCAGGACCCAACATGTGAACTCAGGGAGCCATAGTTGGGTCAGGTATGTGGACATATGCATGGCCTGAAAAAGGATGAACAAGAGGATGGAAGGGCATAGTCCACACCCTCAGCTAGCAAGTGGGGGGACCAGTACCATAACCAAAGATCTCTGTATACCTTGGAGATTCCACTCCTTTGGAGACCCTGACCAGGAATCTTTTCCTGAGTGTTCCATGTGAGGATCCAGGAAGGCTGCAGGAACACGGCAGTCCTCCCCAATAACCCTACCGCTTCTCCACGGACTGAGGATGGCATGGGGAAAACCTGTCTCCACGTGTGAAGTCATCCTCAGGAACCAAGGTCAGTAATGGCACCTGATAAGCAGGCCCCAAGAACTCCAGGTGGTTCTGGGAGCTCCAAGTCTCCTCACCTGTTCCAAAAGTGGCTTGGAATTCCACTTTGCAAAACTTCCTCACGTTTCCTGTGCTGCCTGCTTGGGGCTTTTTCAATGGAGCTTGGGGGGGTCACAGGGCTCCCAGCAGCCTCACACTGGGCACTTTCCACCTGCCTGACCCATTTCCACACCTGGACATGAACTGTGGCGCCCCACACACATCTGCCAAGCCAGGGTTCAACCACTATTAGCTAAACCCTGACACACCCACAGTTCATTCAATCCTCCTGGTCCTTTCCACATACTATCTCCTTTGCCTGCCGTACTATCCCACCTTGGGTAACTTACTCCTACCAGACCAGGCTTGGAGGCCACCCACCAAGGCCCCTACATCTAGCTTGCTACATCTCTGGATGGATTAGACATGAGCGGAACACCCAATAGGCTACCATAAACCAACAGAATAGCTTCCCAGACAATAACTAGGCCTTAACCACCTGGTGGCAAAGCCTGAAGGAAGACTGAAGGGTTACTCAGAGACAGAAATGCCTTCCTCAGTCTAGTCTCTCATCTTGGGTGCCCAGCCCAGCAAGCGCAGGACATCCATTATATACAAAAAAAAAAAAAAATTTAATTGAAATACCTGTATAAAAAATATGATCTTCAGACATCTCACACTTTTGAACTGAAACAACCCCACCCCAATGCCTATGCACAATGGGGTCACAGAAACACAGTTGCTAAAATAAATTAAGGGCTTGAGACTCTGTTCCCCATCCCAGCTTTCAGAGCCAGCAAGCAGACTGTACAAGGTCAATAATTTAAAACCCACCCCCCGCCCCGCACAGAGTGCCCAGGATGGTGGGGTCACCCATTCCCCTTAAATTAGCCACTGTACAAGTTCTTCCTCCTACAGACCCATGGGCTAGGGCTCTACTACAGGTACAGGAATTGGGACAGCTCTGGACTATGCCACCCTAGACCCTCCTGTACCCCAGGGGCCTGGAGGAGGTGGCTGCTTGGAAGTAACCCCAACAAATAAATTAAAATAAATAGCCCCAGCAGGGCAGGGGCGCCCTCCAGGGTGGTCACACCATAAATAACAGACACTGGCACGCAAAAACATAGCTCACGTGCCCAGGGCGGCAGATGGGCAGCAGTGGCCCTGCCGTTGCATTGCTTGTGCGCAGACATGCCCAGACAAACACCATAAAATTGGAGGGTGGGATATGGGCACCACAAGGTGCTCTGGGTCAGACACAGTCGGACGGGAAGGCTGCCTCTCCAGGATGGAGCAGCAGGGTGGGGATTTCTGGTTCAAGTATCCACCCAGGGCAGGCGTGACCTCGCTTCGCCCAGAGCTGTCTTTGGACAAAAGAGCTCAAGAAAACCCAGGCCCTGTGGAGCAGCGTTCAAAAGGCACTCAAAGCAAAGGAAACAGGCCCTGTGCCAAGGGCAAAGGTCACCAGGGGTCAGGTCACTGCTTTTGCAGTAGACATCCCAGGCAGAGAACGTCCATGATGGGAGGGAGCTGGTTTAGCCAGGCTCAGGACCCTAGTGTGGAATCCAGGCTTCTCCTCACAAGCTCTCACTGCTGGACGTGGTGCTGGCCCCATCATCAGTGTCCAGAGCACAGAGCCGAAGGTCACAGCTCTCTGGAACACTCCCCTCAGCTCCTAACATCCAGGGGTGGGCAGCGATTTGGTCCAGCGATGGTCTCTCAGAAGGCCGGAGGGAGAGACACCACTCAATGAGCTGCTGGCACTCTGGGAAGAGAGTAGCAAAAGATGGTCAAGGTCCTGCTGCACTGCCCTGCCCTGCCCCAACCCATTCTCAACCGCAGGCCACACAACACACACCTGGGGAGACTCTCCTGCGGAAGAACAGACGGCCTCTCAGAATCTCCTCATCCTGCTCAAAGGGAATGTCCCCACACACCATGTCATAGAGCAGCACGCCCAGGGACCACACGGTAGCGGAGCGCCCGTGGTAGCGGTGATAGCGGATCCACTCTGGGGGGCTGTACACCCGGGTGCCTGAGGGGACACATAGGGTCAGAGACTTAGCGGGGAGCCTCACAGGGAACGTGAGGGCAGGGCTGCACACGTTGACCGCTCCCCCTTATTAACTCCCAGCCTGCCTCCACCCAGGTTTCCAAATCTTGCTTGTCATCACCCTGGAAAAACCCAAGCACAGAGGCAGGCGGAGTCCACAGAGGAGAGGGGAGGCACCGCCCCGCCCCGCCCCGCCTCCAGCAGGCCCTACAGCGTCACATGAGCCATGGCTCGGGTTTCACAACAAACAGATGTGACATGAGGCCATGGGGCGCCCTGCCCTCAGTTCCAGCTTGTTCCCGCCCCAACCTGCACGATCAACCCAGCCTGCAGGGCCCGGGAAGGGGAGGATGAAAAGGAGCGCGGGAAGAGGAGGGGCCGGAGAGCAGTGGGAGGAGCGGGGGAGGGAGGGAGCCCCGGCTTCCCCACGCTCCGCAATGCGGGGATTTCTGCTGTGGCGCCCCCGCGCTCCACTTGCACGCAAGGGAGGCTAGCGAGCGCCCGCCCAGGCACCGGGAGGGGCGGCGGCACCGAGGTGGCAGGCTGCGCCCTGCGTCACGCGCGCACCGCGGGGGGCTTCCCAGGCTGCCAACCCCAGTTCCCAGGTGCCTCCCCGCATGCCAGGCGCGGCGTGTGGACTCCCAACAGTCGCCGCAAGGCCGGCTCACCATCAAAGTCAGTGTAGACAGTGTCCTTGAGCAGCGCGCCGGAGCCGAAGTCGATGAGCTTCAGCTCGCCCGAGCGCAGATCCACCAGCAGGTTCTCGTCCTTGATGTCGCGGTGCACTACGCCGCAGGCGTGGCAGTGGCGCACGGCGGCCAGCACCTGCGCGAAGAAGCGGCGAGCCAACGGCTCGTCCAGGGCGCCACGCTCCGTGATGAAGTCGAAGAGGTCCTGGGCCGGCTCGGGCCGCTCCAGCACCAGCAGGAAGCCGTCGGGCCGCTCGAACCAGTCCAGCAGGCGGATGACGCCGCGCGCGCCGCCTGCCGCGCCCACTTTCCGCAGCAGCACCACCTCCAGGGGCACCGCCACGCCGCCCTGGGGGACACGGCGGTCAGCGCACAAAGCCCGGCACCCCGCTCCCACCCGCCCGACGTCCGGCGCGCGCGCACACTTACGAGGCTGCCCCACTCGGTCACCCGCTCCTTTACCACGTGCTTCACGGCCACCTAAGGAGGGACGCGAGCGGTCAGCCGGACGGCCGAGGGTGGTGCGCGACCACCCGCGTCCGCCCGGCCGCCTGACTCACCGGGAGCCCGTCGGCGAGGCGGCTGCCCGCGTAGACCGTGCCGAAGCCCCCGCTACCCAGGACGGCGCCCACCTGGTACACCTTCTCGAAGCTCTCCTTGTCCGCCTTGGCTGTGGGCACACAAGGGCCAGTGGGTGAGAGAGGCCGAGGGCCCCGCTGACCGCCGACCCCCGCCCCGGCCCCGGTCCCGGCCCGCGCGAGTACCTGGCTGCAGGATCTTCACCGGAAGGTGGTCCACGCCGCCGGGCCCGCAGAGGTGCGCCAGGGAGCCGAACTTGGAGAGCAGCATCGCGGGCGGCCTCGCGGGCGGTGCCGCCTCTGGCCCGGCCGACGCGGGAGGGCGGCCTCCCTGGCCGCAGACAGCGCGGCGGGTCCGGTGGGCCCGAGGCCGGGCGCTCAGCTAGGCGTCCTCGCGGCGCAGTTGCCCGGTGACCGCGCGCGACCGTCCGGACCAGCAGCAGGCCGAGCGGCTCACACGCCCCGACCGCCTCGCCCCGGGATTTTGGACCGCGGCGGCTCGTATCCCTCCGCGGAGGCGGGACCCGCTCAGACCCCGCCCCTCCCTCCTGCGATGGACGGGGCACAGCTGCCTCCGATGCCTGCCGTGGGGAAGCCGGGCGCCCTCTGTCCGTTCACCGAGCGCCCGCGATGGGCGGGAGTGGCGACCCGTCGGGACTAGCTCGCCGTAGTAGAGTTGCGGAGGCGCACTGCGTGCTACGACTCCCAGCTGCGCTCGCTTGCCCACTCTGCGCACGCGCAACTCGCGCGGGCGGCGGCCACGACGCCTTAGGCAGCGCGGGCGGGGCTGCAGGAGCCAATAAGAACCGAGGTTTTGAAAGGACACGGGGGAGGGGCCGCCAATGACGGCACAGGGCGGGGGCTTCCTCTTCCCCCCACCCCCGTCTTCTCCCGGGAAGGTCACTGTCACTGAACGAGATGCGCGGGTTCCCTGGATTCCCCCGCGGGAGGCCGGAGCGCGCCCGGGGTACGAGCGGAGTCCGCAGGCGAGGCGGCCGGCGGGGAGGACTCCGGCGCGGCTCCAGGAGGGCGCTGACACACGCCAAGTGTGCAAGTGTGTGCGTCACCGGCTGCTCGTGCGCCGCCGTGTGCACGTGGCGGACGGAGAGAGAGAGACCTCGTAGCCTGGCTGCGGAAAGCAGTCATTGCTGTGTATCCGTCCTCGATCCAGGCTCAGACCTCATGTTCGTAGCCGTGTACTGACAGAGTCCGCGTACCCCCAGAAACCTTCGCCATGGTGACCTGTGCCTGGAGTGCGCCTTGCTTTCCAGCCACCTGCCACCGTCTTGGCTGCCCTCCGAGGTCCATCTGCTGCTACCTGGGGCTCCTTTGATGGCTGTGCAAGAGTAGCCCTGACCCAGCTGCCTTACTGCAGTCTTCTACTCTTTTTCTCTGCCTCCAAACACCAGATGTGATCAGACCACACAGGTGGTAGACCTCGGCCCAAGACAAGGTCCTCACAGAAGCGTAGGGGGTGTGAGTGGCCATCTGCTGGCCCCAGCTTGTCTCTTGGAATGGGTTGAAGGCTGGAAACTAAATGCATTGTCATCAGCTCCCATCTTTGCGTGGAGCTCTAAGCATTTCCACTGATATTCCTGGCCTATTCGTGTGACACACATGCCTACCTAGTGGCTTCTGAGCCTGGCTGTTCATTCCTTCACCGTCACTCATTGACCCTCCATTCATGCTACTGACTACAGCACACGTCTGCTTGGAGTCCCCCTGAGGCTCCAGCTGCCTTGACCTAAACCCAGGATCCACCTAGCTCTTGGCTCCATAGGCCCTCTAATTCTCTCCAGCTGCCTGATAGCCTGGATTCACATCTTGCAAAGGAAGGCTCCCTTTTTTCTTTCTTTTAATATATATATTTTTATTGAAAATTTCTATACTTACAACAAACCATGGTATTTCCCTCCCCTCCCCCACTTTCTCCTTCATTAACTCTGCTCTCCTTCTCTCTGTCCATTAGTCTCTTTTTTAATTTGATGTCATCATCTTTTTTTCTTATTGTGAGGGTCTTGTGTGGGTATTGCAAGGCACTGTGAGGTCTTGGTTTTCGAGGCCAAATTCTGCCCAGACAGTTGTATGCAAGGAGTGGCCCCCTTCCTTTGCCTTCTACATTCTTTCTGCCACCTCTTTTGCAATGGACCCTGGGAAGGCTCCCTTCTTGTTCAGCACACCACTTCCTACTCTTTGGGCTTGATCCCTTAAGGTGCCTTACCACCCACTCTGTTTAAGAATTTCAGGTTCTTGGAGTTGTGTGTGGTTCTCTTGCAATGTGTCCTAGCAGGGCTGGCACGGACCATATCCCCAGAACAAGAGCTCCCTGCAGCCCACATCTTCAGTAGGATTCACACTGCATCTGTGGGGAGGAAGGAAGGGCTGCTGTCCACTTATGGGTCCTTGCAAAGAGCCAGCCAAGGATCCAGAAGACCTCGCCCTTCCCCAGTCCATGACAGATTGTGCTGGACTCCAGGCCCTTGAGAAGGATAGGGAGGCACTGCTGGGGAGCACTCTGGGTACAGGTACACAGATGACAGGTTCAACAACTAGGAGTGGCTGGGGACCCTGGTGCCTCCCTGATGACCCCCACCCAGCATGTGAACTTCCATGCCAGATCTTAGGTCATCCTGGTCCTCACCCTTGCTGGTCTCCAGTGAAGTCAGCCCTGGAGGCCAGGATTAAGAAGCACTACCCAACTGGGCATGGTGGTGCATGCCTTTACTCCAGCACTCAGGAGGCAGAGGTAGGAGGATTGAGTTCAGGGCCAGTCTGAGACTACATAGTGAATTCCAGGCCAGTTTGGGCTACCCTACCTCAAAAAAAAAAAAAAAGGACTACCCCATCTCTTCTCCCCCAAGCACCTGAAGAGTGCTTCCAACACTCTAGGTCTCCCCAAAGTCACAGAAATAGGCACCTGCTTCTCAGTGAGGCCTAGTTATCCACAACTCTCCCCTATCACTGTGACAGTGGGCTAGAGACCCCCAATAGGGCTCTGCCTCTCAAGACCTTCAGAGGACTTGAGGAGAGAACAGGAGTCTTGAAGTCCTGGAGGATGACAGAAAGCAACCTTCTCCTTCGATGGGGGGATAACTCCATCATCTTCATTTTTGGGAAACTTTGTGCATTGTGGACTTACTGTTTTATATGTGTGCATGCGCACGTGTGTGTGTGTGTGTGTGTGTGTGTGTGTAGACTCTGTGACAGGGTCAGAATGGACCCTTGCCCCCACTCCTAAGGGCCATCCACCCAATATGAGGACCACCATCAGACACTTTCCAGCCTGAGGAGTGGGCTGTCAGGGACCTTGGTCTGGACATCTACCTAGGTTACCATAACTGTCCTGAGGGGAGCATCAAGGAACTCCTGTATCCCCAAACAACCATGCCTACCTCACTCTGGGCCTCTCAGCAGTGGGCATGGCCCATTTATCTGCATTGCAAATGGAGGCTGTAGTGGATCCTATCTATAGAGTTTCTGTCCTCTTTGCACAGGAGTCTGGACTGAATCTCAGAGACCCTACGGTTTCATGCCCTGCTGTCCTGGGCAAAGGCCCTTGGGAGGGGAATCCCAGGACATCCCTGCTACACAGGTATGCTTAACACTCTCAGCCAAGTCTCATGTAGCTCTTGTAAGTTGCCAGGCCCCTCCTGTTTTTTCCTGGTTCCTGGAAGGCCCATCCGGTAAGCCTTAAAAATAGCTGAGTTCCACAGATCACCTAGTCCATGGGCAGCAAAGCTAGGGTGCTCCTACAGATAAGAGACCTCGCACCACCCACCGGATACACCAGATATTGACCGGCCTGTGCATCTGGACCAGGTGTTTCCTGAGGAGAGGGCTGGCTGGAGGAGATCCTACCAGACAGTCTGCACTCCATCATTCACCCAGCCCCTGAGCTACTGTCCTTGTCTGCTCCTGGCCCTGGAAACAACCATTCCTGCTCTGTAGTGGGCATAGTCAGGATGTGCAGCTAGCCCTACCAGGTCACCCTGTCCTGCTGGTAGGAAGGGTTGTGCTGTTGCTGTGGTGATAAGAGCCAGGCTGGCATTCCAGAATTAAGGAGGAAGGGAGGATGAACTGGAGGGCCTCAGACTCTGTCTTTCCTCTCATCCCTGTCCCTAGTCAGACAGACACACACACACAAAACACACATGGGTACTTGTGCTCATGACAGCTTATACACACATTAGGCTCATAAACACACAGTATAAATACCCCACAGATCTATGGCATCATAGAGCAGGGTGGGGCACCTCCTACACCATAACCAGTTGACCTGCCCTGTTCTGGTCCCCTCAGCCATCCTGACCCCTCTTCTCTCCCTCCTTGGGAGTGTTGAGCACTTCCAGTACTTGTGCCAATGACAAGACCTGTGTCCAGTTGCTTATGGGCATGTTTCCAGTCTGCCTAATCCCTCCTGGACCTCATTGATGCCCTGCCAGCCTGGGCCATGCCTGATGTCCCTTCACCTGCCCCTCATCCACCGCAAAGTCCTGTGGTTTTGTCCCATATCCTATACATCCTTCTACTGACCCACTGCCTTCTGTTTCCAGCCTCATCCTGGGCTATGCCCATGCCCCTTTGGCCATCAGAGTCAGTCCCTTCAACAAGAAATTCCAGCTGTGTCCCAAGCTCCTCTCATCCTAGAACTTAACTGCAAGAGCTGCTGACCATGCCTAAGTTGACTTCTTCCCAGGCCCAAAGGCTAGGCTGGGCAATGACCCAGAAGGGCACACCTGGCACTAATTGCACACCCTTGGCCATGGCCCCAGGCTGGATGCTATGCCAGGCCACCTCACCCTGAGCCTGGTGAGCCTGTCTCTAGCCAGCTGGTCCACCAATAGGCCTTGGCTGCCCACCCCAGGCCCCCAAACTGGCTGAAAGCAGAGTACTCAGGGTAGGGCAAGCAGGGCCCTTTCCCCTCCTGCCTCCATGCTCCTTGGCAAGCTTCTCATGTATGGGGAAAGGAGTCAGTGGAGCCAGCCAGGGTTTTGCAATATCATCCCTAAGGCATCCCTGGGCTGGGGAGGCTCCACAGGATTAGAGACACTAGCCTGTGTGAACTCTGGCCCAGTCACTGTGGCTGCCTCTTCCAACCTTGTCCTAGAAGCTGATGGATGCCACCTCCCAGCCCAGGAAACCCTAGCCTGTTCTGAGCCCTTAGTGGAGCCCTGGTCAGCTAAGGCTTCACCCCTGCTGGTCAGTGGCAAGTCTCCAGCCCATGTATAGAATGGGATCTCTGGTGACCCAGTAGGTACTTCACAGATGTGATGGCTGCCTTGTGGAAACATGACCTGGAATTTCATCAGCAGAGCTCCCTGGATGAGGCAGCCTGAGATGGAACTTGACCTAGCTCCCCAAAGCTACACTACCCAATGGAGTCGCTCAGGCCAAGTCCAGCTGCATGTGTAAGATGGGATACCCAATCATACTCCTGCTTGTCTTTCCCAGTGCACACAGACAGACAGGAAAGGGCTCAGTGAAACACAATAGGAGGTAGGCAGTTTCCTTGGATAGGCAGACAGGAAAAAAAGGGCCCTTGATTTCATATATATATTTATACACACACATATACATACATACATACACACACACACACATAATGACTACATAATGAATGTATATATATTGGTTTTTCAAGGTAGGGTTTTATTCTAGCCAAGGCTGACCTGGAATTCACTATGTAGTACTCTTAGGGTGGCCTTGAACTCATGGCAATGCTACCTCTGCCTCCCAAGTGCTTGGATTAAACGTATGTGCCACCACACCTGGCTAAAATGTATAACCCAGGCTGGCCTCAAACCCCTGATATTCCTGCTTCCACCTCTTCAGCAATTTCCTACCGGTGTGTGCCACCACAACCAGCTTTTTATTTTTTTTAGGTAGGGTTTCACTGTAGTCCAGACTGATCTGGAATTCAGAGTGGCCTCGAACTCAGGCGATCATCCTACCTCTGCCTCCCAAATGCTGGGATTAAAGGTGTGTGCCACCATGCCGAGATCTTATTTTTTTTTTTATTACTATCTTGATTATTATTTTGGGGGCAGGATTTCACCCTACCCCAGAATGACTTGGAACTCATTCTGTAGTCCAAGGCTGAACTCAAGCTCATGCCTTACCTCTGCCTCCTGAGTGCTAGGATTAAAGGTGTGTGCCACAACATCCAGCTAATGAATATATATAGAGACACTCTTTTAAATTTTCTTTTTATTTATTTATTTGAGAGACAGAGAGAGAAGAAAGAGCCAGAGAGAGAGAAGGGGTGCACCAGGGCCTCCAGCTGTTACAAACTCCAGACACATGTGCCATTTTGTGTATCTGGGTCCTAGAGAATCAAACCTGGGTCCTTCGTCTTTTCACGCAAGTGCCTAAACTATCCCTCTAGCCCTGATGACTATATTTTAACCCAAGATGGGCAAAGACAGTGACCCTACTTTCTTCCTGACCTGGGTGAATTATTTCTATCCACAGGCTGGCTTGGTAGGCTTTCTGAGGTATTGTGCAGTACTGGATAGATATATTATGATCCAACCAGTGCCTTCACCTTCATTTAAGTTCACCAGTCATGGACTCTGGATGGGCAGGCTTCCCTTATTCAATAAAAATCCAGCTCCCAAATGCAGATTAAAACTACATCGAGATTCCATCTCACTCCTGTCAGATTGGCTACCATCATGAAAACAAAGGATCATAAATGTTGGCGGGGATGTGGAAAAAGAGGAACTCTTCTACACTGCTGGTGGGAATGCAATGTGGTCCAGCCATTGTGGAAATCAGTGTGGAGGTTCCTAAAACAGCTAAAGATTGATCTACCATATGACCCAGCTATAGCACTCCTAGGCATATATCCGAAGGACTCATCTCATTTCCTTAGAAGTATGTGCTCAACCATGTTTATTGCTGCTCAATTTATAATAGCTGGGAAATGGAACCAGCCTAGATGTTCCTCAACTGATGAGTGGATAATGAAGATGTGGCGCATTTATTCAATGGAGTTCTACCCAGCAGTAAAGAAAAATGAAGTTATGAAATTTGCAGAAAAATGGATGGATCTGGAAAGGATTATACTAACTGAGGTAACCCAGGCCCAGAAAGCCAAGTGCCACATGTTTTCCCTCATATATGGATCCTAGCTACAGATGATTGGGCTTCTGCATGAGAATGAAAATACTTAGTAGCAGAGGCCAGTAAGTTAAAAAGGAGATATAAAGGTAAGAGAAAGGAAGGGCGGAGGGTACTTAATAGGTTGGTATTGTATATATGTAAGTAGAATGATTGAGATGGGGAGGTAATATGATGGAGAATGGAATTTCAAAGGGGAAAGTGTGGGGGGGGATGGGTATTACCATGGGATATTTTTTATAATCATGGAAAATGTTAATAAAAACTGTGAAAAGATAAAAAATAAAAATTTTTAAAAGTACACAAGTATCATGGAAAATGCTAATAAAAATTGTGCAAAGAAAAAAAAGTACACAAGTAAATCAAAAGATAAAAAAAAAATCCAGCTCCCAGCCAGGCATGGTGGCGCACGCCTTTAATCTATGCACTTGGGAGACAGAGGTAAGAGGATCACCATGAGTTTGAGGCCACCCTGAGACTACATAATGAATTCCAGGTCCACCTGGGCCAGAGTGAGACCCTACATTGTAAAAAAAAAAAAAAAAAAAAAAAATCCAGCTCCTACTTGGAACCAATAGATTTTCTAGCTCTGAAGTCCCCTTATCACAAAGGAGTCTGTTCTCTCTGCATTTGTTACCTTTTCCTTTGAAATAAACTTTATTTTTATTTATTTACTGTTTTGGTGTGGGGGGGGGGTTCGAGGTAGAGTCTCACTCTAGCCCAGGCTGACCTGGAATTCACTGTGTAGTCTCAGGGTGGCTCGAACTCACAACGACCCAACTATCTTTGCCTCACAAGTGCATGGATTAAAGGCATGCGCCACCATACCCAGCTGAAATAAACTTTATTTAACACAAAAAGGAGATGTCCCCAACACCCCTAGAAGGTATCTTTGGGGGCTCATCTGAGATTTGTGACCTCAGACTCACCTCAAGGTTAGTACAAACCAAGTTAAACTGGGAAGGAAGTAGGGAGAATGTAATTCCAATTTGTCATTACTGGGTTTACAATTCAGATTTTATAAAATAAATAATCTAGCTTCATTCATTGTGACTTTTGTCCTTAGGGAGGCAAAGAAGTCTCCCCCATGTTCTGATAACCTTTGTGCTTTTTCAATTTTGAGGGGCTCCATTCACAACTCCTGAGTCAAAGCAAGTTAACTCTGAGTTAATAGGGCTATAAATGAGAAACAGAGCATCACCCTTGTTTTTCTTATCCTAGGCAATAGACCCACTAAGAGATAAATAATCCTGTCCCTGAGGGAACAATACCATCCTCCAGCTCTATCTTTTTTTTTTGTTGTTGTTCTTTTAAGTTTAGAGAGACTTTATTAGTATAAGAGGAGATAGTATAAAGAGTTTCTGCCCATGAGAAGGCAAGAGGGAGTAAAACCTAGATCTGTTTCATTTTTCTCCAAAGTTTTTTTTATTAACAACTTCCATGATTATAAAAAGATATCCCATGGTAATACCCTCCTTTCCCCCCCACCCCACTTTCCCCTTTGAAATTCTATTCTCTATCATATCCCCTCCCCCTCTCAATCAGTCTCTTTTATTTCGATGTCATGATCTTTTCCTCCTCTTATGATGGCCTTGTGTAGGTAGTGTCAGGCACTGTGAGGTCATGATATCCAGGCCATTTTGTGTCTGGGGGGAGCACATTGTAAGGAGTCCTACCCTTCCTTTGGCTCTTACATTCTTTCTGCCACCACTTCCTCAATAGACCCTGAGCCTTGGAAGTGTGATTGCAATGCTGAGCACTCCGGTCCCTTCTTTCCAGCACCATGATGCCTTCTGAGCCTAGATCTGTTTTAAGAAAAATGAGCTGAGACCAGGCATGGTGGTGCACATCTTTAATCCCAGCACTTGAGAGGCAGAGGTGGGAGAATCACGGTGAGTTCGAGGCCACCCTAAGACAACATAGTGAATCCTAGGTCAGCCTGGGCTAGTGTGAGACCCTACTTTGAACCCCCCAAAAAAAATCTGAGGTTCGGGCTGGAGAGATAGCTTAGTGGTTAAGCGCTTGGCCTGTGAAGCCTAAGGACCCCAGTTCGAGGCTCTGTTCCCCAGGACCCACATTAGCCAGATGCACAAGCAGGCGCATGCATCTGGAGTTGTTTGCAGTGGCTGGAGGCCCTGGCGCGCCCATTCTCTCTCTCCTCTCTGCCTCTTTCTGTCTGTCTCTCTCTAATAAATAAATAAATAAAAATTAAAAAAAAAAATCTGAGGTTCTCTCAAGTTGAACTCTGTATCCTACTCACTCTCTAAGACCACCAAGCAATTTAGGGTATTATTGGGAGTGACAGGATTCGGCCAGGTGTGGTGGCTCACATCTTTAATCCCAAAGGTGGAGGCAACAGAATCAGGATTTCGAGGCCATCCTGCTTTCATGCAGTAACAGAAACTCTCTTAATCCACAAGGCTACCAACTTAACCTTGGGGAGACACTTCTCATGATGTCTTAAAATAGGAATGTCAGGACTCTATTCAGCTTGAGTTGCTTTTTCATCTCTCCTCTTTCCTTCTCTCTCTCTTTTTGCTTCTTTCTTTCTGAGATAGGGTCCCACTCTAGCTCAGCTGGCCTGGATTTCACTATGTAGTCTCAGAGTAGCCTCCAACTCATGACGATCCTCCTACCTCTGGGTCCTGAGTGCTGGGATTAAAGGCATGCGCCACCACACCTGGCTCTCTTTCCTTTTCTTAATCTAATAAAGACTCTAAACTTTACAGTGATCTATGGATTTCAATATTCACTTATTTATTTAAGAGAAGGAGAGAAAATGGGCATGCCACTCTTGCCACTGCACATGAACTCTAGATACATGTACCACTTTGTGTATCTGGTTCATGTGAATACGAAGAATCAAACCCAGGCCACAGGCTTCGTAAGTAAGCAGCTTTAACTGCTGAGCTATCTCCCCAACCCTGGTTTGTGGAATTCATTTCTCTGAATTTATAAGACAAGAATCTGAGTATACCCCCCAAAGTATCAGTGCATTGGTATGTATTGGTGAATTGGTAAAGAACCCCAAAATTATAGTTTCATCAAGACTGCTCTCTGAGGCTGGAGAAATGGCTTAGCAATGATGCATGCATCTGGAGTTCATTTGCAGTGGCTAAAGGCCCTGGTGCACCCATTCTCTCTATATATCTGCCTCATTCTCTCCCTCTCTTTCTCAAATAAATAATTTTTAAAAAAGACTGTTGTCTGTAGAAACTAATCCCCAGCCTAGGGGTGCAGAGGAGTCACAGGGAGTGTGCTGCTCAAGCATGATAGTGGCCTTAGAGATGCACGTTAGTGAGCACCTGCTGCTGCAAGCGGACTCAACACCATGCCAGCACTCATGTGCCATGGGATCAGAGTGATGTCTCTGAGCTGTAGCTGCCTCTTTTCTTAAATCCTGTTATTTGGTGCCCACCCAGGTCCTTATAGCCTTCTCCAGCAGTTTTGGGAGATTGATTAAAGGAGGTGAGTCCCAGAGCTATTGGAGCTCTGGGCTGGGTCTGAGACTAGGCAGCTGTAGAAGAGTCTACAGGGGTGCACCAACACCCAGAGAGGGACTCTTCTGCGTCCCCATCTCTATCCAGGGCTCCACAAGTCCATGTTGACCCTGGGACTATGACATGACATCCAGTTCCAGGGCTTTCCTTGGTTTCCCATGAGGAATAGATGGTAAGACCCTATTGCTGAAGACTCCACATACTTGGGCTGCAAAGTCACGGAGAAATCCAGCTGGAACTGAGCTGATAACCTCCTCCATGTAGACCAGCTGACAGAAAGCTGGAAGAAGCCATTCTGCATGCAGTTCAATGGGAGAAAGAGAAATCACCAGTGAAGATACTCATCAGTGGACACTGCAAGCTTATATTTGGCAAGCCAGGCCAAATAAGCCAACAGGTACAATAGTGGCATGTCTGTCATGGTGGAAACCAGCTGCCCTCGAATTGGACTGGAAGCCCGCTCCATAGGAGGGACTACTTCCCTGATACTGAAAACTTAAAATAGGGGTAGTCATGAGCCTTAGGGGTGTAATGTCTGTTGCTGTCTGGCTAAATGTATATGCTATGTTTATCCAACTGCCTAGTAAGCACTTCTCTTAATGTTCATACCCTTTTATTAATGGTACTCTCAGTTTTGGTAGAGAATCTTCTCTTTTCACATGGCAGTGACCTTGGGAGACTCATAAGGCATTATGGTGCTGGAAAGAAGTGACAGGAGTGCTCAGTACTGCAATATCTCTATCACACCTTCCAAGGCTCAGGGTCTATTGAGGAAGAGGTGGCAGAAAGAATGTAAGAGCCAAAGGAAGGGTAGGACTCCTTGCAACATGTCCCCCAGACACAAAATGGCCTGGATATCCATGACCTCACAGTGCCTGATACTACCTACACAAGACCATCATAATAGAAGGAAAAGATCATGCCATCAAAATAAAAGAGAGACTGATTGAGAAGGAGAGGAGATATGATGGAGAATGGAGTTTCAAAGGGGAAAGTGGGGGAGGGAGGGTATTACCATGGGATATTTTTTTATAATCATGGAAGTAAGTTGTTAATAAATTTGAAAAAATAACTGGGCTTTGTCTGTGGCCATAGCACTCTGCATACTCCTGATCTTGTCAGAAATGACTGGGTGTTGTTCCAATCACAGGACCACTTCTCTATTGCTGGGAAGTAACAGGGATAGCACAGGTGTGTGGAGTGGAGATAGGGGGTGGGGGACTGCCCTGGACAGCAGAGAGAGAGGTTGAGCAGAGTAATCCCTGATCGATTTACCCTGAATGCTTCATGCTTGCTCTTGCTCACCTGCTCCCACACATACACACACAACAAGCCAACTCTACTGGGGTGTGCTAGAGGAGGTGGGGTATCTAGTTCTCCAGGACTGGGCAGCCAGAAGAGCCCAATCTGGCCTAAAGAATAACCCAAATTACCCCAATGGCTGGACAATCTGCATCAAAACCCAGGGAGCGATGCACTTGGATGCATACCCAATGCCAGGTGGATGCCAGGGGCACTGAGGTGGCAACCTTCCTTGGTGTTTCCAAGGCTCACCTCCCATCCTTTCCTCCTGAGAACTCCCTCCCACCAAGGTATTCTAGTTGCCCCAGAGGTTCAGCCCTTTAGCTCATAGCCCTGTCAGAGGAAAATTAGGGGGTTTTATCTATTGTGGCCAAAGGCTGTCTATTGTGCAGGTAGGGCTCAGAAGCCTAGAGAGAGGCTGCCCTACCCACACCCCAAGCTGACCTCAGTCCCAGTGGTAGAGATGTGACAGGACATCATTGCCCCCTGTGGGATTCATCTCCCCAGGATTCAGCTCCTGTCCCCTGGTCCTGTGTAAAGCTGGAAGGGAGAACTGGCCAGGGTTAAGAAGGATATAGTGTGTACCTGAGTGGAGAGGTGGGACTGAAGGACTTGCATAGAACAAGCATACTCCCCATCCCCCAGCAGCCAGGGTCTACAGGAAGCCCAGTGGCTGAGTCAGCAGCACCAGGAATGAAAAGAATGTGAAGAATTCACTTTCACTCTAACTGGATTCCCATTCCCAACCCTCCTACTACACCGCCTATAACAGCAGCCTGCAGGCCCAGCCTCGTCCCCTCCAGAGGCCCCCAGCTCCCACTACCTCCTCTGACCTTAGGGTGTGCTTTGCGATCCTACTGTGCTCCTTGGGGCTATGAGTGCCAGGCTGGCACTGGAAGACTTACTGTCCAGTCTACTTACTAGTGTCAGTGCTGCTTGCCTAGGCCTGCCCACACAGGGCCCTGTTAGCTTCCCAGAGCTGGGTGCAAGCTGTCACTGCAGGAGTGAGCTATATTGGGGTACATGGGCTCCATACTCTGCCTCCTAGGTCAGAGACATACAGCCTGCCTGCAATGCCTACTTCACACCTGCCATTCTACCCTCAGAACATGCCTGCAGCCCTGGGTACATACTGCTCCTGTGGGATAGGGAAAAGGTCAGGCCTGTCCAGGCCTGCAATCCAGACTCTGGGCGAGAGAGGAGGAGAAGGGGTGGGTCTAGGGCAGTGGGGCTGAACGGTCAGCCTGAGAGGGAATCAGGTAACTTTGTTAGGTAGTTTAGGGTGATTGGGCTCCAAAAGTAAAGGCAGGAAGGTCCTCAAAGTCTCCATTTTGCTAGAGATTAAAGAATGATCTGAAGCAAGGCATGGTGACACTCGCCTTTAATCCCAGCACTCAGGAGGCAGAGGTAGGACGATCACAATGAGTTCGAGGCCACCCTGAGACCACATAGTGAATTCCAGGTCAGCCTGGACTAGAGTGAAACCCTACCTCCAAAAAAATAAATAAATAAATAAATAACAACAATAACAACAACAAAATGATCTGTGTTCTAATCTCTTACCTGAAGAAGTTCACCAGACCTATGTTTTTTCATAAACAACAAGAAGCCCTCCTCGGAGAGAGCTCCCCTTTCCTAGAATTTAAATTGAATCCTGAAATTGTGATTGGTTAAATTCAGCCCCCTGAATCTGGAGTCATGGCTAGCCTCTTCCTGAGCCAGTCCCTGGCCCAGACCAAGCAGCCTCACTCTGCTCCTGAGCCTGAAGGTGAAGTCACTACAACAAGTTTATAAACAGACCCTGACCAGGGGACAAGCTCTCTGGCTGGCTCCTGAACACCCAGGTTCTGGGCTGAAACAAGGGGAGACCCTTCATCCGCACCCCTACTCCCACATGGGCTCTTTGCCCCCTCTTGCCCTCCATATGGCAGGAGCTCTCTGCACTTTCCTCTCTTTCCTTCTCTTAATCTAATAGTCTCTCTAAACCTCACCCTCTAGTCTATGGATTGTGTTTTTCGAGGTATATAATCTTAGGCTGGCTTCAACCCACAGTGATCTGCCTACCTATGCTCCTGAATGCTGGGATTTAAGGTGTGCTTCACTGTGCCTGGTTTGGGCTATGGATTTTAATTTTTAAAATTCATAAGACAGGAATCTGAGGTACCCTAAATTTGTTGGTGTGTTGGCATATTGGTGTATTGACAAGGAACCCCAAAATTGCTGTTTTAAGCCCACTGAGTGCTATACCAGTATGAGGCTAAAAGGCTAGTGTGACCCAAGTGCCTCTGATCCAGTCCTACTGAGCAATTCAAGGACAAGGTTATAGCCTCTATACCCCCAGCCAGATTCAGGCCTGGGCTGTGCCAGGAAGAAATAGGAAGAACCTCAGGGCCTAGTGGGACCAGAAGCATCTTGCCCCTTGGAGTGCAACTAACCACTGCTCCTGAGGCCAGGTTTCCATCTGGGCACAGGTACACACTCACCAGGTGATGGGGGGGAAGTTCCTGATTTGGGCTGAGAGCTGCCCAGAGAAGGGGTCAGCTTTCTCCCCCAGCTGGTCCCTTGAGGAAAGAGCTGATAATTTAAGCAGATTGAGTCAGGCCCAGTGTCACCATCCTAGCCCACCATGAAGACTAATCCTTACCTGGACCCTAGGTGAAGTCTCCAGAAGGATGCTGTGGACTCCTCCAGCCTGCCGTCTTTGCTCTCTTTGGGTCCCAGTTCCTTCCACACCCTCACCTGGGTGTTCCCAGAGTGGCTTCAGCTTCCCTAGCACAGTGGGAAGGGAGTTGCTGACTAGTAATTTCTGAGATACTTCGTTTTGGAGTTTTTTGACGAGACCCCCCATTCAAGTGGGCAAATCTGCTGTTCTAGGGCTGGCAGAGGTTGACCCATGGGCAGTAGCAGTATTCAGGACACTCACTTGGCCCTGCATAACCTGATGCATGCGCTCTGCTGTTCAGCCTGCCCTGATCCAGTCCCTGGGCTGTGCTCAGGGGGCCTCCATACCCTTTACCCAATGTAGCCTGCAGAGGCTCTTTCAGAACACAGCTCTCTCCTGCTCACAACCCTTTGTTCCCACCTGTAGAAGGACTGCAGGGAGTTCCACTTGCCCGGTAGGACTTCAGGAGGAAAAGCAGCACTCAAGAGGCTCCTGTGCCTACAGTGCATCCATGCAGCCAGTCTGCCCTGCTCTGGCCTCTCCACTCTTCCCAGTAGCCAGAACCCATGCCCCAACCACCTTTTACCTCTAGGACCTAATATGATACCTGGGTGCCCCATGACCATAGTTGGAGCTTTGCCTCTTTCAGGAGCCCCAGAGCTCCAGCTGGGTCAGGCCTACTGGCCAGAGATGGCATGTGTGCTGTGTTGGACCAGCCTGGGGACTTCTGGAGTTGACCCGGGTCTGGATCAGGTTCTTTCAGGTCCTGGCAACCTACCAAGGGACAAAGTTGGCAGGGGAGGGGGAAAAAGGGATAGCAGCATTTCCATGCTCAGGACCTCCCCACCAACCCTGTCCCTCTCATTTATAGGTAGGGAAACTGAGACTCAGGAAGGCACAGTGGTCAGCCACTGTGAGCCACTCCAGCTGGCTACAAGTATGTGTAGCCACACCTGGGCTTAGTCCAGATCTGGGAAGATATATAGGAGGGGTAGGGGCCTTGGCCTTCACAGTTTCTTGTGCCAGGCACTGTCCCTGGCCAGACAGGAGTGCCCAGAGAAGCTGGTTGGGGGTAAAGGCTGTTGGGAAAGGAAGCAAGAGGAGACAGGCTGGGCCTAGCAGAAATGATGGGACCTACCTCAGCCATGTCTGCCCTTCTGAAGCCTTGCCTAGGTAGATACAGGCTCTCAGCAGGTGTCCAGGAAGGCATGAAAACCCTCTGATACCTACTACTAACCTGACAACTGGGGTCACAGGCAGGTAAAGTAGGGCATCTGTTAGACCTGCCCTTCCATGGCCAGCTCAAGGGCTTGGAAAGTGCTGGCTGGCTGTCCATTAAGGGTGGGGTGGGCAGAGCCAAGGACGTAGCTGGAGGCTGGTCTTGTTCCTACCCAGGGACCAGGCCCAGGGCAGATTTGACTTCGTAATGAGGCTGCCTGCTTTCCAGTCTCTCCAGAGCTCTGCTCTGTCCTCTGCATCTCTGACCTGTGAAGGTAGGTGGAGTGCGTTTCTGGGTGCTGGCTGGTCTGCCTATCCTAACTGTACCTGCTCTGCCACCCTCAGCTGAGCCAACGCCCCCAGCAGGTGGCTGCCTGCCACTGTGCTGCCGTAGGCGATGCCCATGACGCAGGCCAAGGCCTCTGTCCTGCCTGCCTTCTGGCTGGGCCCCAGTGCACAGGTCCATGTGAGCACACACACAGGTACATTTACACACCAGCTGCACCTGGTCAGACCTGCTCTGCACCATCAAATCTTGGCCTGTGTAGGGCTCACGCTACAGGTGCCCTGGGTCTCTGTCCTTGCCTTCTCTAGCCCCCAAGTCTTGTTTTAGTGAACCCTTGCTTCAGTTTTCTCATGGTAAACTAGGAACTGTGCCCACCCTAAGTCTCTTGTGAGACTGGGCACAAGAAGACTTTTGTTTTGTTTTGTTTTAATATTTTATTTTTACTTATTTACTTATTTGACAGAGAAAGAGGGAGAGACAGTGAAAGAATGAGCACACCAGGGTCTCCAGCCACTGCAAACGAACTCTAGACGCGTGCGTCCCCTTGTGCATCTGGCTAATGTGGGTCCTGGGGAATTGAACCTGGGTCCTTTGGCTTTGCAGGCAAATGCTTTAACCATTAGGCCATCCCTCCAGCCCTTGTTTTGTTTTGTTTTTGAGGTAGGTCTCACTCTAACCCAGACTGACCTGAAATTCAATATGTAGTTTCGAGGTGGCCTTAAACTTATGGTGATCCTCCTACCTCTGCCTCCCAAGTGCTGGGATTTAAAGGTGTGCACCACCACGCCCAGCTCAAGAAAATATTTTACAGCATGGAGCAGTGTAGAGACCTCCGAATGCAGCTGAGTGGGCAATGCCAGCTGCTTTCTCTTCTTTCCCCTCCCCTGCTGGCCCTGCCCCTTGACAGGACCTGAGAGGACCTGGTCCAGACATATAGGTTATCTGGTTAGAGGACTTGGTCATCAGACCTGACTTCGTTGTCCTACTCCTCCATTCCCACATGGCTCCACTTCCACCTGTCTCTGGGGATGCCATGTCACCCAGTGGACTGCAGGAGTGATGAGCACCTGTGTGGATGGGATATGTGCAAGCCTGAGGTGCGTGCCAAGAGCCTTGTGTTCCCTGCATGTGTGAGGGAGTGGATCTAGGGCTACTGTGTAGGGATGACAATGGGGGGTGGGCAGTAAGCAGCACAGATGGGATGAGCAAGGGAAGGGATGTGAAGTAGAGGTGCAAGCAGAAGTCAGGGCTCATGGGGTCTCAGAACAGAGTGAACGCAGAGGTGTAAGTCTGGCAGGTGGTGTGGAAGGTGGGCTGAGGAGCAAGAATGTGTAAATAGGGGTGAGGGGTCACAGGGCAAGGCTGGGGGGCAGTCAGTGTGGATGGGCCAGTGGGCCGGGCTGAGCAGGATGGTTGAGGACACAATGGGCCCTTGTCCCATGCCAGGCTCCGGGCGCCTTGAGCAAACACACACCCTGTTCCCACTGTACACCATGTCCCCAACTGGCTGTGGCTTGGGGCCAGTAGCCTGGCCAGGACACGTGCTGAGCCAATCCCTGAGGCCTCCACAGAGTGCTCAGCATGGCACCCAAGGTCACTGTGCTGCCTCACTACATCTAGGCACTTCCGGAGCTCCATGTGGGAGGGTCCTTGGGACTCCCCACCAGCCTACAAAGCCTTCTCCCTTGCAGTACCTAAGAGAGCCAGGCGCAGCCCTGGCCTTTTCCTGGGTACTTTCTTGTGATAGAGACCATGCAGGTCAGGCCTGGCTCCAGGTCCTGCTGAAGCCCTTCCTAAACTCTGAACCTTTTTAGACTGTGATTAGCCACAGGAATGGCTTTGTCAGAAATCCTGCCCACTCCCAGCTCATGCCCAGCTTCAAGTCTGCCCCACATCAGGGTGGATGAGTCCCCAACCTGCCCTGACAGGAGCCCTAGCCAGAGCTGGCGGGGTGTGTGTGTGGAGGGGGGTTCAGCAGGGACAGGGTGAGGTTCTCCTTCATGAAAGGCTTCTAAGTGGGCTGGCTGGGACAGTGGATTCTCCTGTGCTGGGGAAAGGCACAGTGCCCAGATGCTGGGGTTGAGAAGGACTCCAACAACACTGTTATCTGTGTACATCTCTCTGGCAGTGGAAGTTTACTATACAATGGGTGATTTCCCTGATACACCTTGCTATTTGCTGACAGGGTAGCTTGAATGGGCCAGAGGACATGGGGAGACAGACACCAAAAGGGACAACAGCAGAAAAGCACCTCCTGCCGCCTCAGGACACATGTTGAAGGGTCTTGGGTGTCTAGATAACTTCTTATAATAGCACATGAGGAGGCCCCACCAGGGAGTTTCTGGAAATCTCAAAGCACAGTATGCTGGAGCTGGGATTCTGGGCACAGAGCAGCTTCTTAGGGGAAGGTCTGCATTGCCCCATCTGCTGGGTAGCTCTGTCCCAGAACTACTGGTCCCAAAGCTGTCACAGGTCCATAGAATTGCTGGTGGGCTGAGCTGGGCACCCTCTCAAAGGGCCAGGAACCTGGCTTCTGGAAGCAACCACTGAGCACTTCTGCATCACCTTCCCAAGTGGGCTTTCAGGAGGATGGACACTGTTTGAGGCTTCTCCTTGGGATAACAGGGGCCACCTGGTCCTTCCCATGCTGAATATCTGAATATTTTTGGAGACAGGACAGCGCACATTGGGCACTCTGTTGGCCCACAGGGGGGCAAAAGAGCCTCTGTCACCCATCTAGTGTCCCATCGCTCAGCCACTCTGGCCCCATGTAGCACTAGGGCCCAGAGGCCAAGTAATGCCAGCACCAGAGCTCAGCACTGGCCAGGCATAGGCTCCACAGCCAGCTTGGCCACCTGAGTGTGTGCCCCAGTCCTGAGACCATTGCCCTCCCCACTGCACAGAATGCCATGTAGTCATGTTGAGGGCAGGGCTAGGCAGCAGACAGGCTGGGCACTGAGGCCGTGGTAGCCCCCATTCATCAGCTGGGCAGGTATTAACTCCCAGGCCAGGACAGGTATGGATTTGGGGCCTCTCTGTTGAGGGGATGTCCCTCAATGGCCACCCACTACAGGGAAGAGCCTCATGATGTAGCAGGCCTGGGCCTACCCTAGATAGACAACTGTGAGCCCCAGGGATGCTGGCAGCACCCAGGAGGTATGACAAGTAGGTTCTAAAGCCCTCACACACATCTGCATGGGATGAGATGTATGCATGGAGGACCATCCCTGCTCCCCACAGGCTCCGCACCGAACATAGCCCAGCTGGCCCCACCAGCGTCTTCACCTGTCAGAAACCTGTGCCTCACATAGGAATGGCCCTAGGCCCTCAGCCTTGGTGTCCTACACCCCCAACTGAAGATGACCACTGTGGCCCAGCTAGGCATATAGCCAGGGCCAAGCTTCACTGGTCCCTCAAGTCTCTCCTCTTCTGAAGATCTGTTAGGAGGACCTAGTACTGGTTCAGTTCAGGAAGAATTGGCATTCCAGCCCCAGTGACTTCACTGCCCAGCGCCTCAGTGTCACTGGTAGAGGGTTCTGCAGGACAGCAAGTGTCTGCTGACCAGGGCCAGCACTCTTGGCAGCAGTCCACCTGTTCTGTCCATGACACCCAGCAGCAGTCAGGGCCCAGCTCCATCTTAGGTATCCACAAGGCTGTGAGCAGAGACATGGGCTCTGAGCAAGCTCTTAGCTTCCACCCTCTGGGAGGTTAAGGAAGGGAAGGTGGGAGGGAGGGACAGGATGAACTGGGACCTGAGAAGATGCTGAGAATGAGTCATGTTCAGACTCAGGGGTTGGGGAGAATCTGCTTGCATGGGGGAAACTGGTGGGTGCCAATGCAGGTCAAGGTGAACCTGAGAAGTGTGGTAGCTGAGGCCTCAGAGGAGATGTTGACCCATGGCTACAACAGGAAAGATGACCAAGGACAATTCTGGAGTGTAGCTCAGTGGTAGAACTTGCTAACATGCTCAAGGACCTGAGTTCTAGCTCCAGCACCAAGAATCAAAAGCTATGTTTGTTTGGTTTTGGTTTTTCAAGGTAGGGTTTTACTCCAGCCCAGGCTGACTTGGAATTCACTTTGTAGTCTTAGGGTGGCCTTGAACTCACAGCAATCCTCCTACCTCTGCCACGCTGGGATTAAAGGTGTACGCCACCATGCCTGACCATTTTTTTTTTTAATTTATGTGTGAGAGGGAGAGAATGGGCACATCAGGGCTGCCAGCTGTTGCAAATGAACTCCAGATACGTGTGCCACCTTGTGCCTCTGGTTTACATGGGTCCTGGGGAATCAAACCTGGGTCCTTTGGCTTTGCAGGCAAGTGTCTTAACCATTAAGCCATCTCTCCAGCCCTCTTTTGCTGTTTTCACAAGCCCAGATGATTACCTGATCTCATGCCCTCCTGTGGGCCTGGGGTTGTCAGCCCAGCTGTTTAAATGGGATCTAGAGATTCAAACTTGGGCAATTTCAGGTCATCATGCTTGTACAGGAAGCACACTTAACTGCTGGGCCATCACTCGAGCCCCATATTTATTTACTTTTTTTGTTACATATGTATGCCAGTTAACTTCTGTTGTCAACTTGATCAAATTAGGAATTAAGTTGTAGACATACCTCCTGGGTGGGTCTGTGAAAGTGTTTCCAGGAAGGAGTGATAGAGGGGAAGACCTTTTTCCAGAGTGGGTAGCCCTTCCCGGTGGTGGCCTATACATAAAGACGCTGGGAGAACGCCTTGCCTTCTGCCTGGCTGGCTGTGTACCCACCCTGTTGTTTGCAGACTTTGTGGCCCAGCTGCATTGTTGGGAGCTGCAGGGGAGCTGCAGTTGCCCTTTGACTTCGGAGCTACAGGTGGTCTTTAATCCCTTATCTTACAGCCTGGGTGAGAAGGCAGCCCAGGTGAAGTAATGCCAGGCATCATTTAACATGAGGCATAGGCACCTGATAGAGGGGCGTTACCACATGGCCCTGGGCACGAGCGCATTGTCTTCTGTATATAAGCTTGTGTCTGCCTGAATAAACCTGAGCCTTGATCAGAACTTGTCTTGGCTCCATTCCTTGTGTTCTTGTCTCAGATTCATTCCCACTCCCTCCTTCGGGGGTCTGCTTCGATCTTCGTGCTGCAGGCCGGCACACTGCATCACTCTTGCAATGTGGACTGAGAGCAGTGGCTCTCCAGGAAGCCTGGCCTTCTATGTCGGATTGGCACTGCTGAGGCATCTAGCCTCGAGGATGGAGCAGCTGGCAGGTTCTCCAACTCTCCAGCCTGCAGACTGCAATTGTTGGACTGCCCAGTGGATATGCTACAAGCTAGTCTAACAAATCCCCTTTATAATATACATTTATTCATTTATTCTACTCGTTTTATTTTTCTTGAGAATCCTGAATAATACAGCATGCATGTATGCATGTTCACATGTATATGATCACACATATATGTGTGTATGGAGGCCAAAGGTAGGCATCAAGTGTCTTCCTCAATCACTCGCCATTTCTATTCTTTGAGAGTCTCTCATTGAATCCAGAATATATGGATTAAATTATAGACTGGCTGCCTAGAGAATTTCAGGGATTCTTTGTCTGTGTGCCAGCTACAGAGTTACAGGCACATGCTGCCATGCTCTGAATTGTTTTTTCTTTTTTTCTGAGGTAGGTTCTCACTCTGGCGAGTGCTGGGATTAAAGGCATGCACCACCACACCCGGCTCCATGCTCTGAATTTTATGTAGGTTTTGAGAATCCAAATTCAGGTAGTACTCATGTGTACATACCAAGCAGTTTACTAATTGAGCCATCTCTCTAGCCCTAGCAAGGTGAATTTTAAATGTCAGTGTCAGAGAACACAGATGGCTGAACATCATTCTGTTCTTTTTTTTTTTCTTTTTTAATTTGAGAAAGAGAAGAGAGGAGAGGGAGAATGGGCACACCAGGGCACCCTGCTGCTGCAAACAAACTCCGGATGCATGTGTTACTTTGTGCATCTACCTTTATATGGGTACTGGGGAATCGAACCCTGCCTGTTAGGCTTTGCAAGCAAGTGTCTTTAACTTCTGAGCCATCTCTCCAGCCTATGCATTCTGTTCTTGCCAGACTACTGGAGATAATTGTACCAAACTAACTCGGTTGTTTTGTTTTGACTGTGGTAAATATGAATGGCATAAAAGTTGTAATCTTACTGTTAGTTACTAAGTCTACAGTTCAGTGACATGAGGCACATTCTTTTTTTTTTTTTTTTTTTCTGAGGTAGGGTCTCACTCTAGCCCAGGCTGTCCTGGAATTCACTGTGGAGTCTCAGGATGGCCTTGAACTCACGGCAATCCTCCTACCTCTGCTTCCCGAGTGCTGGGATTAAAGGCATGCGCTCCCACACCCAGCATGAGGCACATTCATACTACAGACATTTGGTGACCTCAGATATGAACTCTGTTCCCATTAAACAACTCCTGGCCCCAATCCAAGTCTCTGCAATATCATTATATTTTATGTTTCTATGAATCAGGAACCTCACATGAGTAGAACCCCCATATTTCCCTCTTGTATTTGGCTTCTCTTACTGAGCACAATGCCTTTAGGGTCCCTTGTGGTATCTCCTATCCCAGTTCCCTTCCACTTTCAGTGGAATTGAATCATATTCTATTGTGTGTATGTACCATGCTTTGCTCACTCATCCATCTACCCTAGCCCATGGGGTTACTTCCATGTTGTGGTAATGTTAGATGACATGGTGTGAACATAGAGGGCAGGTAAGTTTGTGAGGGGATAGATCCAGGAGTGGCATTGCTGAGCCAAACGACATGTGAGAAACTTGGTCCTCGGTTGAATGTTGTTACTAGGTGGGACCTAAAGTGGGGCCTCAAGGATAAATTCAGTCCCTGTACTTGCTGGTTTCTGGCTGATCACTATATCTCTCATTTCCTCCCTACTCCTCTGTCTTCATTCCTGGTTCTGTCTCCCTTTCTCCTTCTTCTGTTAAAAATATTTATGCATTTATCTGAGAGAGAAGGAGAGAGAGAGAGAATGGGTGCAGGTCTACTACCACTGCAAACAAACACCGGATACATGTGGCACTCTGTGTATTTGACTTTATGTGGATACTGGGGAATTTAATTTGGGCCCTCAGGTTTTGCAAACAAGTGCTTTTAACTGCTGGGCAGTTAAAGGAGAGATGTCTCCAGCCTT
Organism: Jaculus jaculus; assembly: GCF_020740685.1. Classification (NCBI taxonomy): domain Eukaryota; kingdom Metazoa; phylum Chordata; class Mammalia; order Rodentia; family Dipodidae; genus Jaculus; species Jaculus jaculus. The sequence continues at coordinate 166,273,646 of NC_059107.1, read as the reverse complement.
CTTCCTTTCATTTGTCCTTCTTCCCTCATCAGATTTCAGCCTTCAAACTCCCCAGCCTTCAAAATTATGACCCAGCCGGGCGTGGTGGCGCACGCCTTTAATCCCAGCACTTGGGAGGCAGAGGTAAGGAGGATCGCCGTGAGTTCGAGGCCACCCTGAGACTCCATAGTGAATTCCAGGTCAGCCTGGGCTAGAGTGAGACCCTACCTCAAAAAAATTCAAAAAAAATCAAAAAAAAATTATGACCCAATAATTCTCTGCTTGTGAATTATCCAATCTAGAGTATTCTGTTACAGCCACACAAGCAGTCCCATGGGAGCTCATGGCTATCCCTCTGAGCAATTGTGGTGACCCTGCATCCCATGCCCACTAACAAAGGGCAAGGGTTCCAATGTAGGTCTGAGGCCTCTGGTGGGAAGCCATGGACCCTTGCATAGCCTACTCTGTTTTGGGTGCCTTGACACAGTGTTCATGTCCTCAGGATCCCAGGCAGCATGGCCTCGCTTACCTTTTGGGTAGCAGAATTCTGGGGTGCTTCCACGCACCTCAGCCTGTGCCAGCTGCCCTCATATCTGTACGGGGCCTTGTAGCAGAGAACAGCTGCAGCGTTGTGTCCTCAGAAGCAGGAGGCAGTGGCCTCCCAGACACCGAGCATGGCCTGTAGTGCTGAGTTACACGCTAGGCATGTTGGACCTTTTTGTGTCTCCCACATGGTCTCCGCTGCCTGGGAGGCTGCCTGTGGTCTCCACGTATGTGCTCTAGGGTCTGCGGTGAACAGCTGCGCATGGACACACGCACACTCACACCCACAGACTCGCACACTCACACACACCCACAGACTCGCACACTCACACACACCCATAGATTCGCACACTCACACCCCCCCCACAGACTCGCACACTCACACACACCCATAGATTCGCACACTCACATGCACACACAGACTCGCACACTCACACACACACACAGACTCGCACACACACACAGACTCGCTCATGTAGGTATCACTCACTCACACTGAACGTTCACTTTCTCATTCACTTGTTCTCATTCATACGCGTCACTCCCTTCTCCATGGATTCAGTTATTTGCTATTCATTCACCCCCTCAATCAAGGGATACTGTTCTCCTAGGTACTGATGCTGGCCAGCCCCCTTTCTTGCTGTCCTACCCCCAGTGACATGTCCAGTAAGAGCTCCAGGGTCTCTTTCTTCTGCTGTAAGTTTCTGACTCTCATGCCCTTTCCAGCAGGCAGGTCTTTGGGCTTCAGTAAGATCTGGAGGGGCTCACAGGGGTCATAGCACATAATACTTGTATACCTACTATATGCCTGACTTAGTGTGGCTAGTGGGTCCCCTTGGTGAGAAAAGGACACTGTCCTTAAGGGATGTGGGAGCAGGCTGAAAGACCTCTGAGAGCCAATGGACCGGACACAGGAACTTCAACACAAGGCTGGAACCACAAACGCTGCACCTGGGCCACGAATACTGGGTGACTTCTGACCGGAGGAGCAGCAGTTTGCTGCAGCATTCAGCTCTCCCAGCCCAGACAGGCCTGAAACCCAGGGCTCTCTGTCCAAGCTGGGCCCAGGCGCTCCATTGGCCTTCTGCCCCTCCTTGGATTATGGCTTCTCTCATAGCTCACCTGTCTCAGAAAATCCCACCAGCTCCCCCGTTTCATCTTGCATACAGTGCCAGCCCCAGTCCAGAGTCCACACTATTCATTTCTGCAGCTGCAGTAGGTGCTCAGCTTCAGTTCCAGCCCGAAGGCTGACCTACCATCTGCCTGAGGAGCTTGCAGAATTGGGGTGTGTGGGAGGGGCTCGGACATCCAGGCCTGGATATAGAACTCACCATGGAGCAACGTCTCACCACTCCACCAGAAGTTCAGCCCTCCAGGATAAGGTACACAGTGGGTGCTCAGCACTGACTGGGCTGGTATGCAGATGGAAAGGAGAGCCAGAGGAAAAGAGCAGCACCTGGGACCCCAGAAGCCACTTACGCTCCCATGGCAAGTTGGGGAGCTGTTCCCTTGGCAGTTGCCCCACACAGCACTACTAGCCTAGCCCCTTCAGTACCAGGCACCACATGGCACTTCATAGCTGTGTGGGTAGGATGACCCAGCTCTGGCCAGTGCTCCTGTTGGAGGCAGAGAGAGCCACCAGCCTCCTGCCTCTCTGGAGATATTGCTGGGGGAGGGGCAACTGCTTGTGAAACAAGTGGGGAGGGGTTACTGAGTGATGACAGGTGACTGCACTCGTGTATGTGTGCACAAACGAGTGTTGTGTGTGTGCCGAAGTGAGATGGTGAGCATGACTGGGTTCATGTGTGGTGTTGATACATACATGCATAACTTGCTCTTGCTGTGATAGTGTGATACTCAGTGAATGAGTAGCATGTGGACTGTGGGTTGCTGGTGGCCTGGGTGTTAAGGACATTGAGATCACTGACCCAGGATCAAGGAGGGCGGGCAGTGCATGGCCTCCCTAGGCCTTCGGCTGCTTCAGCCTCCTGGTTCCTATCTAGCTTGTACACCATCCCCCAACTCTTCTGTGTGATGCCCCATTCTGTGCTGGGGTCGGTCTTACTCCTTGGCTTAGCTGCCAGGCTGCACGCAGGGCCAACCACAGCTATGGAACCTAGCAGACCCCATCCACACTTATTTCCCAGGCTGTGGCTGGTCTCTCAGTGGGCTGGTATTCTGCGATGAAGTACTCAGAGGATGCTGTGCCTGCCAGGCTCACTACTGTGCCTGAAGCAGGAGCCATGAGCATGCTGTGCAGTGCCTGCCCTCCGATGATAGGGGAGCCTTTCCAATGGTCCCTGTCCCCACACAGGAGTTTTAACAGCTTGGCCTGAAAGCTGGAGTCCTGGCCCAGTCAGAGGATGAACAAGAGGACGGAAGCCAGGCGTGGTGGTAGATGCTTTGAATCCCAGCACCTGGGAGGCTGAAGTAGGAGGATCACTGTGAGTTCAAGGCCAGCCTAAGACTATTTGTAGGTCAGCCTGGGCTAAAATGAGATTCTACCTTGAAAAACCATAAACAAAGAAAGAAGAAAAAGAAAGAAGGAAGAAAGGAGAACGAACAAAAGAAAGAAAGAAACAAAGACGGACAGATAGGCAGCTGATAGCTGGCAGAGGCTACAAGAATCAGCGGAAGCTGGGGCAGGCGGCCTGCGGGTGGCCTGGCAAGTCCTGGAAATCCTTGCTTCCTGTTTTCCCAACAAAGGACCTCTGTCCCTCCAGGAAGGCCACTGGCCGGTGGTAGTGGACGCGCCTTTTCCGTAAACAGGGTTGTTTTCCTACTTTCCTCTATATACAATACCAATAGCAACAACCCCCAAGCCCTATCCTGATGATGCCTGCTACCACCAGTTACCAGGGCCCAGCAGGCAGGCTCTCCCGGGCCAGGTGGCCACCCTTCACCTGGTCATTGGAGCTCACAGCTTGCTTGTTGTGCTGTGGTCTGAAGGGAAACAAGGGACAGGAATTCAGAGGTATCCATTCTACGGGGTAGATGGTAGGCTAGGTCAGCTTTGGAGTTCCTCAGTTGGACAGCTGAGCCTGTTCCCTTTGGGACTTGGAGGGACTCTGTGACCTTCAAAGCCTGACCCAGCAGTACCAGAGCAGAAGGCTAGGGTTGGGTCTATGCAGTGGCTGGATCTGACAGGGGACAACAGGTCTTCATTCCAAGTGGTTTTCCTTTCCTTCAGGCTAACTGTGCTTCACGAATGTGGAGCTGGAGATGTATAGCAGCAGGATGAGGAGTGAAGGCAGGCCAGCTTTGGCATCAAAGAGGGCCAGCTACCAGACATAGGGTGTTATAGTGACTGACACAGAGATGGTGCATGTCCCCTGGTTATGGGTAGACTGTGAGGGATGTAGGGGAAGATAGAGACTGCTCTTTCTGCAGGCAGATAGAGTGGGTGTGCCCCCTCCATGTGCCTGGCCCTGGAGGGGGCAGGAGTGGGCAAGGCACCCAGGGGAAGACTCTGAGAAGCAGTGTGCAGTGTGTATGGGTAATTGTGTGCACCCGGGAGGCAGGCGCCTGAATGGGCCTGTGTGAGGGGCTGGGGGCTATTTATAGCAGCTCTTACAGGGAGAGTGTACTATTAATAACTAGGGCCAAGGGTGAGTGGACAATGTGCTTGCCCTGGCAGTGGGGGTGGGGCCGCTCTATGCTGGAGACACCAGCGGCTGGTACCAGCCCCCACTTAGGCAGCGACAAGGGCCACTGTTATCTAGTCAACAGCTGAGCCAGGGGTACAGGGCCCACCTGGGGCTTCGGGCTAAATCACCCAGCTCATTCTCCAGCCACACTTCACTGGGGTGAGGAACACTACGTGGGTTCAGGCAGCTGTGTTGATGACAGGACCACATACCTGGATCTCATGCATGGTTGGGACATGAGGGGGGTCCCTGACGCTTCATACTCTGATCCTCCAAATTCCTGGGCTCTTTGGGCAACAACTGCTTCTGTAATCGATTGATTTGATGGAGGATCATAGTTGATACAGGTTGCATCCTAGCCCTAAACAGGTGACCCTAGGAGGAAAGTCACCGGGATTCTGACCCCCAGGGTGATGAGCCAGAAATGGCAGCTGTCACTCCCTGACTGCTTTTTGAAAACTTGAAAGTGATACAGCTGGTAGAAAGATCAGACCATACCCTAAAGATAGTGCTGCCTGCATGGGGATGTGACCCCAATTTTGTTGCTTCACACGTTTGGGCCTCAAAAGTGGGAAAGTGTGCGCCCCTTTGTCCCTTGAGCCCAGTGAGGCTGCAGACACCCGGCAGACCTGAGCCCAGGAACCCACAGAAAGGCGCAGTGTCCAGGGCCGGGGTCAGAGTTGATGCGGCCTGGAGGAGGCCACGGGGCCATGCCAGTGTCCAGGCTGACCAGGCTGACAGCGCCCGCCCACGGTATTTGTCGCCAAGTGCTTTCCAAGAAGGTCGTGGCCTTCGCCCGAAAGCTAGGGCGTTGCCACCACCGTCACCGCCATCCTCCTGTTATTCGCGCCCGCGTCGCGAACCCCGCCTAGGTGGGGCGGGTCCCCACGGAGCGGAACGCGGCCGGCCCGGCTCGTCCCCGCCCGGGGAAACCCGCGACACTTCCTTCCCGGGAGCGCCGCTCCCCGCGCCGCCGATCCAACACGCCCGCTCGGCGGCGGGGGGAGCCGCCGGGGTCGCGGGGACGCGGAGGGGAGCGCCGAGGGGTCTGGGGCGCCCCGGGCGGGACCGGGTGGTCCGGCCCACGCGACACCTCTGGCGGGGCGCAGTAAGGACGGGCGGAGGGACAGGCCCGGCCTGGTCTTGTGGCCTGGGCACCTTTTCTCCACAGGAGCCGACCTGGCGGCAGAAGGATCCGCAACAATGACCGCTGTGAGAGGGAAACCCACCGTGCCCCGAGCAGAGGGCCCGGCTGACCCGCAGAGCAGGGCCCCAGCCTAGCTACCCCCAACCACCACCACCGAAAGGGACTGTACTTCTCTGGACCCTAGAACGATGTCCCGTCCTCCAGCCCTGAGGGTCAGTCCTGCCCCTGGGCCCCAGGAGGGGCATGGTCATGCCTGTGGATTTGACAACGGCAGTTGACTTAGCCTCGCAGTCACTCCACATTGACCACCCTGTCCCAGGTGGTGGGCTGGCTCTAAGGATCAAAGTCCCTCCTCCTCCCAGGAGCAAGGAGGAGGTCAGAGGGACGTCACTCTGGGGCAAGGGGAGCTGGGCCCTAGGTATCCCCAAGAGCTTCGGTCGAGTGTGGTGGCACGCACCTTTAGTCCCAGCACTTGAGAGGCCCAGGTAGCAGGACTACAATGAGTTTGAGGTCACCGTCAGCCTGGGCTGGAGTGAAACCCTACCTTGAAACAAACAAACAAACAAACAAACAAACAAACAAACAAACAAACAAGCCCGGAGATGTCTTAGTGGATAAGCACTTGCCTGTGAAGCCTAAAGACCCCAGTTCGAGGCTCGATTCCCCAGGACCCACGTTAGCCAGATGCACACATCTGGAGTTCGTTTGTAGTGGCTAGAGGCCCTGGTGCACCCATTCTCTTGTCTCTCTATCTGCCTCTTTCTCTCTCTGTCGCTCTCAAATAAATAGATAACAATAAACAAAAAAAAAATTTTTTTAAAGAGCAAACCTTGGCCTGGAGGCAGGTGAAATGTGAGATGTGAGGAGTGAGGGGTGGGTAGCCCTGCTGGGGTCTGAGGAGGCAGTGTGTGTGCAGGGGGCAGGGGGATGCTTGTCCGCCCTGCCCTGCTCAGTCTCTGAGGGCGGGGACTGTGTCCGAGGACTTCTGGGAACAGGCAGATTGGGTGGTGAGGTCCAATAGTGCAGGTTAAAGGGCTGTGCACTGGCACTGGTTGTAGGGCAGGATTGAGCTGGATTTGGTGAGAATAGGAGGGAGGAACAGCTAAATCCTTTGGTATAGAGATGGACAGGCAGAACTTTGTCAGCTGGCAGGACCAGTTGTGAGCCCCTGCAAAGATGGCCTCTGCTGAAGAGAGCCTCCTGCACCTTGTCCAACCTCTTCTCTTGAGCTGTCCATAGGGGTCAAAACTTTGCCACAGCTCAGGACACCTCTGAAGGACCACCTTGGTACCTTCTCCACCCACAGCCTTCTCAGAGCTGGCTGTCAAGGAGCAGATGGGTTAAAGGACTGTCCACGTGGCAGGACTAACCCTGGGTTGAGAGTTAACAGGAAGGGAACTGTTTTGCTGGACAAGTTAAGAAAGCATACAATGGGCTGGAGAAAAGACATTTTCCTGCAAAGCTAAAGCACCCAAGTTTGATTCCCCAGGACCCACGTAAGCCAGATGCACAGGTGGTGCATGCATCTGGAATTGTTTGCAGTGGCTGGAGGCCCTGGCACATCCATTCTATGTGTCTCTTGATTCTTGTTCAAATAAAGTGTTTACACACACACACACACACACACACATATACACACACACACACATACATATTTATAAATATATTTATATAGAAAAAGAAAGCAGCTGGATGTGGTGGCACATGCCTTTAATCCCAGCACTTGGGAGGCAGAGGTAGGAGGATCACCATGTGTTCAAGGCCACCCTGAGACTACATAGTGAATTCCAGGTCAGCCTGAGCTAGAGACCCTACCTCAGAAAACCAAAAAAAAAAAAAAAAAAAAAAAAAGCATATATCAGCCTTCTATCATGTCATTGCTTTGGAGGTTTTAGTCTGTGTTACTTTTTCATTTTTTTATTTTTCAAGGTAGGGTCTTGCTCTAGCCCAGGCTGACCTGGAATTCACTATGTAGTCTCAGGGTGGCCTCAAACTCAGGGCAATCCTCCCAAGGGCTGGAATTAAAGGTGTGTGCCACCATGCCTGGCTTCATCTGTGTTTCTTTTGGGCCTTTGAAGATAGAACATCCTAGTGGAAATGGGAGAAGGAAAGTGGTGCACCACTAGGTCAAGAAGCAAAACAGGAGGGGACAAGGTCCCACCGTCCCCCTTAAGGGCATATCTCCAGTAACCTGAAACTTCTCCCAAGGCCCCAGTTTATTTTGATTATTTTTTATTTTTATTTTTTTTTTTAATTTTTTTGTTTGTTTGAGAGCAACAAACACAGAGAGAAAGACGGTTGGGGGGGGGTATTGGCGGGCCTCCAGCTACTGCAAACGAACTCCAGACGTGTGCGCCCCCTTGTGCCTCTGGGTAACGTGGGTCCTGGGGAATTGAGCTTGGAATGGGGTCCTTAGGCTTCACAGGCAAGTGCCTAACTGCTAAGCCATCTCTCCAGCCGTATTTTTTTTTTTTTTAGTCTGTAGCCCAGGCTGACCAGGAATTCATTCTGTAGTCTCAGGTTGTCCTCAAACTCACAGCGAGATCCTCCTACCTCAGCCTCCTGAGTGCTTGCTGGGATTAAAGGTAGGCCCCATTTCTTAAAGGCTCCTACACTTCCCAGTAGTACTAAGCTAGGGACCAAGCTCTCAGCACATGCACTTTTGGGGTGTGGGGAGCACTTCAGATGCAAAATATAGCAAAGAATTAAGTGTGGAGGTATAATCTTGGGAACAAGGTCATTGTCCCTGTGGCTCCACAAAAGATAATAAAAACAGTGGGCAGAGAATAAGGTCTTAGTGGCTTCTAAAAGATAATAATTTAAAAATAAATAAATAAAAGATAAAAACTCAGTGTATGTTATGCTCAGGTGAGGGGGTGCACAGTGGGGTTTCCAAGTCTTGGGTGCTTTGAATCCACATAGAAGGCCACCCTCATGTGACTTCTGCCTCAGCTGAGAGGCTGCTAAGGACCTGTCCACCACCCCCTGGATACTAGACCTACAACTAGCATTAAATGACCGTATAACCTGGGAGGGACAAAAGAATTGTACCTCACAGGAGCCTGAGAACCCACCATGTGCTTCTGGAAAAAGCTGCATTGTGGGCTAGAGAGATGGTTCAGTGGTTAAAGGCACTTCCTTGCAAAACCTGACAACCACAGGTTCGGTTCCCTTGTACCCATGTAAAGACAGATGCACAAAGCAGTGCATGCTTCTGAAGTTCATTTGCAGTGACAAGAGGCCCTGGTGCACCCGTTCTCTCTTTCAAATAAATTATTTTTGGGGGGGATTTTCAAGGTAGAGTCTTGCTCTAGCCCAGGTTGACCTGGAATTCACTATGTAGTCTCAGAGTGGCCACAAAGTCATGGTGATTCTCCTACTTCTGCCTCCAAAGTGCTGGAATTAAAGGTGTACTTTAATTTAAAGTACTTTAATTTAAAGGTGGCTTTAAATTAATTTTTTTAAAAAGCTAGGGCTGGAGAGATGACAGCATTTAAAGCTACGTGCTTGCAAAGCCTGAGAGCCTGGTTTTGATTCTCCAGTTCCTACAAAAAGCCAGATGCACAAAGTGGTTTTTGCATCCATTTGGAGTTTGTTTGCAGTAGCAGGAGGCACTAGAACACACATATTCTCTGCGCTGCCTTTCTCAAATAAAACATTAAAAAAATGGCGGCAGTGTGTGCATGTGGGAAACTTGGTCATGGAGTCCTCTCCTGCAGTCATGGTGTGGACGTTCCCAGCAGCACAGAAAACACACAAAGAAGTAAACATGAGGACACTCAAGAGGACAGACTGCAAGGCCTACAGGGTGGGTGGTCCTGACAGTGAGTTATCTCACTCCTCTGGAGGGCCAGAGAACACACCATAGACCCATGTCCTAGAGAATACTAAGAAAGGCCACAGCAGGAGGACCCTTGGGAGAAGCTGTCACAGACTTAACCCTGATAGTGACGTGTATAGTGGCACAGGTGGCAGTTCCTGGCTGCCAGAGGCCACAGAGTGTAGCTCTTTGAGCAGCCAGTTGGCATGGGACCAAGGACATGAGCCACACATGGACTGTGGAGAAGGTGAACAGAACACTGTGTTCCTATGAGCAGACAGGCAACCAACCATCCAGGGAGCTCAGCATGCAAGGTGGAAGAGGTCATGGATGTGTGATGAGGAGGCCAGGGCAGTCACTAGTACAGACATGACCCTATGGCATTTCCAAACCTGAGCCAGTTTTCACACTCAAAACCCCTGATGAAGCCGGGTATGGTGGTACATGCCTTTAATCACAGCACTTGGGAGGCAGGGTAGAAGGATTGCTGTGAGTTTGAGGCCAGCCTGTGATTACAGAGTGAATTCCAGGTCAACCTGGGCTAGAGAGAAGCCTTACCTTGAACAATTAAAAAAAAAAATGAGCCTTTTTTCCTTCCTTCCTTCCACTTGGCTGCCGGAGCTGCTCCCTACCTTCTAGCGTGGATTGAAGACCAGTACGGAATAAAGACCAACATCAACTGAAGACCCACGTGGATCGAAACCCAGCGGCTCCTCAGGAAGCCTCCAGGCTTTCCGGCACCATCTGCAGTGCCGGGTCGGGACTGCTGAGGCATCTGGCCACGTGGACTGAGCAGCTACCAGGTTCAGTGATTCTCGGGCCTGCAACTGCTATTGGACTACTGCATGGGCAGTGTGAAGCAGGTTTGCTGGATGCGTGCATGGAGACTGGATGGAGCCATGAGGATGAACCGTGGGTTGCAGTGGAGACCCAGTGGAGATGCTGGGACCATGAGATGGCTGTAAGGAAAGCTGCGGGCCCCAATGAAGTTTTCCAGGACTGTGAGTAGCCTAGCTGGAGGGGCAGAATTGGAACTCCAGAGACTTGGTGCTGGTTAAAATTATCGGACTTGGAGATTTGTCACTGGCTAGAGTTGGACTTGGAGCTACAGAGTTTGATGTTTGCCCTGGTTGTATTAAGTCTTGTATTAGTTGAATATTTCTTTGCTATGCCCAATGTCATCTTTTGCAGTGTGAATGTTTATTCTGTGCCATTATGGGTTTTTTGAGGTTGTTTTTTGGTATTATGGCTCAGTTAAAAGACCTTGGATTGCCAGGCATGGTGGTGCATGCTTTAATCCCAGCACTCAGGAGGTACAGGTAGGAGGATTGCCATGAGTTCGAGGCCACCCTCAGACTAAAGAGTGATTTCCAGGTCACCCTGAGCTAGAGTGAGACCCTACCTCAGAAAAGAAGAAAAAAATCCTTGGACTATGGGGATGTATGAACATCGTTGGAATTGATTTAAAAAAATATGGGGACTTGTAAAATTCAATGCATTCAATCCAACTTTAAGTCATGGATGGTTATCAGTTTATGGGGACCAGGGGCAGAATGTGGGGGTTTGATTCAGGCGTCCCCCATAAACTCAGGTGTTCTGAATGCTAGGTTCCCAGCTGATGGAGATTTGGGAATTAGCGCCCCCTGGAGGCGGTGTATCCTTGGGGGCCTGTTTATGGGTGTTATAGCCAGTGTCCCCTTGCCAGTGTTTGGCACACTCCCCTGTTGCTGTTGTCCATCTTATGTTGGCCAGGGGGTGATGTCCACTCTCTGCTCATGCCATCATTTTCCCCTGACACCGTGGAGCTTCCCCTCAAACCTGTAAGCGAAAATAAACCTCTTTTTTCCAGAAAAAAAAAATGAAAGGGAAGACTGGGTCCCTAAAAAGTGGTACACCAGGCAAAGATTCAACAATGGGGCCTAGTCTACTGACTCAGGCTGTAAAGAGAAGTGCTGGGCACAGAGCTCCAGCTGACACTCATGTCCTGAGGTGTCACATGGCTCTCCTGTTGCGGGGCTTTCACGTGACAGATCGATGTTTCTACTCCAACCCCCCAACTGAGAGCATCCATTAGCCAGGCAGCACTCTCCAGACTCATAGCAGTAAGGCATCTGAATGCACACACTCTGCCCTTGGTCACTGTCACAAGGAATTCCAGGGCAGGCTTCCTGTTAGAATAGGAAATCACAAGTATGACACCCTGAAAATCATCAGGGCCTGAATCAAACCCCCACATTCTGCCCCTGGTCCCCATAAACTGATAACCATCCATGACTTAAAGTTGGATTGAATGCATTGAATTTTACAAGTCCCCATATTTTTTTTAAATCAATTCCAACGATGTTCATACATCCCCATAGTCCAAGGATTTCCAAAGGTGGAAATCAACAGTAACTGTTCATCCTGCCAGGCTGACCACTACAGAAGGTAAGTGGATGGGTACAGAGAGAAGAAAGGTGCTGCAAAAAGAACCTGAGCAGGAGCCAGAGGTGGCCCTTTTGCCAGAGCAAGGCTCCCCATCTCCAGGCCTGTGATGTGCTCCTTGCACAAGTTCTTCTCCATCCCATCCAGCAGAGGCTCATACACGCATCATGGACTCGTATGAGGCCCTTCCCAGGGCTGCAGTAACTTGTCCTCTCAGTAGTCTAAGGACTTGCCCTGATCAAGGAGTGGTGAGGCCTCAGGGCTCTTGAGTACAAGTGTTTAAGTGAGAGTACCCTCTGAAGTTACACAGCTGCACCTTGCACCCTCTACTGTGGTGGACATGGCATAAGGAGGATAAGGAGGGTCGTGGGTGCTGGAGTGGCATGTTTCACATCTGGGAAGTCTTCAGTCACATTCCAGGGACCCAGAAGGGAACTCTAGCCAGGCGTGGTGGCACATACCTTTAATCCCAGCACTTGGAAGGCAGAGGTAGGTGCATCACCACAAGTTTGAGGGTACCCTGAGACTGCATAATGAATTCCAGATAAGCCTGGACTAGGGTGATACCAACCCCCGCCCCCACCACCAATTAAAGAAGGGCTGCTCTGAATAGAATAGGACAGAACTGCAGTGGGCCATATACAAGTACCTGACTGGTGTGGGTAGGAAACATGGTGATCATAGTTGAGTGACCCTCCACACAAACCCAGGGTGCAGAGTGAAGACATCTGTCCTCAGTGGAGGACTGTGTGCCTGCTAGATGATGATAAAGTGGCTGGATATGGGCCACCCCATGGCCATACGCCTGGACTGGCCTCTGACCTGGTTCTTTCACTTTTCCTGTCATCAAGTCCAGGGACTGTCATCAGCAGGTGATGAGCATCTGGGATGGCGGAACATAGTTTGCCACATGTACAGGTGGTCTGTACTTTTTGGGCTTTGTCACATAGTACCTTTGCCTGACTCTGGGACTCACACCATGGCCTGATGGGCTCCTATGACTATCTGACATGGTTCATGGATATCTCCAGTGTGTAGGCACAAGTAGACAGTGGTCAGTGGTATGCCAGGTGAAGAAAGCACCAGTGCTTCTGTGGTGCCCATCCACTTGATCAGAAAGACAAATGAACTCATGGGCAAGGGCCTGGAATTTCAGGAAGAGCTGAATACAGAGCTCCAGCTCCAGAAAAGACGAAGGCATTAGGGAGAAAGGTTCTTGAGAGACACAAGGTCTGGGAAGCAGGTGCTGAGGTCCCACCTTAAGCCCCAGGGGATATGCCCACATGGGAGTGCTCCCACAATGGAAATGCACCCACCTGGGGAGTACATCCACTATTGAAACAGTTCACCCTCTATAGAAGTGTGCACCCTATGAAAGTAGTGAACCCATCATGGGTGTAGAATGCTGTCCTCTGGCAGAGCATGGGTGTTATCATCTTGAAATCAGAGCAGCTGATTTCACAAGACCCTCACATGATCAGGCTATCAACATTTCCTTATGGAAGGAGGGGAAGGCCATCACGCCCTCACCTGTGGTTCCAGCCACTCTCCACTGTAATTCTGCTCATGCAGTCTTGGGTGGTGCTGGACTATATATATGAGGCTGAAGGTGCCCACCTAAGCTGGGTAAACTTCTTTTTGAGGTAGAGTATCATTGTAGCTCAGGCTGACCTGGAATTCACTATGTAGTCTCAGGGTGGCCTTGAAATCATGGTGATCCTACCTCAGCTTTCTGAGTGCTGGGATTAAAGGCGTATACCACCATGACCAGCTGGATGGGACTTTTTGGTGACACAGCTGTTCTGTGAGACACTTACAGGAGTGTAAGTACCTTAATAAACTCAGTGGTTCTCTAAACTGGGATTGGATGGTGTGGTGTTTTGATTCAGGTGTCCGCTGAATTTGGGAAATACCTCCTGGAGGCAGTGATTGTTGGGGGTGGGCTTATGAGAATTATAGCCAGTGTCCCCTTGACAGTGTTGGGCATACTCTCCTGTTGCTGTTGTCCACCTTATGTTGGTGATATCCACCCTCCGCTCATGCCATCATTTTCTCCTGCCATTGTGGAGCGTCCCCTCAAGTCTGTAAGCCAAAATAAACCCTTTTGCCCAGAAGCTGCTCTTGATCAGGTGATTTCTGCCAGCAATGAAACCTGACTGCGACAGAATAGGTACTTTCGTCTGTCACAGATGCCCTGTCTAGTGTGAATATAAGTTCATGTTTTCCCAGAAGCCAAGCAGCATGTACCAACCATGGAAGAGGCTTTGCACAGCCAGGTATAGAATGTCTTGGCCAGGTAAGTTCAGGCCCAGAATACCCTGTTGGGTCTGAGAACTAATAATAGTAGAAGCCTTTTGGTCCAATAGACCACAGTTGGGCTCCTCACCAGTATGGCGAAGAGCCCCTGGTTGGTCCAGGTCAGCAGAGGCCTTTGGTTCATGCTCCTGGAAATGGTGGGCCAAGCAGGGTCTACAAGAAGAGTGGGCACCGAGGGAGGGTCAGCTGTAGGCAGAAGCCCCAGGTCAGGTAAAGGAACATTAGACATCAGCCCACAGTAGCCCCATGTCAGAGCTGCAACTAGACAGCTCTGTTTCCATCCCTTATGCAATTTCAAAACCAGAAGTTCCCGGACAAAGGCTGGTGGGAGGGAAGACAGGATCCCAAGGCCCACGGGTAGGGTTCTGGGGCAGAGTCACTGTAGTGTGGAGGTACAGAGGCCCCGCCCCCCATAGTCATTCACTAGGCTTAGGCACCCCTTAGAACTCTGGACAGGTCTGCAGTGCCACCTGCTGGCCACTCATTCCCGCAGCCCAAGCCTGCAGGCCCTCTACAATGGTTCGTTCCTGTTAGCCATCCTACATGGACAGGAGTGCAGGGAGAAGGTACTCTTGGATGTGTGGTTAGCGGGGTCCATGCAGCAGAGAACTGGGCCAAGTAGCCCCTCGTCTCCTCCAGGAGGCTGGTATTGGTACAGGAGCACCTATGCTCAAGACCCTGGGTCCACATCTTTTGATTTTGTATGTAGTTGTGGACACCAGACCACTGTGGTCAGGCACCCTCTCCCTACTTGCTGAGGGCCATCCACCATTCCTGCTGACCTCCCCCCATACACACCCCGTCAAGCCCCCTGCCCTGTATAGGGGCATGGACCCTTGCTTTGTGAGGTCTCAGGTCCCTCCACTGGAAACACCCTCCCCTCCTTACCTGTGAGGTAGTAATCAGCCCAAATGAGAGTGGAGGTACTGGGCCTGTGGGGTCATCAGTGGGCAAAGTTGTTACTTTGACAGGCACATCTAGCCTAAGGTCCTGGTACCAACATGCACCACATGGCCAGTGTCCTAACAGCATTACCTACCACCACCCAGGTCCTCCAGGATGGCTGCAGTACCACCTGAGAGCTGGCTCTTCCGTGAGTGCAGAGAGCCTCTGGTCATCTTTCTGGGGTATCAGCAGGCAGCTGGCTGGCTGGCCTGCACCCACATGTGCATATAGGAGGCTGCAGTGTGTCCTGCATGCCTTTAATTCCAGCACTCAGGAGGCAGAGGTAGGAGCATTGCTGTAAATTTAAGGCCACCCTGAGACTACACAGTGAATTCCACATCAGTCTGGGCTACAATGAAACACCAACTCAAAAAGAAATAACAAAAAACATTGTCAGCTTGTTGACCACCTGGGTACCTCAAACTTCTGACCACAGCTGAAAAAGAGCTCCTAGGAACCAGGAGGGTAGCCAGTTTCCTTGTTCCCTTCAGGGAACATCAGTCTGCTGGAGGGACTGGTGCCTACCTGGCTATATGTGCTGTGGACACCCCGTCCACCAAGACCTACTTGGCATAGTGCCAGTTATTGTCAGGGTATTGCAGCAGCTCACCACTCCCTTCACATGCATGCTACAGGGGCACCATGGCCAGCCTGGGACAGCATGGCAAGGGAGAAGACTCAGCACAGGGAACCAAGAGCCCTGGAGGGCTGAAGCAGAAAGGCCACGAGCTACTTCCATGCTGCCAAGCAGGTGCAAGAGCCCAGGGTTGGGGCTGCAGAGGTCACAGCCACTTGATCCACAGCTAGGTTCCCAGGAGTTCTTCCTGGCTAGTTGAACTGTCCCTGTAGTTTGGACTGTGCTATTCTTCATGCTGCTGACAATACTGGCTGTAGCAGGCCCACAAGTTGAGTCCCTCAGTGAGCCAGCTTTCTGTTACTGATACTGAGGTAATCAACTTAGAGGAAGGTTATCCTGGCTCAGAGTTTGAGGTTCCAGTCCATGTGTGACTGGCCCCATTGCTTTGAGTTGTTTTAGGAGGCACACCTACAATAGGATGGAAAACTTGCACTTGGCCCAAGTCTTAAAGGCTCCATCACCTCCCAGCAGCAAGGCAACAGAGACCAGGTCTTTACCATAATGGTCTTCAGAGAACCCATCCCAACTCCAGCAGCCTCTGAAGCTGCCCATTACAACTTGCTTGTCTGAGGCAATGAGGGTTCAGGTGGGACTGGGACCCTCCTGTCTCCTACCATAGCCAGTCCTGCTCAAGGAAAACTCTCTGGGTGTCCATAGAGTAGGAAGCTCTGCCTGGGTCCTCTGAAGACATAGGGGTTCTGTCTCCTGCCTCCAGGAGGACAGACAATGCAAACTGCACAGCATTAAAGGTCCATGTTCTCAATGAGTCAAACCAGTGTGTTCTACTCCTACCTTCAACAACCAGGTTTATTATAAAGAACAGTATCAAAATATACGAATCTGTTAAGAACAGCCAAGAATGCAGCTTTTTCAGGGCCAGGTGAGTATCAACTGTTTCAAAGCAGGCAGCTTCTCCCTCCAGGGTCCTCCTGGAGAAACAGGCTGATGTCCATGGGCCACTTCCTGCAGGATGTCCTCTCAATAACTTAAAGGGTGAGTCTGTCTTGTGATTCTGGACACCTGTCACAAATCCTCATGAGAAGGTGGCTGTGTGGTGGTTTCCTCTTCAACTTCTGCCGGGAGACACACAGGTCACTAATCCCACTGCTAATGCCTTGAGGATGGGTTTAGCTGAAATGTCAGCCATGTGTATGCAGGCACTTGTCCCAATGCCCACTGGCTGGCTCATGACCTGGAGTTGGCACCTTGGCTCCCTCCTACTCAGCAACCTTCTAAGGGGAGCTCAGGATAAGTCCCAGCTGGGGTGCCTAGGCAAGTACATCAGAGCCTTAACCAGAGACTGGGCAGTGAAAGTAAGATACATTCACGAGGCAGAAGACAGGGCAGTGACAGGAGACAATCCTGTTCTCAGCCACTAAGCTCTCTTGCTTTGGTGGCTCTAGTGACCACAGTCCTCTTAGGTATAAATATCCTTTCATTTTACCCTGCTTAGGATGGGGCTTTTTTTTTTTTTTTTTTTTTGTCTTTTGAGGTAGGATCTCACTCTAGCCCAGGCTGACCTGGAATTCACTATGTAGTAGTCTCAAGGTGGCCTTGAACTCATGGCAGTCCTCCTACTTCAGCCTCCCAGGTGGTGGGATTAAAGGTATGCACCACCATGCCTGGCTAGGATGGGGCTTTTGAGAAGTTCTCACCATTTGCCTCTCTGAATACTGTCCACTCCCACTTTGATATCCCAGAGCTTCCTGAAGTCTGTTACAGGCTGAACTGTCTCCCAGGGAGAGGGCCTACAGTTCTGTCTGGTGCTGGTGAACATGCCTGGCTTGGAATAGAGTCTTTGCAGGTGTCTGATAATATCAGATCACAGGGTGGGCACTGATTCAATGACTGCTGGTGGCATTATGAAAATAGACAAATGAAGGTGGACGTGGTGGTATACACCTTTAATCCCAGCATTCAGGAGGCAGAGGTAGAAGGACTGCTGTGAGTTTGAGGCCATCCTGAGATTATATAGTGAATTCCAGGTCAGCCTGGGTCACAGTGAAACCCTACCTCGAACCTCACCCCCTCCACCACCAAAAAAAAAAAAAAAAAAGACTGCCATGCAAAGATTCAGTAAAAGGTTATCCAAAGGCAAGCACAGGGTGATGCACAGACCGCACCCCCCCAGTCTCAGAGGTAGCACCCAGGCACTGATATTCAGAGCACACTGCTGAGAAAGCCCAGAGAACAGATGGCCCTCAGCCTCAGGACAGTCACTCTGTTCTACACCCCCACCCCCCGCCTCTTCTTTCCTTGCAGTGACCCAAAGACCCATCTAAGCACACTGACTCCATCTACCCCTGCCCTGATCCACTCCCTGCTCCGTTCTCTACCACTTTCCTCAAGTGTGCACTGCACGAGGTTTTACACACCTGACTTTTGTGCAATTACCATCCCACAGCCATGGCCTGTATTAATTTCTTACTTGACCATTCCTAAATCAAACAGCCAGTATCAGGGAAGCCCCACCCCTGAGGAGGGCAGGCCTTAATGCTCACAGCCTTCTCCCACTCACCGCCCTCAACTGTCTGCACACAAGCCTCTTCTGTCTCCTCAAAGCCATCAGGACACACGCAGACAAAGCTTCCTGGAGTATTGTAGCAGTTTTCGTTTTTCCTCCTACAGGCTTTTTCTGCTAGTGAGCATTCATCTATATCTGAAATAAAAATACTCCATTTCAGTAAATGCCTGCAAACACACAGAATGGATTATGAAACTCATTCATTTACAATCCATTCACTTGAGAAAGGAGTAAGATTATCAATGTCCAACAAAAGAAGGAGTGGAGGAAAAGGAGGCTATGAGAGCTTGGGCCTTAGTGGCCAGCCCCCAACTAGAAGAGCAGAAACACTGGGATGATGGGATGCCCAGCATTCTGGGTGGTACCCAGAACAGAAGAAGTGACCTCTAGCCACAAGGGCCAAATTCCCTGGGAGACAATGGGGATGTAGGGGCTCAGACAGCTGTGGCTATGGCTGGCACAGTAATACTGTCTTTTCAAGATAAGATGCTACACTCCCAGGGAAGCTCGAGAAGCAGTGTCTTTTGAAGAGGTTGAGGGTTGCCCACCTACAAGTGCTTCTCAGACAACCAGTGTGACTCCTCTATAAAGTTCCTTTTTTTTTGGCAGTAGACATCTTACTGACCTGCACACTGTCCACTCTCCTTTGTATAGCCAGAGATACACTCTTTACAATTTGCTGGGCCTTCCCCTGTGCAGCCCACACAGGTGGAATCACATTCTAGAAACAAAGCAGTAAGGATGATATCAGACCTCCTTCCACCTGAGCAAGCCAGGGTGGGAAAAGCATACCACAAAGGAGTCTCAGTTTTTCAGCAAGACCACCTACCATATTGCCACACTGTTCCTAAAGCAGCTACACAGACCAGACTAAGTCACATATGCTAGAGGAAGAGATGGGTCCCAACAGGACTCCTACTATATGGACCTTTATCTGGCCCACAGAGGACGCTGCCCCAAGACCCATGTCACCTTCACAAGTGTATGAGCCGTTGACATTCTCACAGTACTGTGTATCACTGCAGGGGGGTGTCTCTGCTGCACACTCATCCACATCTGGAACAAAAGGGCCAAGCTGTGAGAGGAGCCCAGGATGACTGAGCTGAAACAACAGCTACATGACAGCCCACTGCCCAACATACCCACAGCCAGGGAAGGAAGTGGGCTTCATGTGAACGACACATCTTAGCCAAAAGTGGGGACAGGTGATGTAACTGGATTGAAAAGCTACTGGGAGGACAACGACAAATGGTCGGCATGTGAGCGCCTGTTCCCTCACAAGCTCATGCCATTCCCAGGCCTCCTACCTTCCCTCCTCAAGGACTAAAACTAGCTTGGGAATGAGCCCCTAATTTACCCAAGACCAAGCAGCTGCAGAGAGGCAGAGAGGGCAAGTGGAAGGCCAGCCCGATGCCAACTCCACCAAGGGGCCACAGGACAGGCTGTGCAGCACCACAGGGCATGGTGGCAGGAAGAGATGCGACAGATTAGGCTAGCAGTCACAGGTAGAGGTTGCGTACTCCTCACTGTGATGTAGTCCAGTGGGTCTACCTCAGGCACAATGCCTGCTCCTTGGCCAGCAGCCCAATGGCAGAAGCTAGTCCACTTCTCCTGAGCCTCTGAGAATTAGGGTTGTCAACCCTGCTAGTTGGCAGCAGTTGCTTGCTGACTCAGAGCTCCTCAGAGGGGGCTTGTACTGCACACCAGCAGGATGGAGGCTTTTCCTTGTGCAGCCAGACAAGAAGCACTGCTGGACATGCTCCCAAGGTTTCTCTCAGTGAGCTTCTAGTCAGTCCAGTCACCACCCACCTCCAGCTATGTGGCGAGAACACCTGCCTATTTTAGATTTAAATCCTTCCCCAAGCCCACATATGGAAGGGTTACATGCAGGCTGTAAGAACACCAGTGGCCTTCCACAGCCCCATGTGGGAAAGAGATGGAGGGGCACAGAGCAGGCACCAATCTATAGAGTACTCCCACCTCCTGCAGGACCCAGTGCCACTCCTCACCCACACAGGCGTCCTTTACCAGCACCCAGCCCATTTCACATTCGTCACAGTGTCTGTTGGTCGGGCCCGAGCATGTCTTGCAGGACTCATCACAGGCTGGAAGGCAAAGGCTACTTTAGGAAGGAAATGGGACCTGTCCTCCCCCCACACAAAAGAAAGCTTACTTCAGAAATGGGGATTAAATTTAACAGAAAAATAACAAAACAGGAAAGTTACACAAAAAAAAAAGCCAACCGAAAAAATCAATTTGGATGTCTCAATGGTTAAGGCACTTGCTTGCAAAGCCAAACAGCCTGGGTTTGATTCTCCAGTGCCCATGTAAAGCCAGATGCATAAAGTAGTGCATGCATTTTGAGGTAGGAGGATCACTGTGAGTTTGAGGCCAGCCCGAGACTAATTCCAGGTCAGCCTGGGCTACAGCAAGACCCTACCCTGAGAAACCAACCACCAGTTACATCACCTGTCCCCACTTTTGGTATGCTCAGAGCATGTCCCAGGGTGGCCAATGGATTTATTACACCCCTCAGCAAGTTCACAACCAACCAACCAAAAGTCAGCATAGAGTTGGAGAGATGGCTCAGCAGTTAAAAGTGCTCGTTTTGAGCCAGACATGGTAGCACATGCCTTTAATCCCAGCACTCAGGAGACAGAGGTAGGAGGATCACCATACGTTCGAGGACATCCTGATACTACATAGTATATTCCAGGTCAGCCTGAGCTAGAGCAAGATCCTACCTTGAAAAACCAAAAAAAAAAAAAAAAAAGGGCGGGGGGGGGGGACTTGTTTGTAAAGCCTGATGGTCCTGGTTCAATACCCAAGTAAAGCCAGATGGACAAAGTGGCACAAGTAAGTGGAGAGGCCCTGGTGTGCCCATTCTCTTTCATTCTGTTGCAAATAAATAAAAAAATATTTTCTAAGACAACACAGTGAATTCCAGGTCAGCCTGGACCAGAGCAAGACCCTATCTTAAAAAAAAAAAAAAAGCCGGGTGTGGTGGTGCATGCCTTTAATCCCAGCACTTGGGAGGCAGAGGTAGGAGGATTGCCATGAGTTCAAGGCCACCCTGAGATGACAGAGTTAATTCCAGGTCAGCCTGGACCAGAGTGAGACTCTACCTCGAAAAACAAAAACAACAACAACAACAAAAAAAAAAAGAAATCAGCACACAGCATGCTGTGTGTCAGTCCCTTGTGGACTTATAAAATTCCTGTCCTCCTAATGACTGTGAAGCCCCAGGAGGTTGGTAGGGTCCATGCTACCCGTGTAGAGTCAAATTAAGTCAAAAGAAGAGCCTGGAAGAGCAGGGCTCAGAGATCCTTATTCCCTCTAATATGCTCTGTGAGCACATCCTAGCCCCTGCACCTCAACCCCAAGGACACCTGGCAGGAAAGAGACAGCAGGAGCAAGTTCTTCCCAGAACATTTCAGGTGATCAGACAGAATATAACTCACCACTAGGTGTCAGGTACAAAACCAAGGTTATCTATCTAGTTCATGACTGACAGACTATTTATTATACACATATCAGACCTTTAAGCCATCCCCAGCAGGGGCTCAGGGGACAAGATTTTCCTTCTGGGGTGGTTTAAGGATAGGGCCACATCTCTAGACCAGAACTGCCCTGGAAACCTGGGCTGAGAGGTCAAAGGGCAGCTTGTTCCCAGTTACACAGCTCTAGCAAAGGGCTGCTACCAAAGCCTCACCATCCAGCAGGATGACTGCATACTGGGCATCGCCTCCTACCTGTGCAGATGCTGTGGGTCTCGTTCCTCAGTGAGCTGAAGTAGCCGTCCATGCAATCAACACACAGCTGCCCCTTGTACCCTGCATGGCATTGGCAGGACCCGTCCCCTTGTCTGCTGCCATCTCCGCTGCAGTGGCCGTTCCCGCTACAGGGCCTCTTAGAACCACCCTGACATGCTTGGAGGACAAAGGTATGCTCAGAGCATGTCCCAGGGTGGCCAATGGATTTATTACACCCCTCAGCAAGTTCACAGCCTAAAAGCTATTGGGAATCTCTCACAAAACTCAAACCTGGCACTATTTCTGCTGAGGAAGGGTGGCTGGAGACACTGAATACCTAGGACCTGCAGGGGCCAACAAAGCATTGCCTACATGGAACCAGCCATGGCTCCTGACTTAACTCTGAAGGGACAAGGATGCTTATACATGATGTGGGTGCAGGTACACAGGAGAGAATGTTCTGTGTTCAGCACACAAACAAAGAACAAGACAGGCAAAAGGGAGCTACAGATACTGGGTCTGTGTGTGTATATACACCTGAAATTGAAGCTTCTGACACCTGATCCAGGCCTGAGCAACATGACTGGCTTCTGTAACCCCAAACAGCAAGATGTAGCTCAGTCTCATGTGAGGTGACATGGAAGGACCAGCCCGATGTACTCAGAACCCTCAACCCCTATAAGCAGACCAGGTAGGTGCCTCAGTCTGTGATTCCTACATTAAAAACATACTGGGAGGCCAGGCGTGGTGGTGCATACCTTTAACCCCAGCATTTGAGAGGCTGAGGTAGGTGGACTGCTGAGTTTGAGACCACCCTGAGACTACACAGTGAATTCCAGGTCAACCTGGGCTAGACCAAGGCCCTACCTGGGGGAGGGGGGTTGCAGAATTCTGGGAGCCAGGCATGGTAGTATATGCCGTTAGTCCTAGCATTCCCGAGACTCCTGGGACTATATTGAGTTCCAGGTCAGCCTAGACTAGAGTGAAAACCCTTCTTGAAAAAAAAAAAAAGTTAAACAATAAGAACTAAAGAAATATGCTGGGACTAGATGCCCAGAGCTCTATAGCACAAAGGAGAATTTCCCTAAAGCCTGAATTTAGTGGTGGTGCTGCAGCCTAAGGTCCAGGTCTATAGCACAAAGAAGGAAGGCAGTTATCCCTGTCTGAAGAAGAGGCAAGATCCTCAGTCACTATGGGAACTCAAAGAAGTCTAACAGAATGAGGACCTGAGATTGCCCAAGAAAAACATACCTCGGCAGTCTGGCCCATAGGTGCCCGGAGGACAGCACACTTTCAATGTGTGGACACAGAACCAACTGAATAGGTCAGGATGTTCCTTCTTCCTGTGGATTTAGAAATGGCCATTAAATCTCAAGGATAGCTATCTTTAAAACAAAAATGACAGGTTGGGGGTGTGGCTCAGTGGTCAAGCACATGCCTAGCACACACAGGAACCTAAGTTCAATTTCCAGCACCAAAACACCAAACAAGAATGCATCATAATGCATACAGTCATTCCTTCTTACCCATAGGGAAACTGGTGTGCCAAGAAACCCAGTGGATACCTGAAGCCTTGGACAACACCAAACCCTACATATATGACAAGCATATCCATGGGAAAGTTTAACTTATACATTAGGTCCAACAAGAGACCAATGACAGACACAAACAGCAAAGCAGAATATGATATATTGCAACAAGGCTTGCTTATCTCTAGAATTTTCTACATTAGTATCTTCAGATCCAGGTTCACCACAGGCACTAAAGTGCAGAAGGTGATCTGGGGGTAGTGGGTACTGTCTGGTCGGGAAATAAGAGTCAGGTATGCTAGGACCTTTAGCTTCTTGACTATAAGCACAGAGCTCTGGTTATAAAAGATGCCAGCGCATGGTAAAATGGGACAGGGAGTGGCCACCATTTCTGCAGCTTCTTAAATGGCAAGTAACTACAGAGCTACAGATCAGAAGGCAAAGTAGCCATGGGTCCTGGGCACTCACAGCCGCAGCCACCAGACCTCCAGCTGCTCCTCCTGCTGCTCCACCATCTGATTACATTCGAAGTCGTTACTGTCACACAGGCTCTCCATGATCTCCAGGAACCGAATCTCACTGCAACACAAACTGTCAGCACCCCGAGGTACAGCCCCCAAGGCCCCCCTGAGGTCACGCAGGGAATATAGCCCATGGAGTGCCTAACCTGGGGTGAGCAGGGAACTCAGGGATGGCAGGTGTCTCCACCAACCCTGGATTCTGGACAGAGTTGGGGAGAGGGCTTACCCACCTACCAAAGAAAGCCAGGGGACCCCATGAGGGCAGGAACCTGCCTGTGTGTGGAATGGCCATCGGGACTGTGGAAGCCTTAGGCCAGTGAGAAGGTCAGGAGGAGCGGACCAGGGGAAAAATGAGCATCGTCTAACACCCCCTCCCGCGCGTCGGTGGCGGACTAGCGGCTTCTCCGACAGGGTCACCAAGCCGGTGTGCTCGAGGCGCTCACCTGAACTCGTACTTGGACAGCGTCTTCTCTTCCCACGCCGTGTTGCCGCCGCCGAAGTTCTTCTTGGCTGTGTTAGCCATCCCCTGCGGAGAAGGGAGTGCCAGCTCGGCGGCCCGCTGCGACCCCCGCCGACCCGGGCCGCGGCCCCGGCGGCTCACCCACCTGGTTGAACTTGTCCACCAGCGTCTGGCACTTCTGACAGGTCGTCGGCTTTCCGGCGGCGACGGGCGCGGGCGGAGGGAGCAGCAGCAGCAGCAGCAGCAGCAGCCCGATCGCGGAGCGGGGCGGCGGGCGCATGGCGGGCCGGACACCGGCTGCGAACTACACCGGAGCCCCCCTCGGCCTCCGCCCACCCGGCCCGCGCCCCGGCAGTTCCCGGGGCTACTTGACGGCGTCGCCGAGGCCCCGCCCATCCCGCAGCACGCATGCCGCTATTGGCCTGTGGGGTCCGCCCCGGTCTGATGTGGCCCAATCCGGGATCGCCACGAGCAGCGACCAATGGCAAGCACCCGGGTCAGCATCCCGCGAGAGCAGGGAGGGACTGTAGGCTGCGAGCCCAGCCCGCGCCGCGCCCCTCGCGCAGGCCCACGGCGGCCATCTTTACTTCGGGCGGATGGGGCACTGCACCTTCGACCGTGGCGGTTCGGTCAAGTTCGGGCAGTGACTTTGCTTCTGTGGTCCGGTTCTGTCGCCCTCTTTCTGCTGAGGGCAGTTCTGGCGGCGGAGTTCCGCGGGGCCTATGCGAGCGCAGAGGAGGTCAGCGCGTGCCCCCATCCTGGGGCGGGCACACTCGGGCGGGTGGCGAGGCTGGGGCTCCTCGGGATGGTCCTGAGCCAGCGCTGGCCGCAGCGTCCTCCGGTCGTGGCGCGCGTGGTTGGCTTTTGGGCTCCTCGCCTAGGAGCTGGACCTCCACCATGGATGGACCCTGGTCTCTGTATCTTGGACCGGCCTAGTTTGGCTGATGTGGGCGGTGGGCTGAGCCCTAGTCGACTTTTCCACGCAAGCCTGAGGCGCTCACTGACTGAAAGTGGTTTAAATGGCGTTAGTAAAAGGACATGCATGTGCCTTATTGGATCTGTGTGTGAGGTAGGGAAGAAATACTTCATCTAATAGTTTTCATTTGCACCAGAGCAAATTTGCAGTCAAGAGACATTTTATTTTTTTTTATTGACAACTTCCATAGTTGTAAACAATAATCCATGGTAATTCCCTCCCTCCCCTCACTTCCCTTTGAAACTCCACTCTGCATCATACTCCTCACTCTCTCAATCAGTCTCTCTTTTATTTTGATGTCATGATCTTTTTTCTCCTATTATGACGGTCTTGGATAGGTAGTGTCAGGCACTGTGAGGTCATGGATATCCGGGCCATTTTGTATCTGGAGGAGCTCTTTGTAAGGAGTCCAACCCTTCCTTTGGCTTTTACATTCTTTCCGCCACCTCTTCCTCAATGGACCCTGAGCCTAGGAAGGTATGATAGAGATATTTCAGTATTGAGCACTCCTTTGTCACTTCTGAATCATCCCATGGTCACTGCCATCTGAAAAGAGAAGGCTCAATAACCAGAAGTGAGAGTAACATTAATATAAGGGTATGAACATTAAGAGAAGGGCTTACTGGGCAGTTTGGTGAGTATATATACATTTAGCCAGACAGCAGCAGATGTTACACTCTTAGGGCTCATTAGTACCCCTGTTGTAGGTTTTCAGTATCAGGGATGTAGTCCCTTCCATGAAGCATACCTCTAGTCAAATCAGAGGGCGACTGGTTCCCCCCATAACAGATATGCCACTATTACACCCATTGGCTCATTTGGCCTAGCTGGCCAAATACAAGGCTTGCAGTGTCCACTGTTGAGTATCTTCACTGGTGAATTTTCTCTCTCCCACTGAACTGCATGCTTTGTGGCTTTTTCCAGCCTTCTGTCAGCTGCTACATGGAGGAGGTTTTTAGCTCAGCTCCAGCAGGAGTTTTCAGTGACATTGCAGCCCAAGTATGTGGAGTCTTCAGCAATAGGGTCTTACCATCTATTCCTGGTGGGAAATCAAGGGCCTCGGCAATGGCCTGTAATGCTTTGGGAGGGCATCAGGGATCTCCCTGGCCAACAACTCACTAGAAGTTATCCCATCCCTGGCACTGACAATTTTCTAGTAACAGTCTTTGTCTCCTGAGTGTTCCATTGTCCAAAAAAGGTTTCTGTATGACTGATTTATATCCTCTTAGATTTTGATTAGCCTTCCCTCCACCTTTCTTTTACTCAATCTCTTCCCCTGACCTCACTTAGGCCTTTTCACCCCCATTAATCTGTTGTTCTACTTACATATATACATTACCATCCTATTAAGTCCTCCCTCCTTCCCTTTCTATGCCCTAGGTCAGGTAAAGAATCAGGTGACTTCTATAGGCACCCAGAAAGCAAAATGTCACATGTTCTCTCATATGTGGATTCTAGCTACCAATGATTGGACTTCTGTGTGAGTAGGAAGAAAACTCAGTAGCAGAGACCAGTAAGCTAGAAAGGATCTATAAAGAGAGACACAGTTTTAGCCGGGTGTGGTGGCGCACGCCTTTAATCCCAGCACTCGGGAGGCAGAGGTAGGAGGATTGCTATGAGTTCAAGGCCACCCTGAGACTCCATAGTGAATTCCAGGTCAGCCTGGGCTAGAGTGAGACCCTACCTCGAAAAACCAAAAAAAAAGACACAGTTTGAACAAATGATTTGGCCCATTGCAGTAGAGGCCTCAACTGACAGGGGCAACAGGACCTTTGAGGGCTGTTTCCTAATCCAAGGTGCTTTCTCTGGGAGCCACATGTATTATCTGGTCTGGGTCTGTTTGATCGCTGAAATGACCCCCCCCCCCCCGGCCAAATAGCTTTTCACATTAACCAGTTGTCCTCCCAGGAGCTGCCCAAAAGGGTCATTCCCCATCCCTGTAGCTTATGTATCCTCCCTACTCCATCATACTGGCTATGACCCCTTTGTAGCTTCTTGCTTCTGGTTGAGTGTCCCAGCTCACCCTGGTCTACTGTTGCATTGGCAAACAGCTGCAGTTAGTGCTCAGCAGGACCCACAGCCCTTTCTGGGTGTGAGGAAATGCCCTAGGTCTGGCAAAGAATCAGGTGACTTATAGGCACTACTGCTGCAGCTTGGACTTCTCGGGAAGGGGTGCAGAGTGCAGAGTCCATGGCTGGGACAGCCAAATGAGAGTCCCCTGGGGCAGCATATCCCTCATTACTGTCTCAATGACATGACTTGAGTCATACTTCCTTTCCTTTTGTCTTCCTTTCTTCCCTCCCTAAATATGAATTTTCTTCTGAACTCTTATTTTGATACATGTTTAGATTTTGAGGAGTTAAGAAAGCAGTTCAAAGGATTCTGCTTGTTCTCCCCCCAGATCTCACCAAATGAACTGGGTGGCAAGCGTTAATGTCTGGTGCTTCTCATTTTTGGTTTTGCAAAGGTACATGAAGTTTAAAGCTCCACATGGCTGGTAAAAGGTCATCAGGTGGGTGGCCGCAGCTGCTTCTGGGGCTGCTTGTCACAGTAGCTACCATCCACCTCATCGCCTGTCCATATACCAAGGTGGAGGAGAGCTTCAACCTGCAGGCTGCACATGACCTGCTGTACCACCAGCTGGACATGGACAAGGTGAGGCTGTTGCTGATTTGGCCAAGAATCTCCCCCTCCGCCCTTGCCTCTGCTGACCATTCCTTCTCTTTACAGTATGATCACCATGAGTTCCCTGGAGTTGTCCCCAGGACGTTCCTTGGACCAATGTTGATTGCAGTGATCTCCAGCCCCATGATTTATGTGCTTTCGCTGCTGGAAGTGTCCAAATTTTATTCTCAGCTGACAGGTGAGGGGCCTCACATGGGCCAAGAAGTGTGACGGCATTGTATCATCTCAGGTCAAGCTGATGGAGATCTTGTTCACTCTTTTTTTTTTTTTGATTTTTCAAGGTAGGGTCTCACTTTGGCTCAGGCTGACCTGGAATTCACTATGTAGTCTCAGGGTGGCCTCGAACTCACGGCGATCCTCCTACCTCTGCCTCCCTAGTGCTGGGATTAAAGGCGTGCGCCACCACGCCTGGCTTTTTTTTTTTTTTTTTTTTTTTGAGGTAGGGTCTCACTCTGGTCCAGGCTGGCCTGGAATTAACTATGTAGTCTCAGGATGGCCTCGAACTCTCAGCGATCCTCCTACCTCTTCCTCCCGAGTGCTGGGATTAAAGGCATGCGCCACCACGCCCAACTAAGATGTTGTTCACTCTTACCTGCAATTGGTCACTGTAGCCTTGAAGCCAGACCTGGGACATGTGAGATGTGTCTCAGGCTCACTGAAGTCTAGTGACATGTGTTTTTGCAGGGCTACTGGGAAAGGAGGTGGGAGCATGCCTTCCTGCAGGGCCACCAGGAAAACCTGCTTTTGTCTCAGCTAGGGGCTCCCTCCAGTGCACAGAAACAGCACACCCACTGTGGGGGAGCTCAGGGTAGCCTCAATCTCAAGATGATCCTCCTACCTCTGCCTCCAAGTGCTGGGATTAAAGGTATTCACCACCTTGGTAGATTTTTTTTACTGTGTCTAAGATAGAAGACTGGATTCCCACTGGTTTGTCCAGCCTGTTTAGAAAGCTCTGAGAATCCTATTCTGGGGAGAACACAGCACATGTCTTGGTAGGGCTGACTGGAATGGGGAGCTCTGCCACCACACAGGGCAGTTAGCAAGCTTTTCCCCCATGCTTGGGGTCATCAGAAAGCCCAGAAGGAAACCTGCAGTGGTCCTATATTTGGGAGCCACGTGGGCCAGCTCTGCGCAGTGATGGTCCTCTTGCTTGGCTGCACTAAGCCTGGAATTTCTGGCCCCTGTCAGAGGCCAAAATAACTCAAAATATTGATAACTATCTTGAAGTGGAGGTTGTGTCATAAACTGTTCTTGTTCAGAATTCACTCAGACAATGGGGAAGGTGGGAAAGCAGGAGGAACCCCAGGACTCAGGAGAAGGACTCATCTGATGGGGCCTTGAAGGAATTGGTACCATAAACAGATGCCAATGGGCTCTCTAGTGTCAGGAGTGTAGCAATTGAACCTGGGCTCTTCAGACACACATTAAAGATGTCCAAAGCGAGACACTTGCAGTCTGGATTTAGCAGCATGCAAAGAGGAAAGCCTGCTGTCTGGGCAGGTCTGCTTTGTGAATACCCACCATGGCTGGCCTCAAGTCTTCAGCTTCCATCCCAGGATGTCTCCTATGGCTGTCAGTTCCTTATCATGTCACTAGGACATTCCCATCCTCTGGCCTTCATGGAGATCTGTGAGATCAGCCTAGGAACTCATTCTCCATTTTTCATGTGTGACCAGTAGCCAGTAAGGCTCATATACTCTGAGGGTATGTGATCTGGTCTTGTCCTGAGTCAGTCCCACCTCACC
Organism: Jaculus jaculus; assembly: GCF_020740685.1. NCBI lineage: Eukaryota > Metazoa > Chordata > Mammalia > Rodentia > Dipodidae > Jaculus > Jaculus jaculus. The sequence goes on along the minus strand of NC_059107.1, from coordinate 166,243,996 downwards.
TGTTTCCACAAGACCACCAGCCCCTAGGGATGGTTGTTATGCAACTTCCTGCTCCTGGGGCTGGTAGTCTGCTATTTCTATCACATTCTGACCTGCTCAAGGCTGCCCAGAGCAAGGTCTCAGTTGGGTTCTCTCCGGCACTGTCTTCCAGAGAAGGTCCCTGGTCACCCTACCATTTCAATACCATCTTCCAGCCCTGTCCAGTATTCAAGCAGCCAGACAGGCCTATGGGACTGATAAGAAGCCACAAGTTTGAGTGATGTGGTTCCCAGTGCAAATGCAGGTCCCAGACCCAGGCTGGTCACTTCTAGTACCAAAGGCAAGTCCTAAGGTGGTCTCCCACCATCTGACATTGAAAGAACCACTTGCTTCACCATCCTTATACATAGCTGTTTTTGTACACAGTAATCACCATCCTTGTGCACTGCTGGGCCACATGTCACCATCACCATTTGTTGTAGTCAGCTTCACGCTGCAGGTATGAATTATAAAGCATAACAAGGAGAGACTGGACCAGTGCAGACTCAGCAACTATCAAGCAAACATCAAACATCTGTAGTTCAAGTCTGATATAACCAGTGACTAACAGTCTCCAGATTTTCCAATTCCACCCCTCCAGCTGGGATGAGTAGCCAGGGGACACTTTCATCCCGAGCCGACAGTGCTCCGTGGTAGCCCTGGCACAGTCCTGATATATCCAAAACATCTTCAGGTCTCCACTGCAAGCCACAGCCCATCTTCCAACGGATTCACTAGGCTGTCAGGGTCATCACGCCCGCCTTACTTGCTGTGTATCAGTAGTGGCTCCTGGAACCATGTGTACTTGATGACCCACTCCATACAGTTTTCATACTTCTGAAACCATTATCAGGTGTGCAGGATACAGCCATAGTCTTAGTTAAGGGATGAAATATTTGTGACCTTGAAGAGCAGGTTCTTTTCTTTCAGTCAACTCCTTTCAAGAGTTTGCAGCCACTAGTGGTGGCACACACCTTTAATCCTAGCACTCAGGAAGCAGAGATAGAAGATCTCTGTGAGTTCGAGGCCACCCTGAGACTACATAGTGAATTCCAGGTCAGTCTGGGCTAGAGTGAAACCTTACCTCAAAAAACCAGAACAAAAAACATGTTTCCATTCAGTCTTTCCTCAGGTGTTCATTGTTTAAATGTACAGCAATTGGGCCTTCCTTAATCATGGTAAGAGCTCCTTAACAATAGCAGCTTCACCATCCAGTCTTGGTGCCAGTAATTTTACTTTTTTTTTGTTGTTGTTGTTTTTCAAGGTAGGGTCTGGCTCTGGCTCAGGCTGACCTGGAATTCGCTATGTAGTCTCAGGATGGCCTCGAACTCATGGCGACCCTCCTACCTCTGCCTCCCGAGTGCTAGGATTAAAGGTGTATGCCACCACACCCAGCAGTGTGAGTAATTTTAATCTTATTTGAGTTTTTCCAACTTTAAATCATAAACTCTTCAGATCTGTCTACCTATCTATATATTTAAATATTTTATTTAGCCAGGTATGGTTTAATCTCAGCACTCGAGAGGCAGAGGTAGGAGAGTTGCTGTGAGTTCGAGGCCACCCTGAGACTACATAGTGATTTCAGGTCAGCCTGAGCCAGACCCTACCTTGAAAAACCAAAAAAAAATTATTTAGGGCTGGAGAGATGGCTCAGCAGTTAAGCCACTAGTCTGCAAAGCCTGAGGACCCAGGTTTGATTCCCTAGTGTCCACATAAAGCCAGATGCACAAGGTGGTGTGTGTATCTGGAGTTCCTTTGCAGTAGCTAGAGGCGCTGCACACACCTTTAATACCAGCATTTGGAAGGCAGAAGTAGGAAGATCGCTGTGAGTTTGAGGACAGCCTGAGACTACATAGTGAATTCCAGGCTAGGCTGGTATAGTGTGAGACTACCTCAAAAAAAATTTATTTATTAGAGGGCTGGAGAGATGGCTTAGTGGTTAAGGTGCTTGCCTGTGAAAGCTAAGGACCCAGGTTCTATTCCCCAGTACCCTCATAAGCCAGACGCACAAGGTGGTACATGCATCTGGAATTTGTTTGAAGTGGCTGGATGCCCAGTGCACCCATTCTCATTCTCTTTCTGTCAAATAAATAAAAATAAAATATTAAAAAGTTACTTATTAGAGAGAGAGGCAGAGGGAGAGAGAATGGGCACACTTGGCCTTCCTAGCCACTGAAAATGAACTCCAGGCACATGTGCCACCAGCTTTATATGGGTACTGGGGAATTGAACTTGGATCCTTTGGCTTGTCTGGCAAGCGCCTTAACGGCTAAGTTGTCTCTCCAGCTCTCAGTTCTATATCTTTAGCCAAGCACATCAGTCCATTAAAAATTGAACCTTGTTGTGCGTAGTGGTGCCCGTCGGGAGGCAGAGGTAGGATCATGGTGAGTTCAAGGCCACCCTGAGACTACATAGTGAATTCCAGGTCAGCCTGGGCTAGAATGAAATCCTACCTTGAAAAACCAAAAAAAAAAAAAAAAAAAAAATCAGCCTTGATGAAACTTTTTAAGCATGGGCAGCAGAATATGGCCAGCCCTCATGCCAGTAGCCTAGTTTCAACAAAGTTCTCTGCAGTCATTCCTTCCTCTTAGAAAGTTCGTAAGTAAAGCTTCCAATACAATTCTCTCTGTAGTTAGCATTTTCAAATTCTCATTAGAATAGTCCATAAAACTTGGCTTACCACTTTGGAAGGCATCTTCGGTTGTAAGTACCAAGTCTATGCCCATTCCTCCAAAACAAAAGTTCTAAAAGAACAAAATTCACATAGTCAGATTTACTGCACATAAACAACCTACTCTCAAGTACCAATTCTGTCTGGATTGAGCCTCCAAACCAGACAGAGTTTAAGGGAGGAAGGGATTTCTGGCTTGCAGGTCTAGAGCAGTTCTATAATGATGGAAGAAGCTGGCCCCCTTTCACAGGTCCATGCAGAGAAGTGCCACCACCAGCACCACTAACACACATACCCCAGGAACCCCAGGCACAGCTCAAGCACTCTGCATATCTTAGGTTAGAATTTAGATCCATTCACATTGACCCCTCTTCCAGCCAGGTGTCTTACAAGATTTAATAAACTCTGAATCTATTGGAGGACATATACTTAAACTATCACACCATTTCTTATGCACTGCTGAGTCACCTGTCACCATTACCATCTATGATAGTTTGAATGGATGTTCCTCAATAGATTCAGGAGTTTATTAAAGCTTATAACTTACTAGGTTTCTATCTGCTTGGTTGGAGGAGGTGCCCTTGTGGGCAGATCTAGGGTCCAGCCTTAAGGTACATTTGGTGGGGTGGAGTGGAGGCAGATCTGAATTCCAGCCTAAGGTATGCGGAGTACTTCAGCTCTGCCAGGGATTCCTGTAGTGTGCTTGCTTATGGTGCTGGTGGTTGTATTTCTTTCAGTGAGGGCCTGTGAAAGGGGGCCAGCTTCTGTCATTGTGGAACGTCCTCTGGATCTGTAAGCTTCACATAAACCCTTCTTTCTATGAACTGTCTGTTTTGGAAGTTCACCCCAGTAACAGGGAGCAGTCTACAATAGAATTGGCACCAGGAATGGAGTGTTGATGGATAACAAAAATGATATGTGAATTTTGTTCTTTTGGAACTTTTGTTTTGGAGGAATGGGCATAGACTTGGTACTTGTATCTGAAGATGCCTTCCAAAGTGGTAAGCCAAGTTTTATGGACTATTCTGATGAGAATTTGAAAATGCTAAGTACAGAAAGAATTGTATTAGAGGCTTTGCTTATGAACTTTCTAAAGGGAAGGAAAGATAACAGAGAACTTTATTGAAACTGGGCTACTAGCATAAGGGATGGCTGTGTTCTTTTACCTATGCCCAAGAAGTTTGATTAAGGTTAAATTTGTAATGTACTGATGTTCTTGGATAAAGATATAGAACTGAGAAATTTAAGATTTAAAGTTGGAAAAACTCTAGTGGGTTAAAATTACTGGGACTGGTTGCTGAAGCTGTTATTGTTAAGGTGATATTAACACAATTAAGGAAGGCCCAACAGCTTTACATTTACAGTGAAAAGGGTGCCTGAGGAAAGATTGAATGGTAGAAATGCAAACTTTTGTTTGTTTGTTTTTTCAAGGTAGGGTCTCACTCTAGCTCAGGCTGACCTGAAATTCACTCTGTAGTCTCAGAGTAGCCTTGAACTCTTGGCGATCCTCCTACCTCTGCTTCCTGAGTGCTGGGACTCAAGTTATGCACCACCATGCCTGGCAAATTGCAAACTTTTTTTGAAACTGCTCTTCAAGGTCATAATTTATTTCATCCCTGAATTAAGAATATGGCTATGGGCTGGGCATGGTGGCACATGCCTTTGATCTCAGCACTTGGGAGGCTGGGGTAGGATTGATGTGAGTTCAAGGCCACCCTGAGACTAATTCCATGTGAGCCTGGGCTACAGTGAAACCCTACCTCAAAAAAAAACAAGAAAAAGCCAGGCGTGGTGGCACAAGCCTTTAATCCTAGCACTCGGGAGGCAGAGCTTAAGATGATCGCTGTAAGTTCAAGGCCACCCTGAGACTATATAGTGAATTTTAGGTCAGCCTTGACAAGAGTGAAACCCTACCTCAAAAAACAAAAACAAACAAACAAAAAAAAACATGGCTGTGGTTGGGTGTGGTGGCACACATGTCTTTAATCTCAATACTCAGGAGGCAGAAATAGGATTGCCATGAGCTCAAGGCCACCCTGAGACTACATAGTGAATTCCAGGTCAGCTTGGACTATAGCGAAACCCTATCTTGAAAAAAACAAAAATTAAATTAAAAAATAATATGGCTGTGTCCTGCACACCTGATAATGGTTTCAGAAGTATGAAAGCTGTATGGAGTGGGTCATGAAGTGTACATGGTTCCAGGAGCCACTACTGATACACAGCAAGTAAGGCAGGCGTGATGACCCTGACAGGCTAGTGAATCCGTTGGAAGATGGGCTGTGGCTTGCAGTGGAGACCTGAAGATGTTTTGGATATATCAGGACTGTGCCAGGGCTACCACGGAGCACTGTCGGCTCGGGATGAAAGTGTCCCCTGGCTACTCATCCCAGCTGGAGGGGTGGAATTGGAAAATCTGGAGACTGTTAGTCACTGGTTATATCAGACTTGAACTACAGATGTTTGATGTTTGCTTGATAGTTACTGAGTCTGCACTGGTCCAGTCTCTCCTTGTTATGCCTTATAGCAGTTGGAAATGTTTACTCTGTGCCTTTATATGTTGAAAGTATATAACTTGTTTTGATTTTACAGGACTCACAATTAGAGGCAGTCTTAAATCTCAGATGAGACCTAGGACTTTGGCACTATTTTAAGTTGGTAATGACTATGGGACCTTTGAATTTGGACTGAAAACAATATACAGTTTACAATGTGAGATGGTTATGAATCTTTGGGGGCTAGGGGCAGAAAGTGGTAGTTTGAATGGATGTTCCCCAGTAGAGTCAGGAATTTATTAAAGCCCGTAACTTAGTAGATTTCAAGCTCCCTTGCTAGAGAAGGTGTCACTGTAGGCAGATCCTAGAGTCCAGCCCTAAGGTGTGTTGGTTGGGAGAGCTGACTTGAATTCCAGCCTAAGGTATGCAGAGTGCTTGAGCTCTGCCTGGGCCTTTTGGAGTGTGCTTGCTTATGGTGCTGCTGATGGTATTTCTCTCTGTGTGGGTGAAAGAGGGCCAGCTTATAGTGCCATTATGGAACTTCCCCTGGATTTGTAAGCTTCAAATAAACCCTCCTATAAAATGTCTGGTTTGGAAGTTCAATGTAGCAATGTGAAGCTGTCTACTACACTATCCTTCTGCACTGCTGGTCACATGTTACATCTCCATCCTTTTGCCCATCATTTTTATTTATTTGTTTAGTCAGAGGAATCCTTGGACTTGGTGTGATTTTCGGACTCTGGACATTACAAAAAGAAGTAAGACGACAGTTTGGAGCCACAGTGGCTGCCATGTTCTGTTGGATAACAGCCACACAATTCCACGTCATGTTCTACTGTACGCGGATGCTTCCTAATGTGCTGGCCCTGGCCATGGGTACGTAGCTCCATGTTGTCCCTGCTTACCCCCACTTTAGCTAGGCAAGCATGCATCTTACACCCATGATAGTTTTCCCCATTGACATGTGTACCTGTGGGTCTGATCAGTTGCTACTTGTGGAGTGATTTCCTGTGGTTTTTGTAATAGGCAATCCTAATGGTCCTAATGTGCTATGAACTGATCTTACCTGAGCATTCTTAAGAACATACTTTGTATGCATACATCATTTGTTGGTACCATCTTTTCCCTTCTTCCTGTCCCCATTCCACAGGGGGCCCTCCTTTGTGGGGTTGCAGGTATTCTCCATGGGGCTGTGGATTATGCATTGTGGGAGCAGCAGTCAGTTATTGGGGGGAGGCAGTGCCTCTGGGCATAACATCCCAACCTGTGACTCTTAAAATCTTTCTGTCCCTCTTCCACAAAATTTCCTAAGCCTTGGTGGGTGTTTTTTGAGTCTACTTCAGCGATGAGCTCTTAGGAGCCTCTGGATTTCTGCTTCAGTAGGTGTTGAGTGGCCTTAGCGTCTGTCTCCTTCACCCTGGTGCTGCTTGTCAGGCTCCCCATGGAAGCAGCACTTTGTGTCTCCTCACTTCCTCTGTAGTTTTGCCTCGGCCTTGACAGAGATGCAAGGGGTGGTTTATCTCAGGTCTCACTACCTTCTGAAAAAGAAAAACAGGTTCTCCAGTGGAGAGTGAAGTCAGCATGGGTTAAACTAGATAAGCATTATTAATTTGGGGACAATTAGACGGATATAGCCCCTCTTTTAGCCAAAGACTAGTGGGAGCTTAATGTTGGAGGGCATAATCTTTGTCTCCATAGGATTCAGACCTGGTTCTCAGTTCCAGATACAGGTTCCTTTCCACTGAGTGGATCTTAGCCAATCAAAAGCCATTGTTTATCCTCCAAGGCTGTGTTCCACCATTGCACTGTGGTATACTTCTTGTTAGGTTGGTTGTTTCTGAGTAACTTAACCCCTGCTTGCTCACACTGTTGTTGGCCGCTTTCCCCCAGTAGCTCATGTAGCACTTTCCAGCACTAGGCGAGCTGGTTGGGGACTGACTTTCTTCTGGATTCCAGCCAGGTCTCTCCATGTTCTGTGTTGGCACCATATGGTGTCTTCAGCAATAGGGTCTTACCTTCTATCTTAGGCAGGTAATCAAGTGTTTTGACAGAAGGTTGTCATGTTTTGGGGATCTCATGGGTCTCTCCAATCAACAGTTCAGTGTGGTTAGCACCTGTTTCTAGTACTGTGAGTTACAGGTGAGAGCCAAACTTTTTAAGGTTAGGTTTCACCCCACCCTCTACAGAGCCCTTCTTTCCAGGCTGTTGAGGGTTATATGTTTTAGTTTACCATTAAGGAGAAAGGTTTCTGTGGTACCAGTTTATTTTGTGTTTAGTTTGTGTTTAACCCCCCCACCCCGCAAACTCTTCCATCCCTATTGTCTGGGTCTCAAGTTGCCTATCAGGTATATCAGCAACTCAAGCTCATGTATCACTTGAGCATTCTTAAGGTTCCCACCATGTGTTCTTACACATCCTCCCTGTCTTGCAGTACTGCCGACCTTCACAGCCTGGCTGCAGCACAGATGGGCCCGCTTCATCTGGCTCTCAGCCTTCACCATCATCGTCTTTAGGGCTGAGCTGTGCCTGCTACTGGGCCTCATGCTGCTGCTGACTTTGTGCCAACGAAGGGTGTCTGTGGCCAGACTGTTCCAGCACGCCATCCCAGCAGGGATTCTCTGTCTAGGCAAGTCAGCTGCACTGGGGTTTATCTATGTGGGATTTTTTTGTTTATTTCTGGTGTTTGAATTTTTTTAAAAATTTATTTACAAGAGAAAGCAAGAGGGAGACCATGTGTATGGGTGTGTCAGGGGCCTCTTGCTGCTACAAATGAACTCCAGACACATGCCCCACTTTGTGCATCTGGCTTTACATGGGTACTAGGGAATTGAACCCCAGACTGGCAGGCAAGCACCTTTAACCACTGAACCATCTCCCCACCCAGTTTCTGGTGTTTTATTGATACAAGATCTCTAGGCAGCCTAGGCTGGTCTCGAACTCATGATACTCCTACCTTGACCTCCACAGTGCTGAGAGTACAAGTATGTGCTACCACACGAGATTAAAATTGTTTTGTTCTGTTTTTTTAATTTCTATTTATTTATTTGACAGAGAGGGAGAGAGAGAACGGGCGCGCAAGGGCCTCCAGCCACTGCAAATGGACTCCAGACACTTGCGCCCCCTTGTGCATTTGGCTAACATGGGTCCTGGGGAAGCAAACATGGGTCCTTTGGCTTTGCAGGCAAATGCCTTAACCACTAAGCAATTCCTCCAGCTATTTTTAATTAACAATTTTTTTTGAGAGAGAGGCAGAGAGAGAGTGGGTGCACCAGGGGCTTTCAGCTGCTGTGAACTGTAGATGTGTGCGCCCCCTTGTGGGCGTGTATGGCATTGCACACTTACATCACTTGGGTCTAGCTATATGTGGGATCTGGAGGATTCGAAAAGGAATTCTTAGGCTTCACAGGCAAGCTCCTAACCACTGAGCAATCTCTCCAGCCACTTAGCAGTTAACGTGCTTGCCTGAGAAGCCAAAGGACCTAGGTTTTATTCCCCAGTATCCACATAAAGCCGGATGCACAAGTGGCACACGCGACTGGAGTTTGTTTGCAATGGCTGAGAGGACCCGGGTGTGCCCGTTCTTTTTCTCTCTCTCTACCTGCCTTTGCCTCTCTTTCTCTCTCAAGTGGATAAATAAAATATTTTAAATTGTTTTTTAAGAAGTAAATAAGGTGCCCACAACTTCTGGCTTTTGTAAGATATGGTGGCTTCCACCTGTGGACCTCCAGCCTGCTGCTTTCCTTTGAGCTCTTGGCCAGGCAGAAGGGGGTTGCAGTGTGTTCTGCATCAAGGAAGATGCTTGCTAGTAAGCGGTGTCATGCATTGCCAGTTCCTTTTATGGGAAGCTGCTGGCAGTTTTTGTAGCCATGTGGCCACTTCATGAGGACCATTTACCTTCAGGCCAGAACACAGGTCAAGGCCTGAGCTTGTCTGGCAGCCATTGTTTGTAACCGAGGAACTTTTTGTTCTGTTGTTAGGACTGACGGTTGCTGTGGACTCCTATTTCTGGCGATACCTTGTATGGCCAGAGGGAGAGGTGCTTTGGTACAACACCATCCTGAACAAAAGTTCCGATTGGGGTGTATCCTTTCATTGCGGGTCAGCTCCACACTCCTGGCTCCCCTCCTATTTTCCTTCCAACCCAGTGGCCCTGGCACAAGTGGAGTAGCTTTCCAGAGGGACAGGACTGGACCTGGGACTTGTTAGCTCTGCACATCAGCCATCCCTGCTGCCTTTTTTTTTTCTTCTTTCAAGGTAGGATCTTGGTGTAGCCCAGGCTATCCTGGAATTCACTATGTAGTAGTCTCAGGGTGGCCTCAAGCGCATGGCAATCCTTCTACCTCTGCCTTTCAAATGCTGGGATAGAGGCATGAGCCACCATGCCTGGCTCCTACTGCCTTCTTTCCACCCTGTGGAAACATTTTTCATCTCCCAACCTCCCTTTAGTCTTCGTGATCTGATTTTTAAAACTTTTTTCGAGGCATTAGTTTTTTTTTTTTAATTAGTTATGTACACAGTGTGTATACAGCCATTTTGGTACCATCATTAGCCTCCTCCCTGTCCTCCCCCCTCCACAGGGACCCTCCTCATTGGGGAATGTGAGTGGTGCTTTGTGGGGTTAGCCATCAGTTATGGGTAAGAGGCAATGTCTCTGTGCACAATGTCCCAACATGTGGCTCTAACAATCTTTCCGCCCCCTCTTCTGCAAATTTCCCTGAGCCATGTTGAGTTCTTTTTTTTTTCTCTCTTGATCTTTTATTGAAATATATTCTTTCTTATGCTTCTTAGCTAGGTGGGCATTCCACTGCACCACTGTTGATGTTGTCTATGATATTGTGTGGGTGGCGGCCATCCACATTGCATCCCATAGACTGTGCAGTGCCCAGGATCTCTTTGATGGTTCCAGAAAGTTCTCTGGCCAAAGAACGGGGGCGCATCTGTCGGGCAATGTTGACAATCTCATCAAAAGAAATATTGCCACTGTGTTTAACTATAAGAGAAACTGCTTTAGTAGTCTGCGACCAGATCATAGAACATCTGCCTCTAACTATGTCAATCTGTTCCCATGCTTTTGGCACAGAGTCATCCACATGAAGAACAACCCTGTTTCCTAAAAGCTGGGGCTTACTGTCATTTCACCACTGGATTGCACCAGCCAACAGGAACTAGTCAGATGCAGTGGCGGGTGGCTACATGTTGAGTTCTTTTTAGGTCTACCTCAGTGATGAGGTCTTAGGAGCCTCTGTGTCTCTGGATATCTGGTTTGGTAGGAGTTGAGTATTCTCTGTGTCTATCTCCTTCACCACTGTGCTGGGACCAGGTTCACCAAGAAAGCAGCACTCTTTCTCATTTCCCCAATTACTCTCAATTTCAGCTGGGGCCCTGGAGAGTGTGATGAGCTGATTCTCTCCTCAGGTCCTGCATCCATCTGAAAAAGAGAAGCAAACTCTCCAAAGGACAGTGAAGTCAGCACCAGATAAATGGGATAACTATTATTATTTTAGAGAGAATTTAGTAGGCATAGGCCCTTTTGTAGCCCATGATTGGTGGGAACTTGATAATGGAGAGCCGGCTTGTTATTTGGATATGACTCTGACCTGTTTCCCAGCTCCAGCTATGGGGGTTCTGTTCCACTGAGCAGCTCAGTTAGCCAAATCAAGAGCAGTTGGTTACCCACCATGGCTGTGTGCTACTACTGCACTTGTGTGAGCATCATGTCAGGTTGTTTGCTGCTGAGTAGCTTAGACCATGAGTTGCTTAGACAGATGTTGGCCATTTTCCCAGAGTTGCTCATGTAGCACCTTCTGGCACTAGACAAGCTAACTGTCTGGGGACTGGCTCTCTTCCAGATTCTAGCCAGGCCACTCCATGTTCCGAACCAACAGCATGTGGTGTCTTCAGCAATAGGGTCTTACCACTAACCTTTGGTGAGTCATCAAGTATTCTGACAGAAATCTGTCTTCTTTTGGGAAACCTTATAGGTCTCTGATCAACAGCTCATTGTGGATGTTAACCACATGCTGGTACTGGGAGTTACAGGCCAGTGCCAAGGAAAAGAAGGAAGAAAGAGCCGGGCATGGTGGCGCACACTTTTAATCCCAGCACTTGGGAGGCAGAGGTAGGAGGATCGCTGTTTGTTTGAGGCCACCCTGAGACTAATTCTATGTTAGCCTGGGCCAGAGTGAGACCCTACCTTGAAAAACCACACACAAAAAAATAAAAAATAAAAAAAAATGAAAGAGATAGGTAATATAAAAGAGATAGAAGAGGGAGAGGGAGAGAGAAACAGAAGATTAAGGTTAGTCTTCATCATACCCTCTCCAGGGCCCTGTAATTCAGGTGGTCCCTCTAAGGACCTGAGGAAGGTTCAACCATTTAGTCTGTCTTTTAGGATATAGAATTTTATGGTACTATTGCCATTTGGGTCCAGTTTTGTGTCCCCTACACCACCCTTACCCTCCCCTCCCACCCCACCCTCCCTATTGTCCAGTCCTCAAGATGCTTATTAGGTATGTCAGCACCTTAGCAGATTCGGGTTAGGAGCCACAGATGAGTGAGACCGTGTGATGATTACCTTTCTGTGACTGGGTGAGTTCGCTGAGAATGATGTGTTCCAGGTTCGACCATTTTTCTTCAGATTTCATTGTGTCATTTTTCCTTACTGCTGTGTAGAATTCCATCGTGTAGATATACCACATCTTGGTTATCCATTTGTCTTATGATGGACATCTGGGTTGATTCCAGCTCTTAGCTATTATGAGTTGAGCAGCTATAAACATGGTTGAGCAAATTTCTAGAGTTTTGGGCTTGTTGGATATGGTTTGTATTTTCTACTGCTTTTTTTTTTTTTTAATGTAGTTTCCATCCCTCTGTCAAGTTCCCTTTCATTGTCATTTTCTGATTTTCTTAATGTTTCCTGGAATTCATCCTTGCATTTCTTTTTTTTTATTAAAATATTTTCTTTTTATTTATTTATTTGAGATAGAGATACAGAAATAGGGAGAGAGAGAGAGAGAGAGAGAGAGAGAGAGAGAGGGAGAGAAAGAGGCAGCCAGGGCCTTGAGCCACTGAAAACGAACTCCAGATGTGTGCGCCCCTTGTGCATCTGGTTTATGTGGGTCCTGGGGAGTTGAACCTGGGTCCTTTGGCTTTGCAGGCAAGTGCCTTAACCGCTAAGCCATCTCTCCAGCCCATCATCCTTGCATTTCTTTATGTCTTCATTGAACTTAGCCAGCTGGTTATTGAGGTCCTTTTCTTTTCTTTTTTTTTTTTCTCTCCTGCAGATCATTTAACTCTCCTTTGATACATTCCACTTTCTTTTCTATTAGGTCTAATCTAGCAAGGGCAGCATCAACAAGATTATTCACCCTTTGTTGGTTTTCTGCAAGTTCTGCTATTTGCTTGGCTAGGGTTACATTGCTGGTCTCTTCATTTTGGGGTTCTGATCCTATTGTCTTTTCTATGTTTTGTTTAGAGACATCCATTGTGGAACTGGGCAATCTTGTTGGATTTGCTTGTATTTGAGTTTTCATGTTATGCCTTTTGTGCTGTTGTCTGCCCATCACAGCATACAGGTGTAGTTTAATTTAGGAGAAAGCTGTAGTCTACTCTTGATGTGTCTTCAGTGGTTATTCCCTTTTATATTTACTTCCGCTAGGCTTCTTATGGCAACGGCGCTTGCCTTTCTTTCCCGGGAGGTGCAGCGTGGTTAGGCGGAGACCATCTTGACTGGAAGTCAAAACTTTTTTTTTTTTCGAGGTAGAGTCTCACTCTAGCACAGGCTGACCTGGAATTCACTATATAATCTCAGGGTGACTTCAAACTCACGACAATCCTCCTACCTCTGCCTCCTGAGTGCTGAGATTAAAGGCGTGTGCCACCACGCCCAACATTTTAAAACATTTTCTATGGAGTATTTCAAATGTATACATGATTAGGAAGGACAGAATAACTGTGACTCCCAGGCATGCCAATTGTCATCTTTGTTTTGAGTCAGGATCTTACTGTAGTCCACGCTGACCTGGAACTCACTGACTCTATAGCCCAGGCTGGCCTCAAACTCATGGCATGTGCCACCCTGCCCAACTTCATTGTCATAACTTTTACTGTGAAGAAAGGATGGAAAGACAAAGAAGTTCCCATAGCCCTCCATGGCGCCTCAGCTGTCTTCAGTACGGAGAACGTATGTCACAGCATGGCCTCTCCTGCCTGTGGCCTGAGCATCAGTCAGCTCTTGAGAAGCTCCATATTGTGTGTCTTTTGACACAGCTGTTTTTTTTTTTTTCCGGTTTTTGAGGTAGGGTCTTACTTTGGCCCAGGCTGATCTGGGATTTACTGTGTGGTCTTAGGCTGGCCTCGAACTCACAGCCATACTCCTACCTCTGCCTCCCAAGTGCTGCGATTAAAGGCGTATGCCACCATGCCTGGCGACACAGCTGTGTTTGGGTACACTTCGGCCTTGATCCTGTCACCACCATGGTTCCATTAAGTGGACAGTGTTTGGATCTGTGATACGTATGTGTGGCTTTCTTAACCTCTGATCTGAAGACCTCCCCACTCCTGTGGTATTTCTACTCGGCTCTGCCCCGGGGCCTGGGCTGCAGCCTTCTCTTCATACCCCTGGGTGCAGTGGACAGAAGGATGCGTGCACTAACCCTGCCATGCCTGGGCTTCATAGCTCTGTACTCACTGCTTCCACACAAGGAGCTGCGCTTCATCATCTACACCTTCCCCGTGCTCAACATTGTGGCCGCCAGAGGCTGTGCCTTTGTGTGAGTACTTGTCCTTAAGATATCTGTCTGCTTTAAAAAAAAAAAAAAAAAAAAATCAAAGCTGGGCATGGTGGCGCATGCCTTTAATCCCAGCACTCGGAAGACAGAGGTAGGAGGATTGCTGTGAGTTCAAGGCCACCCTGAGACTCCATAGTGAGTTCCAGGTCAGCCTGGGCTACAGTGAGACCCTACCTCGAAAAACCTGGGGAAAAAAAAAAGCATGAGATTTTTTTGGGGAAAAGATAATGCTTGCTTCAATTTAATCACTAGCATTGAGAGAGTGACTCTAAATCAAGGACAGTAATATCGTCCTGGGGTGGATACGTGTCTCTTAATTAGAGTCTCCTGGGCAGATGGGATGTGTGTAGTCCTTAGTGCACCACGAGGCCTTGCTCCCTTCTGCACCCAGCACCTCACTGATTTCCCCAGAGCTGGTCATAGGGAAAGAGATGCTTCATGGTGACCAAGGCAGGTCGGTGAGGCTCTGAAGTGCTTGGTTAGGAAGAGAGAGTGCTTTTGGCTCCTGCCTAACCCTATCCCCTCCTCCACTCTGGACAAACACCCTCCACTTGGAGTCCCCACCTCATTAGTCATCAAGACAGATGCCAAGCCTGTCCCAGCAATCCCCACATCACCCAAACCGCAGCCTCGATGGCGGACAGCTGGCAAGCAGGTGATGGAGGGGGCAGCAGGTGATTGGGGTATAGAGAGAAACAGAGGTCAGCTGGCTGTGGAGGAAAAAAGGAGACAGTTGGTGAAGCAGGTGATGGGGAGCAGCAGGTGATGGAGAGCTTAGCGAGGTAGGAGGAGGGTTGTCTGGGCCAAGGGCAAGTTGGTTTGAATCGCTCACAGTGCTACAGCTCTGCAGACCCAGGGAGATTGCACTTTTCTTTCTTTCTTTAAATATGTTTTATTTATTTATTTGAGAGAGAGAAAGAGGGAGAGTGGGGGAGAGAGAATGGGCTTGCCAGGGACTCCAGCCACTGCAAACAAACTCTAGATCCATGTGCCCCCTTGTGCATCTGGCTCATGTGGGTCCTGGAGAATGGAACCTGGGTCCTTTGGTTTTGTAGGCTAAAGCCTTAACTGCTAAGCCATCTCTCCAGCTCCACATTCAGGATTTACCACTTTGGTGGGATCAGAGGACCAATGGATTAGAATACTGAGGAGCAGAGCCAGGGTCTCAGGAGAGCTGGGTGCGCCCAGGAAAGCCAGGATAAAGAGAAGCTCAGAGACAGTGTGGAGAAGCTTTGCCATGTCACCCTCTGTGGGGGGATTTGAGCCCTCCATTGGGGACCCATCAGTCTAGGCAAAAGTGTCCTTTCTGCCACCTCTTCCTCCTTTTTCCTTATTCTTCTTCCTCCTCCTTTCCTTTTCCTTTCCCCTTTCCTCTTTCTCCTCCTTCCTTCACCATTAGGTGAGCGGCCAGTCCACGGTGTTACCTGTAGACCAGCTTTCAGCTCGTGGCTTAGCCTCTCAAGTGCTCACATGTGTGTCCCAAGTTAAGCAGATTTCAACAAGACCAATAGCAGACTTTTATAGTTATGACCAGACACCTGAGAGAAGCACCGTGCAGGGAGGCGCTCCTCGTCTCAGTCCAGGGAACTGGCTCTGGCGCGGCAGAAAACTGCGGCAGTGCAGAAGCTGCTCAACTCTCGGTAATCCAGAAACAGTGGGACCAAGCACAGCTGTTAGAAGCACCTTTCTCCCAGGTGGCTAGTTAAGCTTCACCCCTCACTTTTCAGAGCCTCTCAAAATGGACATGTGAGCCCGTGGTGACACTTCCCACTTAGCTAACAATATGTCTGTGGCTCCCCCCCCCCCCCCAACCTTTTGGCTTCTTTTTTGTCTAGGGTCTGCTCAGAGCTCGAAGGAAGTTGTAAACCTAGGCCAGAGTCCTGACAAAAACCCAGGGCTGGGAAAGCACAGGTCAGACTGGATGCTAGTTAGTATGGCAGGAACAGAATTTGTGGACTTTTTTTTATTTTGAAATTTAATTTAGTTTGTTTGAGAGAGAGAGAGAGAGAAAGAAAGAATGGGCACACCAGGGCCTTCAGATGCTGCAAATGAACTCTAGATGTGTGTGCCCCCTTGTGCATCTGGCTTACATGGGCCCTGGGAAATTGAACATGGGTCCTTTGGCTTTGCTGGCAAGTGTCTTCACCACTAAGCTATCTCTCCAGCCCCTGGACTTTTCTTTTTGACATGGGGTCTTGCTGTGCAGTCTGGCTTTTTTATTTGTTTTAATTTTTAAGTTTTGTTTATTTATTTGAGAGAAAGAGGCAGATAGAATGGGCCTGCAAGGGCATCCAGCCTTAACTGCTAAGCCATCTCTCCAGCCCTATTATTATTGTTTACCATTTAAGTAATCCTTTTTAAAAAATATTTTTTATTTATTGATTTCAGAGGGAGAAAGAGGCAGAGAGAGAGAAAGAGAGAATGGGCACACCAGGGCCTCCAGCCAGTGCCAACGCACTCCAGATGCATGTGCCCCCTTGTGCATGTGGCTTACATGGGTCCTGGAGAGTCGAATTGGAGTCCTTTGGCTTTAGGCAAACGCCTTCATTGCTAAGCCATCTTAAGTAATCTTAAAGACAGGGCAGCAGCTAGGAGAAGTTGGAAGTGACATATTTTTGTTTGTCTTTGGGAAGACTGACATTGAGGGAACATTGTAACTCTGGTGAAGGCTTTGTGATATTCACTTTCCCTATCCATCAGGGAGTTGTCAATATCAACTTCTGGTGAGAGTCTTGTGACCCTCCTTTTCTCTATCTGCTAGGGAATTGTCAATAGTTCTATTGCCATTACCTTGTATCATTGTATCATTTGTTTCAAAGTTGTTGTTACCTGGCCAGGTAATTTTTGTTTTGTTTTGTTTTTCAAGGTAGGGTCTAGCTGTGGCCCAGGCTGGAATTTACTATGTAGTCTGAGGGTGGCCTTGAACTCATGGAGATCCTCCTACCTTTGCCTCTTGAGTGCTGGGATTAAAGGCATACGCCGCCATTCCCAGCGTAATTTATTTATTTATTTTTTAATTTCAAGATGGCTTTATGATATGCCCAAAGGAAAAAGATATCACACAGTCCCCCCAGGTGAGGGCATTTGTCTATGAGGGAGAGAATAAAGTCTTTGAAACAGGAACCATCATATTCTGAGGGCCAGTCTAAGCAGTAAAGACTTTTTGTAAAACTAGAATTGAGATAGTAACTTTAAAAGTATGACCTAATAGAAATAAAATTTAGATCTTAAGCAAACTGTTTTGAGGGAGGAAAGCATGGATAAACAGGCAATAATTTTTATGGTTTAAAAATTTTTTTATTCATTTATTTGCAACGAGAGAGAGAGAACAGGCATACCAAGGCCTCCAGCTCTGCATACAAACTCTAGATGCATGTGCCACTTAGTGCATCCGGCTTTACATGGGCACTGGGGAATTGAACCCAGGGTCATTAGGTTTTGCAGACAAGTTCTTTAACTGCTTAGCCATCTCCAGCCCAATTTTTATATCTTAATATTACTCCATAAATTAAATTTGATCTAAAAATATAAGACATTAGTCTGATACATACAACAAGGCCATCTTTAAAAAAAAAAATTATTTGAGAGAGAGAGAGAGAGAGAGAGAGAGAAAGAGGCAGGTACAGGATGGGCGTGCCAGGGCGTTCAGCCACTGCAGATGAACTCCAGATGTGTGTGCCCCCTTGTGCATTTGGCTTACATGGGTCCTGGGGAATTGAGCCTGGAACCAGGGTCCTTAGATTTCACAGGCAAGCGCTTAATTGCTAAGCCATCTCTCCAGCCCAAGGTCATCTTTTTATATACCAATAGGCCAACCCAGATTTTTTTTTTTTTTTTTTTTTTTTTTTTTGGTTTTTCGAGGTAGGGTCTCACTCTGGCTCAGGCTGACCTGGAATTCACTATGTAGTCTCAGGATGGCCTTGAACTCACGGCAATCCTCCTACCTCTGCCTCCTGAGTGCTGGGATTAAAGGCGTGCACCACCACGCCTGGCAATCCAACCCAGATTTTGAATGTCATTGCTTTTTGGGGTGGCAACTTTAGTAACCTCCACTGTGGAAAGGAAATTTAACATAAAAATCCCCAATAAGCACATAAAACTTTACATGTTATTTGAATGTCATCCTGAAAAATAAATCCCCTGTGATCAGTCTAATTAAAGGACCCTTAGTATACAGTTAGAGGCATTTAGATGTTTTATTTTTATTATCTATGACCACTGAAAAATGGAATAGAATTGTTGTGAAACCTGTTTTGAAAAGAAATCATTATCAAAATTTATGCATTACTGTTAACCTCAGTAGCCTAATGCAACTTGTCTTATTCCAATGACTATAACATCACCCAAACAAGTAGCATTTATGGTTTCATGAATCTTTTAGTAAATCAAAAAATAACATTTTCTGGGCATGATGGTACATGCCTTTAATCCCAGCACTTGGGATGCTTAGGTAGGAGAATTGTGAGTTCAAGGCTAGCCTGGGACTTCATAGTGAATTCCAAGTCAGCATAGGCTAAAGCAAGACCCTACCTCAAGTCCCCCCCCCCGCCTACAAAAAATATTTTTATAGGTTTTAAGAAGTTAAGATTATATATACACTTAAAAGACCTTTTATCACCAAAACATTCAAATTCATACACATTCACACTTTAAGTTGGTATATCAAATATATATTAAAAACAAAACTAAGAATAATGAAAAATTGGGGCTGGAGAAATGGTTTAGTGGTTAAGGCCTTTGCCTGCAAAGCCAAAGGATCCCAATTTGACTCTTCAGGACCCGCATAAGCCAGATGTACAAGGGGATACATGCCTCTGGAGTTTGTTTCCAGTGGCTGGAGGCCCTGGCACACCCATCCTCTCTCCCCCTCTCTCTCAAATAAATAAAGTTTAAAAAAAAGTTTTAAAAAATAAAAAATAATGGGCCCTAGTGTGTCCATTCTCTCTTTAAAAAACAAAAGAATAATGAAAAATTGAGGTGGCCACAAGTTTTATATATTTTGAATTTTATGTTGGTATTCTCTCTCTCTCTTTGGCAAGACAACCTACAAAAACAAACATGAGGGCTGGAGAGATGGCTTAGTAGTTAAGGTACTTGCCTGTGAAGCCTAAGGACCTACGCTTAATTTCCTAGTACCCATGTAAGCCAGATGCACTAAGTGGCACATGACGCTGCAGTTTATTTGCAGTGCCTAGAGGCTATAGTATGCCCATTCTCTCTCTCTCTCTCTCTCTCTCTCTCTCTCTCTCTCCCTCCCTTCCTCCCTCCCTCTTCCTCTCTTTTTCTGCCTCTTTCTTAAATAAATAAAATAGAAAAATAGGGCAAATGTCCCTTAAAAAAAAGCACACATGAAATCATCATGGACACACATGACATAAATACATGAATCCTAGGTATACCTTATAAAATGAAATTTACCAGGCCATGGTGTGCACACCTTTAATCCCAGCATTTGGAAGGCAAAAGTAGGAGGACTGCCGTGAGTTCAAGGCTACCCTGAGCCTACATAGTGAATTCCAGGTCAGCCTGAGCTAGAGTGAGACCCTACCTCGAAAAATCAAAAAAAGGAAATTAAGTTTAAACTCTCTTTCTTGCCATATATACATATACACACATGGTTTTTCAAGGTAGGGTCTCACTCTGTAGTCTCAGGGTGGCCTCATACTCACATAGATTCTCCTACCACTGCCTCCTGAGTGCTAGGATTAAAGGCATGTGCCACTATACCCAGCAACAGCAAACTGTTTTTTGTGGTTTTTTTTGAGATTAAAACTCAGTAACATAAAAGATCATTAGTGAAGTTACTTATGTAGATCTATAGCAGATAATTTTCTATATATTTTTGAGAGCTAAACAGAGGGAGAAGTCCTTACAGATGAAAATATCTTTGTTTTATATATTTATTTGACAGAAAAAGAAGGGGGGAGAGAGAGAGAGAATGGGTGTGGCAGGGCCCCCAGCCACTGCAAACGAACCCTAGACGCCTGTGCCCCTTTGTGCATCTGGCTAATGTGAGCCCTGGGGAATCGAACCTGGGTCCTTTGGTTTTGCAGGCAAACTCCTTAACTGTTAAGCCATCCCGAGAGCCCAAAAATATAATTTTAAACACTTTAGGTCAAAGCTTTATAATTCTTTTATTCAGTCCATATATTTTGTCCTTGAAGCTAGGGAAACTCAGACACCTAGTGAGAATCCAGATTTAAAAATTTATCAGACCCATAACTGGCAGAGAAAGGTTAGAAGAGGGGCAATTTTTTATATTTTGAATCCAGAATGTACTGCTTTATGAGTAGCTTTCTCAGAGTGTTTCCAGTTGCTCTCCAGAGGGTGAGGAGAGTGGTTAGAATATCTTGGGAATCAGCCTATATATGATGTCCCATCAGAAAAGCCATGCAGTATAGAAAGAGTTAAGCAAAATTATCCAACACATGTTTGAAAGAGGGAGAGATTGATATTTGCTGTGGCACAGTAAAAGAGGGCAAGGTCACCTCCTTGGGCCCAGGCAAGGTGGGTGGTCCTGGCTACTAGTAACTGTTGAATGGGAAGAAGAGAAGGTTGTTCTCCCAGGATGAGGACCTGGGCCTGAGAGCAGAACTGACAGAGGAGGTTGCCCTCCTCATGAGCCCATTTCATACTGCCTGTACTTGATCCCACGATACCATTGTCAGGAAAGCAAGGATTAGTATCAATTCCTATCTGCTACGGCTTCAAAAGTTGTTCCTCTAAGAATTGAACACCTAAGGATTTTCAAAAATGTCAAAAAAAAAAAAACCCACCTTAATATGTTCTTTCTTTTCTGTGGAAGATTATTCCTTTGTGTTACCCTGACTAAATCAGTCCCTAGGACAAGCAGAAATTCCCTGTTACTTATGGTTCCACTGTGGAGTATCGCTTTTTCTTTTCCTAGTCTCCTAGGCTTCTCCTGCAGGTATAATGTCCCTGTTCGAGTGCCACTTGTATACACTGTCCAGTAATGATTGGATGAATGCAAAACGAACATACAGGGCTGGAGAGATGGCTCAGCAGTTAAGGCACTTGCCTACAAGCCTAAGAACCCATGTTTGATCGCTCCAGATCCCACATAAACCAGACACACAAAAGGTCAGGCAAGCGCAAGTTCACACATGTCCACTAGGTGGCGCAAATGACTGGCATTTGATTTCAGTAGCTAAGGCCCTAGCATGCTAGTTCTCTCTCTCTCTCTCTCTCTCATCTCTAGCTCGCTTTCTCTTAATTTAAAAAAAAAAAAACACGCAAAATATGATTTAGTGGAGGGTCAGGGAGATGCACCTTGAATGCTCCTAGAACTGACTGCACTTGCACTTCCAGCTTTTACTCGGTTTCAGGCATGCAAAGCTATGGAGAGTCTGACCATCATGCAGATCAAGAGTTTGTATCATGTCAGATCAAATCATGAGTTATTACATCAAGAAGTCCTTGGAGAAGCTGAGAGTTTCTGCCTTCAAGAAGCTCCACCCAAGTGGCACAGCCTTCCATGTCCTCAGGCTTAGCTTATGTAAAGATTACCCTGTTACGAATTCACTTGATAGCCACATCACCCCAATTCAGCTTGATAGCCACATTTCCCACCCTGTGGCTCTTACATTCTATCCATCCCCTTTCCACAATGCTCCCTGAGCCTTGGAGAGTCAGATGGAAATGTCTTCAATGTTCAGCTCTCAGTAGCCTTTTATTTTGAGCTTTGTTGAGACTTGAGTCTCCGCAGTGTCTACCACCATCTCCATAGAGAAACTTCTCTGGGAAGCCCTGAGAACAGCACTTATGTTCTTCCCCACTTCCTTCTTTGAGGGAGAACAGCACTCGTGTTCTTCCCCACTTCCTCTGAGTGAGAACAGCATTCATCTTTCCACCACCTCCCTTGCAGAGCTTAATGTTTTATTGGAGGAAGACTCGGGAAAGGTGAGAGGCTTGCATGGTTAAGCTTCTTGGTCATAGTTTATCTGTTCCATTATCATCTCCGTTCTAGTTCTGCAAGGTTTGAAGATGTAATTATTAGTGGGTCATGGAATCTATCTGTAAGGCTCAGATATTTGTGGATTCAGGGTGACTAGGTTTAGATTAATGACAGGACTTTCAGGCACCTTTGGGAGTATTATGGAGCAGGACACTAAAAGGTGACAGTAAGATACCTTAGTTACTCCTCCTATCTTTGTATCTTTAGCTTTGAAATTGGGGTGTGTTGGGTTAGGTTTGCCAGTTTTAGATAGTACTTTATGAGTGACTGACATACCTATGTGCAGAATTAAGCAGGTGAGTAATACAGAGGGACATGCAAGATGGACCCAGGGATGCTAGGCTTCTGTCCTGTGTTTAGTTACTGTCATAGTCAGCTTCATGTTCTCCGAACCAGACACAATTTATGGGAGGAATGGGATTGGTTGAAGCTTACAGATCCAGAGAAAGTTCCATAATGGCAGAAGGTGGCCCCCTTTCACAGGTCCACATGAAGGGAAATACCACCACCAGCACCATAAGCAAGCACACTCTAGGAACCCCAGCCAGAGCTCAAGCACTCTGTACCTTTAGGCTGGAATTTCAGATCTGCCTCCCCACTTTAGCCACCCTAGGATCTGCCCATAGTGACACCTCTTCCAGTCAGGTAGCTGGAAATCCAAGAAGCTTTAATAAAATTGAATATATTGGGTGGGGGGCATTTACTCGAACTACCACAGTTCCTTTATGTACCCAGCTGAGGGGTTGATGCTTTTAATATCAGTTTCAAAATAACTTATCTGCTGGCTAGAGACAAGATATCTACTACCCATCCATCTGTCATTTAGCTGTCTAGCTTGCTTTTCTGCTGATAATGATTTGGTGAAATTTCAAGCAGGCAGATGTTCGTGACATGGTTCCTAGATCTGGTGGGTGGTTGTGCACACGTGCTTGCATGTGGAGGCTAGAGATTGACACCAGGTCACTTCCTTGGTCACTTCCTACCTCTTTTACTGAGGAGGGACTCACTTGAACCCAGGGCTCACTGAATCAGCTGGTCTAATGAGCCACATTTCTCTGAGAATCGTGTCTCTACCTCTGATGTGCTGAGATTACAGCCAGCCACCATGCCTGCCTAGCATTTATGTAGGTGGCGGGTATCTGAACTCTGGTTCATTTGTGAGACAAGTGCATTACCACCCATGCCATCTCCCCAGTCTAGTACCTTAGTTTTCTTGCTGCCGTGTGTGTGTGTGTGTGTTTTCATGGGATATTGTCATTCTTCTTTCAGGCTGAATAATTATAAAAAGTCTTGGCTTTACAAGGCGGGCACTCTGCTGGTAATAGGACACCTCATGATAAATGCGGCATACTCGGCTGTGTCCCTCTGTGTGTCCCATTTCAACTATCCTGGTGGTGTTGCAATGCAGCGGCTCCATGAGCTGGTGCCCCCCTGGACAGGTTGGTGCCGTGGATGCTGCTGGGACCAGCTTGGCCCTCACTGAGGTATGTGCTGGCTTTAACTGAGATGTACTTTTCCTAGATGTCCTTCTGCACATTGATGTGGCTGCTGCCCAGACGGGTGTATCGCGGTTTCTACAGGTCAACAGCAACTGGAGGTCTGTGTGTGGGATGCTGTAGCTACAGGTGGAGCTGCTCCCCCATGAGTCTCCTCAGTGGCACCCAGGTGGTGGGGACAGGTGGCATAAGACACAGGCAAGGACGAGTGTGGTGGGGACCAGTGGCTCTTCTCTTCCAGGTATGACAAGAAGGAAGACATACAGCCTGGGTCAGCAGGCATGCTGGACTACACACACATCCTCATGGAGGCGGTCCCCCAACACCTGGCCCTCTACAAAGACACACACCGAGTCCTGGCCAGCATCATGGGCACCACAGGTGTGAGTGTAAACATGAACAAACTGCCTCCCTTTGACATCACCCTGCAGACGAAGTTAGTGCTTCTAGAGAGACTGCACAGGTCAGCCTGAGGGGATCAGGGCCGTCTTGCTGTACTAGTGTCCTGCAGCACTGAGCACAGCCCGTTCTTCAGCACCATGGGGTTGATACAGGAAAACAGACCAAAGGGCCAACATGCTACCAACATTCACCCCTGTAACAGTCAGGGCCTTGTCATATCCACCCCCAGGACACATGGCTAAAAGAATGAGGATGTTGGGGCTGCAGAGATGGCTTAGCGGTTAAGGCACATGCTTGTGAAGCCTGAGGACTCAAATTCGATTCTCCAGGTCCCAAGTAAGCCAGATGCACATAGTGGCACATGTGTCTGGAGTTCATTTGCAGTGGCTAGAGGCCCTGGTATGTCCATGCTCTCTATCTCCCTCTGTCTCTAACAAATAATCATAGATAAATCTTATTGTAAAAAATAAGGACTTGAGCTGGGCATGGTGGCGCACACCTTTAAATCCCAGCACTTGGGAGGCAGAAGTAGGAGGTTCACCATGAGTCAAGGCCACCCTGAGACTACATAGTGAATTCCAGGAGAGCCTGAGCTACAGTGAAACCCTACCTCAAAAAAACAACAACAATAAAAAAAAAAACCTGAGGACTTGGGTCTTGCTGGCATCCCAGGAGCCAACATGCAGGGTGACAGTGGCCCACCTAGACCTGTCTGGCATGGCTGGGTGGCCAGCAGGATCACTTATGATCCAGGCTGAGCAGTGGCCCCTACCATGTGCTCCCCACCCACGAGCCAAGCTTCTTGGCCATGGCCTGAGGGAGACCACAGTGCATGCCAGGGCCTCAGCACTGTGGACAGTGCCTGCTGCTTCTGATTGCTGTAGCCTCTGTTCAAAGGCACATCATCTCCATTTTATAAAACATTTAGGAGATAAACATGTTCATAAAGGGACAAGAATAAAAGCTGTAAATGTTTTCTTATGCAGTGTCTTGTGATTTGTGGTTACTTCTGGAGACAGCCTCTGCCCAGGTGTCACATTAGGCATTGCCAGACACTTATGAAATGTTACAAGAGGCAATGCAGATGACAAGTGCTGTACACATGTGGATTACTACTTGACTTCTGTGGTCTGAGTCATTCCTAGCTCTTAAGTTCCCATTGTGGGGTCCCGTTAAGCTCCTGACCTTGTACCATGTTCCTTTTGAGTACTTCCTAACTTCCAGCATACCCAGGTGTCCTGCCCTCTAGGATAAGCCATGTCTCAGGGGCTGTGGCTCTTTTTGGTAGAGGATGGTTGTAGATCAAGACCAGGAGCTGGGAATCCTTGTTCTTGTGTGTCTGCTTTTAGGCTCCTCCCAGGGCAGACTAGGAAGCACAGATGTGCCTCCATGTGTTTACATGCACACACACATACACATGCATGTGTGTGAGATGTCATGGGCTATACCTAGATCTCTAATGCATCACATCTCTGTCCATGCTACCACCATATCCCTCTTCCACAGCAAGAATCCTGGCTCCTGGTAGCACCCATGCCTTTGCTATTTTGCTCAACAATAAATATGCACCAAGTAGCTTCAGACTGGCAGTGTCCTGTACACAGGACCACCATCACAAAGAGGTCAGGTCTGTCTGCAGTTCACTGCCCTGGGCATGACTGGGTGTGCAGTCATACACAGTGGACAAGTCCCTCACGGGGGCTCTGGCTCAACCTCAGCCTGGCTACTTTCCCTTCAAAATATGTAAGTGTGTGCATCTGCTTTCATGCTGAGGGCCCTCTACCAGCTGTCATCCTTTCCATCCTTCTGTGGAGCGTGAGCGTTCTAGAGATCACGCTGCTCCTGACAGTGAGTGGGAGCTCAGGGAGGGCCTTCCTTCTGCACTGACCCCCCCTCTTTTGCAACTAGATCACTTTTTGTGATTATTTTGTGAAGACCCACAGATACATCTTACTTCCTTTTTTAAAGAAGTTTTTAAATTTTTGTTTATTATTTATTTGAGAGTGACAGAGAGAGGGGAGAGAGAATGGGCGCGCCAGGGCTTCTGGCCACTGCAAACGAACTCAAGACACGTGTGCCCCCTTGTGCATCTGGCTAATGTGGGTCCTGGGGAATCAAGCCTCAAACCGGGGTCCTTAGGCTTCACAGGCAAGTGCTTAACCACTAAGCCATCTCTCCAGCCCCTTACTTCCTTTTTTAAGCATCATACACACACACACACTATTCACTTTGCTTCTTTTTTTACAACATTTTTTAAATTAGAGACAAAGGGGGAGAGATGGGAGGAGACAATGGGCACGCCAGGGCCTCTAGCCATTGCAAATGAACTCCAGACGCATGTGCCACCATGTCATCTGGCTTATGTGGGACCTAGAGAATTGCACCTAGGTGTTTAGGCTTCAACCAGTAAGCTATCTTTCCAGCCCCACTTTGCTTTTTGTCACTTGCCAACTTCTGGATATCCTGTGTCTGAGCAGAGACCTTGCACCAAACTCTGTTATGTGGACATGCCATGTGTGGTAGTTTGAATGTATGTCCTCCCATAGACTTAGTTGTTTAATTATTTACTAAAGATTGTAACTTGGATTTCCAGCCCTAAGGTGTGTTTGGAGCAGTCTGAATTCTAGCCTAAGGGTATGCAGAGTAGTCTGAGCTCTGCCTGGTTCCCTGCTATTTACTTCCCTGTTGTGGGCTTGCTTTTGGTGTGTGCTGGCTGCTGGTGGTTGCTTTCTGCTTGGATCTGTGGAAGGGGCCAGCCTCTTCCACCAGCCTGGAACTTCCCCTGTATCTCTAAGCTGAAACAATCCCTTCTTCCTATAAACGGTACCTGGTTTGGATGTCTATCCCAGCAATATGAAGCTGACTACACACCATGGCTTACATAGATTCTCCTCTGGGTACTTAGCTTATTTCCATTATTTCTTGAATTCAAACAATGCCTTAAAGAATAACATTGCAGGCCAGGAAGTAAGGAAGGCCCTCCCCTATGTAACCAGAACAGGAAGACCCTCTGCTGCTTCCTGGCACACTATCTTGATTCTAAGATGACATATGGAGGACAGAGGTCCTCACCATCGAGATGTGTGCCTTCAAAGATGGATTCATGAATGACAAAAGACTGAGAGGGGGAGGGGATATGATGGAGAATGGAGTTTCAAAGAGGAAAGGGGGGGAGGGAGAGCATTACCATGGGATATTGTTTACAATCGTGGAAGTTGTTAATAAAAGAATTTTTAAAGATGGATTCACGAATTGTACAGGGGGAATACTTGTCTGTTGGGCTGATTTTGCATGTCTCTTGAACTAGATCTCATGGAAATGAGCAGCAGCGGGGCCCAGAACTCATCAGTGAGACTCTTCCCACTTAACTCATTGACACAGTGCTGGTTGGCAGATGGCTCCACTTTTTTCATTCCTGCTTCATGCACTGAGGACGTTTCCCCTGCACCTTTCCTTCCCTCCGTGCACACTTCCTTTGCTCCTGTGTACAATTATGAACTTGTTTACCCCTCCTCGAAAATCTGAATCCTAAACCTCCCCACTGCTCAGTCACCTGAACACATAGCAGAACCCTGCTAACTGGCTAGAGGGGACAGGTGGCACATTGAGTGGGTCTTTAAACTACTACCATCCAAGAAGAAAATATACAACCTTGGATGTACAACCTTGTCCTCTGATCTTACTACCCGCAGGGCAGAATTGTGCCTGTCATCGGTGTCTGTTCTGTGAGGTTCTTTGCTCACGAAAATGACTCCCATGTTACTCAGCTGCATCCGGAGCATGAGGTCACTGAACATGGATTAGCTCTTTAGGGGGCGGTAGAGAGCAACTGTCATAGGCTTTCTGAAAGGGAGGACAGGGCGTTGTATGCTGGAACTTGCTCAGTTTGCTTCTGAGCAAACTCAGAATAGGGTTTCGAATTATGAATTTCAGGACTCTGAAGTTATATTGGAGACTGAGACCTAATAAAAATATCACATACATGGATACCTAATTTTTAGCACTTAAAATAGCAGGGGGCTGGAGAGAGTGTCTGGCAGTTAAGGTGCTTGTCTGCGAAGCCACAGGAACCAAGTTCAATTCCCCAGGACCCATGTAAGCCAGATGCACAAGGTGGCATGTGTCTGGAGTTCATTTGCAGCAGCTGAAAGCTCTGGTGCACACATTCTCTATCTGCCCCCCCCCCCCCGAACAATTAAAACAACAACAACAACAAAATAGCAGGTAAGGGCTGGAGAAGTGGTTCAGCAGTTAAAGCACTTGCCTGCAAAGCCCAAGAACCTGAGTCTGATTCTCTACTACCCACGTAATGCCAGATGTATGATGTGGCACATGCACTGGAGTTCATTTTCTAGAGGCCCTGGCGCACCCATTCTCTCCTCCGATCCTCCTCCTCTGCTTCCTAAGTGCTGGGATCAAAGGTATGAACCACTGCACCCAGCTAAAATTGAGAGAGGTAAACAGAGAAGACATGCTAGAGCCACTGCAAACTCCAGAGGCATGCCCCAGCTACCTTTTGCAATTGGATTCACGTGGTCCTGGGGATTCAAACCTGGGTCCTTAGGCTTCCCAGGCAAGCGCCTTAACTGCTAAGCCATCTCTTCAGCCCCCCAAATTTTTTAAAAATATTTTTTGAGAGAAAGAATGGATGCACCAGAGCCTCTAGCCACTGCAGATGAACTCCAGACACATGCACCACCTTGTGCATCTGGCTTACGTGTGTCCTGGGGAATTGAACCTGGGTCTTTATTGCAGTCAAGTGCCTTAATTGCTAAGTCATCTCTGTAGCCTTTTTTTTTTTTTTTTTTGTAAGCTTGGCCTGGTGGTGCATGCCTTTAAGCCCAGCACTTGGGAGGCAGAGAAAGGAGATGCCTGTTCAATTTGAGGCCAGCCTAAGAAACTACATAGGAAATTCCAGGTCAGCCTAGGCTAGCGCAAGACCCAACCTCGAAAAAACGAAAGAAAAAAAAAATTCTTTTGTATGTGTATGTCATGGTGCATACGTGG
The DNA here is from genome assembly GCF_020740685.1 of Jaculus jaculus. Classification (NCBI taxonomy): domain Eukaryota; kingdom Metazoa; phylum Chordata; class Mammalia; order Rodentia; family Dipodidae; genus Jaculus; species Jaculus jaculus. Next base: position 166,215,143 of record NC_059107.1, on the reverse strand, counting down.
AGATCAGAGGACATCTTCTTTGAGACAGGGTATCTTACCACTGCAAATGAATTGCCACACTGCCAAGGAATGTGCTTACCTAGACCCCACACTTCATTCTGGATCCATCTTTTCATTGTAAGCACACTGGGATCACAGATGCATGCATCACTTTGAATATGGCCTTATGCGGGTGTTGGGAAATTGAACCTGGGCCATCAGGCTTTACAAGCATGTGTCTTTAACTGCTGAGTTCTCTCCCCAGTCCCTGGAGAATTTCTGATTACTGATTTGATCACTTCAGTAGTTATCTATTTCTTCATGGTTTAGTCTTGGGAAGTTTTATTTCTAGGAATCTGTTCACTTAGATTATATCATTTGTGGGTGTACAATTTCTCACAGCACAGCTTATAACTCTTTTTGTTTCTTAGAATTGATAGTAAGATCCCAATTATTTATTTTTGGTTTTTTGAGGTAGGGACACACAGTAGCCCAGGCTGACCCATAATTCACTATGTAGTCTCAGGATGGCCTTGAACTCACGGTGATCCTAATACCTCTGCCTCCCAAGTGCTGGGATTAAAGGCATTCACCACCACACCCAGCCTCCCAATTTATTATTTTTTAATTATTTATTTGCAAGCAGAGAAGACAGAATGGGCACACCAGGACCTCTAGCTGTCCAGCACTGCCAGGCACAGCTAAGGACCCCTGGGCAACAGGAGACCACTCCTTCTCCAAGCCTGACATACCTGAACTTATGCTTTGCCCTGTGACCTTTGGCCAGTTGCCTAGGAATCTCATCAGCCAACAGCCTTCACACAGCCCACCCCCCTGTGACCCTCTTCCCACCACTGTGTAGGTCACCTGACTCCCTACATGCTGGAATGAACATCCCTAGGCATCAGCTAGCAACCTTTGAATCCACCAATCCCCTTAGGACCCTCTTCCCACTCTCAACTGCTTATAAACCCATATCCCTGACAAATAAAACGAGCTGTTCACAGACAATGCCTCCCGAAAGTGGTTCTTTCATCATGCTCACAGCCACTCAAGACCCTGCTCTCTACGGGTGCCTGGACGCCTTCAGGGACCCACAGCTAACCACCGCAAACTCCAGATGCATGTACCACTTCATGCATCTGGGTTTATGCGAGTACTGGGAAATCAAACCCTGGTCATTAGGTTTTGGAGGTAAGAGCCTTAATCCTTGAGATATCGCGCCAGCAGCCCCTCCCCAGTTTCATCCCCCCCCCCTTTTTTTCCCCCTTCCTTTTCAAGGTAAGGTTTCACTCTAGCCCAGGCTGACCTGGAATTCACTATGTAGTCTCAGGGTGCCCTCAAACTCACAGCAAACCTAACCTCTGCCTCCCAAGTGCTGGGATTAAAGGTGCGCACCATCACACCTGGCATCAATTTTGATCTTTTAAAAAAATGCATTTTGGGCACTGGAGAGATGGCTTAGCAGGTTAAAGTGTTTGCTTGCAAAGTCAAAAGACCCTGGTTCAACTCTCCAGGACCCACATAAGCCAGATGCACAAGGAGCCACATGCATCTGGAGTTCATGTGCAGTGGCTGGAGGCCTTGGCACACCCATTCTCTCTCTCAAATAAATAAAATATATTAAAAAATACTTTTTGGTACTGGAAGATGGCTCAGTGAGTAAAGTACTTGTCATATAAGCATGAAAAATGACCTGAATTTGAGTTTCCAGCACCTACAGGAATACTGGGTGTGGTGACTCATAACTAATTCCATCACTGGAAAGGTAGAGACAAAATCCCTTGGGTTTGAAGCCTAGCTAAGTTAAACCTGTAGGCTCCAGGATCAGTGAGGCTCTAAGGAAAGTTGGAGAGTAACTGAGAAAGACACCTAATGTTGATCTCCAGCCTCCCTATGTGCACATACATGTATACCCATACTCATGTTTACTCAAGTACACACACACAAAATACAAAGTTTTTAAAAATCTTTTTTAAAAAATTTATTTTATTAGAAAGGAGAGAGAATGAGCATGCCAGGACCTCTAGCCACTGCAAACGATGCATGTATCCCCATGTGCAGCTGGCTTACGCGGATCCTGGAGAATTGAACTGGGATCCTTTGGCTTTATAGGCAAATGCCTTAACTGCTAAGCCATCTCTCCAGCCCCAAATATAAACTTTTAAGTTTTGTAATTTTTCTTTATTTTTTTCAACTCTGTCATATTACTACCTTTCATTAGCTTGAGATTTGGTTCTTTTTGTGAGTACACATGTGTGAGAATGAGTATGCACCTTTGCACATGCTGGTGGAGGCCAGAGGTTAAATTTGGGCATCTTTAATTGCCCTCTCCTATTGAGATAAGGTCTCACTTGAACCCAAAGCTTGCCAATTAAGCTTGTCCTGGGGATCCCACCTCTACCTCCTGAGCCCTGGAATTACAAAGCCACCATGCCCATTAATGAGAATTCTAGTGACCCAAATTCAGGTTCTCACACTTGTGCACGTGCTTTACCCACTGAACCATATTGCTAGCCTAAATTCCTTAAAAATTTTTTCAAGGGGCTGGAGAGATGGCTTAGCGGTTAAGCGCTTGCCTGTGAAGCCTAAGGACCCCGGTTTGAGGCTCCGTTCCCCAGGACCCACATAAGCCAGATGCACAAGGGGCGCATGTGTCTGGAGTTCATCTGCAGTGGCTTTAGGCCCTGGTGCACCCATTCTCCCTCTATCTGCCTCTTTCTCTCTGTCACTCTCAAATGAATAAATAAAAATAAAAACATTAAAAAAATTTTTTTCAAGGTAGGTCTCACTGTGTAGTTCCAGGCTGGCCTTGAACTCAGTGATCCTATTTCTGCCTCCTGAATGCTGGGATTAAAGACGTGCACCACTGTGCCCTTTTTTTTTGCCCCCCCCCCCAAGAAGGGTGTCACTGTAGCCCAGGCTGGCCTTGAACTCACTGCTATCTTTCTACCTCTGCCTCCTGAGTGCTAGAGCTAAAGGCATGTGCCACTACGCTAAGTTTGTGCTGGTCTCTTTGAAGGTAAGAGGAATAAAGCATATAAGTTTTTATACTAAAAATATAAGCCAAGCCGGGCATGGTGGCACACACTTTTAATCCCAGCACTCAGGAGGCAGAGGTAGGAGAATCGTCGTGAGTTCAAGGTCACCCTGAAACTACATAATGAATTCCAGGTCAGCCTGGGATAGAGTAAACCCTACCTTGAAAAACAAACTATATATACCTATATGTGTATCACAGGTGTGGTGGCATACACCCTTCATCCCAGCAGTTGGGAGGCAGAAGTAGGAGGATAGCCATGAGTTTAAGGCAACCTGGGACTACACAGTAAACTCTGGGTCAGCCTGGGCTAGAGTGAGACCCTACCTTGAACCCGGCCCCCCACCCAATTTTTTTTTCTCTTGAATAAAGGTAAGAACTAGAAGGGTTTTTCCTGGGTGCTCCAGGTAGAATGGGAATTGAGCTATAAATGAAGTCTCATCTTTACTACCACTCATTCTAGACCTGGGGGTCAGCTGAAGGCCTGACAAAGGTCAGTTATCAATAAATTTGTGTTCACTTAGGTGTTTCCTTTTGTGTGTCAGAAGCCACTGTTACCCACATTTAGCGTCATGGCCTGTGGACCAAGCAGATTCTCATTTGCACCAGATTCCCATTTTGCCCTAGAGATGGCTGAGGGCATCCTCCATGTGTCAGAGTGGGGAAGAGCAAATTGCACTAGAATGCTGGGGGATAATTGCCCCTCAGTGTCTGCAGGAACTGCCAAGCTGTGAACCACAATACAGAAGGGAGAGGGTGTGCAGATGGACTCATCCACTTGACTTGCATTCAGTTTTTAGTCCTGCTGACAGCAAACCTTATGTGGCAAGGAGACAGCTCCAGACAGCAGACTTTCTCCAGCTTTCTAGGTTCTCATTGCCTATCTGCCCTGAATAGGAACTCAGGAGGCATCGGCTCAAGAGGAATCAGGGGAAGGTATCCACAGGGTGTGTGGTCCACACCAAGACATCCTCTTCTCCAAGACCTTGGCTTCTAGAGTCTTGGATATGACAGCTCTTGGATCTCAGTACCCTACCACAAGCTCTATCACAACACCTGCTAGGTCTCACAAGGATATCAGCAAATGTCTCAACAGGAAGAAGCAAAATACAAGATTTGCTTTCATGCCTGTTTCTGGGCTCTAAACTTAAGTGTTTCTGTGGTGGTCTGAATCAGGTGTACCCCATAAACTCATGTGCTTTAAATGCTTGGTCCCCAGCTGATGGCATCTTTGGAGGTACAGACTTGCTGGAGGTGGGCCTTGTGGTTATTGGCCCCTAGCTTGCCAGTGTTAGTTTCATTCACACTCCTGCTGTGCCAAGGAGGTGATGTCCAGCCTTCACTATACCATCTTCTTGCCATCATGAAGCTTCCCCTCAAGACAGTAAGCCAAAATAAAATCTTCCTTCTATCATCTCCTTGTAGTTCAGTGCTTTGTCCCAACAATAAGACAGCTACAAGTTTGTCTTGCCTTTACCTCTGGAGTGCTGGGATTATAGGCACATGCCATCACCCCCAGTTCAGAAAGCTCTTTTTTAATTATCTGAGAGCAAAAAGAGCAGATAAAAATGGGTGTGCTAGGGCCTCTAACCACTGCCAACAAACTCCAGATACATGTACCACCTTGTGCATCTGGCTTTACATGGGTATTGGGGAAAATGAACCTGGGTCCTTTGGCTTTGCCAGCAAACACCTTAACTGCTAAGCGATCTCTCCAGCCCCAAAAGCTCTTTGTAAAAGTAAGTCTGGGCTGGAGAGATGCCTTAGCGGTTAAGGCACTTGCCAGTAAAGCCAAAGGACCCAGGTTTGATTTCCACAGTAGCCACATGAAGCCAGAAGCACAAGGTGGCACATGTGTCTGGAGTTTGTTTACAGAGCTGGAGACCCTGGTGTGCCCATTCTATCAAATAAAGTATTTCTTGGGCTGGAGAAATGGCTTAGCGGTTAAGCGCTTGCCTGTGAAGCCTAAAGACCCCGGTTCGAGGCTCGGTTCCCCAGGTCCCACGTTAGCCAGATGCACAAGGGGGCACACACGTCTGGAGTTCGTTTGCAGAGGCTGGAAGCCCTGGCGCGCCTATTCTCTCTCTCTCCCTCTATCTGTCTTTCTCTCTGTGTCTGTCGCTCTCAAATAAATAAAATTAAAAAAAAATAAAGTATTTCTTTAAAAATATAAACTAGGGCCGGGTGTGGTGGCACATGCCTTTAATCTGAAGTAGGAGGACCACCTTGAGTTCAAGGCCACCCTGAGACTACATAGTGAATTTCAGGTCAGCCTGAGCTAGAGCAAGACCTTACCTTGAAAAACCAAAAAACAAAACAAAAAACCCTGTAAAGTTTACAGGGGCTGAGAGACAGCTCAGGTTAAAGACGCTTGCTTGCAAAACCTGCCACCTGGGTTCACTTCTCCAATACCCACATAAAGCCAGATGCATCTGGAATCTGTTTCGCAAGAGAACTTGATATGCCTATACATACTCTCTCAAATACATTTTAAAAAGCTAGGCATGGTGGTACACGCCTTTAATCCCAGCACTTGGGAGGCAGTGGTAGGAGGATCGCCAAGAGTTCGAGACCACCCTGAGAATTCCAGGTAAGCATGAGCTGCAGTGGAACCCTACCTCGAAAAACAAAAATACTGCATGAGAAGGAAAATACTTAGTAGCAGAGGCCAGTAAGTTAAAAAGGAGATATAAAGGGAACAGAAAGGGAGGGAGGAGTGTACTTAATAGGTTGGTATCGTATATATGTAAGTACAATGATTGAGATGGGGAGGTAATATGATGGAGAATGGAATTTCAAAGGGGAAAGTGCAGGGGAGGGAGGTTATTACCATGGGATATTTTTTATAATCATGGAAAATGTTAATAAAAATTGTGAAAAGATAAAAAAAAACAAAAATATAAATATTTTAAAGTTTGTGACTGACAGTTTTGTGGGGAGCAGGTGGCATGAACTAGCTGCTGCCTTATGTTCAAAGGGGGTTTAGCTTCAAGTGAAGTTGTGCTTTATTTTAGAGCCATTGGTGGTTTTATTCCCTATAACAAGGGTTCTGAGGCTTACACACAGGGCTTTTTACTACCAAGGGAGTAAAGAGGAGATCTACAAAAACCAGAAGCCTTCCTTGAATGTCAACTGCAAGCAGGAACAAAGAACACAAGGGAATAAACCCAAGTTCTAGGGAGACCCATAATCCCTACTGGAGTACTTGTCTATGCAAGTGGCAAGCTGTGAGAGCCACTTGCCAATGTTGAGGCTACAAGGCTATCAGGAACAGAGGATAAGGGTAGCTCAACTCTGGACCGGTATAATGATCAAGGTAAAGGTGCTTTCACTGTTGCTTGAGAGGCTGTATTTCTGCTGAGACAGCTAGTCTTTTCCTTAAATTCTTTCATACTCTGACTCCAAGTAGAAAACAGTAGCATGAGGTTGAAAATTTGACACAATGACAGAAGAGCAGCTACACCAGGACATTTGTCACCTGCCTCTCTGGAGAGGATACCAGAACAGGTGCTTTAAAGGGCTCACTGGGGCATCTCCAGCCTGTGGGCCTATGTCACCATCACCACTGTTCCATTGCCTCTTAAGTCTGAAGACGGCCTTTGGACAATATGCAAACATACGGATTGTGCCTGAGCTCCAAGACAGCCTGACCTGGAAAAGCACACAGGACACCAGGGGACTACAGTCTTTGGAGAAGGGTGTGTCAGGTGAACTGGTGCTGTCACCCAGGAGCTGGCCCAGGACCTGGTGAAAGGAGGGCACTGACACACTGCTGAGCCAGGAAACTGAATGCCAATCTGTCAGTTACTTAAGCTAAACTTGGTTTTTGTTTTGAGACAGGATCTCACTCTGTAGCCCAGGCTGGCTTCAAACTTGGGATCCTCCGGCCTCTGCTTCTAAGTGATCAAACACACCTGACAGGAATGACTTATTTTAGAGGGAATATCCAGGAAGCTACATCACCAAATCTAAGAGCACTATCATTCAAAATACAATTCTAAGAAAAACAGGAAGGCATTGCCAAACTGTCCCTCCTCTGTTTCTGCTCATAGCCCCTTCCACACCAGAAGAGTGTGTCGGATTATGGAACCATGTCCCAGACCAAAAGCCCATGACCCTCTGAAAGCAAGGCTGGTGTCCAGGTGTGAGTGTGGGGACATCAGGTGAGATGGCAAAGCGAGGTACAAACCAAGGCTTCAGCCAAGTTCCAACACTGTCATCTGAATTACACCTCCTCTCCTTAGTGTCCTAGCAGTAACTAAGACATCATTTCAAACACTGTCCAAATGTAGTAGCTAAACGTTGGCCTACAAAAGCCATGTCTGTCTGATTATCCTACAAATAAAAAGCCAGTATCCGCCAGCAATAGAAAACTGCAAATAAAGTTTAATTTCAGAATCCAAGTTCACCATTTATAAATACACTATAGTCCACTCAAATTTAGACTAGATTAAGTCTAGATACAGTATCTCAACAAAAGGACAGCTTTTCTAAAAGTCCATATGCAAATAAGTGAGTTGTCTCACTCAGAATGTTTAAATTGATTTGAAAGGAGAAAATGAAGACCTTTTCTTAGATGTTAAAACAAAAACTTTGGAGGCATATTGTGAAAGGAATCTGACAACTGTTATTTCATTCTGATGTCTTTGGGATTCTATAGTACCCCAGTGATGGCTGAATCTTCCCTGTCATAGAAAAACATCTAAACGCCTAAGGCTTTTCTCATGGCTGCAATAACACAAGCTATTTCCTCAAAGAATCTTGGTCTTATCAAATTGGGGGTCAGTGCACATATCTTAAGAGATAGCTTCATAGCGCAAAGACGCTAAATCAGAGGCATGGAGATTTGATCCACAGGCCATCTGCTGTAAACGTGTTGTATTATGCAATGACTAACATAAGTATGGATTTATAACTTGGATCCAATTTCAAGGAGCACATGATAAATGGGATATCTCTGAGTTAACTGACAGTCTAAAACCTGAATGCAATCACCTGGAATGAGAAAGTTCTTGTGACCAATTAACCACTGACACTCCGTGATATGTTTATGTTCAGTTCTGCTCTCAAATGACTGGTTTCTGCCATTAGTAATCAGCTTTCAGAACAGTCTCTCAACATACTTTAAAGTCTGCAGTTAAAAACTGCTCAGTCAGGATGGCTTAACCTTTACTTCCTATTTACAGGTTTCATCTGACAGTCACAAAAGCCATTTTGTTGCAATTAAAGCAACATTTAATTAAAATACAGCACCTGATTTGTGGCTTTTACACAACTGAATAAAAAAGCTACACATAAAATTGTTTACATCTTCTCTCCATTCTAGGAAAACAAATTATACCCCTAACTTTTAAAAACCTTTACAGTTAGGAATTAAACCTGATCACCCTATTTCATAACTGACAAGACAGGCTGTTTCTAGTGGACTTCTAAAACACGCCACGATACCTGGCCAGAAGGAGTAAGGCACATGTGGGCATATATGAGAGCTGGCAAGTGGGCCCAGATGCCTGATCTGGTGTCCTCCATGGCCCTGCCAGGCAAGTCAGCCCTGGCACAACAGTCAGCACTTGTGGCCTGTCGTGTGCTAGTACTGAAAGTATATCAAGGGAAGATTAACTTTCAAGAAAATCAGCTTTTCAAAATGCTCCGTGGTGAGCCTGGGCTGGAAGCTGCCAGCTTCTGTGGGTGTACTGAAGAGCTTTTCTGAGGGGACTGTACTTGGGGGGCAGCCCAAAAACCTGACTGCCAAGGTAGAAAGCCCCGGCCAGGAGGACCGCTTCAGGTTCCAGTAGGTAAGCGGGTCACAGCTGTGCTCCAGCACCTCTTCCTCCAGATACGCGAGCACCATGTCTTCAGGCAGCTTCTCTCTCTGACTTCTTCTCTTCATTGGTGCCACAAGTGACCACAGGCTCTCCTCCACACTAGAGTCTTTCGATGGGGACCCTGAGTCACAGCCATTGGAGGTGGCCATGTCCTCTGAGGTAGAATTCAGTATTTCTAGCTCCCTGATTAAATCTTGCCTGTACTGCTCCATCTCCTCCTCTGTGAACAGGGAGGCTTTGTAGCGAGGGTCCAGCAGTGTGGCAAAGATGTACCTGGGGTCATGGAGGGTGGCGGACAGGCGGCTCGCCATGGCTTCCTTCAGTGACTTCAGCATGGTGTCAATGCCCATTGTCTCTCCAAAGAGCATCTCGACTTTCCTGCTGAGAATGTGGATCATGGGAATAACCTGGCTCAGAGTGGACATGTGGGCGCTCATCTCCCGACTTGCAGCGTCAAAGGGTCTCAGCACATGACATACAGACTGCATGACCTCCCACTGGTCACAACTGATCAGTTCTCTGAAGTTACACTCAATGGACACCTCATTAACTGCCCTCTTTTGCTCGATGAGCCGTTCAAGCATGTGGAATGATGTGCTCCACTTGGACGGCACGTCCTGGATCAGCTGGTGCTGTGGCAGCTCATACTCCTTCTGCAGCTCAGCAAGCTTCTCTCTGGCTCTGGGTGATCGATGGACCCGCTCACACAGCTTCCGAGCAATGCTCAGTAAGTTCTGCACCATCCTCTGGCTCTTGAGGGCCTCGCTCACGATCAGGTCCACCGTGTGGCTGAAGCACTGCACACTTGAGCGTTCCCCCTCACTCAGTGTCTCACCTATGCTTGGGTTGTCAGTGACTGTGATGCCGACCTGAAGGCCAATGGAGGTCACCCAGGCTTCCCACCAGCACTCCAGCTGCTTCTGAATGCTGTTGCCGCTATAGTCACAGTCAATCTGTGATACGTCTAAAAGTGCTGAACAATGGTGGTCCTCACAATGTGGTCGGACAGAGGATGCAAAGGTGACCCAGTGAGCTGTGAGGGTTAGGTACTCACGGGTCTGGCTACTCATCCATATTCCAGAGGTGAAATGGACCACACCACTCTCAGCTTCCTTCAGATGTGACATAATTATTTGTTTCACATTGTCATACATACCTGGTATAGCTGTCCTAGAGAAGTAGGAAGGGGAGGGTAAAGAGTACTGAGGTTTCAAGTATTCAAGCAGCCTGTTAAAGCCAACATTGTCTACAAAAGAGTATGGCTGAAGGTCAAGTGCAATCATTTCAGCTATGAGACTTGTGATTTTTTTGGCAACGGGGTGAGAGTCATAGAACTTTTCCGTGGTGTCACAGAAAGAGGAAGCTCCCAACGTCTCCATGCTTGGTGGCCCACGGATGCCCGGAGAGCATGGCACTGTGGCCTCTGAGACGTCAGTCTTGAGCACGTGGCCATGGAACCGCTGTAGATGTCTCAGGAGGCAGCTGGTGCCCAGATTGGTGGGTTTCTTGCCGCGGCTGATGGTCCGGCCGCAGTGCAAACACACTACCTTAGTGGAGTCTGCAGAACAGATAGAAAAGTGGTTCCACAGCTTTGAGGTCTTCTTGCTGTTTGCAGGGAACATGCCTTGATGTTTTTTTCTGACTACTGCTGGCAAGTCAGTTAATTTGGAGGAACTTTCTGCAGAAGCCAAAGTGGCATATGGAGAATTTGCCAAACTTGTACCAAGAAAGCCCTTCTGGCTCCCAACAACCTCAGGGTGGCGTCTGTACAGATGCCGCATCAAACAGCTGGTACCCACATCTCCCTTCTTCCCCCGACTGATGACACAGTTACAGTACCGACACACTGCCTTCAGACTGTCCATGGGGGCCAGAGAAAAGTGGTGCCAGACTTCTGACTTCAGTCTTTTCATGACCTTTTTGTTCTGCTGGAAAACAGTGCCTGATTCAAACCTTGGACTTGCCATGTTTCCCAACTGCTTCTCTGGAGAGGATACCACAGAGGCCTCACCTGGATCATCGGAAGATGACAACATGGACATATTTTCCTGGGACATGATGTCTCCAGGATTTGAATGTGACGGTATGTCACTGCCCTGCCTGTCTGGGGATGAGGAAGCAGAAGGAAACTCTTTGGCTGGCTTCCCTGGAGATGAGGATACAGAATTCGGATCCCCCTCTGGGGGCAGCAGGGCAGGCAGCAGAGTTGGGGGTGTGGGATACAAAGGTGGGATACCCATGCTGCCTCCGTTCTCCTGGAGCACAATGGAGCGGTGCGCTCTCCACATGTGTCTGATGAGGCAGCTTGTGCCCAGGTCCTTCCCATTCTTCCCTCTGCTGAACTCGTTCATGCAGTGCACACAGACAGCTTTGGAGCTGTCAAGTGGTGACAGATAGAAGTGCTTCCAGACAGCTGACCTCCTCCTTGACCCAGATGTGCTCTTGGGAAGGGGAAGGTTTCTCTCTGTCATACTCTCTGCAGTGTCATCATAATGGATCATGGAAAGGTGGGGGGACAAGCTCACCAGGGCCTCTTCTCTGCTATACTTCTCGCTGACAGACACGTCTGAGGACACCTCTTCAGAAGAGACCATAGACTCTTCCATTATCCGGTCAGGGGATGGGATCTTAGGAGCCATTTTCTGTACAAGTCTGATGGGTGAGAGTGCAGTACTGAGGTCCCCTACATCTGCAGGCTGTGGTGGAAGCAGGAGCGAGGGGGCAGGAAAGGAAGACCCTGCTGACATACTTCCATCTTCTTGAATGAGCTTGGTGGGATGGGCCCGCCTCACGTGTCTCATGAGGCAGCTTGTACTTAAGTCTTTTTCATTTTTGCCCCTACTGAACTCCTTCATGCAGTATGTGCATATTGCTTTAGTGCTGTCTCGGGGCGAGATGAAGAAATGCTTCCAAGCAGGAGATTTCTTCCTGGAGCTTATATGTCGGCTGGAAAGAAGGCTCTGAGTCACAGCTTCCATGGCTACGTTGTACAGTGTGCTGCTATACTGGGAGAAAAGCGATCCATAGTCATCCTCACTCTCAGCAGGTAGGTATTTCCCAGGGGCCTGACAGGGACAGCTTGCCACCCTGATTTCTGCCTGCTCATCACCACTGTCTGTCTGTCTCATGTCCTCCGGCTCACTCTTAAAGTCCACTCTTTCCAAATCATGAGTAGGGATTTGGTCATCTTCCTTCTCTATTTTGAAACTTACTTTGTCTGAACTAAAATCACTGTCCCCTTTGGGACAAGCTTCCTGCTTATCATCCATGGCCAAACATAACTATCCTGGCTGCTTCATCATCCCGACATTTCAGGTTAATAAAATTGCCCCAAATGCTCACTGGTGCCCCAGATGCAGATTCCTTTACTTTTTCATAATAATTCCATCTTTGAGGTGTTTCTATTCATATGGCTGGTCATGAATGTACTGGAAACAAAGTGTGCCATGCACATGGGCACACTGTGTCACAGGGCACAGAGTATTCTCTTCAGTGGTGCTCCTACTCAACGCTTCTCAGTGTGGACAACAATGTGGGGAGCAAAGATTTGCTTCTGGTCTCAGACAGGAGACCCACCATGCTGACAGCCCATACATGATCCTTCTACACTTCCTGTAAAAGACAACATCAAATTAAACACAGAACTAAATCAGACATTGTAAATCTATACAGGGGCTAGAGAGATGGTGTGGTGGTTTGATTCAGGTGACCTCCATAAACTTAGGTGTTCTGAATGCTAGGTTCCCCAGCTGATGGCAATTGGAAACTAAAGCCTCCTGGAAGTGGTATATTGTTGGGAGCGGGCTTATGGGTGTTAAAGCCTGTTTCCTCTTGCCAGTGTTTGGCATTCTCTTCTGTTCCTGTTGTCCAACTGATATGGGCCAGAGAATGATGTTCACCCTCTGCTCATGACATCGTTTTCCCTGCCATCATGGAGCTTCCCCTTGAGCCTGTAAGCCAAAATAAATCTCTTTTTTCCACAAGTTGCTCTTGATTAGGTGAGTTCTGCTGGCAACGCAAACCTGACTGCAACAGATGGCTTAGTAGTTAAGGCACTTGCCTGCAAAGCTAAAGGACCCAGGTTTGATTCCCCAGGACCCACAAAAGCCAGCTACACAAGGTAGAACATGTGCCTGTAGTTCGTTTGCAGTGGCTGATGGCCCTGGTGCACCCATTTTCTCTCCCTTTATCTGCTTCATTCTCTCTCTAATAAATAAATAATGTTCCTTTTAAAAAATTAAATATATATAGTCATAGGCATATTAGTCTAAATAGGGTTAGGAGGAAATTCCAAAATAAGAGAGTTGAAGTATAAAACTTGTTGCTAACATTTTGCAATCCATCCAAGCTCAAATGTTCTACTAGCCAAGGATCGGGGAACATTTGTAAAAAGTCAGCGTGGGACTGCAGAGTGAGCTCCAGGTCAGTTTGGGCTACAGCAAGACCCTACCTCAAATAAGCAACAAAAATATAAAATAAGAGTTTAAAAAATTAGAAGAACTAAAGAGATGGCTTAGCAGTTAAGGCCCTTGTCTGCAAAGCCAAAAGACCCATGTTCAATACCCCAGGACCATTGTAAGCCAGATGCACATACAAGGGGGTGCATGAGTCTGGATGACCAGGTGAGCCCATTCTCTTTCTCCCTCAAATAAATAAATTTAAAAGAGATTAGAGAAAAAAAAAAACCCTCCAGAGCTGAAGAATACTTCCTATGAAGCATGAGGAGGAGGCCTGAGAGACCACTTAAATTTGATCCCTAGGACCCACATAAACAACTGGGCATGGTTATGCATGTCTGTAATCACAGTCCAGTATGGGAAGCTATTGCAGGAAACTCTTCCCCTGGGAGGACACAGACACATGTCTCCACCCCAGGGGAAAAGATTCCCACAACAATTGGTACCCAATGTGGGCATGGCAAAACCAAAGATGAGTTTCCGAGGAGCAGTGGCATGGTCCTGGCTGTGGTCAGTAAGGCATGCAGCTGAAGCTGGGGAGGGAGTTTCCACAGGGGAAATACCAAGGTAGCCTCCCATCCCCACATGCTGTGGGTGGGTGTGCTTTCTTATGGTGGTGGTGGTAGCCTGGGTCTCACCCTGGGTAGTAAGACAGGTAACTCAGGCTGAGCCACCAGGAGGAAGAGTGTCTGGGGAAGGAATCCCAGGGTGGCAGTCTCCTATGTGCTATGGTATCACATGCAAATGGGAGCCACCATGGAAATGTGGGGATGCCCTGAAGATAGCGAAAAGATGAGAGAATGTGTTGAAGTCTTTGAGTGTGGTACCTAAGACGCCAGAGTGTTGGCAAGCGACTACAGAGGCGGCCTGGCCATTGTTGGGGTAACAAGGCATACTGGTAAAGCATAGACAACTGCAGAGAGACCTTGTGAGCCTCAAAAAGGAGTTACGAGGCAAGGGCAGGTTGCCAGCTATGTTGACCACAGCTCTGACAGGTAAGTTGGATAGCAAGAGAAGATGAGACAGAGGTGCTGGTTCATTGTCTTTTGGAACTAGCAGACCAAAAGGGGAACAATACACAAATTAGATCAAAGGTGAAGAACTCCCATGGGAGGAGTCGGATGAGGCAGGACAGAATAATGGGAAGGTGACAGAACATACCCCTCAGACCAACTTTTTTTTTTTTTTTTGGTTTTTCAGGGTAGGGTATCACTCTGGTCCAGGCTGACCTGGAATTTACTCTGTAGTCTGAAGCCTGGCTTCAGATCTACTACAGAGAATGGGAAGGCCCATGATTCAGAATGTGAATCAGGTCCATAAAGTGATAGAACAATCTAGAGACGAGAGGCAAAGCAGACAGAAAGGTGTACCAGGTCACCCAAAAGCAAATGTGCAAGAATTTGTGTTGAGCTGGATGGAGTTGCCAAGGATAAAATTCACAGAAAACTGGGGGCTGGAGAGATGGTTTAGTGATTAAGGCGCTAGCCTGGAAAGCCAAAGGACTCAGGTTCAATTCCCCAGGATCCACGTTAGCCAGCTGCACAAGGAGGCGCATGCATCTGGGGTTCATTTGCAGTGGCTATAGGCCCTGGTGCGCCCATTTTCTTTTTCTCTCCCCATCTCTCTGTCAAATAAATAAAAATAAAGTATTAAAAAGCCAAATGTGGTGTTAGCTAGCCTCTGGAAAGGTCTAGGACCTGAAGAACAGTTCTCAGAGGGAATAAATGACAGGGTACTTCAAGTGAAAAGAACTAAATTTGATGCACAGGTGGGCAATTATGCCTCCAGAGAAAGCCTGTATATTTCTCTAAGGCAGGAAGATATGCTGGGGGTGGAAACCGCTCACCTCACTAGAGGCCATTACAGAAGCCAGGTATGGCTGAGGCAGAGACAACAGATGAGACAATAGCCAAGACTACAGCCTTGGTGCAGGGACCCTGTCCAAGGGCAGGTACCCCACCCAGAAGGCTACAAAGGACCCTCACTCTGCTTTGACCTCAGGCCAAATGGGCCCCCTCTGAGCACTTCAGGGATAGGGAGATACAAGGCAGCCCCATGGAAATATGCTAGGGTGAGAAAGCAGGACAGCTCACAGAAAATGTCTACAGATCATGGAAAGCTAGGTGGGGTGGCAACACCCATCTGTGGTGCTGTCCCCAGTATTATGCTTTTAAAGAAACAGCTGACACAGGCAGTGAAATCTCTTCATGCTATGGTGGTACTTGCTGATGTTCTCCTGTAGTATTTATTCCTTTAGCTGCTAACTCCTGAGACCAACTGGTGCCTGTGTGGAAATGTCATAGTGCTAATCTCTGAGTATCTTACATGTCTGCTAAAGTGTCAGGGAGAACAATAAAGACAGCACTTACAGTGTTTGAAAGAAAAGGGCACTCTTCTAATCCATGAGGTTGTTAATTAAAGATCATAGTGTCAGGGACGGGCCACCTCCCTAAGAGTTGTTGGCCAGGGAAGCACTTACACATACATTATACACATATGTTGCAGTCAGGTTCACATTGCTGGCAGAAAACACCCAACCAAGAGCAGCTTATGAGGAAGAAGGTTTATTTTTGGCTTACAGACTTGAGGGGAAGCTCCATGATAGCAGGGGGAAACAATGGCATGAGCAGAAGAAGGTGGACATCACCTCCTGGACAACATCAGATGGATAACAGCAACAGGAGAGTGTGCCAAACACTGGTAAGAGGAAGCTGGCTATAATACCCATATTCCTGACCCCAATAATGCACTGCCTCCAGGAGGCTTCAATTCCCAAACTGCCACCAGCTTAGAACCTAGAATTCAAAACACATTAAGTTTATGGGGGACATCCAAATTAAATCACAACATCACATCATGTATACCACATAAGGGAAAAATGTGGTTAACCCTATGACATAATTCAGAGTAGATTACATTGAAATTCAAAGGAAAATGAAGTAAAACAGTTTTAGAAAGCAACAAACACTAACATTGGCAATAGGGCAGCATACATGTCAGAACAAACACTGTCACCATAACAAACTGGCTTTGTAAGGCATCACTGGGGACTAGAAAGCGGAAGACTCTACATGTGTCTAATAGGATAAACTGGGCCACAAAAGCAAGCAGTTGGAGGCTGTTGTGGTCGGTGTCTGACCTATACTAGGCACCTAGGTGGAGGGACTGAACCTGACTTTTCTGAATTTGTAGGACCCAAAGCAATAGATTCATCACTAATTTTCCAAACCAAAGCATTTTTGAGAGTGAAACTGGACAACAGGCTTAACCCAAACCTGTCTGCAGCAAGGAAGAATGGTCCACGTTAATAAGACTGCCAGCTTCAACAAAAACAAACACAGGTTGTTTCTGAAAGAAGACATTCCCCAAAATGGATGCCTCAAAACTCACCACTTCCACCCCTGGGGGGAGGGGATCACATTAAGGCCTGGAGATGTTGTTCAGTGGTAGAAAATCCCCAATACCACATTTAAAAACTCAAGAAAGACTCCAAGTAGGCACTGTGGTTCACACCTTTAATCCTACCGCTCAGTAGGCTGATGTAGGAGGATCTCCCACCACAGCAGGCCTAGACTACAAAATGAATTCCAGGTGACCCTGGGCCCAAGGGAGACCCTGCCTCAAACAACAACAAAACCAACCATATAAATAAACAATCCAACACTGGAGAGACTGCTACAGGAAGATCACTGTAAGTTCTAGACCATCCTGAGGCTACAGAGTGAATTCTAGGTCATCCTGGGCTAGAGTGAGACTCAAAAAAAAAAAAAAAAAAAGGTCAGGCGTGGTAATGCACACCTTTAATCCCAGCCCTCGAGAGGTAGAGGTAGGAGGATCACCTTGAGCTCAAGACCACCCTGAGACTACATGGTGAAGTCCAGGCCAGCCTGAGTTATCGAGTGAACCCCTACCTTGAAAAACCAAATAACAATAATAATAAAATACCCAAAAAAGAACCAGGCATGGTAGAGCACGCCTTTAATCCCAGCACTTGGGAGGCAGAGGCAGGAGGATCACGGTGAGTTCAAGGCCACCCTGAGACTACACAGTCAATTCCAGGTTAGCCTGGGCTAGGGTGAGACCCTACCTTGAAAAACAAACAAAAAAAAAAAAAAACCATATACACATACACACAAAACATAAAAGAAGTAAAGAGCAGGAGAGATGGTTCAGTGGTTAAAGGTACTTGCCTGCAAAAACCTGACAGCCTGGGTTCACAGTTTCCCAGTACCCATGGCCAGATGCAAAAAATGGCACTTGCATCTCAAGTTTGTCTGCAGTGGCAAGCAGCCCTGGCACAACCATTCTCATATTGTATATTTTATCACTCAAATAAATAAAAATATATTTTAGGATTGGACAGAGGGCTTAGCAGTTAAGGCACTTGCATGCAAAGCCTAAGGACCCAGGTCTGAGTCCCCAGTACCCACATAAGCAAGGCAACAAGGTGGCACATGTGTCTGGAGTTTGTTTGCAGTGGCTAGAGGCCCTGGCATACCCACTCTCTCAGCAATAAAAAAGTATTTTAAAGTTTTTTAAAAAAATATGTGCCGGGTGTGGTGGCTCATGCCTTTAATCCCAGCACTTGGGAGGCAGAAGTGGGAGGGTTGCCATGAGTTCGAGGCCACCCTGAGACTCCACAGTGAATTCCAGGTCAGCCTGGGCTAGAGTGAGACCCTACCTTGAAAAACCAAAAAAAAAAAAAAAAAAAAAAAAAAAAAAAAAAAAAAAAAGTAAAGCTAATGATAAAAAAAAAAAAAAAAAAATCAGTGAAACCAAATAGGTTCTTTGGGAAAAATATGTCTACAGGCTAATGAGATAAAAACTTAGACAGAAATTACCAATATCTAGTATGAGAAGGGAAGTCTTTATAGATCCTTCACATGTAAAGGAACAGGAGAAACTTCTTCAAAAGATGTTGCTGCAGTCAGCTTCATGTTGCTGGCAGAAAACACCTGACCAACATCAGCTTGTGGGAAGAAAGAGTTTATCTTAGCTTAGACTCAACAGGGGGCTCCATGATGGCAGGGGAAACTGATGGCATAAGGTGGACATCATCTCCTGGCCATTATCAGATGGACACCAGCAGCAGGAGACTGTGCCAAACAATGGCAAGAGGAAGCTGGTTATAACACCCATAAGCCCAACTCCAAAACTACACTGCCTCCAGGAGAATCCAATTCCCAAATTGACACCAGCTGGGGACTGAGCATTCTCAACATGTTAGTTTATGGAGGACACCTGAATCAAACTACAACAGATCTAAACTGCAGAAATAACACCCAGCACTTGTTAGCACCATGGAGGGGAACATATACCTATAAAATTTAGCAATTGAGGGAGAGGGAGTAGAAGGATCACAAATACCAGGCCAACCTTGGCAACAGAGAGACCCTGTCTCACTACAAAACCTCTGAACTTGTTAAAATGTTTTTACAAAGAAACTTCCAATTGGACATAGTGGTACAGACCTATAATTTCAGCACTTGAAAGGCTAAGATAGGAGGACGGCCATGAGGTCAAGGCCAGTGTGTTGTACAAAGTGAGTTTCAGATTAGACTGGGTTAGAGTGAGGCCATACCTCAAAAAACCAAAAACTGGGCTGGAGAAATGGCTTAGCGGTTAAGGCTTCTGCCTCCAAAGCCAAAGGATCCAGGTTCGATTCCCCAGGACCCCTGTTAGCCAGGTGCACAAGGGGCACACACATCTGGAGATCATTTGCCGCGGCTAGAGGCCCTGGCGTGCCCATTCTTTCTTTTTCTGTCAAATAAATAAATAAATAAATAGAAAGACTTCTGGTTAAGATGGCAGTGTAGGAACCATGCCACAGCAGCCTAGAGGAGAAAAAGCCCTCCCCCCCCCCCAAACACCACAAAATACACTCTTCTAAAAAGTGAGGTGTATAAGAAATTACCAACAGCAACAGAGAACTAGGAGAGATCCAGAGCCCACGTAGGCAGGCAGAAGCGGCTCCAGCAGCAGCGACAGCAGGTCCACGGGGAAGCCACAGGAAAAGTCAGGTGAGGGGATTTTCTACTCTCACCGGAGCTCTTTGCAAACTTGAGAAATGTGGAGAACAGCAGAGAACAACAGAGGAGCACATCATGAGGTGGAGGATAAATACCATAGACCTGCCGGAGAACTAGACCCACCATCCACAGCCTCCCCTCCCCCATTGCTAGTGCAAGCTCCGGGAAGCACCAGAGACCAGGGGAAGGGAGATCACAGCACCCAGCACTGGCGAACAAAGCAGCGATCCAGCCAGCCTCCTTGAACCTGCAGTGCACCAAAGAGGGACCCAAGCAGGAACACAACATAACTGAGACCAAAATCATCCCAAAAGGTAACTGGAATTACACAAGGTCAGTACCCACTAAATAAGCCTAGTATATAGGCCTGAACTGGAAGTGCTAATTGCACCTTCCATATCAGGATAAATTATAGATTAAATCTGATGGATGGTCGGATTTGCCATCCTTAAATAAGCTATATTTTGAGCCTGTTTTTGCTGCTTCTTGATTTATAGTGACTTTGCTTCCTCTTCTGTTATACATTAGGGAAGGGTCTCACTTGGTCACAAGCTGACATGGAACCCTCACAAACCAGAAATCTTAACCTCCTAGTTGTAGGGTTATGGGTGTGGGGCACCACACATGCTAAGGGACAGTTAGAGGATCTGGTTGTCATAATACCTACTCTTGCATAAATACTCTGTGCTGTTTGTCATTGAATGTGTGCATTGTTTAGTTAAATTTTAGAATCTGTTTGTATTTGGTTCCACTCAGCCTACATGAATACTCCCATGGCAGGCAAACCCAATCCCTAGGGTCACTTTTGTAGATACTCTGAGAGTCTTGAGAGCCACACCTAGCATTTTAAGCTCCTACCCTGAAAATATATAACATCAGACTAATTGATACATCTAATAATACTGCAGCTAACTAGAAAATCCAAGCATTAAATTAATCCAAGGTGCAAAAATATATACATTATAACACAAGAATCACCAAAAATCAACACAATATAAATCCACCAAAAAGTATTAATGCATCAGAAATGACCACCAGTGAGAATGAGTTAGAAGAAATGCCTGAGAAAAATTTCAAAAGAATGATTATAAATATGCTCAAATAAGTCAAAGAAGAAATCAAAGGAATGAAAGAGGAAATCAAAGGAATCAAAGAAGACAAAGGACACCAATCTAATGAAATAAAGAGGTCAATACAAGACATAAATAAACAGAAATAATAAAGAAAAACCAGTCAGAATTACTAGCAATGAAGAACACAGTTAAAGAAATAAAAGAACTCTGTAGTAAATCTCACCAGTAGAATGGAAGAAGGAGAGGACAGAATAACAAAGCTACAAGATCAGGTAGCAGATCTTACACAGCCCAACAACAACAACAAAAACTAATAGGAAACTATGAATGGGAATTTCAAGATATTCAGGACACTATGAAAAGATCACACAAAGAATTCAGGGTATAGTAGAAGGAGAAGAATTTCATTCCAAAGGCATAGTAGGCATCTTCAATAAAATCACAGAAGAAAACTTCCCCCAATTTAGGAAACAGGTGGCAATGCAGATATAGGAATCCTTTAGAACACCAACAAGACAAAACCTGGAAAAAACCTCTCCTCACCATATTATTTATTTATTTATTTTTTGTTTGTCTTTTCAAGGTAGGATCTCACTCTAGCCCAGGCTGACCTGGAATTCACTATGTAGTCTCAGGGTGGCCCTGAACTCACGGTGATCCTCCTACCTCTGCCTCCCGAGTGCTGGGATTAAAGGCAGGCACCACCACGCCCAGCTTCTCCTCACCATATTACAATCAAACTACCAAACACACAAACCAAAGTATTGAAAGGAGTCAGAGAGAAAATTCAAGTTACATACAAAGGTAAGCCCATCAGGATCACAGCAGATTACTCAACACAAACCTTAAAAGCCAAAAGGGCTTGGAGTGATGTATTCCAAGTTCTGAAAGATAATAACTGTCAACAAAGGTTACTTTATTCTGCAAAGCTATCCATTCACATAGAGGGAGAAATAAGGACATTCCACGACAAAAGGCTAAAGGAGTATTTGAAGACAAAACCAGCTTTACAGACAATACTTGAAAGAATCCTCCATGCTGAAGAGAAAGAAAAGCACACATATAAGGAACCTGGAAAAAACAAACAATACTCCAATACTAGTTAACACAAGAGAGCAAAGGTAAAGCCAGAACTACAAAAAAAAAAAAAAAAAAAAAAAAAAAAAAGGCAAAAATGAATACACACCTTTCAATGTTCTCTCTTAATATCAAAAACCTCAATGCCCCAACCAAAAGACATAGGTTTGCAGACTGGGTTCAAAAGCAGGATCCTTCATTTGTTGACTCTAAGAAACTCACCTTTCTACAAAGGATGCATACTATCTTAGGGTGAAAGGTTGGAAAACGGTGTTTCAAGCAAATGGGCCTAGAAAACAAGCAGGGGTTGCTATCTTAATATCTGACAAGGTAGACTTCAGTCCAACATTACTTAAGAAAGATAAGGAAGGTCACTTTATATTGACTAAAGGCACACTCCAACAATCCTAAATATATATGCACTTAACATGGGTGCTCCCAAATTCATCAAACAAATGCTATTAGAACTAAAGTCACAGATAACACCAAACACAGTGGTAGTGGGTGACTTCAACACCCCACTCTCATCAACTGACAGGTCATCCTGGGAAAAAATAAACAGAGAGGCATCTGGACTACATGCGGTCATAGAAGAAATGGATGTAACAGATATATACAACATATTTCATCCAAATGCAGCAGAATATACATTTTTTTAGCAGCACATGGAACATTCTCTAAAATAGACCATATATTAGGATATGAAGCAAATCTTAACAAATACAGGAAAATAGAAATAATTTCTAGCATTCTATCTGACCACAATGGAATCAAACTAAAAATCAACAGCAAGAAAAGCTATAGAGCATACACAAAATCATGGAAACTAAACAATATAGTACTAAACAATGAATGGGTCAATGAAGAAATCAAGAAGGAAATCAAAAAATTCATACAGTCAAATGATAATGAGAACACAACATACCAAAATCTCTGGGACACAATGAAGGCAGTCCTAAGAGGGAAATTTATAGCTTTAAGTGCCCTCTAATTGGACTGCAGGCCCGCTCCATGGGAGGGAATACATCCATGATATTGAAAACTTAAAACAGGGGTAGTCATGAGCCCTAGGGGTGTAGCATCTGCTGTTGTCTGGCTATATGTATATACTACGCTTATATACAAACTGGTCAGTAAGCACTTCTCTTAATGTCCATACCTTTTTTTTTTTTTTTTTTTTGGTTAATTTTTATTTATTTATTTGAGAGTGACAGAGAAAGAGGCAGAGAGAGAGATAGAGAATGGGCACGCCAGGGCTTCCAGCCACTGCAGATGAAGTCCAGATGTGTGCGCCCCTTGTGCATCTGGCTAACGTGGGTCCTGGGGAATCAAGCCTTGAACCGGGGTCCTTAGGCTTCACAGGCAAACACTTAACTGCTAGGCCATCTCTCCAGCCCAGTTCATATCTTTATATTAATGCTTCTCTCACTTTTGGTAGAGAATCTTCTTTTCAGATGGCAGTGACCTTGGGATGATTCAAAAGGCATCATGGTGCTGGAAAGAAGTGACAGGAGTGCTCAGCACTGCAATATCTCTATCACACCTTCCAAGGCTCAGGGTCCATTGTGGAAGAGGTGGCAGAAAGAATGTAAGAGCCAAAGGGGGCTGGAGAGATGGCTTAGCGGTTAAGCGCTTACCTGTGAAGCCTGAGGACCCCAGATCAAGGATTGATTCTCCAGGACCCACGTTAGCCAGATGAACAAAGGGGCACATGCATCTGGAGTTCGGTTTGCAGTGGCTGGAGGCCCTGGCGCACCCATTCTCTCTATATATCTGCCTCTTTCTCTCTCTCTCTGTCACTCTCAGTAAGTAAAAATAAACAAACAAAAAAAAAAAGTTTTTAAAAAAAGAGCCAAAGGAAGGATAGGACTCCTTACAACGTGATCCTCCATACACAAAATGGCCTGGATATCCATGACCTCACAGTGCCTGATACCACCTACACAAGACCATCATAATAGGAGGAAAAGATCATGACATCAAAATAAAAGAGAGACTGATTGAGAGGAGGAGGGGATATGATAGAGAATGGAATTTCAAAGGGGAAAGTGGGGGGAGGGAGGGCAGTATCATGAAATATTGTTTATAATCATGGAAGTTTGTTAATGAATGTATGAATGAATGAATGAAAGAAAGAAGGAGGGAGGGAGGGAGGGAGGGAGGGAGGAAGGAAAGGAAGGAAGGAAGGAAAGAAAGAAACACAGACAGACTGGGTCTCAAAGTCAACAACAAGATAGGAGTCACTTGTGCCAGCCCTCCCCAAAGTAACCAAAGTCAAGAAGCCATGGAGCAATTATTCTTTTATGCATGGTTACTTGATACTATGTAGGTGGATGGTGTGTGTGTGTGTGTGTGTGTGTGTGTGTGTGTGTGTGTGTGTGGTTTTTCAAGGTAGGGTCTCTAGCCCAGGCTGATCTGGAATTCACTAGTCTCGGGGTAGCCTTGGATTCATGTGATCCTCCTACCTCTGCCTCCCCAGTGCTGGGATTAAAAGTGTGCACCACAACCCCCAGCTACTTGATACTGTGTCTTAATCTTGGCTCTTACTTGAGTTGTTTATATCTGTTTCAGGCACTGGCATATTTCATTAAAAGACTGACATGCAGGGGGCTGAGAAGATGGTTCAAGCGGAAAGGCACTTGCTGCGTAAGCCTGAGGATCTCCAGCACCCACTAAAAGCCAGGCATGGCAAGAAATTCCTATGATCCAGGTGCTGGGGAGGCAGACAGGAGAATTCCTGGTGCTTACTGGCTAGGTACTCTAGTTGAATGGCTGAGCTCACGGTGAGATCTTGTCTCAAAAAATATGGTGGAGGGACTGGAGGGATGGCTTAGCGGTTAAGGCATTTGCCTGCAAAGCCAAAGGACCCAGGTTCAATTCCCCAGTACCCACATAAGCCAGATGTACAAGGGGGTACATGCATCTGGAGTTTGTTTGCAGTTGCTCGAGGCCCTGGCGTGCCCATTCTCTTTCTTCTCTCTCTCTCTGCTTGCAAACCTCTCTCTCGGCTTGCAAATAAATAAATAAATAAATTATATATATATATATATATATACACATATGTATACAAGATATGTGTGTGTGTGTGTGTGTGTGTATACACACACACACACACACATACACGAAAAGAAAAAAGACAGGAAGAGCCAGGGGTGGTGGCACACACCTTTAATCTCAGCACACAGAGGCAGAGGTAGGAGGATCAACAAGATGAGTTCCAGGACACCCTGAGCTAGAGTGAAACCTTACCTCGAAAAATAAAACAAAACAAAACAAAAGGTGGAAGATACCTCATGTCAACTTCAACTTCTGGCTTCCACATGCATACATCATACAAATACGTATGGAAAAGAAAGGTGTAAAAACAGAGTGGGAAATGTACCCATTCTAATAGGAATGAAGACATTGTGCCCCTCACCTTAGTATTTAAACTGGTAACAGTGCTGCAGAGCACTGAGGACAGAGGACGTTCTAGATGGGTTCTGCAGCACTGCTGTCTGTTCTCTTTGACACTCATGTTGGAATTTAATCCCCATTATGGTTATTATGAAATGGAACCAGGTGGTGTTGCTGAGAGGTGATTAGTTCTGTCCTCATGAATGAGTTAATCCATTCAAACTGATAAATGGCCAGGGATCTTTCACCATGTGATGCTGTCTGTCTCTCTAGACTCTCTGACAAGAAGAAAGCCCCACCACATGCAGCCCCTGACTTTGAACTAGAGCTGGGAGCAAAAATAAGTCTCTTGCCACACCTGTATTCCCACCTACTTGGGAGGTTGAAGCAGAAGGAGCATTTAAGCTCAGAGACATTTCTGAGTACTCTGAACAACATAGTGAGACCCAATCTCAAAAAATAAAAAAGGTGGGCTGCAAAGACAGGTCAGTGGTTAAAATTACTTTCTTGAAAATCCTGCTAGCCTGGCTCAATTCCCCAGTACCCACATAAAACTAGATGCAAAAAGTAGCACATTATTCTGCATGCAGAACAATGGGAGAAAGAGAAAACACCATTAAAGGTACTAAACAGTGGACACTGCAAGCCTTGTATTTGGCCAGCCAGGCCAAATGAGCCAATCAGTGCAATAGTGACACATCTGTAATGGTGGAAACCAGCTGGCTTCTAATTGGACTGGAGGCCCATTCCATGGGAAAGAATACATCCCTACAAGTAGTACATGCATCTGAACTTTGTAAAATCAAGAGGCCTTAGTATGTCCTACTCTTTCTGTCCCTCCCTCCCCTCTTTTTCTCTGTCTTTGCTCGTAAATAACTTTTTTTTTTTTTTTTTTTTTTTTTTTTGGTCTCTTTGAGGTAGGGTTTCACCCTAGCTCAGGCTCTCCTGGAATTCACTATGTAGTCTCAGGGTGGCCTCAAACTAACAGTGATCCCACCTCTGCCGAATGCTGGGATTAAAGGTGTGTGCCACCATGCCCAGCTAATAGAATTTTTTTTTTATTTAATTTTTTTGGTTTTTCAAGGTAGGGTCTCACTCTAGCCCAGGCTGACCTGGAATTCACTATGGAGTCTCAGGGTGGCCTTGAACTCACGCGATCCTCCTACCTCTGCCTCCTGAGTGCAGGGAATAAAGGCATGTGCCACCACGCCCAGCTAAAATATTTTTTACAAAATGAAAAGGTGGGCTGGAGAGATGGCTTAGCAATTACACCACTTGCTGGCAAAGCCAAAGGACCTAGGATTGATTCCCCAGTACTCATGTAATGCCAGATGCATATGGTGACACATATCTATAGTGCGCTTGCAGTGGCTAGGAGGCCCTGGTGAACCCATTCTATCTGCCTCTCTCTCTCAGCCTCTCTTCCTTTCTCAAATGAATAATTTTTTTTTTTTTTTAAAAAAGGTGGGCCAGAAAGATGGCTAAGCAGTTAAGGCACTTGCCTACAAGCCTAAGGACCCGGATTTGATTTCCTGGGATCCACGAAACCCAACAAGGTGATGCATGCGCGTCTGGAGTTCATTTACCGTGGCTGGATGCCCTGGCGTGCCCATTCTCTCTCTCCTTCTCTCTCTCTCTGCCTCTTTCTTCTTCCAAATAAATAAATAAAAACAAAAAACATTGTTAGAAAAAAACTGAAAAACAGAGCCAGGCATAGTGACACATGCCTTTAATCTCAGCACTTGGGAGGCAGAGGTAGAAGAACCGCCATGAGTTCGAGGCCACTCTGAGAATACACAGTAAATTCCAGGTCAGCTGGGGTTAGAGTAAGACTCTATCATGAAAAACTAAAAAGTAACTAAATATAAGAAAATAAAACAAAAAGGTGGGTTCGAAATGGCTTAGCAGTTAAGGCACTTGCCTGCAAAGCCTAAGGACACGAAGTGGTGCATGCACCTTGAGTTCTTCTGCACTGGCTAGAGGCCCTGGTGTGCCCATGCAAGCACATACACTCAATCAAACCCTCACGCCCTCTCCCTCCCCCGCCCTCTCTCTCTACTTGCAAATAAAAAATTACTTTTTTTTTTTTGGTTTTTCGAGGTAATGTAACCTCTACCTCTGAGACAAAAGGCATGGGCCACTACAACCAGCTCTAAAAAAATTCTTTTTTTTTTTAATTTTTATTAACATTTTCCATGATTATAAAATATATCCCATGGTAATTCCCTCCCTCCCCACCCCCACACTTTCCCATTTGAAATTCCATAGTGAATTCCAGGTCAGACTGAGCTAGAGTGAGAACCTACCTAAAAAAAACAAACAAAAAAAAAACAACTTTATGTTGCCAGGCATGGTGGGGCATGCCTTTAATCCCAGCACTTGGGAGGCAAAGGTAAATTGTTATGGGCTAGAAGCTACTCTGAAACTACATAGTGAATTCCAGGTCAGCCTGGGCTAGAATGAAACCCTACCTGGAAAAAAACAAAAAATGAATAAAATAAATACTAAGTCCTAAAGCTACTCAAGGCCACCATCGAGAAAACAGATGATGAACACTTGCACTCAGCTTAGGCCCCTCCCTTGCTGCCGGCCTCGTGTTGATCATGCCACCACTGGTGGCCTGGGAGGACAGCTAGCTCTCAAGTGACCTTGGTGTCTCAGCCTGACCCAAGAGAGGACGGCCCCCCTCCCCTTGTGAGAAGGGGTCTGGGAAGTGAATTCAGACCCACCTGCGAGGGGAAGTGTGCTGAAAAGACCTCTCTTCTGAAGAAACATGAGGCAGAAAAGGAGATGGAGAAATCCTGGAGTTTCTGCTCTTACTTCTATGTTTGTTCCAACTCCCATCTATCAGACCAGCAGCAGACAGTACATTGTCATTGCCCCAAATGGAGCCTCACAGTTGGCCAGTCCAGGCACAGACGGAGTACAGGGACTACAGACATTAGCCATGACAAATTCATGCAATCCTCAGCAAGCTACAATTCTCCAGTATGCACAGACCTCTGATGGACAGCAAATACTTGTGCCCAGCAACCAGGTGGTTGTGCAAACTGCATCAGGATATGCATTCCAGATCCTCACCATACCATTGGCTCTTCGCTGCCACAAACTGTGGTGATGACGTCTCCCGTGACTCTTACATCTCAGGCAACTAAGACAAATGACCCCCAATTGAAAAGAGAAATAAGACTGATGAAAAACAGAGAAGTTGCTCAAGAATGTTGAAGAAAGAAGAAAGAGTATGTCAAATGCCTGGAAAATCGAGTTGCAGTCCTAGAAAATCAAAATAAAACTCTCATAGAAGAGTTAAAAAACTTTGAAGGAGCTTTATTCTCATTAAAGTGTTTGATTTTTTAAAAAGAATTTTTTGAAGACGGGCTCAAAAAAAAAAAAAGATGGATTTCTTTTTCTTTTTTTGGTACTGTTTTAGTCTAGCACAGGCTGACCTGGAATTGACTGTGTTATCTCAGGGTGGCCTCGAACTCATGGTGCTTCTCCCACCTCTGCCTCCTTAGTGCTGGAATTAAAGGTGTGCATAACCACGCCTGGCTGAAGCTAATTTTTTTTAAGGCTTTTATAATGCAAAGGTAAATAAATGTCTTTATGAAACAGACCTGGTCAAGGATGAAGTGACAAATGGCCATAAGAAGCTACTGGCACAACTGGGGGCTTTGTAAACAAGAAACATCCTCAAGAAGCAAGAAATGAACCTCAGCAATTCAAGTTTTCTAAGTCAATCCAAAAATGGCATTTGAAACTTGGCAAATTTAATTTGTAAATCAATTTATCCTGTAAATTTGCATTTCTTACTGTTTCTTGGGATTTGCCTTTTTCAGTTGTATGTGGTTGCATGTTGTTGCAGTTAGGTTCACATTGCTGGTAGAAATCACCCAACCAAGAGCAGCTTGTGGGAAAAAGAGGTTTATTTTGGGCTTACAGGCTCGAGGGGAAGCTCCACGATGGCAGGGGAAAACAATGACATAGGCAGAGGCTGGACATCACCCCCTTGACAACATAAGGTGGACCATAGCAACAGGAGAGTGTGCCAAACACTGGCAAGAGGAAACTGGCTATAAACCCGCCCCCAATAATACACTCCCTCCAGGAGGTGTTAATCCCCCAAATCTCCATCAGCTGGGAACCTAGCATTCAGAACACCTAAATTTATGGCAAATGCCTGAATCAAACTGCAATATATGTGTATTTTATTTCTACCAATAAATACTAAATTACACATCTAAGTGTTGTAAAGATAGCTTAATGGTCGAGGCGCTTGCCTTAAAAGACAAAGGACTCAGGTTCGATTCCTCAGGACCCACATAAGCCAGCTGCACAAGGTGGTGGCGCATGCATCTGGAGTTCGTTTATAGTGGC
Source organism: Jaculus jaculus (assembly GCF_020740685.1). Classification (NCBI taxonomy): domain Eukaryota; kingdom Metazoa; phylum Chordata; class Mammalia; order Rodentia; family Dipodidae; genus Jaculus; species Jaculus jaculus. The sequence continues at coordinate 166,185,893 of NC_059107.1, read as the reverse complement.
TAGAGGCCCTGGCATGGCCATTCTCTCTTTCTCTCCCTCTTTCTTTTCTTTTCTCTCCCTCTTTCTACCTTTCTCTCTCTATATATAAAACAAATACATTATGCAATATAAAAAAACTACAAATGTAAAAAACTTGATACTTCACTGAATATATAAATTACGTGGTCTGATTGTGTACACCTATTGTATTATTAAGTCTTTTAGGTTAGGGTTTTTTTTTCTTTTTCAAATTTTTATTAATAACTTCCAAGATTATAAAATATATCACATGGTAATACCCTCCCTCCCCCCACTTTCTCCTTTGAAACTCCATTCTCCATCATATCCTCTCCCCAAGTCAATCAGTCTCTTTTATTTTGATGTCATGATCTTTTCCTCCTCTTATGATGGTATTGTGTAGGTAATGTCAGGCATTGTGAGGTCAAGGATATCCAGGCTATTGTGTGTCTGGAGGGAGCACATTGTAAGGAGTCCCTACCCTTCCTTTGGCTCTTACATTCTTTCTGCCACTAGGTTAGTTTTTAAAAGTAAATTTGTTGAATTTCAAATGATTTATTTATTTATTTTTATTTTTTAAAAATGTTTTTATTAACAACTTCTATGATTATAAAAAAATCCCATGGTAATGCCCTTGAAACTCCATTCTCCATCATATCCCCTCCCCATTTTAATCAGTCTCTCTTTGATTTTGATGTTATGATCTTTTCCTATTATGATGATCTTATGTAGGTAGTGTCAGGATGAATGATTTTTCTGATATATTCTTATATTCTATTTGCCAATATTTTGTTGAGAATTTTTGCATCTATGTTCATGAGGGAGACTGGTCTGTAATTTTCTTTTTTTGTTCTATTTAACAAATAGTCAATTCCAGGTCAGCCTGTGCTAGACTAAAACAGTACCAAAAAAAGAAAAAGAAATCCATCTTGCAAGTTTTATATGGAGATTATGGAGTTCAAAATGTCAGTTTTTTTTCACAAGGGTTAAACTCTGTATTCTAATTTCTATACACACCTTGAAACTCTTAACTTATATACACCTTGAAACTACAATGCAAAACTGTTGTGTTTGTTTCATATTGTTAATTGTGAAATGACAGAATATTTGATTAAAAAGAAAACATACTAAGTGCTGACGAAGATGTGGAAAAACAGAAACTCTTCTACATGGTTAGTAGGAATGTAAACTAGTACAGTCATTGTGGAAATCAGTGTGGAGGTTCCTAAGACAGCTAAAAATTGATTTACCATATGACCTAGCTATACCACTCCTAGGCATCTATTTAAAGGACTCATCTCAGTACCTTAGAGATTTCATGTTTACTGCTGCTCTATTCATCAAGCTAGGAAATGGAACCATCCTAGATGTCCCTCAACTGATGAGTGGATAATGAAGACATGGTACATTTATACAATGGAGTTCTACTTAACGGTAATGAAAAATGAAATTATGAAATTTGCATGGAAATGGATGGACCTGGAAAAGATTATACTTAGTGAGGTAACCCAGACCCAGAAAGGCAAACACCACATGTTGTCTCTCATATGTGGATCCTAGCTACAAATGTTTGGACTTGTGAGTGAGTTAGAATAAAACTCATTAGCAGAAGCCAGTAAGGGAGGGAAAATAGTGGAGGCCTTAAGGCTATTAAGGTATTGTGCCTATGTAAGTCAATGAACAGATTACTGGGGGAGGAAAGGCCTAAGTGAGGTCAGGGGAAGAGACTGAGTAAAAGAAAGATAGGGGGAAGATTAATCAAAATCTAAGAGGGTATGAATAAGCCCTATGGAAACCTACTTTTTTGGATAATGGCACATCCAGAAGCCATAGATTGTTACTAGAAAAATTCAGTGCCAGGGATGGTATACCTTCCAGTGACTTGTTGGCTAGGAAGGTCCCTGATGCAGGCCATTGCCAAGGCTCTTTTCGTTTTATTTTTTATTGTAGAGCGAGCAAGTGAGAACTGGTGTGCCAGGCCTCAGCCACGGCAATTGAACGCCATTCATTTCTGCCACCTAGTGGGCATGTGACCTTGCACTTTTCTTTCTGCATCTGGCTTATGTGGGATCTGGAAAGTAGACCATGGGTCCCTAGGCTTCACAGGAAAGCACTTTAACCACTAAGCAATCTCTCCAGCCCCACTGCCAAGGCTCTTGGTTTCCCATGAGGAATAGACAGTAAGACTCTACTGCTGAAGACTCCACATGCTTGGGCTGCAATGTCACTGAGAACTCTTTCTGGAGCTGAGCCAAAAACTTCCTCCCTGTAGACTAGCTGACAGAAAGCTGAGAAAAGCTACACTGCATGAAGCTATATGGGAGAGAGAGAAGTCATCAATAGAGATAAACAACAGTCGACACTGTATGCCTTAAGTTTGGAAAGCCAGGCCACATGAGCCAAAGGGTGCAATAGTGACAAGTCTGTTATGGGGGAAATCAACAGCTCTCTAATTGGACTGGAGGCCCACTCTATGGGAGGGAATACATGCTTGATACTGAAAATTTATGATGGGGGAGGTTATGAGCCCTAGGGGTGTTAACACCTGCTGGTGTCTGAGTAAATGCATATATTATGCTCACTAAACTGCTCAGTAAGCACTTCTCATAATGGTCATATCCATATATTAATGTGATCTCACTTTTGGTTAGAGAACCTTCTCTTTTCAGAGGGATGACTCAAAAGGCACCACAGTGCTGAGAACTGACAAAGGAGTGCTCAGGACTGAGATATCTCTACCACATTTTCCAAGGCTCAGGGTCCATTGACAAAGAGGTGTCAGAAAGAATGGAAGAGCCAAATGAAGGGTAGGGCTCCTTACAATGTAATCTTCCAGATACAAAATGGCCTGGATATCCATGACCTCTCAGTGCCTGGCGCTACCTACGCAAGACCCTCATAATAGGAGGAAAAGATGATGACATCAAGATAAAAAGACTAATTGAGATGGGGAGGGTATAAGATGGAGGATGGAATTTTAAAGGGGAAAGTGGGGGGGCATATAATTATGGAAGTCGTCCATTAAAAAAATTTAAAAATAAGTAATTTCTTACTTCAAAAAAAGAGCGATTCAAACACCAATAACTCCAGAACAACTCCATCTCATTAAAAACTAAGGGGATGGGCTGCAGGGATGGCTTAGTGGTTAAGGTGCTTGCCTGTAAAGCCCAAGGACCCGGGTCTGATTCCCAAGGATTCACGTAAGCCAGACGCACAAGGTAGTAGCACATGCATCTGGAGTTCGTTTTTGCAGTTGCTGGAGGTCATGGCATGCTCATTCTCTCCCTCCCTCCCTACCCCCCCTCTCTCTCTCTCTGTCTGTGTGTGTGTGTGTGTGTGTGTGTCTCAAATGAATTTTAAAAATATATTTTAAAAAAAGCTAGTTGGGCTGGAGAGATGGCTTAGCGGATAAGCGCTAGCCTGTGAAGCCTAAGGACCCTGGTTAGAGGCTCCATTCCCCAGGCCCCACGTTAGCCAGATGCACAAGGGGGTGCACACATCTGGAGTTCGTTTGCAGTGGCTGGAGGCTCTATCTGCCTCTTTCTCGCTCTGTTGCTCTCAATAAATAAATAAACAAAAAATATTTTTTAAAAAAAAAGCTAGCTGGGCATGGTGGCACACGCCTTTAATCCCAGCACTTGGGAGGCAGAGGTAGGAGGATCACTGTGAGTTCAAGGCCACCCTGAGACTACATAGTGAATTCCAGGTCACCCTGGGCTAGAGTGAGACCCTACCTCAAAACAACAACAACAAAAAACCTAAGAGGAAGCTGGGCATGGTGGCTGTGGTGGTTTGATACAGGTGTCCCCCATAAACTTAGGTTTTCTGAATGCTAGGTTCCCAGCTAATGGAAATTTGGGAATTAATGTCTCCTGGAGGGAGTGAATTGCTGGGGGCAGGCTTATGGATGTTATAGCCAGTTTCCCCTTGCCAGTGTTTGGCACAGTCTCCCGTTGCTATTGTACACCTTATATTGGCCAGAGGGTGATGTCCACCCTCTGCTCATGCCACTGTTTACCCCTGACATTGTGGAGCTTCCCCTTGAGCCTGAAGGCAAAATTAAACTCTTTTCCCAGAAGCTGCTCTTGGCTGGGTGATTTCTACCAGCAATACGAACCTGACTGCAACAGCGGCACACAGCTTTAATCCCAGCACTCAGGAGGCAGAGGTAGGAGGATCACGGTGAGTCGAGGCAACCCTGAGACTACAGAGTGAATTCAAGGTCAGCCTGAGCTACAGTAAGACCCTACCTCGAAGGGACCTGGGGAGGAGGGACATTGGAGCTGGAGAAACGGCTTAGCAGTTAAGGCACTTGCCAGCAAAACCAAAAGACCCAGGTTCAATTCTCCACATTTGTAGGAGCTAGAGGTCCTGACACACCCATTCTCAATCTCTCCTTCTATCAAATAAGTAAATAAGATTTTTTAAAAAAGATTAAGGGGACACGGATTAAAGCCATAACAGCACTTACTCTGTAAAATGGACAGACACACATACTTGCAGAGATACTATCTCTTCCACAGACCCTCAACACACAGACATTACCTAACACTATCAAATGTGTGTGAAGTTCTGCCACAGATCAGTATAACTGTTCTGAACAGCCTATCACTAGACTGAACTAGGCAGAGACTACCGTGCCACAATTCCACTGTCTCAGTCTGTTTGTGTGGCTGTAAGATAACAAACTGAATGACTTACACATAAGAGGCAGGAACTGGAGAAAAGGCTCAGCTGTTAAAAGGCAGTTGCTTTCAAAGCCTGACCACCTACCTTAGCCTGAATTCTCTAGTACCCATGGAAAGCCAGATGCACAGTGACACAGCAGTCTAGAGTTTATTGCAGCAGCAGAAGGCCCTGGCACACCTAGTCCACTCTCATCCTCTTAAAAAAAAATAAAATAAAATAAACAAATAAATAAATATAAACAAGCAGAACTGGGTATGGTGGTGCATACTTTTAATACCAGCATTCAGGAGACAGAGGTAGGATTCTCATGAGCTCAAGACCACCCTGAGACTACATAATGAATTCCAGGTCAGCCTGGGCTACAAAGAGCAAGACCCTACATCAAAATACATAAATAATTAATCAAAAATAAACAAGAGGCAGTTATTTCTCATGGTTTTGAAGAATTAAAAATTCACGATCGCCGGGCGTGGTGGCACACGCCTATAATCCCAGCACTTGGGAGGCAGAGGTAGGAGGATCTCCGTGAGTTTGAGGCCACCCTGAGAGTACATAGTTAATTCCAGGTCAGCCTGGACCAGAGTGAGACCCTACCTCGAAAAACCAAAAAAAAAAAAAAAATCAAGATCATGGGGCTGGATGGTGTCTAGTGGTCTGCTTCTTGGTTTACAGACGGAACCTCCTCATTGTATTCTCGAACCTCCTCATTGTATTCTCACATGATGAAAGGGTTGATGGGTCCTCTCTGAGGTCTCTTGGGTCATCAATTCCATCATAAAGTTTCAATCCCACAGCCTAATCATCTCTCAAAGGTGTTATTTCCCAATGCCAAGACATTTTGTTAGGTTCCAGACTGAGTGGAAGGAGTACCAACATTCAGTCTACAGCAGACATTCATAGATGTATATGCCCAAGATAAATTCTTGCACACTTGCTGCAAGACAAATAGAATTTTACAACCTATGACACATATTAACATATAGTCAATATCTAGAAGTAGTTCCAGGGTAGCATCACAGTCCATACCTACAGACAAAATATCTGCATATAACCTATGCATAGCCACCTATACTTTCAATCATTTCTACACTAGTTACATGATTCCATGTAAACAGTTGTTATGGTTAGGAATTAATGACAAGGTTAAATATATATATCTGTATGTATGCCTATATGTATTTATATATATTATTCCCCCAAAACTCACAACAACCCTCCTACCTCAACCTCCCAAGTGCTAGGATTAAAGGTGTGCACTACCACACTCAGTTCATGCATTCTTTCTCTCTTATGGTAAATAAATAGAAATATTTGGAAAAAAAATCAAAAGAACTAAGTAAAATCGTGTAGTCTTTAAGTTGTACTGAAAATGTCAGTATGAACCCATGACTTGTTTATGTGCTTGCTTTCACTGTTTTGTGGTGCTGGGGATCAAACCCAGACTTACACTTGCTAGGCAAGGGTTCTCACAATGGGCTGCACTCCATCTTAAACTCAGGTTCTAAATTTGTATTTCTGCCAGTCATGAAAAAATAAGCAAACATGCGTTTCCTAGCTCTGTCCACCAAAATGCTATAAACAGCAATATATAACTGTGTATATACACACACACACACACACACATACATACATACATACATATATATCTGCCACCCAAGTGCTGAGATTAAAGGCATGCGCTACCACACCAGCCTAAGGCAAGCATTTTAATCACTAAGCCATTTCTCTAGTCCAGCAAAAGAGTTTTAATGGAGTATAGTATAGTTAAAATCTATTCATAACAAGCCAGGCAGTTCAATAGCAACCTAAGACGACATAGTGAATTCCAGGTTAGTCTAGGCTAGAGTGAGACCCTACCTCGAAAAAGCAAGCAAAAAAATCTATTCGTGCTGGGTATGGTGGCATATACCTTGAATCTCAGAACTTTGGAGGTAAGAGGATTGTTATGAGTTTGAGGCCAGTGTGGAGCTACAGAGTTTCAGGTCAGCCTAGGCTAGAGTGAGACCCTGCCTTGAAAAGGACAAAACAAAACCAAAATTCATATGCAAAGAAAAATGAAAAACAAAAACACCTGTGCCACAACAGAGGGAACTATCCTAACCAAAGCTTCAAGTAAGCATTTGCCTCCTGAGGTGGCAGCTTGGGGAGCAGGAGTAAGATAAAGGAACTGGGAAGCGTACATGTTGCTGCCCTGATTCTGCAAAGGACCATAATCACTGAGTGCAGGCTGCATTGACTATCAGGAGGAGGGGGATGAGGGATGAGGAGAGCTATGAACCAAGTTGCACTCACTCCTGTGGGACAGCTGCCAAGGACCACAACCTCACCTATGAAACTGTGTCCAAAACAGACTGCCTAGATCTACTTGAGCCTCCCATGGCTATGACAGACAACACTCACCATGATACACATTTTGTATGGGGATTTCTGGGAGGGATACAGCAGTAGCCTGGTTACAGAATCTAGTGGGAAAGCTACTGCCACTGTCTTGCTAAAAGGACAAGGTGTGCCTCTCATATAGCTCTCTAAATACTTGTCTAGGCTCATAGGTTAGGGCTGCTCTCAGCTTTGGTCAGAAAAGCAATGGGCAGCATTTACTGCAAAGTTCCTAACTGGTCAAAATGACTTTTGAATGCTCAGTCCTAAATGAGATAACCATTTCACCCTCTCTAAGGCTCAGGGAACAGTGTGGAAGAAGAGGCAGAAAGGATGTAAAAGCAAAGGGGTGGAATGCTGTGGATGTTCCAGGCATGATGTGGCCACTGCACATGAACTCACAACACTGGTGACTACCTACACAATACTGGGCATGTCAACATTCCATCACGGTGGGAGCAGACTCATGACACCCTGCCCCTCCCTGAGGAGCTATTAATGGTATGGCCACTGGTAAGTTGCTCATTGTTCTGGAAAGAACCCATCACCCATGCTCCTATAAGCAACCCTAATTAAACTCATGAGAAGAGGGGAGTACACAGTGGTTAAAAGTGCTTGCTTACAAAGCATGCTGCTGGGGATTCAATTTCCCAGCCACCCATATAAAGCAAGACAGGCATTTGATTGCAGAGGCCTGAGACACTAACAAACTCATACACACACGTACAAACAAGCAAGCAAACTATTGGGTCACACGTAAAAAGGACATAGAAGTAGTAAGGGAAATAGTTAGGAAAAGGAAAGGAATCACTAGGAGTAGACAAGAGTGGCTAGTGGGGGGAGCAAATGGGTATGATCAAAATATATTATATACATGTATAAAAATGTCACAAAGGGGGCCAGAGAGATGGCTTAGTGGTTAAGTGCTTGCCTGTGAAGCCTAAGAACCCCGGTTTGAGGCTCGATTCCCCAGGACCCATGTAAGCCAGATGGACAAGAGGGTGCATGCATCTGGAGTTCGTTTGCAGTGGCTGGAGGCCCTGATGCACCCATTCTCAAAAATAAACAAACAAAAAACGCCACAAAGGAGCCCGTCATTATATGTAATATATGCAGATACCCCCCCCTCAAAAAACTAAAAAAAACAAAAAAGTCAAGAGCCAGGCGTGGTGGCGCACACCTTTAATCCCAGCACTCAGGAGGCAGAGGTAGGAGGATCGCTGTGGGTTCGAGGCTACCCTGAGACTACATAGTGAATTCCAAGTCAGCCTGGGCTACTGTGAAACCCTACCTCAAAAAAAAAAAAAAAAAAAAAAAGTTAGAAGGACAACAGGGAACTCTAACTGGATGGCCAGTAGATGACAACAGGACTTTTTTCCCCTTTTTTTAAATAGGTAGGGTAGGGCAGGGAGAGAATGGGTGCACCAGGACCTCCAGCTGCAAAAAGAGCTCCAGATGAGCGCGCCCCCATGTGAATCTGGTTTATGTGGGTCCTGGGGAACTGAACCTGGGTCATTTGGCTTTGCAGGCAAGCGCCTTAACGGCTAAATCATCTCTCCAGCCCAACACCACAACTTTTTGTTTCAATGACAGATGTGGGATAAAGTGTAATGTTCTGATATCCACAATTTCCTCCACAAAGTGTAAGTTCCCAGTGAAGACAGCTGACAGTCTGGGCCCCATCTGGGCTGGGGCACTGAGGATCACCAACTCTGTAGGTTAGAAACCCCAACACAACTTCTAAAAAACTAGAGTTTCTCAGCCTTCAACTGGGAGCTGTCAAGAAATCCAGGGGCTCCTGAAGCTCAAGGTCTGAAAATAAGTTTCTCCTTCTGAAGATGTGAATTACAGCTTGGTCTACACCTGAGGGCAATCTTAACTCCCTAGGGGACATATACATAACTAACACATTCAGAAGGTAGAAATACCATCAACAGTTGCAAAGGGTTAAACTTCAGAAACCTAGAACCAGAGCTATTTCCATAGGAGACCGCGCTCAGAAACCCCGATAAGGCTACCTTGGAAACAAAGCACATTCCAAAGCAAGCAAACAGACCATATTAAGGTCACTTGGTCCCTGTTCTGTCCCTGAAATGTTCTGGGTCACATGCCACAGCCTGGATTGTTCTGCTTGCTCTTTTTATGTTTACCATGGACTTAACACCAGCACCATCACTGCCCACCCTTTCCTCTAGGGTCTGTGCAGTCCCACCAGTGACAGGCCTGAAACCCCAGCTGTGGCTAAGAGGCCCTCCACTGACAGAATGTGGAGTGAGGCTTCTGTGAATCCATGGCCAAACAAGGCATTCCCTAACCACACAAACTCTACTCTGCTATCGCTGTGGCAGGCAGGTGGAATAAAGACCACAAGGTGAGCCTCAATTAGCAGCCACCAAGGCTATTTTAGATAAAAATGCAGCCCCTTGCCAGGCGTGGTGGCGCACGCCTTTAATCTCAGCACTTGGGAGGCAGAAATAGGAGGATTGCTCTGAGTTCGAGGCCACCCTGAGACTCCACAGTGAATTCCAGGTCAGCCTGGGCTAGAGTGAGACCCTACCTCAAAAAACAAACAAAAAAAAATTTTTTTAAATCAAAAAAAAATGCAGCCCCTCATAACAACTGTCTGCACAGATGGTCAAGACTAGGGGCTGCTGGTCTACTAGACCCCACCCTACATCAGGAAGCTGACGGTGCAACAATCACATAAGAACACCCTTGTAGGCCAGCAGAGATGGCCATCCCCTGCCCAGCCCCAGCCGCTGCTGTTGTACACAGACCAGGGCCACAGCTTCTGGGACACCTTCAACTGGATGAAGAGGCCAGAAGCAGAACTCACACCTTGGTGGACTCTGGGCACAGCATTTCCAACCCATGTCATTTAAGCTTTGTGTCCATTGACTCACCAAAACATATCCCTAAAGAGTTGCAGGCTGCAACAGATGAGGGCCTGTGCTCTGTGGCCCCAGACTTCCCAGATGTTCCCCCCTTCCCATCAAACATTCTAGAGCACACTTCTCAGAGCGACACTTAGCAACTTCTCTGCCCTTACTTGCCAATTTTTCCTTGAAACAATACTTGGGAATCGGCTTTGTCTTTTCTTGTTTTGGAGACAGAGTCATGTTGCTCAGGCTGGCCTTGACTTCCTAGGGTCAAGCAATCCTCCAGCAGCAGCCTCCTGAATAGCTGGGATCCTTTCTCCTAGTTTACACTTATTCACACCACCATTAGTAAGTTTTGGTATAGCAGGGACTTATGAAGACACCGGTGCCCAAGAAAATAGTACAGTGCCAGGTACAGATTAGAGGTGACAATGGCTCCAGGAAAGCAAGGCATGGTGGCACACACCTTTAATCCCAGCACTTGGGAGGCAGAGGAAGGAGGACTGCTGTTCAAGGCCACCCTGAGACTACACAGTGAATTCCAGGTCAGCCTGGGCTAGAGGGAGGCGCTACCTCGAAAAACCAAGCAACAACTTGGGTTATTAACAAGTACTTTGAAACTGCTATTGCTAGAAGCACCTAACCCTCTCCTGGGTCAACCAACAAGGTAACTAAAGGTAAGATAAAAGCCCTGAGTTTAACCTGCTTGTCTCCTTTGTCTTAAAACATATCACTGACCTGCTTAATTCTGCATACTAGTTTATCAATCACTTAAGAAGAATCTAAAAACTGACAAAGCAAGCCGGGCATGGGGGTGCACGCCTTTAATCCCAGCACTGGGGAGGCAGAGGTAGAAGATCGCCATGAGTTCAAGGCCACCTTGACAGTACAGTGAATTCCAGGTCAGCATGAGCTAGAGTGAGACCCTACCTTCAAAAACCAAAACAAACAAACAAAAAGAAAAACAGAGCCAGGCGTGGTGGCGTACACCTTTAATCCCAGCTCTCAGGAGGCAGAGGTAGGAAGGAGGATCACTGTGAGTTTGAGGCCACCCTGAGAATACATTGTGAATTCCAGGTCAGCCTGGACTAGAGTGAGACCCTACCTCAAAAAACAAACAAACAAAAGACTGACCGTACTTGACAGGTCTCACTCCTCAATGCCAAAGGCACAAAGATAGGAATAACTAAGGCATCTTACTGTCAGGTTTTGGGGTTTTTTTTTTTGTTTTGTTTTTTGTTTTTTGGCTTTTCGAAATAGGATCTCACTCTAGCTCCGGTTGACCTGGAATTCACTGTAGTCTCAGACTGGCCTCCAACTCACAGTGATCCTCCTACCTCTGCCTCCTGGGTACTGGGATTAAGGGCATGTGCTGTGTGCCACCATGCCTGGCTTTCCTGTCAACTTTTACAATGTCCCACTGCTGACCCTCCAAAGGTGTCTGAAGGTTTCCAGTCAGTCCTACACTTAGTCACCTTTGATTCCTTGAACAATAGAGCCCCAAAGTTAGACCCATGACACCACCCTCCAGCAGTAGCAATCATTTCAATGTCCCCTCAAGCAATGAGGACTTCTTTGAACCTTGCAGAACCAGAGCTGAGATAATGATCACCCAGACAACACTGTGACCAAGACTGCTGAATTATGCATGTCTCTTGCTCCTGCTAACTTTTTTCTCTTCTAAAACCTAAAGCTTCTGCCAGTGAATTGAAGATGGACTGAAATGTTCACTTTGCATCCCTCCCAAGGGGCTATTTTAAACTTCTTTTCCTGCCTTCTCATACTTTGCTATCTTTGAGGTGAGTGGCTATATGTTGAATCCCTGGACTTAAGCCTCGGGTCCAGTTATACTATTCCAACATGAAGACAAATCTAGGCACTGAAAGGTAGGGCAAGAATGGTCTGAAAAATTGGGGTGCTAAAGACAGAGCCCAGAGGAGGACGGTGAGCCTAGCAAGCTGCTACATTCCACAGATGCAAGTGAAGACCACAGGTGAGAAATTCAGGCATGGTAAGGACTCTTGCAGCAAAATTCAGTGATACACAAAACAGCTGCAAGAAACACCAAACCCTTGTGACTTGAAAATTACAGAAAAATGACAGTGATGGTTGTTTTGTGCAAAAGCTATGAAAACAATGCTGGTAGGAAGACCCTAAGGCTTGGCCTTTAACTCCAGGGGGTGCCACCACAGGGCTAAAGCAAGTCAGTGGCCAAGGAGTCACTGACCTGCTCCCTCCACTCACAAGGCTGGGAGAAGTAGAAGTTAATGTAAACCCAGATACAGACAAAATGCAGACACCACCTGGCATGGTGGCACACACCTTTAGTCCCAGCACTTGGGAAGCAGAGGTAAGGGGATTGGCATGAGTTTGAGGCCAGGCTGGGACTACTACTGAGTAAGTGCCAGGTCAGCCTGGGCTAGAGTGAGACCCTACCTTGAAACAAGGAAAAAAGAAAAAGAAAAAGAAAGCAGACGCAAAAACAATACAATGGCCATGGTTGCTTACTGTCTTCATGCTTCTAGAGCTGTTTTCCAGTTGTCTGCACTCACCAAAGTCTAGGCCAAACAGAGAGCTGAGGCACACACACATTTCTCCCATACATCATCAGCTCCTTTGTGCATTTACAGAACTTATCACCTCTCTCATTTACTTAACACCTCAGGCTGGGTGTGGTGGCACAGGTCTTTAATCCCAGAACAGAGGAGATAGAGGTAGGATGGTAGGAAGTTCAAGGCCAGCCTGAGACTAGGTAGTAAATTCCAGGAAAGCCTGAGCTACAGCAAGACCCTATCTCAAAAACAGGACTGGAGGCATGGCTTAGCAGTTAAAGATGCTTGTTTGCAAAGCCAAAGAACCCAGGTTCAATTCTCGAGGACCCATGTAAACCAGATAATCATGTCAAAACATGCGTTTGGAGTTCATTTGTAGTGGCTGAAGGCATGTCCATTCTATCTGCCTCTTTCTCAAATAAGTTTTTTAAAAAAATTTTTAAAAGGGGTGGGTGGGCATGGTGGCGCCCAGTTTTAATCCCAGCACCTGGGAGACAGAGGTGGGAGGATTTCCGTGAGTTCAAGGCCACTCTGAGACTACAGAGTGAATTCCAGATCAGCCTGGACTAGAGTGAGACCCTAACTCGAAAAGCCATAAAAAAAAAAAAAAAAAAGACTCTGGGGCTGGAAAGATGGCTCAGCGGTTACAAGAGCTTGCTTGTGCCCGGTGTGGTGGCGCACACCTTTAATCCCAGCAGAGGTAGGAGGATTATCATGAGTTCCAGGCTGCCCTGAGACTATGTAGTTAATTGCAGGTCAGCCTGAGCTAGACTGATACCCTACCTTGAAAAAAAACAAACCAAAAAAAAAAAAAAAAGTGCTTTGCTTGCAAAGACTGACCGAGTGGGTTCCCATGTAAAACCAGATGCACAAAGTGGCACATGCATCTGGAATTCGTTTTCATTGGCAGGAAATAACATGCCCATTTTCTCTCATATAAATGAATAAAAATGAATATTTATTAAGAACTTAAGAGAGGGCTGGAGAGAGAGTTCAACAGTTAAGGCACTTGCCTGCAAAACCTAACCACCTGAGTTTGATTCCCCAGTAATAAACCCAGATGCACACAATAAGTGCATGCATCTGGAGTTCATTTGCAGTGGCTGAAGGCACTGGTGTGCTCATTCTGTGTGTGTGTGTGTGTGTGTGTGTGTGTCTCTCTCTCTCTCTCTCTCTCTCTCTCTCTCTCTCTCTCTCTCTCTCCTTGCAACTAAATAAGTAAAAATGTTTTTTAAAAGCTTAAGAGAACGTGTGTTGTGCTCAGAGTAGCTTTCCCATTCAAACACACCAACCACTGATTTCAAGGGTTAGAGGGAAGGGGAACGCTGTAATCGCTGTCAAATGAACTAAGTCTCAGCTTTTTTTCAACATAGGAGAATGTGTTGTTAAAAGACCGAGACTGAAACTTACTGCAGATTCACAAAGTCGCACTTAACTTACACTCGATCTTTGCCTGAGAAAAAGCAACTGATCAAGGGTAGATACCTGTTTATAGGTTTCAGGAAGTGGGGGCATTCTTCACAGACAGCCCACTAGCAGCCCTCCGGCACAGAATCACACGTGTAAAAAGTTTCCTCTCACAAGACAATTCTGGCTGGTATGGAATGAGCACTGTCTGAAACCTGACGTATTCATGGCAGTTTAAAAAGCTGACCCAAATCCTTCCCTAGTCTCTTAATTTTATTATCACGATACACCGGAGGGTTAGGGGATGATCATCAAAAATTTCCCAGTACAAAGTTAAATGGATGCCTTTGCATTACTAGACTGGCCTTATAAACCTTGGGTGGCTTTAAAAGAAAACAAAACCTATGCACTTAATGTGACCCTAGAAAACTTCAAAACAAATAACTTCCCTTTTTACAAACAGCAGGGCAGCAAGCCCAAGGCTCCTCCAGAGGCTGAGCGCGCGGGGACTCGCTCCAGGGAAGTGCATGAGCCTCGTGAGAACCACCCCAGCCGGAGCGCGGACCGGCAGGGTGGCCGGTGGCGGCGAGAGGGATGCACCCAGGACAAAAGGAGCAAACGCGAGGGCAGGTACCGCGACGGGGGGACTCGTCGTGGGACGAAGACGTGCGGCGCAAGTGTGTGCGCGTGAGGCCACGGGTCAGACGCACAGCACTCGGCGGAGCCGGCCGCCGCAGGCGTGTGACATGGACCCGGGTCCCCGCCGCCCGGGACGCCCAGCCAGGCTGCCGGAGCCCCTTCCCGGACGCCTGCACACCAGCCATCGCCGGCCGGCACCGGGTGCCCGAGGGGAGAGCCGGCGGGGCGGCCCGCGGCGGCCCCTCTCCGCGCTCTCGGACAGCTGTCAGCCGGCCGGGGCTCGGGCACACTCCGGACGCCGCCTGGGGCCGGGCCCGCCGCCCGCGCGGACAATGGCGCGGTCCCCGACCCCGGCGCGGCACCGGCCGTCGGCGGACGCGGCCGAGGCGTCCCGCGCGCACTCACCTGGGGCGTCGGCTCGGCGCAGCGCGGGCCCGCGGGCTGCGGACGACGCGGCGGGTGCGCCCATTCATTAGCCGCTTTGTCTGCCCCGCCGCCCCGGCCCCGCCGCCTGCGACGCCGGACGCTGCGCCCCTCCCAGGGCCCCGTGCGGCTCGGGGGCGGGGGCCGGGCCGGGCCGGGACCGCCGCGCGCAGGCGCAGGCGCAGTGCTCGCGCTCCAGCCCCGCCCAGCTCTGGCTGCGAGGAAGGCCGGCGCAGCGGACGGGGCGGACCCGGGAAGATTACGCATGCGTACTCGTACGCCTTCGCCACGCCCCGTCAGGCTGTCAGACCGGTGCACGCAAGTGCAGGCCTGCGCGCTCGCCCCATCGCTCAGCCGGGTCGTCAAACTACGCAAGCGCAGGTCCGCGCGCCTATCGGGGGGAGGGGGGAAAGGGAGGGGCTCGTTCTCAGACCACGCAGGCGCAGTTCCGGCTGCGGGTGGCAAAGCGGGTCGAGCTTTAGGTCAGCGCGCGGGTGCGGGACGGTTGGTCGTCGGTCGCGCGCGCGCTCGGTGGCTGGCGGCGGGTTTCCGGGCGTGTGGTCGGGACGGCCCGGGCCGTGGCGCGGCGCGCGTGTCCGGCCTTCTGGCCGGGTGGGCTCGTCCCACTACTCTGGCGCCGCGGCCCGTCTCGGGCGTTGCCTTGAGCTCCCGGCAGCCGGTGCACTGCAGGCCACAGGCGGCAGGTGCTGGCCGCGGAATGAGAACTTTTGATGAGAACATCCCTAATTCAAATTCCTGTGCCAACCAAGTAAGTTCTCCAGGTGGAATTTGGCCCGGAAGTCCCACTCTTAATGACGCAGTGTAGACCTCAGCTAGTTGTTACAGGAAAATGAAATTTGTACACTTTGAGTCTTAACTGTGATTATTAGAAGTCGTCTATTCAACAGCTGCAGATCGGGTTCAGGAAGTTCGTTAGGGTGTGTCACCTCCGGTAGTCCTCCCAAGGATCCTCCCCCTGTACCCCAATCTTGGTCGAGCTGCCCTTCTCTCCCACTCAACCTGCTCCAGACCCAGTAACCTGGCTATACCAACTCTTAATGTTCTGCTCTTTCTCTTTCTCTTTTCTCTTCTTTTCTTTTCTTTTCTTCTCCTTTCTTTCTTTCTTTCTTTCTTTCTTTCTTTCTTCTTTCTTTCACTATCCTGAGCAACAACAACAAAAAGAATTCTACTTAAAAAAAATATTTTAGGGCTGAGAGATAGCTTAACACTTAGGCGTTTTCTGCAAACCCAAAGGACCTTGAATCAATTCCCCAGGACCCATGTAAGCCAGGTGCAAAAGGTGGTACATGCTTCTGGAGTTCCTTTGCGGTGACTGGAAGCTCTGGCACGCTTATTCTCTCTCCCTTTCTCTTTCTGTCCTCTCAAATAAAAATATTTTTAAAAATATTTATTTGAGAGAGTAAGAGGCCAAAGGAGAGAATGGCTATGCCAGCGCCTCTAGCCACTGCAAAGATGTGTGGGCCACTGAGTGCATCTGGCTTATGTGGGTACTAGGGAATTGAACCCGGGTCCTGGGTCCTTAATATTCTTAATCGCTGGCCATCTCTCCATCTCCCCCATTAAAAAATTATTTATTTGTTTGAGATAAAGACGGATAGAGAGCTTTTCTCCTTTTAAAGCCAAGCATGGTGGCATATGCCTTTAGTCCCAGCACTCAGGAGGCTGAGGTAGGAGGATCACCATAAGTTGGAAGCCACCCTGAGACTACAGAGTGAATTCCAGGACAGCCTGGACTAGAATGAGACCCTACCTCGAAAAACAAAAAACAAAAAAGGGCTGGAGAGATGGTTTATCAGTTAAGGGGCTTGCCTGCAATGCCTAAGGACCCAGGTTGGATTCCCCAGAACCCAGGTAAAGCCAGATGCGCATGGTGGTGCATGCATCAGGAATTTGTTTGCAGTGGCTAGAGGCCCTGGTGCACCCATTCTCTCTCTACCTCTCTGTCTTGCTGTAATAAACAAAAATAAAATATTGGGCCAGGCACGGTGGCACACACTTTTAAAAAATGGTCCAACATGGGTTCAATGCCCCAGGACCTGCGTTAGCCAGATGCACAAGGGGCCTTAGGCACATAGTGGCTGGAGGCCCTGGCATGCCCATTCTCTCTCCCTTTTCCTCTGTCAAATAAATAAAATAATTAAACATTTTAAAAAATGGTCCAAGGCCGGGTGTGGTGGCGCATGCCTTTAATCCCAGCACTTGGGAGGCAAAGGTAGGAGGATCTCTGTGAGTTGGAGGCTACCCTGAGACTACAAAGTGTATTCCAGGTCAGTCTGAACTAAAGTGAGACCCTACCTCCAAAAACAGACAAACAAACAAAAAGTCCATGGCTAGAGAGATGGCTTAGTGGTTAAGGTACTTGCCTGTGAAGTTTAGGGACATGAGGTTGAATTCCCTAGTACCCATGTAAACCAGAGGCACAAGATGGCACATGCTTCTGGAGTTCATTTGCAGTGGCTAGAAGCCCTGTTGCTCCCATTCTCTTATCTTCCTATTCCTTCCCCCCCACCTCTTTCCCACTCCCTCACTCTCAAGTAAATAAATATTTTTTTAAAAAAAATGGTCGGACGTGGTGGTACACACCTTTAATCCCAGCACTTGGGAGGCAGAGGTAGGAGGATCTCATGAGTTTGAAGCCACTCTGAGACTACATAGTGAATTCCATGTCAGCCTGGACTAAAGTGATACACTACCTTAAAAAAACAAAGAAAAAAGAAAAAAAAAGTGGTTTGAGAAGGATGAAAGTAGTTTAGCTTGCACAATACCTTGCATTCTGCCAATTTTGCAAAATAAAAATAGTTCATGACAAAACAAGTAGTTTATAACACTTGAAAATTAAATGAGCCAGGTGTGGTGATACACGCTTTTAATCCCAGCATTTAGGAGGCAAAGGTAAGAGGATTGCTGTGAATTCAAGGCCATCCTGAGAATATGTAGTGAATTCCAGGTCAGCCTGGACTAGCGCAAAACCCTACCTTGAAAAACCAAAAACATTAAATGCAGTCCCTATGTCATTTTGCAACACAAAATTTCACTCTTGCATTCACTGTCTACGGGTGCTCTGGCCTAACAGGTCAAAATTGACCTGAGAGGCTGGGAACATTTATGGTCTGGGCCCTTTACAGAAAATGTTTTCTGGATTGAGGGTATAGCAGCTCAAGGGCAGAGTACTTGCATAGCATGTGCAAGACCCAGCCCCACACAAAACAAAACCAAAACAGAAAGTCACATTGTGCTAACAGCTCAATGGCCAATCTACTGGTACTCATAGGGGCTAGATCATTGAGAGAGAAAGGCAGGCCTCCATCATCTTGCACCTGCATCCCTGACTTCCTTGATAACCTACCTCAGGTCTTTTGCACTGGCTAGGTTGCTACCTGGAATCTCTTCCCCAAATATTTGATAGTTTCATGTCCCTCCCCAGATGTTTAACCAAATGTCACTGCATTGGGAACAGTCTCCCCCCGGCATTCTGTACAGGATAGCACTTAGCTCTTCTAGTCACCCCCACTCCAGGGGTCCTCTTCCTTTGAATGCAGGAGGGCAGGATGTTTGGTGGCTCTTGACCCTGTGACAAGCATGCCTGCCCTGGTGATGTGGAATAGGTTGGTGGAGCCCCATAGCTACCTACCACAGAGTGGAGATTCCAGAGCCAGAGACCAACAACTTACTAGAAGGATACACTGAGTGCTTCCCTGGGGAGGGCAAACTGACATGTCACCCCTGCCCTTCTCAATGGCAGATGCACCCAATGTGGCTTATCACCTGGCTCCTCACAGGAAGAATCTTGTTTCTCATGGAAGGATGACAATATAACTTCATGTCCAAATGGGACACTTTGGAGCAGAACCCAGCAGAAATGGACAGCAGCAGCAGGGTGACCTATTAGACTAACATAGTATCCAAGAGGTGATACTTTTCCTTTTACCTGGATCAAAATATATAGTCTGGGGACCTGACACTTTCCCCAAGAAGACGGAAAGAAGCTACTAGGATAGCTGGCGGCAGTGTGTGGATGGGCCACCAGTCAGCATGGAGAGGAGGGGCCTCGCCCTGCCTCTCTGTCATCAACTCTGGTTGACCTGCAGCATCCTCTAATCTGAAGTTTGGGGTCACTGTGGCCCGTAGAATATTATGCCCTATCCTTGTCTTCCCAAATTGTCATTTGGGGTGAGTTTCTTCTGTGATTTAGATTATGAAGCCAGCTTGGGTTTGGGAAGTTAATGTCACAGGTAGAAGCAGCTTGATCACTCTGAAGAGGCTGCTAGTCACTTGGGGTAGTTTGCATCTCTCTATGCCAAACCTGGTGAGGCCTGATGGGAGGATGGCTTGGCCACAGGGCCCTGCACCTGCTGAACACCTAGGATAGCTCCACTAGCAAGTGGAGCCTAACCTTTGGTTTAGGACCTTGAGCCTGATGGGCCTCTGTCATCTCCCTGCCTACCTTACAAGACAGCTAGACTGCTGGGTGGACAGAGAATATGAATGAGAATGAAAGTGTGTGAGAGAGTTGGGAGGTAGAAAGTTCTATGGCAGGCTGGTTGGGAAAGACTAAGCAGTCCTGGCTGGAGGTTCTAAGGGTGCTTTAGGGTAAGAAGAGGGCTCTCCCCATTCAGCCATCTCATCATGTTTGTCCCCTCATGCATATCATCCTATGCAGAAGGGAAAGGGAATTAACCTGTGATCGTACAGCCCTAAGTACAAAGCTATGTTCATGTGGGGGTTCAGAAGCCCACTCTCTGGTCCTGGAAGAACGTTTTAGATATGGATCCTTGAGGCATAAAACTAAGGGCTGAAACTAGAACAGAGTGACACAGTGAGAAGGGAGTGTGCACACTTGCCCCAGGTCTCTGGGTTCAGATCAGGATCTCAGATGTTTGGGGCCAGGAAGGAGATTGGAAGGGGACACCATCAGCTCATCTGACCTCCTTCATCCTACAGCACCTGCCTGTCCAAACTCCACCTGAGGATGGCCCTTCAGGGTCCAACCAGGATTTTCCCCAGCCCTCCTAGCCCTGAGACAGAGAAGGGTGGTAGCAGAGGCCAATGGGGCTGCCTGCTTTTTGGGCAGGGAGCAGGCCCCCCTGCCTCTAGGATTGCTGAGGGCTGGGATATTCTCAGGGTTTGAGTAGCTGGAGCACAGGTAACCCTACTTGGCCTGCAGACTCCTTAAAACATGTCCATTAGGGTAACTCTACAAGTGGGTGCAACTCCCACAGCTGCAGGACATTGACTACACCATGAGACCAGTGCTGACTATAATGAATTGGAAAGCTCCATCCCCAAGACCACACCAGTCAAAAGACTATTGATGACAAAGTTTTTT
This sequence comes from Jaculus jaculus, assembly GCF_020740685.1. Classification (NCBI taxonomy): domain Eukaryota; kingdom Metazoa; phylum Chordata; class Mammalia; order Rodentia; family Dipodidae; genus Jaculus; species Jaculus jaculus. Next base: position 166,165,584 of record NC_059107.1, on the reverse strand, counting down.
TGTAATCCCACCTGACTTGTATTTGTGGTGCTGGAGTGGGGCAGAGGACTTGGCAGAGAGGAAGTGAGTGTGGCTGCAGACAGAGTGTTTGCCCTTTAAGAGTGACAGCCAATGGAAGAAGGGCACACCTGAAACTGAATTATTGGGAGGTCTGCTATTCTCACACCATTTCCTGAAAGGCTGCAGCCTCTGCGCAGGGACCTCCTTGGCCCTGTGAATCCTAGAGGAAGAGTCCACCAGTGACCTCCCACCAACCTTCACACCCCAGGGCCTGTTGCATCTCTGCCCTCCTAGAATCACCCCAAAGAGGAGGGTCTGCTGCCCACCAGCCTTCCTACCCTGTGTTAGGGGTCTGCCTACTTCATGCTCAGAGACAGATGTTCAGGCCCCTGTTTCCAGACATGAAAACACCCCTGAGGGTGTCCAGGCAGAAGGGCCTGCAGACTGCTCCAGGATGGCACCCTCATGCCTGAGACCTCAGGAATGAGCTATGGTCACTGAGTCTGTGGGCGCACTGGTGACAAACATTGACACTTAGGGAAGTCACACAAGTGCTAACAGATTGTAGCCTCTGTGGGGAAGGTGTGCAGTGAGCACTGGTCAGTTGCTGGCCCCATCAGACAGGATCCTAGCTTACCCACGTCCCCAGTCTCAGCCACGCTGCTGAGATCCACTGAAGATCTCATTTCTGGGGGGATGCTGCATCCACCAGAGCCCCACCCCCAATTGTGTACCCCTACATAGATGGGCCACCAGGGAGGAGCCACTCAGATAGCCAACTTTCCTTAATGGTGTGAGGAAAGGTGCTGGGAACTGAGTGAATTCAAGGTTAGACTGAGCTAGAGTAAGACCCTACTTGAAAAAAAATGAAAGGTGCTGGGGAGATGGCTCAGTAGTTAAAGTCATTTGCTTGCAAAGCCTACCAGCCTGGGTTCAGTTCCCCAGTGTCCACATAAAACCTGATGCACAAGGTGTCACATGTGTCTGGAGTTGGTTTGCAGGAGGCTATGGTGTACCATATTCTCTCTCTCAAAAATATATTTTTAATAATCCCAGCACTCAGGAGGCAGAGGTAGGAGGATTGCCAAGAGTTCAAGGCCTCCCTGAGACTACATAATTCCAGATCAGCCTGAGCTACAGCAGTGAGACCCTACTTTGAAAACTGTGTGTGTGTGTGTGTGTGTGTGTGTGTGTGTGTGTTAAAAGGAATGAGGAGAGTAGCTCAGGTAATGGGCGGGTTGCTGGGGTGCTGCCTGGATTGGGATCCTTTCCTGAAGGCAGGGGAGGAGGTAGGTAAGAAGGTAAACTGGGAAATATTTTGAAGACCACTGGGGTGATGGAGAGGCAGTGAGAGACCATCCATGGAGACTACCCAGGAACCCTTGGAGATAAAATGGGCATCACTTGGGGAGAAGCTGCAGGTGGGTATGTAGCAGGCCTGATAATCTCAGGTGGGATGGAATTTGTGGGAAGAGAGGTGCCACTTTTTGCATCTGGATTTACATAGTTACTGGGAATCAAACCTGAGTTGTTAGGCTCTGCAGGCAAGCACCTTAAGTGCTAAGCTGTTTCTCCAGCCCTTGTTTTTCTTTTATCTGTATTTTACAGCTTTCAGCATGCAGGTTATATGAGTGCTGTGTTAAATTTACACCTAGAATTTCATTTTGTAACTCATATTTTTCAGTGTTTCTGTGTTCATTTCTGGTAGGTAGATACAAATAATTTTTTCTTGGTTTTCTTTTTACATTTTATTTATTTATTATTTAGTTTATTTGAGGGAGGAGAGAGAAAGAGACAGATAGAGAATGAGCACGTTGGGACCTCCAGCTGCTTCAAACAATCTCTAGATGCATGTGCCACCTTGTGTACCTGGCTATATGTGGCTCCTGGGGAGTTGAACCTGAACCTGGGTCCTTAGGCTTTGTAGGCAAGTGCCTTAACCGCTAAGCCATTTCTCCAGCCCTCATTTTATTTTTTTTATTTGAGGGAGAGAAAGAGACATAGAATGGCTCTTCTGATTTTCTCTGCCATTGTGGTTCATTGCATTTGCCTGATATCTTGCCATGTCTTCTCACAAGACTTTCAAAATCAAGTGATTCCTTGCTTAGAAACTAGAACAGGCTGGAGAGATGGATTAGCGGTTAAGGCACTTGCCTGTAAAGCCAAAGGACTGAGGTTTGATTCCCTAGGACCCTTGTAAGCCAGATGCACAAGGGGCGCACACATCTAGAGTATGCACACCTTTAATCCCAGCACTCAGGAGGCAGAGGTAGGAGGATCACCGTGAGTTCAAGGCCACCCTGAAACTACATAGTGCCTGGGCCAGAGTGAGACCCTACCTCAAAAAACAAAAACAAACAAACAAAATCAGGTCCAACTGCAAGAAAAGACCCTGGAAGAGAGCCAAGCTGGGACTGTAAGGATTTGTACACTGGCACACTGATAGAGCTATTCAGGCCCAATTTTGGTCAACAATTGAGTCTACCAAATGGAGCCAATAATGTCTGCACTGCAGAGGTTTCTGCATTTTAAGTTAGAATCTGATTTTACCTTCTGTTGATCTTCATGGATGTGTTGGTCCAAAAATAAATGTAAATCCTTTAAAAAAGAAGAAGCCGGGCGTGGTGGCGCATGCCTTTAATCCCAGCACTCAGGAGGCAGAGGTAGGAGGATCACCGTGAGTTCAAGGCCACCCTGAGACTACATAGTGAATTCCAGGTCAGCCTGAGCTAGCTTGAGCCCCTAGCTCAGAAAACCAAACAAACAAAAAAAAAAAAAAAAAAAAGAGAGAGAGAGAGAGAGAAGAAAGAAAGAATAGGCATGGCAGGGCCTCTAGCCTCTACAAACAAACTCCAGATACATGCACTACCATGTGTTGCTGGCTTATGTGGGTACTGCGGAATCAAGCCTGGGTTCTTAGGTTTAGCAGGCAAGTGCCTTCACTGCTGTTGCAGTCAGATTCACATTGCTGGCAGGAATCACCCAACCAAGAGCAGCTTATGAGCAAAAAAAAAAAAAAAAAGATTTATTTTGGCTTACAGACTTGAGGGAAAATGATGGCAGGGGAAAATGAGGGCATGAGCAGAGGGTGGACATCACGTCCTGGCCAACATCTGATGGACAATAGCAACAGTGTGCCAAACACTGGCAAGGGGAAACTAGCTATAATACCCATAAGCCCATTCCCAACAACACATTGCCTCAAGGAGGCTTTAATTTTCAAGTTGACATCAGCTGGGGACCTAGCATTCAGAACACATAAGTTTATGGGGGACACCTGAATCAAACCACCACATTCCGCCCAGCCCCCATAAACTGATAACCACCCATTATATAAAATGCAGTGTATTCAGTACAACTGTAAAAGTCCCCATAGTTTTTATCAATCCTAATTATGTTCAAACATTCCCATAGTCTGAGATTCACTATATAGTCTCAGGGTGGGCTCGCACTCACGGTGATCCTCCTACCTCTGCCTCCTGAGTGCTAGGATTAAAGGTGTGCACCACCACACCCAGCTTAGTGCAAGATCTTTTAACGGAGCCATAATACCAATAATAATAATGACACAGAATAAACATTCACACTGCAAAATATGGCACTGAAAGTGGGAGGAGGGAGGGGAATTACCATGGGATATTGCTTACGGTTATGGAAGTTTTGTCAACAAAAAATTTTAAAAAAAGGAATAGCAAAGAAATACTCAAAAAATGTAAGATATAAACAGGGCAAACATCAAACTCTGTAACTCTAAATCCAACAACTCTAGCCAGTGACAAATCTCCAAATCCAATAATTCTAACCAGCAACAAGTCTCTGTAGTTCCAATTCCACCCCTCCAGCTAGGCTACTCACAGTCCTGGAAAACTTCATTGGGGCCAGCCGCTTTCCTTAGCAGACATCTCACGGTCCCAGCATCTCCACCTGGTCTCTACTACAATCCATGATTCGTCCTCACAGCTCCTTGGGGTCTCCATGCAGGCAATCCTGCTTCACACTATCCATGGTCATTTCCAAAAAACAAGACCACATTGCAAACTCAATGACCATCTCCTGCATTTCTTATACTCCATAATTCCAGATGAGGTGCCAGTTTATTAATCCAGGAGGGAATAAAGCAGACTTTGATGAACAGGACACTCTTTCAGCATTCCAGCTCCTTCAAAAGACTGCATTCTTTCTGTTGTCCCAATGCAGGTCAGCTGGCCCAATCTCGATGTTTGTAATCTTGCATACAATTATAGATGAACGGGCAGCAGTTTTGACCCAAAGATTTCATTTCTGTGCCATATCCCTCTGCTCACACCAGTCCATTTCTATGCAAAGCAACCCTGCAAAAGTTCTCAGGACATGGGCATAACAGCAAGCATCTCACACAAACTGCTTCTAGCTCAGTCCAGGCAAAGCTCTTTACCAACCTCATAAGCCAAACCTCACAGTCCATACTTCCTTCTGCATTCAGGTCTTTCAACTCTGACCAGAATAGTACATACATCACTGTAAGATCTCTTAGGCCAAGGTTTCAAATACTTCCACATTCCTCTTGAAAATTGGTTCCAAAAGACCAAAACCGCACAGTCAGGTCTAGCAGCAAATAACACCACTCCTTGGTACCAACTCTACTGTTATAGTGAGATTCACATTGGTGGCAGAAATCACCCAACCAAGAGCAGCTTATGTGGAAAAAAAAAGGATTTATTTTGGCTTACAGACTTGATGGAAAGTTCCATGATGGCAGGGGAAAATGACGGCATGAGCAGAGGGTGGACATTACCTTCTGGCCAACATCAGATGGACAATAGCAACAGGAGAGTGTGCCAAACACTGGCAAGGGGAAACTGGCCATCATACTAAGAAGCCTGTTCCCAACAATACACTGCCTCCAGGAGGCTTTAATTTTCAAATTGCCAGCAGCTGGGCACCTAGCATTCAGAACATGTAAGTTTATGGTGAACACCTGAATCAAACCACCACAACTGATAAAACCATTTCTCTAGACCTCTTTTTTTTTTCTCTCTCTTCAAGGTAGGATATCACTAACTTGGACTGTCCTGGAACTCTTTTGTTGTTGTTGTTGTTGTTGTTGTTGCTGCTGTAGTTTTTGAGATAGGGTTTCACTCCAGTTCAGGCTGACCTGGAATTCATTATGTAGTGTCAGGGTAGCCTTAAATTCACTGTGATCCTCCTATTCCTGCCTCCCGAGTGCTGGGATTAAAAGTGTGCTCCACCATGCCTGACATGGAATGTATATATATATATATAAAGTTGTTTTTTTAGCCTCAGGGTGGCCTCGAACTCACTGTGATCCTCCTACCTCTGCCTGCCTAGTACTAGGATTAAAGGCATGGAATTCACTTGGTAGTCTCAGTGGCCACCTTGAGATTCCATGGTGAAATCCAGGTCAGCCTGGGCTACAGTGAAACCCTGCCTTGAAAAACCAAAAAATAAAAAAGATGATGTATTCTCAGGGTGGCCTCAAACTCATGGCAATCCTCCTATCTCTGCCTCCTGAATGCTAGGATTAAAGGCGTGCATCACCACGCTCAGCAAATTCATAATTTTTAAAATATTTTTATTTATTTGACAGAGAAAGTGGAAGAGAGAGAGAGATAATGGGCACACCAGGGCCTTTAGCTGTTGCCAGTGAACTCCAGATGCATGTGTTCTCTTGTGCATCTGACATATGTGGGTCCTGGGGAATCGAACCTGAGTCCTTTGGCTTTGTGGGCTGACCTGGAATTCACTATGTAGTCTCAGGGTAGCCTCAAACTTATGGTGAGGGCTGGAGAGATGGCTTAGTGGTTAAGTGCTTGCCTGTGAAGCCTGAGGACCCCGGTTCGAGGCTGGATTCTCCAAGACCCATGTTAGCCAGATGCACAAGGGGGCGCATGCTTCTGGAGTTCGGTTTGCAGTAGCTGGAGGCCCTGGTACGCCCATTCTTTCTCTCTATCTGCCTCTTTCTCTCTCTCTCTCTCTCTCTCTCTGTTGCTCTCAAATAAGTAAAAATAAACAACAAAAAATTAAAAAAAAAACTTATGGTGATCCTCCTACTTCTGACTCCCAAGTGCTGGGATTAAAGTGTGTGCCACTACTTATTAAATATATTTTTATGTTATATATTTATTAGAGAGAGAGAGGTAGAGAAAGAGAGAATGGGTACACCAGGACCTTCAGATGCTGCAAATAAATTTCAGATGTATGTGCCACCTTGTACATCTGGCTTACGAGGGTCCTTAGGTAATCAAACCTGGGTCATTTGGCTTTGCAGGGAAACGTTTTAACCACTAAGCCATCTCTCCAGTCCAAGAAAGATTTTTAAATTTTTTTTTGTTTTATTTTTATTTATTTATTTGAGAGTGACAGACAGAGAAAGAGGCAGGGAGAGAGAGACAGAGAATGGATGCGCCAGGGCTTCCAGCCACTGCAGATAAATTCCAGATGTGTGCACCCCCTTGTACATCTGGCTAATGTGGGTCCTGGGGAATCAAGCCTCAAACCGGGGTCCTTAGGCTTCACAGGCAAGCACTTAACTGCTAAGCCATCTCTCCAGCCCAGATTTTTAAATTTTTATTTATTTATTTGCAATCAGAAACAGAGATAGAGAGAAAAGAGACAGACAGAGAGATAATGGGCATGCCAGGACCTGTAGCCACTGCAAACAAACTCCAGATGCATATGCCCCTTGTGCATCTGGCTTATGTGGGTCCTGGGAAATCAAACCTGAGTCCTTTGGCTTTGCAGCCAAGTGCCTTACCTGCTAAACCATCTCTCCAGTTTCCAAGATTTTTAAAAAATATTTATTTATGAGAGAGAGAGAGAATGGGCACACCAGGACCTCTACCTACTGCAAACAAACTCCAGATGTATGTTCCACATTGTGCATTTGGCTTTACATGGGTACTGTGGAATCAAACCTGGGTCCTTAGGCTTTGCAAAAGCCTTAACCACTACACCATCTCTACAGCCCTCAGAAAATATTTTTTATGCTGAGGACCGGGCCCAGGGCCTTGTTCATGCTAAGCGCATATTCCACCACTTAGTTACATCCCCAGCTAGAGAGATTTGTTTCAAGGAATTGCCCTGTGCAATTATGGAGACTTGGTGAATCCAGAATTGGATGAGAGAGGCCAAGAGGCTAGAAGCTCAGGAAAGAGTTGAATGGAGTTTTCGTTCAAATGCTTTTGCTACAGAACCCAGTGAAGCTTATGCTAAACATGAAGGCCAAAGGCAGCTGGCCAGAGATTCCCTTCTGCTCTGGGAATATGGCCTTTTGTTCTGTTCAGATCTTCAGTGGATCCACTGAGCCCTGCACATGCTGGGGGAGGCAATCTGCTTTCCTCAAAGTCTACTAATTTAAATGGAGATCATATCAAAAACATCCTCACTCTGGAGAGATGGCTTAGTGGTTAAGGCACTTGCCTGCAAAGCCAAAGGACCTAGGTTTGATTCCCCAAGACCCACATAAACCAGATACACAAGGTGCATGTGTCTGGAGTTTGTTTACAGTGGCTGGAGGCCCTGGCATATCCTTTCTCTTTGTGCCTCTCTCAAGTAAAAAATTTCTGGCTCGAAATGGCTTAGTTGCTAAGGCACTTGTCTTAAAAAGCCTAAAGACCCAGACTCAACTCCCCAGTGTCCCATGTAAGCCAAACGAACAAGGTGGCCCACACATCTGGAGTTGGTTTGCAGTGGCTAGAAGACCTGGTATGCACATTCTCTGCAATTTTTTAAAAATCTCAGCCAGGAGCTGGGTGAGGTAGCACATGCCTTTAATCCCAGAGGTAGGACTGTTCTGAGTTCAAGACCAGCCTGGGATATACAGAGGGAGTCCCAAACCAGATTGGGCTAGAGAGACCTTACCTTGTAAAAACCAAAATCTCCCAACGACTTTACACTGAATTAACCAGGTACTTCCCACTTTCATTAACTCAGAATTTCAGACTCAAAATATACAATGTTCCAACGGTACTGTTTGGATACTGAACAGAACTCATTAGTTCTCAGATTTAAGAGGGTTTTTTGTTCCATTTCTTGCTGTCAAGATCTGAAGCCAGTTAGGCAACCCAAAACTGTTCCCATCCTTAACATCTTTAATAAAAGGGTAACTGCTGTGACACACCCACTAAGGTTACAAAAAAGTTTCCTTGAGGCAGTTCATTTTTAAATGGATCACTTACTACAACAGATGTTAATAGTGGTTACACAGCTACAGTAGAAACTTCAATTTAAGTCAAGAAAACTGCAGCCTATTGAGGTCTTTATTTGGTTCAGCAAAATGATGCAAGACCTTTGACTTAACCCCCAGGCGCACTTTTCACTAACATGTGCCTTACTTTAAATGAACTTGTTTTCAATTCAACATTGTATGTGCGGCATCGCCTGAGTACACTTGGAATGTTTGACCAAAACGTGTTATTGGTCTCTTAACCTATTTTTAAGCGTAAGGAATTTTTAAAGGTAAAATCTTTGCCAGCCCTTATACTTATTTTAAGTTTCCTAGAGGGTATTGTTAGAAACAATTAAAAAGTGTAACAAAATCTTAAATTCTTAAGTGAAAGCCATTTAACTAGTATTTAAAACCTCTGCAATTATTAGTTTATTAGTATCATCCAGGACTCAGATGTTCAGTATTCCTCCTGAAATTACATAAACAAATGCAAATGGAAAGAATCCAAGTCAAAATTATTAACAAAACAGCACTCCATCACAAAAGCGTGTAAAATCTGGCTTTACGTATTCTGGGGAATCAAACCCAGGCCTTTAGGCTTTGTAAGCAAGTGCCTTTAACCATTGAATCATCTCTCCAGATTATTTTTTCTTTTATCTGTTTTACAAATTTTTTATTGATTTATTTGAAAGGTAGAGAGAGAGAGAGAGGCAGACAAAATGGACTCACCAGGGCCTCCAGCCACTGCAAACTAACTCTAGATGCAAGTGCCGCCTTGTGCATCTGGCTTACGTGGGCACTGGGGAATCAAATGTGTGTCCTTAGGCTTCACAGATACACACCTTAAAAGCCAAGCCATCTCTTGTGCCCTGTTTTTTTCTTTTTGGTTTCTTGAGGTAGAGTTTCACTCTAGCCTGGGCTGATAGGCTGACCTGGAACTCACTATGTAGTCTTAGGGTGGCCTTGAACTCACAGTGATCCTCCTACCTCTACCTCCTGAATACTAGGATTAAAGGCATGTGCCACCACGCCTTGCTGTTTTTTCTTTTCTTTTTTTTTAATTTTTTTTGTTCATTTTTATTTATTTGAGAGTAACAGAGAAAGAGGTAGATAGATAGAGAGAATGGACACGCCAGGGCTTCCAGCCACTGCAAACGAAATCCAGACTCATATGCCCCCTTGTGCATCTGGCTAACTTGGGTCCCGGAGAATTGAGCCTCGAACTGGGGTCCTTAGGCTTCACAGGCAAGTGCTTAACCGCTAAGCCATCTCTCCAGCCCTGTTTCTTTCTTTTTAATGGAAAAGAAAATTGATTGTTTCTTCTCATTTAAGTTGTAAGTTCTTAATGTAGGTAATGTGACATGATCTGGACAGTTTGGATATTATGTTAGCATATCCAAGTTAAACTTAGCCCTTCCTTACATTCACCTAGGTGGTTTTGTGTACAGGGCCTTCACTCCTCAGTGGGGCAGGGGTTGGGTTTCCATGGTGACCTAGTTTTCTGAGCTTTTGCCTTCCTATTCTAATTTGTTTTATTCAAAAGTAAATAAATAAATATTAAAAATTGGGACTGAAGAGTGAGTTCCAGGTATGCCTGAATTAGAGCAAGTCCCTGTCTAGATAAAAGAAAGAAATTAATTAATAGGGCTAGAGAGGTGGCTTTAGCAGTTAAGGCACTTGCCTGCAAAGGACCCAGAGTTGATTCCCAAGTACCCATATAAGCCAGAACATATGATGGCACATGTGTCTGGAGTTAGTTTGCAGTGGCTAGCTGGCCCTGGTGATCATTCTCTTTCTTTCTCTCAAATATATAAAGAAATTAAATTTAAAAATATTAATATATTTCATTAATATGGTGATATGGGGGCATTACTTAATTCTGTAGGTGTTGCCTGTGGAGTGGTGCTTTATATGCACCCAGAGCAGCTGGTTGAGAGGGGAAGAGGCCAACTGTGAGGTGTGCACCTATCTAGAGGCCCCTGCCACTCTCTGGAGGGTCAGAGTTGCTGGGCCTGGTCTCCTATCCTTGCTGGGTAGGAGTGAGAGCCTTCAGACTGTGTGTTTCCCAGTCCTCAGCCCCTGTTCAACCTGCTTCCATCCTCCTACTGTTCAGAGTTCTATACTTGTCTCCTCTGTCATTTAAAAGTTGTACTTACAGCCTGGGCTAGAGCAAAAACTTACCTTGAAAACCAAACAAACAAAAGTTGTATTTAGGGGGTAAAAAGAAAATGTTATGGGGCTAGAGAGATGGCTTAGCAGTTAAGGCACTTGCCCACAAAGCCTAAGGACCCAGGTTCGATTCCCAAGTACCCACATAAGCCAGATGTGTATGATGGCACATGCGTCTGGAGTTTGTTTGCAGTGACTGGAGGCCCTGGCACACCAATTTTCTCTCTTTCTCTCTCTGCCTCTGTCTGTCTGTCTCTCTCTCAAATAAATTAGTTAAATTAAATAGCAACATTTTTTTTTAGGGCTGGGAGATAGTTTGTCAAGTGGCTAAAGGCGCTTGATTGCATAGTCTGTCAACTGGGTTGAATCCCTAACACTCATGTAAGGCTGGATGCAAATGATGCCTGTGGATCCGGACGTGGTGATGCACGCCTTTGATCCCAGCACTCAGGAGACAGAGGTAGGAGGATTGCTGTGAATTCAAGGCCACCCTGAGACTACATAGTGAATTCCAGGTCAGCCTGGGCTATCTTGAGACTCTACCTCAAAAAAAAAGTGATGCATGTGGCACACACATGAACCTATGAATTTTTTTTTTAATTGTATTTAGTAGGATTTGGTGGCACATACCTTTAGTCACAGCACTTGGGAGGCTGAAGTAGGATTATGGCTGTGAGTTCAAGGCCAACCTGGTGCTACAGAGTGAGTTCCAGGTCAGCCTGGGGTAACCTGAGATTTCCTGTCTTGGAAAAACCAAAAAAAAAAAAAAAAAAAAGTTGTATTTAGCTGAAGGAGCAGAAAGATTTGTCCACACTATCTGTTCCTGACTAAAAGTCTCTGGCTTTGTTTGTCTGTTTGTTTATTTTTATTTTTTTATTTTTTGGGTTTTTGAGGTAAGGTCTCACTCTAGTCCAGGTTGACCTGGAATTCACTATGGAGTCTCAGGGTGGCCTCGAACTCATGGTGATCCCCCTACCTCTGCCTCCTGAGTGCTGGGATTAAAGGCATGTGCCACCACGCCTGGTTTTGTTTGTTTATTTTTTTAAAAATTTTATTTATTTATTTATTTGAGAGCAGCAGACACAGAGAGAAAGAGAGAGGGAGAGAGAGAGAGAATGGGCGCGCCAAGGCTTCCAGCCTCTGCAAACGAACTCCAGATGCGTGCGCCCCCTTGTGCATCTGGCTAACGTGGGACCTGGGGAACCAAGCCTTGAACCGGGGTCCTTAGGCTTCACAGGCAAGCGCTTAACCGCTAAGCCATCTCTCCAGCCCTTGTTTGTTTATTTTTGAGACAGGATCTCACTGTGGCCTAGACTGACTCACTATGTGGTCCAGGCTGGACTTGAACTCATGGCAATTTTCCTAACCTCATCTCTCAAATGCTGGAATTACAGGCATGAGCCACCATACTCAGCTTTATTCATTTACTTATTTTTATTTTTTAATTTTTGGTCTTTCGAGGTAGGGTTTCACTCTAGTCCAGGCTGACCTAGAATTCACTATGTAGTCTTAGGGTAGTCTTAGGGTGGCCTTGAACTCACAGTGATCCTCCTACCTCGGCCTCCCAAGTGCTCCCACGCCCAGCTCTATTCATTTATTTTTGAGACAGGGTCTTACCAGGTAGTCCCTGTCAGCTTTAAATGCTGGGATTGTGTGGTAAACTTTAGTCAATTTAGATCAGTTTCATGCATATTGGCACATTCTCCATTTCTTCCTCCTGGAATTGCAGGCAACCAAACCTGTTTTCTGTCTTTGCAGATTTGCCTATTCTGGACATGTCTCTAAGTGTAGTCATATAGTGTATGTCCTTTTGTGTTTGGTGTTTCTCACCAAGAGTTATGTTTTATAGTTACATCCATGTTGAGCATGTGTCATTACATTTTTATTCTCAAAAATATTCTAGCCATGAATGTACCACAGTTTACTTATCTGTTCATCAGACATTTAAAAAAAATATTTTTATTTATGTATTTGACAGAGAGAAAGAAGCGGGGGGAGAAAGAGAGAGAATATGGGTGTACCAGGGCCTCCAGCCACTGCAAATGAACTCAAGATGCATGTGCCACCTTGTGCATCTGGCTAACGTGGGTCCTGGGGAATGGAACCTGGGTCCTTTGGTTTTGCAGGCAAATGCCTTAATCACTAATCCAGCCCTCCCTTTTTGAATATTGTGAATAATATGTGTGTTCCATACAAGACATGCATTCTCATTTCTTTTTGGGCATACACCTACGAGTGACAGTGTGGTAACGTGGTAACTCATGATAACTTGTTGAGGAAATGCCCACTGTTTTCCAAAGCAGCTGCATTCCCACCAGCCGTCTATGAGGATCCCAGTGTCTGCACCTCCCAAAACACTCTGTACTCTGGCTTTGGGCTCCAGTTGTCCTGGTTAGAGTGCAGTGATACCTCATTGTGGATTTCATTTGCAGTTCCCTGTTGGCTGATGATGTAGAGTGTCTTTTCATGTGTTCACTGATAGATCTCCTTTGGAGAGGTCTATTCAAGCCCTTGCGCCCCCTCCCCTTTTTTAGTTTTTTGGAAGTAGTGTCTCACTTTAGTCCAGGCTGACCTGGAATTTACTATGTAGTCTCAGGATGGCCTTGAACTCGTGGCAATCCTCCTACCTCTGTCTGCTGAGTGCTGGGGTTAAAGTCGTGTGCCACCGTGTCTGGCTTAAATATTTTAATTTTATTTATTTGCAAGGACAGAAAAAGGGGGGGGAGAGAGAGAGAGAGAGCACACCAGAGCTTCTGGCTATTGCAAATGAACTCCAGATGCATGTGTTACTTTGTGCATCTGGCTTTGCATGGGTACTCGGGAATCCAACCCAGGCCAATAGGCTCTGCAGGCAAGTGCCTTAGCTACTAAACTCTCTCCCTAGCCCTTCCTGTTTTTTTTTTTTTTTTTTTTCTTTTTAGCTCATGGTGGTATGGTGGTTCTTAATTCTCAGCATCCTTGTCTCTGGTAGCATCTTCCAGTCTTTGTCCCACTGTGCCAGTGTCACTAGGCATTGGAGTAGGGCCTGGCCCAGTGATCTCGATTATACATCCAGGCCATCAGGCCATGGTTCAGAACGATGGCTGAAGACGTCAGAATGTCTTTCCCGGGACACACTTCTTCTCATACAGAGGGAAACAACAGAGAAGTCTGGGGATGAGGGCTGGAGCCAAGCCTCAGAGGGGTTAGGAGAGATTGATCCATTAGGCATCCTGAAAAGTGTGTTGAGGAAGTAACCAGATACAGGAGCTATGGAAGCATAATTTTCAAAAATGTAAAAACATGACTCATAGAACTCTAAAGTGAGGATGTGTCAAAGATTTATTTAATCATTAATGAGAAAAGCCAGCACAGTGGCAAAGCTGACTGTACAGAGGTATTTATAAGGACTGACAAAAGGTTTGCTTGAGTAAATTTGCTAATCTAGATTAAAAACAAAACTTGGCTGATGCTCTCCAAGGCCATGGAGCTCTTTCTTACTATTACCTTTTCCCACACACAGGAATAATTTTTGTTATTTACTACTGACCAAAATTCATCTGTATGACAATCAGACAAGAACTGTTGTTTTTGTCTTGTTTTGTTTGTTCAGGCTGACATGGAACTCACTCTGTAGCCCAGGCTGGCCTCAAAGTCATGGCAATCTTCCTGCCTCAGCCTCCTGAGTTCTGGGATTATAGACGTGAGCTCCCATCCCTACCTACACAGTCACCTGCTTTCTACAAATTAAAGCCTACATTTACTGACTTGTAAAATACTTCAATCAGTAGCACATAGCAAGGAGCATATCTCAGGAATCAGACCTCTTGGAAGGCCTACTGGCCACACTCAGCCTACTGCTGAAATGACAGGTACATCTCTTTGGCCTGGTCCTAAATTCTGGAAAGATTTTCTTACTAGTTTTCTCTTGTGATGATAAGCATCTCCCAGGGGTTTTGTCATCCCAGGAAAACTAGTTTTCTTGTATGCTGACCTGATTGATGTACACATATGAGAAATGGTAATTAACAGGTCATGCCTCCTTGTTAGGTGGCACAAGTAAGGTTACACAAGACCAGGGCTGGAAAATCAGCTCTGTCTGGAGATGTCATCATGAGGAATGTAGGACTGAGCCTCAATTATACCTACGGTGTCTTCTCATTGGCTGCTCTATTTTGTGTTAGGAAACTGAGCCAAACAAGTCTTCCTTAAGTTTGCCTGTAGTTCTTGTGTGTGTAGTAAGCTCCCATCTTCTTTGGAGCCTGTGTCTGCCATGGTTCTTGATTTCCTGGCTGTATCTTTCTTCTACCTGGTGGGCTGAGACCATGTCTGGACAGACGTGTGGGTCTGAGCATGGCGTGGAGACTGGTTCACCTCATGTGCTCCAGCCCCTGCTCATTCATGGTGGGTGTGTCATGCTAGCTTAACTAGGATTCTCACATAAAGCCTTGCTTGTACAATCTGATTTCCTTGTGAAAAGACTGATAAACCATCTCTCAACCCTTTTCCTATTTTTTAGGCAGAGTCTTGCAGTAGTCCAGGCTGACCTTGAATTCATTGTAATCTTTCTGCCTCAACCTCCCAAATGCTGGGATTAAAGGTGTGTGCTACCTCAGTTAGTCAGGAAGACCAAATTCTATCACAACTATGCAAATTACTAATTTTCATTCAGAATAAAAGTCATGAGTGCTATGGCTCATGGTCAATGACACTTATTTGCAAAGCTTGCTGGCCTGGGTTCAATTGCCAAGCCACCCATACAAGCCATATGTAAACTGGAACTGGGTCTGGCATTCATTTGCAGCAGCAAGGGGCTATGATACCTCCCTTCCCCCACAGACATGTGCAGATAACTAAACTTAAAATGTCATAATCAAGGCACAATGACATACTTCTATGATACAAACACTTAGGAGGCTGGGGCTGGAGGAATGCTGTGAATTTGAGGTCACCCTAGGTTATATAGTGAGTTACAAGCCAGCCTGAGCCACACAGCTAGACCCTGTCTCCAAACACAAATGAATGAATGAACAAATTGATAAACAAATAGACAAAGAGACCAAGAAAAGTACTGCTTTCCATTCCTTGGTTCTTATATTCTCTCCCCTTCTCTTCCTCAGTGTTCCCTGCACCTTAGAGGACATGACCGAGATGTCTCCTTTAGTGTTGAGCTCACTTTGGCTGAGGCTGACCTTACTCTGTAGTCCCAAATTGGCCTCAAATTCAAGGTGATCCTTCTACCTCTGCCTCCCCAGTACTGGGATTAAAGGCTTTTATTTTCAGCTTTGTTGAGTTTTAATTAATTAATTAATTAATTAATTAATTAATTTGAGAGTGACAGACATAGAGAGAAAGAGGCAGAGAGAGAGAGATGGGTGCATCAGGGCCTCCAGCCACTGCAAACAAACTCCAGATGCATGCGCCCACTTGTGCATCTGGCTTACATGGGTCCTGGGGAATCGAGCCTTGAACTGGGGTCCTTAGGCTTCATAGGCAAGCACTTAACCATGAAACCACCTCTGCAGCCCCATTTGTTGAGTTTTGAATCTCTTCAATATATGCCCTCAGCACTAGTGAGACAGCAAAACAGAGGACTAGCTGGGCATGGTGGCATTCACCTTTAATTATCCCAGAGGCAGAGGTAGGAAGATCACTGTCAGTTTGAGGCCAGCCTGGGACTACAGAGTGAGTTCCAGGTCATCCTGGGCTAGAGTGGCACCCCAACATGAAAAAAAAAGCCAGAAACAAAAACAAAACAAGCTGGGCATGGTGACTCATACCTTTCATCCCAGCACTCAGGAGGCAGAGGTAGGAAACTCGCCATGAGTCTGAGGCCACTCTGAGACTGTATAGTGAATTCCAGATCAACCTGGGCTAGAGTGAAACCCTACCCCCAAAAGAACAAAACGAAATAAACACACAAAACACAGAAAAGCCAGGGTGGGGGCATAGTCACATATGCCTTTAATCCCAGCACTTGGGAGACAGAGATAGGAGGATCACTGAGAGTTCGAGGCCACCCTGAGACTACAGGGTTAATTCCAGGTCAGCCAGGACCAGAGTGAGACCCTACCTCAAAAAACCAAAATAAATAAATAAATAAATAAATAAATAAATAAATAAATAAATAAATATTGCAGTATGTGCATGTATTAAAATTTTCAATAAGAACATAAAAAGAAAAAGAGAAAAAAAAAAAAGAAATTAAGAGTGAACATCCTAACAACTATTTCCCCCAATTCTGAGGTAAGAAACACTATTTAAAGCATGTTTCAGCTGATTGTGGTAGCTCAGGTTTATAATCCCAGCACTTTGGAAGCTGAAGTAGATTACTGTTGAGTTTGAAGACAGCCTAGGCTACAGAGTGAGTACCAGGTCAGCCAGGGATAGATGAAACCATGCCTTCAAAAGAAGAAAAGGAGCTGGGCGTAGTGGCTCACGCCTTTAATTCCAGCACTTGGGAGGCAGAGGTAGGAGGATCACCATGAGTTTGAGGCCACCCTGAGAGTGCATAGTGAATTCTAGGCCAGCCTGAGTTGGAGTAAAACCCTACCTCAAAAAAAATTAAAAAAAAAAAAAAGGGTTGGAGAGATGGCTTAGCAGTTAAGACATTTACCAAAGAACCCAGGTTCGATTCCCCAGGACCCACGTAAGCCACATGCACAAAGGGCACATGCATCTGGAGTTTGTTTGCAGTGGCTAGAGGCCCTGGCATGCTCATCCTCTCTCTCTCTCTCTCTCTCTGCTTGCAAATAAATAAATAAAATTTAAAAATATATATTAAAGGGGGGCCTGGAGGGATGGCTTAGTGGTTAAGACATTTGCCTGCAAAGTCTGAGGACCCAGGTTTGATTCCCCAACCCACGTTAGCCAGATGCACTAGGGGGCACATGTGTCTGGAGTTTGTTTGCACGTGTCTGGAGGCTCTGGCATGCCCTTTTCTCTGTCTTTCCCTCTATTTCTGTCAAATAAATAAATGAATAAATAATTTTTTAAAAGAAGGGGGTAGGGGTAGGGATGGAATTAACTATGTATTAGAGTAGAATGGGTAGTATAGATTAAAGGTTAAGAGATAGCAAAAAAGAACTGAGCATAGTTGTACAGGATTGTAATCCACACACTGGAGACTGAGGCAGGAGTATCATGAGTTCAAGGACAGCAGTGAGTTCCTAGGCTAGCTTGGTCTAGAGAGTAAAACCCTGCTTCTAAAAAACAAAACAATAGTCCCAGCACTTGGAAGGCAGAGATAGGAGGATTGTTTTGAGTTCAAGGCCAGCCTGGAACTATAGAGTGAATTCCAGGTCAGTCTAGGCTAGAGTGAGACCTTGTCTCAGAAAAAAAACAAAACAAACAAAACAAGCTGGGTATGGTGGCACACACCTTCAGTTCTAGCACTTGGGAGGCTCAGGTAGGAGGAACACCATGAGTCTGAGGCCAGTCTGTGACTACAGTATGAGTCCCAGGCCAGCCTGGGTTGCAGTGAGACTCTTCCTGGGGAGAAGATAAAAACGAAGCAAAAACAAACAGCAACAATAAAAAATGAATAAATAAAAGCTGGTATGTGTGTGTGTGTGTGGGGATGGTTGCCAAAGAGATTGTTCAATGGTTAAGCTGCTTGCCTACAAAGCCTAACAACCAAGTTTGATTCCACAAGACCCATGTAAAAGCCAGATGCACTAAAAATGGTCCATGCATCTGGAGTCCATCTGCAGTGGCGGAAGGCCCTTGTATGCCTATTCTGTTTGTTTGTCTCTCTTCTGTCTCTCTCTGCTTGCAAATAAGTAAAGTAAATATCCTTAAAGGGCTGTAGAGATGGCTTAGCTGTTAAGGCACTTGCTTGCCAGGCATGACAACCCAGGTTTGAGTCTCCAGTACAGTAAAGTTGAAGCACAAAGTGGCACATGCATCTGGAGTCGTTTGCAGGTGCAAGAGGTCCTGGCATGCCCATTCATATTCTCTTTCTCTCATTGCAACTTAAAAAAAAAAATATATGTATATATATATATATATATATATATATATTTATTTATTTATATATTTATGTACATATATTTCAAGGTAGGGTCTCACTATAGCCTATGGTCTCAGGGTGGCCTTGAACTCAAGGCAATCCTCCTACTTCTGCCTCCCATGTACTGGGCTTAAAGGCATGCACCACCACACCCAGCTCTAAAAAGTATGTTTTTTTTTTTTAAAGCTGGGTTTGCTCTCACATGCCTACAATCCCAGCACTCAGGAGGTAGGAGCAAGAGGATCAGGATTTCAAAGTCATCCTCTGCTTTATAGGGAGTTCCAGGAATGCTTGGGCTAGAGACTCTATTTCAAAAACAACCTCCCATTCACAGTTCTCTGATTATTTGAACTTATTCCTGCCATCTCATGCCATTTGCTTTTCTTGTCTTTTTTTAAATTTGTGTATGCAGGTGTATATGTATGGATATGTCAGGGTCTCTTGCTGCTGCAATTGAATACCTCTCTGCTTTTATGTGGCTGTTGGTAAATTGAACCCCAGGTGGGCAGGCTTTGCAAGCAAGTGACTTTAACAGTGGTTAAAGTCATCTTTAGTGGTTAGTCATAGAGTCATCTCCTTAGGTCCTGAAGGCACTCCAGCTGGTCTCATCTTTGAAATTCCAGAATGTCTCTCCAACATTGTCTACATATGGAATTTTTTTTTTTTTTTTTTTACCCCCATGAGTATCACTTTCATTCTTTGAGAAGTCACTGGCTCAGTTCCTTCTGTTCTGTGAAGGGTCTCATGTCTTTCATCTCTTTTACAAGATGTCTTATTTTTCTCTATGTTGTAGAAGACCTTCATTTGTTGATTTGCATTTGATTTCCCCCCACATGGAGAGCAGGGTGAGAGCTGTTCTGGCATGCCTAGACACAGATAAGTAAGTAGACGTTTGTAGAGAAGAAGTGACATTTCATCTCCTGGGTTTGCTGCTGATGTGCTCAGGACTCCAGGACCAGATGGTGTGTTAGCTAAAGGTAGGACCTTGGTCAGGACTGACCACAGAGTGATCTTGGTTGTGACATTTACCCAACTGCTATTTCCTAGCCCACATAAGTGCAGTGGGGTCACAAGTGCTGGCCAGAAAACAGCTTGTGTGGCTTCAGCCCTAACCTGGAATGCTTGAGTGAACAAGGTTGCCCACTCCCAATAAAGTTTTTCTTTACAGCCAGGTGTGGTGGCTCAGGCCTTTAATCCCAGTAATTGAGGCAGAGGTAGGAGGATCGCTGAGTTGAAGGCCATCCTGAGACTACATATTCCCGGTCAGCCTGGACTAGTGAAACATTACCTCGAAATAACAACAAAAAAGTTTTTCTTTTTAAAATTGTACTTTTTATTTTTGACAACTTTCATAAACAATAAACCATGATAATTCTCTATCCCTCTCACTTTTCCCTTTACAACTCCACTGTCCATATCCCTTCCCCCTCTCAATTAGTTTTTCTTTTATTTTGATGTCATCATCATCTTTTCCTCCTACTATAATGGTTCTTTTTGATTTTTTGAGGTAGGGTCTCACTCTAGCCCAGGCTGACCTGGAATTCACTAGGTGGTATCAGGGTGCTCTCGAATTCAAGATCCTCCTACCTCAGCCTCCCAAATACTGGGGTTAAAGGAATGTGCCACCACACTTGGCCTGAGGGGTCTGTTCTAATGCCACAGGCACACCGCTAGGGTTCTTTAACACTGTATTACCAATCATAATTCTCAAAGGAAGCCAAAGAGAGCTATAGGCTTCACCCTTGTCTCTAAATACTTAGGGTTTAAAACAAAATAAAAATTTTTATTTATTTGAAAGAGGCAGAGAGAGACTGAGAAAGAATGGGCATGCCAAGGCCTCCAGCCTCTGGAGACAAATTCCAGACGCATGCATCACCTTGTGCATCTGGTTTACATGGGTACTGGGGAGTTGAACCTGGTCCTTTGGCATTGCAGGCAAGCACCTTAACCACTATGCCATATCTCCAGCCCATCTGAATATTTATGTTTTAATGTTAGAATATAAAAACTCAGAAGACCATTAAATTGTAGAATTTAGGCTTCAGGCCAACGTGGATATTAAAAAAAAAAAAAAAGACAGGCATGGTAGTGCACGTCTTTAATCATAGCACTCTGAAGGCTGAGGAAGCAGGATCACCATGAGTTGAACTACAGAGTGAGTCCAGGGCAGCCTGGGCTACAGTGAGACCCTGCTTAAAAATCAATCAATAAATAAAACGATGGGTGTGGTAGTGTACACCTTTAATCACAGCACTGGGAGGCAGAGGTTAGAGGACGGCAGAGAGTTTGAGGCCACCCTGAGATTACATAGTGAATTCCAGGTCAGCCTGAGCTAGAGTGAGACCCTACCTTGGAAAACCAAAAAAATAAAAATAAATAATGCCATATGTGGAGGCAGAGATAGGTGGATCTTGGTGAGTTTGAGGCCACCCTGAGCTACATAGTGAATTCCAAGTCAGCCTGGGCTAGAGTGAGACTATCTCAAAAAACAAACAAAAAACCATAACTCTATAGGCCAAAGTGGGGCAGCCAGCTCTCTCCAGAGAGTAAGACTCAGGCCTTTCAGGTACTACCTGCAGGGTCTGATATTGAAATCTTCAAACTCTCGGGATCCGGGCCTAATTAACTATGTTCGTAATAGCTGTATAATGCTTCAAAGAGGAAGGTCTGAGCTAGGGCATGTGTCCCAGACTGCCTGCCCCACACCTGAGGCCTCCACACTTGCCAGGAGTGTTTTCTTTCAGTAACCCCCATTTCCTCTCCACATCCAGCTCCACCCAACCAGTGACTCCTACCCTCCCTGGCTAGCTAGCTTCCCCACACTCTCTCTAGTGTCGTCTTGGGGCTTCCCACTCCTAGTCTCCTCCCACACACACTGAGGCACCACACCTGGTCTGGTGACCATCCCTCTAGATCCCTGCTCTGGCCTTTACTCTGCCCCTGGGGACACTATGGGAACCCCCACCTGTGTCCCAAGGATCTCCCCTCCTGCTCTGCATAGGACCACTGCTTCCCTCAGCAACCTCTCCTAGGCACCCAGGTCTTAACTGACACCCCTCTCAGGGAAGCTCCTGGTCACCCTGGTTTCTCAGAACAGCGGTCCCTCTTGCTCCTCCCCACCCAGAATCCCCACTCTGGCTCCCTTTGGAGCTGCCCTCCTTCCTCACCCAGGCAGGGTCACCCCTCTCCAGACTCTTTCTCAGAACCTCTCTTTCCCACTCCCTTCACCCTCCCCCCCTCTTTTCTTCCCTTCCCCCCTCCTCCTCTCCCCTTCCTCCCTCTCCTCTTCACTTCCCTTCCCCTCTTCCCTCCCTCTCCCCTTCCCAACACCCCTCGCCTCCTTTTCCACTCCCCTTCCCCCTTCCTTCCCTACCCTCTTTTTCCCCTCCCCCTCCTCTGCCCTCCCCTCCCTCTTCTCCTCCTCCCTCTCCCCTCCCCTTCCCCTTCTTTCCTCTCCTCTCCCTCTGGACTCGCCCCTTCCTTTTCCTCTCCCCATCTTCGCGTCTCTCCTGTCCCCTCCTCCCAACTTCCCCTCCCCCGCAGCGCGTCATGGCGGCGGCGGCGGCGGGCGGGGCGCGTCCTGCACGCAGCGCGCCGGGCGGAGCGCTCGCCGCATTGTTTGCTTCGCTGGGGAGCGAGCGGCGCCTCGGCAGGCGTCCGAGCAGCCCCGCGTCCGCGTCCTCCGCCCGGCCGGGCCCCGAGCCCGCCGACCTCGCCCGAGCCGCGGTGCCCTGCGGGGCCCGGAGCCGCCGGCCGAGCGCGCCCCGGAGCCCGGCGGGGACCCGGCTGCGCGGCCGTTGGCGGAGGAGCCGCGGCGCCATTAACGCCGCCCGGGCCGCGCCGGCCCCCGCGCCTGCCCGCCCGCCGGGCTCCCGCGGCCGGGGCGCCCCGAAGGTGAGTGTCGGCCCGGCGCTCCCCGCCCGCCGCCGCCGCCCGCTCGCCGGCCCGGGGCGGAGGTGCCGGCGCCATGTTTGGCGGCGGCGGCGGCGGCGGCGGCTCCGCATTGTCCGCGGGCGGGGAGGCCGAGAGGCCGTGTGGGCGCGGGGCCCGGGGGAGCGGGGCGGCCGGGCGGCGGGGAAGGCCTGGCCCGACGCGGGGAGGCCGAGTCGGGTGGCAGGGCTGGGAGTGGAGGTGAGCGCAGACGGAGAAGCGGGCCGCGGCGGGTCCGGGACCGGGATCGGGACCGGGGACGCGGACGGACAGGCTGTGGCCGAGTCGGGGAGACGCAGGCCGAGGCCGCCGGCGCGTTGGGAGGCGCGGCCGAGGGAAAGGAGCTGTAGGCGGGGAAGCCGGAATTGAGCCCGTGGCTCGGCGTGAGGACGTCGGGCCTGGCAGCGGCAGCCCGGCCGAGGTGGCGGGAGGCCCGGGGTCCCGGCCGGAGTGCTGGCCGTGCGGTACGGGGCGGTCCCTTATGTAACAGATCGGCCCGATCTGCTTTGCCAAGACAGGAACCTCCCTCGAAGAGGGACGTGCTCTGAAGATTTCCTAAGGCCGGCGCGGCCGGGGGCTCCTGAGCGAACCCGCACCGGCTTGGCTCCTTGGACGCTTGCAGGAAGCGTCGGGATGAACGGAGTGCGCGGGATTCACCCGGGCCCCTTGGGAGAAGGTCATAATTTCACCGCAAACACAACTCTCCTGGATGTCTCTGACACACTTAAACACACCCAGGAAACCGCCCCCTTAATGGACGTTTCTTTCACCCTGCTTGGTCTGTTTTTGAGTGCCTGTCACCTGGTAACATGCATAGCTGCAGAATTTGGGTAACATTTGCTTACCTGTCGTGATACCTGCTATGCCCAGCGCTGTCTGGAGACTGTGTGTTCACTCTTTCGATGGTCGCAGCACCCTGAGTCTCAGACCCTACTTCACCGTGTGCTGTGTGAGCCACAGAGCCATGGAGGCTGGGAGAGTTTCAGTGGCTTTTCCAAAGCCAGGCAGGAAATGGTTCTGAGTGTGGATCTTTTCTCCCCTTCCTATCTTTTTTTCCTTTTCTCTCTCTCTCTCTTTTTTTTTTTTTTTTGGCCAACAAAGCTTAAGTTCTTTCAGAAGCATGCTTGCTGCCTCTGCTGATCCCTTCCCATGGAAATCTTTGTTCCTGCACAGTGGTAAATTGGTAAAGGGCGAAGAGCAAGAGCAGCTGCAGTGGATATAGGAAGTGGTGAAGCAGATGAGGTTGTTGGTTACTGCTGGGCAGTGATGCCTTCTTCCACTGTTGGGTGACATTTTTCAGATCACAGAGCTGCTGTGATCTGTAAGTATAAGGTTCACTAGTTTAAAGCGCTCCAGTGCTCACTGGGAGAGAGTGGGTTTTGAAAGGCTGCTCATGTGCTGCTTTGCTATAGAGGAGACAATTAAACATTTATCTTTAATCTTGGAGTGACCAACTGTTGCTTCTACCTTGCTTTAGTAATGACATGCGACACTGTCTATGGGTGTACAAGGGTTATCCTGCAGACTGGAGCCGTACCCAGCCCATTCCAGAAAGGATGACAGAGACTTCTGTGAGACGCCAAGGCCTGTTAGGGTGGCTTTGCTGACAGCTCCATGGCATCGAGGTTTGAGTGGGTAACTGGAGGCCTCTTAGATGCAGGAGTATTGGGATCTGACTGAGCCCACAGTCAGTGTTTCTGTCTTAATTTTAACATAAAATGTAGGTTTTCAGACAAACTGAAAGGTTTTGTCTTTAAAAATCCATTTTTAGGCTTGCACGTTTCCTGTATGCCTGTCCTTTACTTTTCCTGAAGACCAGTGAGGCTTGAAATGTGGCTTCTGAGGAGCCCTGTTATTGGCCATAACATGGGCTTGGCCCTCTTAAAGATTATTCCTTTAGAAATTATACCCCGTCCTGTTACGCAGTGAAGTGGGCTAGAGGGAGGCGCTCAGTAGTCCTTGTTGCCCAATGTTCTTGCACTGCTTGACAGTGGTGGTCCGGAGTGGACATGTACACACATGAAGTGCCTAGACACAAAATCATAGCAGTGAATACTGGAAGTAGATGCAGCCCACCACAGTTGGATGGAGGTGGAGGCTGTTTGCTGACTGGTTTGACCACCTCTGAGAAGAGGAAATTCTCCTGAGTCTCTGCAGTGAAGCTTATGGACCCTCGCTGTGGGGGCTCGGCCAGTCAGCGTGGGGTCTCGGGATATCCAGCCTTGTGGGCTAAGAGCTGAGCATCTTAAAGGATAAGTCTTAAAGTGATAGGTAGAGAGCAGAGATGCCCTATAGCAAGTTGTAGATAGCTGGATTTACTTGAAGAGGAGGATGTAGCCTAGCACTTGGCCCTGCCCTGGCCTGTCTGGAAGGGGCAAGCTGCTGTGGTCCATGTAGGTCTCCATACTGATCACTGCTGATGATCAGTGCAAGTTGGGTTGGGCCACTTGGGGTGAAGATGTTCTCTGCCTATGTATATGTGTGTAGAATATGTTTGGAGAGGATGGACTGCCTTATGCTGTTGAGTCACAGAAACATCTAGTCTACAGCAGGAAAGAAAACTAAGGTACACCTAGGCTCACATGGGAATTTTCCTTGGCAGCAGTAGCTGGGAGGGGAGGGGAAACTGGGGACCAGGTAAACACTTAGCTTTGTGGTCACAGGTCACATTCTCCATTCCGTGCTGTGGTTGTTCTGTACTTGTAGGGAAAGGCCAGGATCCGGCTTTGGAGGGCATGATGCTGTCCCATCTTCCCGGTAACCTATTGGTGTGGTCTAAAAAGGTGACTGGCACATGGTATGAACCTGTGCCCTGACGGTTGACCAGGACCCTTGAAGGCTACCTCTCCTACCTGCTTCCAGTGCTCTCTGTTCCGGTGCTTAGGCACCCCTTGGGCCTGGCAGAGGCTGTCATTGAAGGTTTGTTGAAGTGTGGTCACTCGTCTTGGAACTAGTAGTTTGGAAGCCTTAGAAATCTGCTAGCTGTGAGCTTCATGTTGGGGTGTTGAGCTGATTAATTGGCTCTGCCCAAGCATGTTTCAGTGGTTTTCTCAAGTCTTTTTTTTCATTCTATATGGAATTAACCAACCAACCAACCAACCTTCCTTCCTTCTTCCCTCCCTCCCTCCCTCCTTTCCTCCCTCCCTCCTTTCCTTCCTTCCTTCCTTCCTTCCTTCCTTCCTTCCTTCCTTCCTTCCTTCCTTCCTTCCTTCCTTCCCCCTCTCTCTCTCTCTCTCCTGTCTGTCTGTCTTTCTCCCCCCCCCCTTTCTTTCATTCAATGAGAGTGGGTGTGCCATTCAATGAGAGTGGGTGTGCCAGGGCATCCAGCCACTGCAAATGAATTCTGTATGCATGCACCACCATGTACATCTGGCTTACATGGATACTGGGGAATCACACCTCGGTCCTTAGGCTTCCCAGGCAAGCAACTTAACTGCTAAACCATGTCTCCAGCCCGAATTAACTTTTCTTTTAACTTTGTTTTAGATAGTCATTGCCAAATGAGGAGGAAAGGAAGATGTCATCGAGGCTCTGCAGCGAGGCATCCTTCTTCCCCGTGCAGTATTAAACACTCCCCTACGCGAGAAACATTGACGTACGCTCAAGCTCAAAGGATGGTGGAGATAGAGATTGAAGGGCGCTTGCATCGGATCAGTATTTTTGATCCCTTGGAGATCATATTAGAAGATGACCTTACAGCTCAGGAAATGAGTGAATGCAACAGTAATAAAGAAAATAGTGAAAGACCTCCCGTTTGCTTAAGAACTAAGCGTCATAAAAACAACAGAGTCAGAAAGAAAAATGAAGCCCTCCCCAGCACCCATGGCACTCCAGCTTCTGCCAGTGCTCTTCCTGAGCCCAAGGTGCGGATTGTGGAGTATAGCCCTCCTTCTGCACCCAGGCGGCCCCCTGTGTACTACAAATTCATTGAGAAATCAGCTGAGGAGCTGGACAATGAAGTGGAATATGACATGGATGAAGAAGATTACGCCTGGCTGGAGATCATAAATGAGAAGCGGAAGGTCGACTGTGTTTCTGCTGTGTCACAGAACATGTTTGAGTTCTTAATGGACCGCTTTGAAAAGGAGTCCTACTGTGAGAACCAGAAGCAGGGTGAGCAGCAGTCCTTGATCGATGAGGATGCTGTTTGCTGCATTTGCATGGATGGGGAGTGTCAGAACAGCAATGTGATCCTCTTTTGTGACTTGTGCAACCTGGCTGTGCACCAGGAATGCTACGGGGTGCCCTACATCCCCGAGGGCCAGTGGCTTTGCCGCCACTGCCTGCAGTCCCGGGCCCGACCCGCTGACTGCGTACTGTGTCCAAATAAGGGTGGTGCCTTCAAAAAGACGGACGATGACCGCTGGGGCCATGTAGTATGTGCCCTGTGGATCCCAGAGGTTGGCTTTGCCAACACGGTGTTTATTGAGCCCATCGATGGTGTGAGGAACATTCCCCCTGCCCGGTGGAAACTGACATGCTACCTCTGTAAGCAGAAGGGTGTGGGTGCCTGCATTCAGTGCCACAAAGCAAATTGCTACACAGCATTCCATGTGACATGTGCCCAGAAGGCTGGCCTGTACATGAAGATGGAGCCAGTGAAGGAGCTAACTGGCGGCAGTACCACATTCTCTGTCAGAAAGACTGCTTACTGTGACGTTCACACACCTCCAGGCTGTACCCGGAGGCCTTTGAACATTTATGGGGATGTTGAGATGAAAAATGGTGTCTGTCGAAAAGAGAGCTCAGTCAAAACAGTCAGGTCTACGTCCAAGGTCAGAAAGAAAGCAAAAAAAGCTAAGAAAACACTGTCAGAGCCCTGTGCGGTCCTGCCAACTGTGTGTGCTCCGTATATTCCCCCTCAGAGGTAAGTGCATATGAACATTGGCTGGTGGATGTGCCTGGAGTGAAGGAATTGATGGGGGACATGAGTTTATGGCCTGCAGGGAGTCCTGCCACACACACACTGCACCTCTTGACAGTCCCCTTAGTTTTGGCTCTGTTCATTTGCTGCTGCTCTTTCAGGAGGCATAAATGTAATGACTTCATTGACTTGGGGTGTTTTTTGTGACTAGTTGGTCTGCAGTAAGCTGGACATAGTTGTGGTAACCACAGCCACACTAAAGTATTCACTTTAACCCTGGGTCTCTGGTCTCATAGCTTAAAAAAATTTTTTTAGGTAAGTTCTCACTCTAGCATAGGCTGACCTGGAATTCACTGTGTAATCTCAGGGTGGCCTTAGGGGCACAGCAGTCCTCCTGTCTCTGCCTCCCAAGTGCTGGGATTAAAGGTGTGCACCACCACGCCCGGCTGGTCTCACAGTTTTTGTTTTTTTTTTTTTCTCTTTTGGTTTTTCGAGGTAGGGTCTCACTCTAGCCCAGGCTGACCTGGAATTCACTATGGAGTCTCAGGGTAGGCTCAAACTCACGGTGATCCTCCTACCTCTGCCTCCCAAGTGCTGGGATTAAAGGCGTGAGCCACTGCACCCGGCTTCTCATAGTTTTTGTTTCTTCTTTTAACACATTTTTACCAGCAGATTTTGGAAACTTGTAATACTGAAAAAATAATTGTTTGGAAAAGTAAAACAGTAAAGCAGTCCCTGAAGTGGAGACTGGAATGGGAGCTGTTGTTGGGAAGTTAGGAAGTATATATCTTCAAGTTGGTCAGGTATGTAAAGCTCCAAGATGATGGGGTATAGGTGAAGTGGACAGCTGTCTCTGAGAGCAGCTTCCATGGTATCTTGTTACAGAGACTGCCTTGTCATTCAGAAATAGTGCACATATGACAAAGCTGCACTTAATCTACAAATGAATGGGCAATAGGTTTTCAAGATATTACTGAAGGATGGAAACTTTTTAATGCATTGCATATCAGCCTTTGTGGGATTTTCCTATGTCTCTGACCTTACTAGCGTGTTGTAATTACTAAATGGAGTTGGGTGTAAACTGTACCATCCAGTCACAGTGAGCTTGCCAGTGGAGCTGGGAGTACTTATTTCACCTTGAGAGGGCTAGCACTACTGTTGCATTAGCAGAAGCTTGAAAGTTATTTTCATGAATATTGTTTTGTGTTTTCACAGAGCTTTACCTATTATGGTCAGTAATTTCTAGGGTTTCACTCTAGCCCAGACTACACACACACATACACACACATACACACATACATATACTGTCCAGCCATGTTTTTTGTTTTGTTTTGCTTTACAAGGTATGGTTTCACTTTTTTTTTTTTGGATTTTTTGAGGTAGGGTCCCACTCTAGCCCAGGCTGACCTGGAATTCACTATGTAGTCTTAGGATGGCCTTAAACTCATTGGCAATCCTCCTACTTTTGCCTTCCAAGTGCTGGGATTAAAGGCGTGCACCACCACACCTGGCCTTTTTTTTTGTTTTTGGAGACCAGGGTCTTATATTGTAGCCCAGACTGACCTATAACTTAACTGTGTGTGCCAGACTGGCCTCAAATTTGAACAAGTGCTGACTATGTCCTTTTATGTTTTCTTTTAATTATTTATTTATTTGGTGGATGGAGAGAGAGAGAGAGGGAGGGGGAGGAAAGTATAGAGGTATGCCAGGACCTCTTGCTACTACAAATGAACTCCTGACACTTGTGTTACTTTGTGAGTCTGGCTTTATGTGGGTATTGGGGATTGAACCTTGGGCTGGCAGACTTTGCAAGCAAGCACTTTTAACCATTGAGTCATCTCCCTTTCAATTTGTTTGTTTGCTTTTCAAGGTAGGGTTTTGCTCAGGGTGGCCTCAAATTCACAGCAGTCCTCCTACCTTTGCCTCCTAAGTGTTGGGATTTAAGGTGCGTGCCAGCATGCCCAGCCTTTCTGTTTCTTTTTATTCTGTTGGTTTTTTTTTTGAAGCAGGGACTCATTCTAGCCTAAGCTGATCTGGAATTTACTCAGTAGTCCAGGCTGGCCTTGAACTCCCGGTGATCCTCCTACCTCAGCCTTCTGTGTGCTGGGATGAAAGGTGTGTACTACTACGCCCAGCGTGGTTTGATTTTGAGACTGGATTTCACAGTGTATCTCAGATGAACGTAGAATTTATTGTATAGCCCAGATTGGCTTCAAACCCAGGGCAGTTCTTGTACTTCAGTGCCTCCTGGATGCTGTAATTGCTCGTGTGAACCATCATGCTTGGGTCTGGTTTTTCTCTGTCTGACTTAGGAGCAACGTTTTCAGCTTTGAATAGAGATAAAAATGCATACCTGGCTGGGGTTGGTGGCTTAGTGCCTGTAATCCCAGTACCAGGAGGCTGAAGCGGGAGGGTCCACATGGATTCGAAACCAGCTTTAGCTACAGAGTGAGACTCTGTGTCAAAAAACAAACAAAACCAAAAGCTAAAAATAAAAGTAAATGACCAAAAAACACCTGAACAAGTATTTTTGCAGTCCCTGGGACAGCTCGCACTGCCTTCATTTGGTTGGTTGTGTGGGATTGGACCTGTCTCGCAGAGTGTAACGGGAAGGCCCTGTCCCCAGTGTGTGTGGGGGAAGTGCATTTGGAGGCTGGGGCTTTCTGGCAGCTGCTTGAATTTTGAGTTTGCAGCTATTCTTCTGTTTTTTTTTTTTTTAACTTTTTATTAGCATTTTCTATGATTATAAAAAATATCCCATGGTAATTCCCTTCCGCCTCCCCACCCCACTTTCCCCTTTGAAATTCCATTCTCTATCATATCACCTCCCCATCTCAATCATTGTACTTACATATATACAATATCAACCTATTAAGTACCCTCCTCCTTCCTTTCTCTTCCCTTTATGTCTCCTTTTTAACTTGCTGTCCTCTGCTACTAAGTATTTTCCTTCTCATGCAGAAGCCCAATCATCTGTAGCTAGGATCCACATATGAGAGAGAACATGTGGCGCTTGGCTTTCTGGGCCTGGGTTACCTCACTTAGTATAATTCTTTCCAGGTCCATCCATTTTTCTGCAAATTTCCTAACTTCATTTTTCTTTTCTTTTTAAATTTTTATTGGCATTTTCCATGATTATATAAAAAAAATCCCATGTTAATTCCCCCCCCCACCACTTTCCCCTTTGAAATTCCATTCTCCATCATATTACCTCTCCATCACAACTAACTTCATTTTTCTTTACTGCTGAGTAGAACTCCATTGTATAAATGTGCCACATCTTCATTATCCACTCATCAGTTGAGGGACATCTAGGCTGGTTCCATTTCCCAGCTATTATAAATTGAGCAGCAATAAACATGGTTGAGCACATGCTTCTAAGGAAATGAGATGAGTCCTTCGGATATATGCCTAGGAGTGCTATAGCTGGGTCATATGGTAGATCAATCTTTAGCTGTTTTAGGAACTTCCACGCTGATTTCCACAATGGCTGGACCAGATTGCATTCCCACCAGCAGTGTAGAAGGGTTCCTCTTTTTCCACATCCCTGCCAACATTTATGATCCTTTGTTTTCATGATGGTGGCCAATCTGACAGGAGTGAGATGGACTCTCAATGTAGTTTTAATCTGCATTTCCCTGATGACTAGTGATGTAGAACATTTTTTTAGATGCTTATATGCCATTTGTATTTCTTCCTTTGAGAATGCTCTATTTAGCTCCATAGCCCATTTTTTGATTGGCTTGTTTGATTCCTTATTATTTAATTTTTGAGTTCTTAGTATATCTTAGATATTACTCCTCTATCAGATATATAGCTGGCGAAGATTTTTTCCCATTCTGTAGGTTGCCTCTTTGCTTTTTTCACTGTGTCCTTTGCAGTGCAAAATCTTTGTAATTTCATGAGGTCCCAGTGATTAATCTGTGGTTTTATTGCCTGAGCAATTGGGGTTGTATTCAGAAAGTCTTTGCCAAGACCAATATGTTGAAGGGTTTTCCGTACTTTTTCCTCTAGCAGTTTCAGAGTTTCAGGTCTGATGTTAAGGTCTTTAATCCATTTGGACTTAATTCTTGTGCATGGCGAGAGAGAAGAATCTATTTTCATACTTCTGCAGATAAATATCCAGTTTTCCCAACACCATTTGCTGAAGAGGCTGTCTTTTCTCCAATGGGTATTTTGGGCATTTTATTGAATATCAGGTGGCTATAGCTACTTGGGCTTACATCTGGGTCCTCTTTTCTGTTCCACTGATCTACATGTCTGTTTTTGTGCCAGTACCATGCTGTTTTTGTTACTATGGCTCTGTAGTATAGGTTAAAGTTTGCAGCTATTCTGACAGCTCTGTTCTTAGGCCATATGTGCTACCATGATGTGTGTGTTTAGCTCTTGGTAGGGATGCTTTGGGTTCCCGCAGCATCCGGCAAGGACCAAGCTAGAGTGCTTATCATGTCATGTCATGACATTCCAGGCCAACTCAGTGGCATGCCTGACCTTACATGAATAGGAGAGACACGGCCTGTCCAAACAGTTGTTGAGAACATCTAGAAAAAGGTCTCTTTAAAAAATTTTTATTTTATTCATTATTGAGAGAGAGAGAGATAGAGAGAATAGGTGCTCCAGGACCACTAGCCACTGCAGACGAATTTCAGGTGTATGTGTCACCATGTGCATTTGCTTATGTGGGTACTGGGGAATCGAACCTGGGTCCTTGGGCTTACCTTAACTGGTAAACCATATCTCCAATCCCTAAAAAGCTCTCTTATTTTATTTAAAAATATTTATTTTTATTTATTATCTGAGGGAGAGAAAGAGGCAGATAAAGACAGAGAATGGGCACGCCAGGGCCTCTGGCGACTGCAGATGAACTCCAGATGCACCATCATCTTGTCCATCTGGCTTAATGTGGGTCCTGGGGAATTGCACCAAGGTCCTTTGGCTTTGTAGACACACAACTTCGTTGCTAAGCCATCTCTCTAGGCCTTATTTCATTTTTTAAAAAATTTTTATTAGCATTTTCCATGATTATAAAAAAAAATCCCGTTTGTTTGTTTGTTGGGCTGGAGAGATGGCTTAGCGGTTAAGCGTTTGCCTGTGAAGCCTAAGGACCCCGGTTCGAGGCTCGGTTCCCCAGGTCCCACGTTAGCCAGATGCACAAGGGGGCGCACACATCTGGAGTTCGTTTGCAGAGGCTGGAAGCCCTGGTGCACCCATTCTCTCCCTCCTTCTGTCTTTCTCTCTGTGTCTGTCGTTCTCAAATAAATAAATAAAAAATGAACAAAAAAAAATTAAAAAAAAATCCCATGTTAATTCCCTCCCTTCCCCCCCCACTTTCTCCTTTGAAATTCCATTCTCCATCATATTACCTCCCCATCACAATCATTGTACTTACTTATATACAATATCAACCTATTAAGTACCCTCCTCCCTTCCTTTCTCTTCCCTTCCTTATTTCATTTTTTAAAGACTTGTTTTTTTTTTCTATTTTTTAAAATATATTTTATGTATTTGAGAAAGAGAGAATAGGTGCACCATGGCCTTTAGCCACTACAAATGAACTCCAGATGCATGTGCCACCTTATGCATCTGGCTAACATGGGTCCTGGAGAATCAAACTGGGACCCTTTGGCTCTGCATGCAAATGCCTTAACCACTAAGCCATCTCTCCAGTCCTAAAAGATTATTATTTAGCCTTTCTACACTAGAAAGATTACTTTTTGTTCCCCTCCAAGATAGGTCTTGCTCTAGCCTAGGCTAACCTAGAGTTAGTCTCAGCCTAGCCTTGACCTTACAGTGATCCTTTTACCTCAGGGATTAAAGGCATGCACCATCATGGCCTAGTAAGATTCCCTTTTTTTTTTTTTTTAAAGGCATGCACTATCACACTAGGTTTAAATTTCTATTTATTTATTTACTTATTTATGAGAGACAGAGGGAGAGAGAGTGAGTGAGAATGGGTGCACCAGGGCCTCTAGCCACTGCAAACAAACTCTAGATGCATGCGCCTCCATATGCATCTGGCTTATGTGGGTCCTGGAGAATCAAAACTTGTGTTTTGAGTCTTCACATGCAAGTGCCTTAACTGTTAAGCCACCTCTCCAGCCCAAGATTACTTTTAAAAAATTTATTTAGTTATTTATTTTTTAGTTTTTTGAGGTAGTGTCTTGCTGTAGCCCAGGCTGACTTGGAGTTAGTTCACTGTGTCCATGTCACAAGAGCTGGGATTAAAGGTGTGTTCCACCGCACCTGACTATTTATTTTTTGAGGCAAGTCCAACAGGCTTCCGCGTGTGTGTGTGTGTGTGTGTGTGTGTGTGTGTGTGTGTGTGTGTGAGAGAGAGAGAGAGAGAGAGAGAGAGAGAGAGAGAGAGAGAGAGAGGGAGGGAGGGAGGGAGGGAGGAAGAATTGGTGTGCCAAGGTCTCCAGCCACTGCAATCGAACTCCGGAAGCATGTGCTTCCTTGTGCATATGTGTGACCTTGAGTGCTGTGTCTCTGTGTGTTTGGCTTATGTGGTACCTGGAGAATCAAACATGAGTTCTTAGGCTTCACAGGCAAGTGCCTTAACCGCTGAGCTATCTCTCTAGGCCAAGATTACTTTTTATTAGCATAAGACATTGGCTCTGGAAATGAGATACAAATAATTCTGACTTTGCCTATGCACTAAAGAATTTCCTATGGAGCTCCCTAGTAACAATGCATTGGTCCCAACTGTGGAATTGCTTGGCTCTCCTCATGTTTGGTGTGGGGCTCAGTGCACACCAGTTGCTGCAGGTGGGTGCCTCTCTGGCTATGGGATAAGGACCAAAATGGAGTATGAGCAGTTGGTAGCAACTTCATTGGCTCAAGTAAATCTTTTTTTTTTTTAATTTAAAAATTTTTTTTGTTCATTTTTATTTATTTATTTGAGAGTGACAGAGAGAGAAAGAGGCAGATAGGGAGAGAATGGGTGCGCCAGGGCTTCCAGCTACTGCAAATGAAATCTGGATGCGTGCGTCCCCTTGTGCATCTGGCTAATGTGGGTCCTGGAGAATTGAGCCTCGAACCGGGGTCCTTCTGCTTCACAGGCAAAAGTGCTTAACCACTAAGCCATCTCTCCAGCCCAAATTTAAAATTTTTTATTTGTGTGTATATTTGTATATTGTCAAGCCAGGATCAGTTGTGGCTGCAAATGAATGCCCATCCCCTTTACATGGATGGTTGGGGAGTTGAATCCTGGGCCAGCAGTCTTTGCTAGCTAAGCACCTTTAATTCCTGAGCCATCTCTGTAGCTCCTGGACCAAGTAATTTTTGCCTCCCCCCCCCCCAGGTAGGGTCTTGCTTTAGTCCAGGCTGACCTGGAATTTACTATATAGTCTCAGACTGGCCTCAAACTCACAGAGATCCTCCACCCTTGGCCACTTGAGTGCTAGAATTAAAGGTGTGTACCAGGATGGCCGGCCAATTTTTGCTTTTTTTGGTTTTTCAAAGTAGGGTCTTGCTCTAGCCTGGTCTGACCTGGAATTCACTATGTAGTCTCAGAGTGGCCTTGAACTCATGGCGATCCTCCTATCTCTGCCTCTCGAGTGCTAGGATTAAAGGTGTGTGCTAATTTTTGCTTTTTTATTTAAAAAGAAAATATTTATCTGAGAGAGAGAGAGAAGGGGGGGGGGGAGAGGGGGAGGGAGGGAGGGGCAGGGCCAGGGCCGGAGCCAGAGAATGGATGTGCCAGTGCCTCTAGCCCCTGCAAATGTTCGAACTCCAGATGCATGTGCCACCTTGTGCATCTGGCGTATGTGGGTACTGGGGACTCAAACTTGAGTCCTTAGGCTTCACAGGCAAGCACCTTAACCACTAACCATCTCTCCAGCCCAATTTTTGCTTTTGAGTATAGCAATAAATATAACTTGGGTGTGTTTTTGTTTTTTGAGATGGGGTCTCACTCTAGTTCAGGCTGACCTGGGATTTACCAGTCTCAGGGTGGCCTCAAACTCATGGTGGTCCTTCTACCTTTGCCTCCTGAGTGCTATAATTAAGTGTGTGCGCCACCATGCCCGGCTCTAACTTGGGTGTTTTAAAAAAGTTTTTATATTTGTTAGGGGGAGGAGGGGGAGAGGGAGGGAGAGAGAGAGGGGGCGGGAAGGAGAGGAAGGGAGGGAATGAATGAATATGGCTGTGTCAGGGCGTCTAGCCTCTGCAGACGAACTCCAGATGTATGTGCCACCTTGGGTATTGGGCTTACATGAGTCCTGGGGAATTGAACCTGGGTCCTTTGACTTTGCAGGCAAGTACCTTAGCTGCTAAACCATCTTTCCAGCCTGTAACTTGGGTTTTGTACATATTTTTTCCCTCCATGTTTCTGGAAGTTAGTTGTATAAACAGTCTCTGATTTACAGTGGTTTGATTTATGATTTTTCCTTTGTGTTTGAGGCAGGATTTCATGCTAGCCCAGACCGACCTGGAATTCACTCTGTAGTCTAGGCTGACCTTGAACTTGTGGCTATCCTACTTCAACCTCCCGAGTTCTGGGATTATAATAGTGAGCCATCATGCCCAGCTGATTTATGATTTTTGAAAAACAATGCTTTTAATCATGCTGTGCATTCAGTAGAAAGTATTTTTTGAATTTTGCGTCCTTTCTGGGCTAATATGTATTATGATACTCTCTAGAGAGGCTGGTTAGCAGAAGCAAGCCACAGCTCCCAGTGAGCTGCAGTTAGAGTGAGGGAAAGTACTCCATGGGGAGTTAGGTTTCTCAGCTAGGGTAGATATAGTAGATGAACTTTTGATCTGCAGTGCATGTCATCAGTATGTGTCCCCACCACATGTATAAGGATCTATATTTTACAGAAGGTTCCATCTGCTGTGGATGGGGAAATTGAGATGCTGGCTTCATCCCCCCTGGGTGGGCACTTTGCCCTGGGTCCTTAGAGCATGCTACTGTGGATGGGCTCCTGGAAGGCAAGCAAATGGGTCAACAGAAGTGCTACTTGGGAAGAAGCTCTAACTACAAACTGAAAAGAAAAGTTACAAGCCATGGGGTAGAAAGCAGGAAGTCACCCTTACATAGTAGTGTGCCTCAGATAGATTAGTTCATTCCTGTAAAAGTATGTGTGTCTTTTTTTTTTTTTCGAGGTAGGGTCTCACTCTATTCTTGGCTGACCTGGGACTCACTCTGTAGCCTAGGCTGTGGCCTCAAGCTCATAACCTCTTGACTCAGCCTTCGTAGTGCTGGGACTAAAGCGGTACACCACCATGTCCAGCTAAAGTCATGTGTTTATTGAGCTGGAATCAGTTATGCATGCTGATTCTGCTCCTGTCATCTGGATTGCCTCACCTAGTGGGCCTGGTCTCTTTCCTCAGTCACATATAGCAGGCACTTGACAGAGGGGTGCATCCCTCTGTGTGGCTTTCACCCACTTTTCACTCTGTAGTCTCAGGCTGGCCTCAAACTTACAGTGATCCTCCTACCTCTGCCTCTGAAGGGCTGGGAATTTTTTTTTTTTTTTTTTTTTTTTTTTGAGGTAACATCTCTAGCCCAGGCTGACCTGGAATTCACTATGTAGCCTCAGAGTGCCCTTGAACTCATGGCGATCCTCCCTGCCTCTGCCTCCCAAGTGCTGAGATTAAAGGTGTGCGCTGCCACAACTAGCTAGTGCTAGGATCTTTAAGCCACCACATCCAGCTTCTCTCTCTGTCTCTCTCTCTCTGTGTGTGTGTGTATTCTAAATGTTTTTATATATTTGCAGATGGACAGAATGGTTGCACCAGCACCTCTTGGCACTGCACACAACCTCTAGATATGTGTACCACTTTTGTGTATCTGACTTTATGTGGGCACTGGGGAATTGAACCCAGGCCAGCAGGCTTTCCAAACATCTTTAACTGCTGAGCCATCTCTCTAGTGTCCCCTCCCCCTTTTTTTGAGGCAGAATTTCACTTGTAGCCCAGGCTGGCTTTGCACTCACAGCTATCCTGATGCGGCTGCCTCCCTAGTATTGGGCTTAAAGGTGTTGTCACCACACCCAGCCTGGCTGACTGACTGACTTCATTTTCACTGTAGTTACTGAGCTTTGGCAAAGGTAGGGTTGGACATCTATCTGAATTTTTTTCTACTACTAGGGACAGATTATTATTGTAGTTTCACCATTGCTCCTATCTGAGTGACCTGCATGGTTTGAGTTTACCTGGAGTTGACAGGGGGATGAACCTGGTGCTAGAGCTGCCCAAGGTGCCTTTCCCTGGGACCCTGGAGGGCAGCAAGGAAGCCTCCACAGGCACTAAAGATGTTTATTTTAAAATTTTGGATACACGACCTTAAATTTACAAAAGTTTCAAAATCGGGGAGAACAAAGAAGACCCAGGCAGTTTGCGAGTTAGTTACTGGTTGCTGGTATTGTACTCTGTGTGCTCTGTACACTTTGACTCATGAGAGAGGGTCTTCACACAGTCCTTTATGTGGTCAGGCGTGTGCTTTGCCTTGCAGGGCACAGATCCCAACTTGTACCTTAAGTAATCTTCTCTGCTCAGAACCTTAGTTTAAGTCTCCAGACTCTCTACAACCTTCTTAGATTTGATTTTTTTTTCCCCTGAGGTAGGGTCTTACTGTAGCTCAGGCTGATCTGGAATTCACTATGTAGTCTCAGGGTGGCCTTGAACGCACGGTGATCCTCCTACCTCTGACTCCTGAGTGCTGGGATTCAAGGCGTACACCACCACGCCTGACTCCTTCTTAGATTTGAATGTTTCCACAACTTTTCTTTGTTATGGTTTCTTCAACAGTGCTTTTTTTTAAAGATTTTTTTTTCGGTGTTTAAAAATATATTTATTTATTTGGCAGAGAGAGAGAAAGAGAGAGGGAGGGAGAGAATGGACATGCCAGAGCCTCCAGACACTGCAGACGAATTCCAGATTCGTGCACCCCCTTGTACATCTGGCTAATGTGGGTCCTGGGGAATTGAACCTGGGTCCTTTGGTTTTGCAGGCAAACGCCTTAACTGCTAACCCATTCCTTCATCCCAAGAGTGCTTTTTTTCCCCCCACCTGAGGTAGGGTCTCACTCTGGTCCAGGCTGACCTGGAATTAGAAATATAGTCTCATAGTCTCAGGGTGGCCTTGAATTCAGGGCAGTCCTCCTGCCTCTGCCTCCCGAGTGCTGGGATTAAAGGTGTGCACCACCACTCCCAGCTCAAGAATGCTTTTTTAAAAATATTTTTATTCTTATTTATTTATTTATTTGACAGAGAAAGAGGGAGAGAGAGAGAAAATGGGCATGCCAGGGCCTCCAGCCACTGCAAATGAACTCCAGACACATGTGCCCTCTTGTATATCTGGCTAACGTGGGTCCTGGGGAATCAAACCTGGGTCCTTTGGCTTTGCAGGCAAATGCCTTAACTGCTAAGCCATCCCTCCAGCCCCAAGAATGGTTTTGGTTTTGATCTTGTTTAGTGTTCGTTTCTAGGCACAATGAGGTTGTGTCAAAATGTGGGGTAGGATCCTAACAGGTTGGAAGGACCCTCTGTCTCTGCCTCTTCCTCTCATTTCCCATCTCCCTTTAAAACAATATTTTTATTTATTAATTAGAGAGAGAGAGGGAGGGAGGGATGGAGGGAGGGAGGGCAGGGGAGAAAGAGGCAGTTAGAGAGAGAGAATGGGTGTGCCAGGGCCTCTAGCCACTGCTAACGAACTCCAGATGCATGCGTCCCCTTGTGCATCTGGCTTTCTGCCACTGCAAATGAACTCCAGACACATGTGTCACTTTGTGCATGGCTTACCTGGGCACTGGGGACTTGAACCTGGGCTGTCAGGCTTTGCAAGCAAGTACCTTTAGCAGCTAAGCTAAGCCATCTCTCCATTCTCCCCTATATTCTTTCTGTCTGTGGTAATATAGCTGTTCATTTGCATCTGTCTTAATTTGGGAAGCTTTAAAGTAGAAATGAACTGCCTGTTCTGCAGCTTAACTTCAAAAGCTCTTGTAACTGTCCAGTCTTCCGTCACTTATGTCTCCCTTTGCATTAGTTAGAAGCAAGTCCCAGTCACATAATTCTGTTCATGTCCTTGCCAGTGTGTGAAGATTGTTCATCCCATAGCTGTAGATTTATGGTATTGGATAAAGCAAGTTTAGTCACATGTCAGTCCTTTTCCTTATAGTGTGTGCTTTTTGGGTCTGGCTTAAAAAGGATGCCACTCCCCTGAGATCAGAAAGCTCTCCAGTTTCTCCAGGACTCCTTTGGGGTCCTGGGATTGATTGTGCAAGATGGTATGAGAGAATTTGGTTTTATTTCTCTCTCATGCCCTTGTAGTTCTTGCTATGAGCCATTCTGATGGGTCCACTTGGTGTGCAGGGCCCATTGTTGCTGCAGGCCCTACAGCTGCCTCTTGTGGGCTTGGGCCTGAGGTTGGGTAAGCTACTTTCCTTGCTGTTGTCCTGGCCATGTCCCTTCCACTCTTCTGTGTGCAGTGTGTAGTAGCACTTAACATCTCCCAACAGGTGTATGTGGCTTACCTCGCCTCTCACATAGGGCTACTTTAACATCATAGTGAAAATCTGGAATCTTGTATTTAAAAATGTACTAGGCTTATTTCTAGGCTACTATTTTTTTCTTTAAAATAAAAAAAAAATATTTTCTTGCGAGAGAGAGTAAGAGAGAAAGAGACAGATAGAGAATGGGCATGCTAGGACCTCCAGCCACTAAGCCATCTCTCCAGCCCTGTTATTTTTTAAAAAAAGATTATTTACTTATTTTTTATATTTTAAAAGTATATTTCTTTTTATTTATTTGTAAGAAGAGAGAGAGAAGAGACAGAGAATGGGCACACCAGTGCCCCTAGCTGCTACAAATGAACTTGATGCATGTGTCACCTTGTGCATCTGGCTTTGTGTGGGTACTGGGGAATTGAACCTGGGTCCATAGGCTTTATGAGCAAGTGCCTTAACCTGAGTCATCTGTCCAGCCCCTTTGTTATTATTTTGAAGCAGAGTCTCACTCTAGCTCAGGCTAACTTTGAACTCACGGAGATCCTCCTACCTCAGCCACCTCCTTAGTGCTGGGATTAAAGGTGTGCACTACCACATCTAATTCAGTTCTTCTTTTTTTTCTTTTCAAGGTAGGGTCTCACTCTAGCCCTGGGTGACCTGGATCTCACTATGTACTTTCAGGGTGGCCTTGAACGCAACAGCAATCCTCCTACCTCAGCCTCCCAAGTGCTGGGATTAAAAGTGTGAGCCACCATGCTCGGTGGTTTAAATATTTAAAAAAATATTAAAAAAAAATACTTGTATTTACTTGCAAGCAGAGAGGGAGGAAGAGAATGGACACATCAGGGCATCCTGCCTCTGCAAAATGGACTCCAGATATATGCACCTCTTTGTGCATCTGCCTTTACATAGGAGCTGGGGAATTGAACCTGGGCCATCAGGCTTTTTTGTTTTTTTTGAGGTAGGGTCTCACTCTAGCTCAGGCTGACCTGGAATTCACTATGTAGTCTCAGGGTTGCCTTGAACTTGTGGCCATCCTCCTACTTCGGCCTCCTGAATGCTGGGATTAAAGGTGTGTGCCGCTTTGTCCATCTGGCTTTACATGAGTACTGGGGAGTTAGACTTGTGTTGTTAGGTTTTACCAGTAAGCACCTTA
The DNA here is from genome assembly GCF_020740685.1 of Jaculus jaculus. Taxonomy (NCBI): domain Eukaryota; kingdom Metazoa; phylum Chordata; class Mammalia; order Rodentia; family Dipodidae; genus Jaculus; species Jaculus jaculus. The sequence goes on along the minus strand of NC_059107.1, from coordinate 166,124,857 downwards.
ACTGCTGAGCAATCTCTCTAGCCTTTGTTAAAAAAAAAAAAAATATATATATATATATATATATATACACACACACACACACACACACACACACACACACATACATACATATATACATACATATATACATATATATATAATTTTCTTCTTTATTTGCAAGCAGTGAGTGAGTGTGTAGGGAGTGCAGGAGGTGGAGGGAAATAGGGAGGGAGAGAGCAAGTATGGTCATGCCAGGGCCTCTGGCCCTGCTGCAAATGAATTCCAGATGCATGTACCACTTTGTTCGTCTGGCTCTTTATGTGGGTACTAGGGATTTGAACTTGGGCCATCAGACTTTGCAACTGAGCACCTTTAACCACTGATCCATATCTTCAGCACCTTTATTTATAAATATAGCAAATTTCCACCCTGTATGTCTTTACATGGGTACTGGGGAATTGAACTATAGTTGTTAGGCTTTGCAGGCAAGTGCCTTAACTGGTGAGCCATCTTTCCAGCCGTCTTCTAACCTTTACTAATACATATAGGTTATGCCTCTGTCAAACTTGATAAAAACAAACTGTTACCAAACAGAGTTCATGAGAGTTTCATGGAGAACTATGGCCTGAGCTTAGGTGCCAGCACTTGCCTTCTCTTGAAGCCTGTTCTTTCTTCCATCTGTAGAATTTGGAATTGTGTGCTTCAGCATAAAAGTGCCACACTTATGAGTTGCGTTCTTTAAAAAACACAAAATTCTTTCATGTCTGTCTTGAAATTCTGGTATGTGGTATACAGTTGAGGAAATATGTTGTCTTGTTCTGTTGGTGGTTTGGTTTGTGAAAGAATTTGCTGTTTTTCTGTGTCCTTGTGATGTACATGGGTGAGTTTTTATTTTAGCATCAAAAATGATAAGGGGCAGGAAAGTTCTCTGGCCAGGCTTTGAAAGTCTGTAAGGGGTTTTTGTTGCCCTCCTGCTCAGATGTTTGCTACTTGGATCTTTTTGTTTTTGTCTTTTTTTGAGGTAGGGTCTTGCTTAACCCAGGCTGACTTGGAATTCACTATGTAGTCTCAGGGTGGCCTCGAACTCACTGCAATCCTCCTACCTCTGCCTCCCGAGTGCCAGGATTAAAAGTGTGCATCCCCATGCTCAACTTTGCTACTTGCATTTATAGTTGATTAGAAAGAGGTGATTTCTCAGAAGACCTGGAGGTTCTGTGGTCATTTTTGGAGAAGAGCCCTGGTTAGTCTGCTCCCTCCCCCACCCTGTGTGCTTGTTATATCTCTTCAAAGATTTGAATGAGACTAGGGTCTATGGTACCATCTGTGATCTTGGGGTTTAGCCACCAGCATCTAGTTTCTGTGGAGATAGGACAGACAGCATACAGAGTTAACAGCTCCAGCTTTGTTTCTTTTTAGATGTTTAATCTTTTGGTGGATAAACTCTTCGGGCAGCTGCAGGTTGTGGACTATTTTGTGCCACCAGGGATGATAGAAGTTACGTGTGTCATGGCTCAGGGAGAACTGAAGTGTTATTGAAAGTAACATTGTCATTTCTGGCTTCATTGATGCAAACATTTTAATGTGCTTCTTCAAAGCTAAACTCTGAGTTTTTCCATATTTTAGATTAAATAGGATTGCGAATCAGGTGGCCATTCAGCGGAAGAAGCAGTTTGTGGAGCGAGCCCACAGCTACTGGTTACTCAAAAGGCTGTCTAGGAATGGTGCTCCCCTGCTGCGGCGGCTCCAGTCCAGCCTGCAGTCCCAGAGAAACACGCAGCAGGTATGTGTACTCATCCTTGTGTGCCTTTCAGTGTCTCTGGTCTCTAACACACTGATCAGACCAGTTCTCTAGGAGGTGGCACCTGGTTCAGGCTGGACATGGTGCTGATCCTTAGTCCCTTAGCTGCTAAGCTGTGCATTCTGAAGGTGACTCATGTATCCTAGTGGCTTGGTGTGATGTCATATTGAATTGCTTTTCCTTCTCTCGCTTTGCACACACTGGAATGCTTGCTCTGTGTCTATCACTCTGCCAGTCCTGGGTATAGAAGGGATTGCCCAGGGAAGCTGCTACCATGTGGCCACCTGGATATTTAGGATAGGGATAGCAGGAAGAAGGCCTGATGAGAGTCTGAATCTGATGGGTCTGTGTGCTGAGCCTTCAAAGCATTACACAAGTAGTGATTTATTTAAAGGCCTTGTATTAAAGGTAGGTAAAGCGGTGGGGCGGTGGGGGAGAGAGGGAAAGGGGAAGGAGAAAGAGGGAGGAGAGACGGAAAGACAGACAGTAGGTGTGCATCAGGGCCTCTTGCCATTGCAGCCAAACTCCATCAAGTGCATGTTCCATCTTATGCTTCTGGCTTTATGTGGGTACTGGTGAATTGAACTTGGGGCTGAAAGACTTTGCAAGCAAGCACTTTAGCTATTGAGCCATCTCCCCAGCCCTGAAACTAGAAATAGATGCTAATTTTTTAAAAATATATTACATTTTTTTATTTGAGAGAGAGAATAGGTTTCCCTCCAGATGCATGTGCCCTCTTGTGCGCTTTTGTCACTGGGTGTCTGACTTATGTGAGACCTGGAGAGTTGGACATGGTTCCTTAGGCTTCTCAGGCAAGCATCTTAATGGCTAAGGCTTCTCTCTAGCCCAGATTCTATTTTTTTTTTTTTTTTTCTCCTGAGTTAGGGTTTCATTCTAGCTCAGGCTGACCTGGAATTCACTATGTAGTCTTGGTCTGACCCTGAACTCAAAGGGATCCTTGTACCTTTGCCTATCCCAAGTGCTGGGTTTAAAGGCATGTGCCACCATGCCTGGCTTAAATTTTGATTTGTTTTGGTTGTCTAACCTTGGGAGAGGACAGTCAAGGTCCTCTGCTGTGGCTGACCTTCCTGGGGGAAATGGTAGATGGAATGGGATGAGCTGATCTGAGATGGGAGGTCACTGAGGTCACTAGTGTGCTGCACCTGGGCCAGCTAGCATCAGGGTCAGGAAGATTTCTCCCTGGCAGTGTGCTGAGGCCTCCCCCCCCCCACCAATAGGCCCTGCTCTGGTGGAAAAGCAGGGACTAAGAGGCCTTAGACCACTTGTTGAGGCAGTGTTGTTGTTAGAAGAAGGAGCAGGGTGGTTGCTTTAGTCCAGTAGTTTGTCTGTTGTGTGCATTAAGGCCAGCCTCCATCCTGTTTTCTGATCCTTGTTTTCCCGTAACTTCCTGGGGTCCTCTGCCCCTCCTGCCTCTTGCTTGTGGTACTGTGAAAGCCTGAGACCTGGGTCTGGTTGTCCTTGGGGTTATAGTTGTGTCAGATGAGAGCCCTTGCTGCAGAGATGGCCTTTGCATCACAGCTGCACTGACTGTCCCCCAGCATGTGAAGAGGCCTTGCCTGATTGCTGAGCTGCTCCTTGTGAGGTGGGTTCTGGTCGTCTTCCCTCATGATAAGCTGGGGTGCTTGCTTATCTTCCTGGCAGTGAGTTTTCCCTTCTCAGAAATCACCTCATGTCAGTCCTACTGTGGAGGCTTCAGGAACTGACTTCTGTGTCAGAAGGTATACTGCTTCAGAGCAGCGCAAGGAGAATTGGGATTTTCAGATGAGGCTGTCTTTATACAGGGCCCTTCTGCTTTTATCATCTTCATGAACCTGTGGTATCTAGGAGTGTGGGCCACTATGCTTGACTACCATGTTAATCTTTTTAAAATTAATGTGCTAGTAAGATGGCTTATTGTATAGAGAACTTGTGTAAGTGTGAGGACCTGAGTTTGGATTCCCTGAACATGTAAACCTGGATGCTATAGCAGCTGCTTAATCTCAGCACATGTACTGCAGGAAAGGAGGTGGACACAGGAGAGTCTCCCACAAGCTTGAGGACCAGCTATGTTAGTGAACACAGTGGTGAATAAGGCTGCCCAAATAAGGTGGGCGGTGAGGACCTATACCTGAGGTTGCCCTGTGACCTTCACATGCACCATGGCATGTGTGTGCCTGCGATCACCTCAACACTCAAGCACACATATAAACATGTCATGCATGTACATTCTAAAACAAACAAACAAACAAAAAAACGGGTTATAAGCAAGCCACTACAAAGTACATTTTGCTTGCCTCTACATGTATAAGCATAAGCCTGCTGGTAATCAGATTTCTTTTACTTCACAGGGGTTACCAGGTCAAGTGTCCTTTGGTTGCTCTTCTGAGAACTATAAGCAGGATGTTTTTCAGATGCTCTTGGGCCCCAAATTCACCTTTTAATGTACTTACTGGCTTTGTTCATGTGGATGACATCATTATTAACCGTGATTAAATGCTTGAGAATTTTCAGTAACACTAAAATATACTTGCAGTCTGCGCTGCCTAGGTGCTGATGTTGCGCAGGTGGAGACAGCTTGTGCCCCCAGTGTTCCAGTTCTGTGTTTGCACATTATTTTCATGCTGGGAAGAGTGGCAGTCTATTTAGCTTAGTCACTAACTCTTTGCCCTCAGATTCTATATTCTTAACCAGTGTGCTGGCTGGTTTTGGATTGTGGAATCTCAGTTCTGTGGCCTCTGGGTGGGCAGGCGAGGGCCAGAGACATCCGAGGGAGGAGGGGTTTCATGGCTCATGGTTGGCAGGGGGAACTGTCCTGCAGCAGTATAGAAGGACAGACATTTGAAGTGGGCCATGACCTCTTCCTCCATGATAGGGTCAGGGCAGGTGGCCCCAGACATTAGCTGTGTCCCTTGTGGTTCTACATGTTGGGAATAGGATCCCTGCCCTGCCTCTCCGCCATATGGCAGAGGATAGGTGTTGGCCTTGGTTGTTAACTGCTGTGGGGCTGCATGAGGACCCAGTGTCTTGGATGGTCCTTTCTGGTTGTTCTGTTATGTTCTTTGATGGTGGCTGGAGGGATGTGTGTTTTACTTTTGGCAGCAGCTCCAGTCTGACACCTCTGTGAGGTGGTTAGGCTGCCCTCTGTTCTTGAGAGGCTATGCAAAGGCCCTGGGGCCATTTGGGAGAGCTGTGGCACCTTACCCTGCTTGAAGCTCTGAGCAGCTCAAAGGATGGCCAGGCAGAGGCCCCTGATTTCCTGCCACCATTGGTCCTGGCCTTCCAGTGCTACAGTTTAATTTTGATAGCTGGGGTGGAAAAGGGTTGATGGCTGATGTAGGCTGCACGTGTGGTCAGGATATGTACTGTCTGGTGCACACTTCTGTCCCCTGAGAAAACAGTTGATGATTGGGGACGGTAGTGTCCACTCCAGTCTATAAGAGGCTAAAAGTATTCCTCACATCTTACCTGCTAAGAATCTTACCTACCAGAATGTGAACCTGTGTCACACTCCATTGCAGGTCAGGGTGGTTCAGCCCTGTGTATATTTTGCTTCCCTGTGTTCCCACCATTCCCATTCCCAGCTCCTGGACATCCAGCCAGGGCCCCATGGTACCCTCGGCTTATATTCGCATCTCCTGTCCTTTCACCATAGCACATTCATAGGGATTATCTAGGAAGGGTGGGTCCCAGATCTTGGGCAAGTCTGGGGGATCTCTGGAGTCTCCTTTGTGTAGGCACCTGAAGCCCTTGGCAGGAAAAGGTTATAGATTTGACTAGTGGGAAGTTTCATTGTATTTTTTCAGAGAGAAAATGATGAAGAGATGAAAGCTGCCAAAGAGAAGCTAAAGTACTGGCAGCGGCTGCGCCATGACCTGGAACGTGCACGCCTGCTGATTGAGCTATTGCGCAAGCGGGAGAAACTCAAGCGTGAGCAGGTGAGGCTGGGGGCTCTGCCCCAGGGCTGTCCTAGAGTATCCTGGGGACACTAGCACCTCCTGTTGGCTTTGTGGGATGTGGGTGGAAATGCTCTGCAACAGCACCCCTTGTACATCTGTTGGTCCTGTGTTGCTTGTTCCCACCTCCCACCATGTCCCCACCCTGTAGCTCATGGTAGCTCTTCCTTATTGCCAGATTGGTTGGCAGTTCCAATTAAGGGGGCCTTGGGGGGCAGTGCTGACTTCTGCCTTGGAGAAGTGTATGGTCCTTGTGCAAAGAGGGCATAGCAGGGTAAGGGTGGTGGCCTACATGTGGTTTGCTCTGGTGGTGGTTGGAGTGTTGCTTATGTGGTTGGGCACTATGTGAGGTGCCATGTTCCCCAAAGAGAGGCATGCCCACAGTCTTGTAGAGACAACATGTGCTGTTGTTGCCAGGTGAAAGTGGAGCAGATGGCTATGGAGCTGCGACTGACCCCACTGACCGTGCTTCTTCGATCGGTCCTGGAACAGCTGCAGGAGAAGGACCCTGCGAAGATCTTCGCCCAGCCCGTGAGTCTAAAGGAGGTGCGTGTCACCGTGGTTCATTTTTCTGGCTCATGTGTAACTGTGGATCTGCACTGCTATTTTATTAGTAAACAGGTAGCTCAGGAGAGCAGGTTACTTGTATTATTATTATTTATAAAATTTTATTCGTTTATTTGAGAGAGAGAGAAAGAATGGGTGTGCCAGGGGCCTCCAGCCACTGCAAATGAACTCCAGATGCGTGCACCACTTTGTGCATCTGACTTATATGGGTCTTGGGGATTGAACCTGGGTCCTTTGGCTTCATAGACAAGCACCTTACTGCTAAGCCATTTCTCCAGTCCCAACTTTTTTTTTTTTTTTTTGAGGTCGGGTTTTACCGTAGCCCAGGCTGACCTGGAATTCACTGTGTAATCTCAGGATGGCTTTGAACTCAAAATGATCCTTCTACCTCTGCCTTAAACATGTGCGCCACTACACCCAGCTGTATCCTTAATTATTATGCAATTATGTATTTTAATTATAAAACACTATGATTTATTGAAAGTGGCCATATGAGCATCTATTCAGAACTGAGTTGTTGGCAGTGTTGGCCCTGCTGGTTGCCCCACTGATAGATGTATTTTTAGCTCAGAGAACTTGGATTGGGAAGGTCTCTGCAAGAATTAGGCTTATATCAGTATTGCTTAGTGTTAACCTGTTAGCTACATGCAAACAGTCTGGGAGAGGTTGTGTGTCTCAGGTGTGATTGGTTTTATAGACAACATAGAATAAGTTGGCAATTCTGTTTTGGTTTATAAATGATTATTTTTTCCCCTAAAATTAGGTACCAGATTATCTGGATCATATTAAACATCCCATGGACTTTGCCACAATGAGGAAACGGCTAGAAGCTCAAGGGTATAAAAACCTCCATGCGTTTGAGGAGGATTTTAATCTCATTGTAGATAACTGCATGAAGTACAATGCCAAGGACACCGTGTTTTATAGAGCCGCAGTGAGGCTGCGAGATCAGGGAGGTGTTGTTCTGAGGCAGGCCCGGCGTGAGGTGGACAGCATCGGTCTAGAAGAGGCCTCGGGAATGCACCTGCCTGAGCGGCCTGTCGCGGCCCCTCGGAGGCCTTTCTCCTGGGAAGATGGTAAGAACCAGACGCCACATCCAGGAAGATTGGAGGATGTTCTTTCCAGCAGATTGTGCAAAGTATTAGGATTCTAACATGTTATCAGTGTAGACTTTACCAAGGGTACTTCTGTTCACTTTTATCCTCTGCCACCTATTGTGTGTTGCATACTCTGCGCATTTTACTGGGTCCCAGCCACATTGCAAATACCCACTCCAGAGGCAGAGACAGAGACAGAGACAGCTAGTGGAGTCCAGGGATAGATGGTAGAGGCCAAGAATATAGTGCAGTTGGGTATTTATCTATAGGCACCTGGCCTGGCTACCAGATCTTGCAGTGAGAAGGTAGCTGTCAGTAGTTGTATTTCAACTAGAAGCAGGAGCTGTTAGATTTGTTGCTGGCCTACCTCTTGATGGCTTGTACATGTTCAGAGAGGGCCTGGGTGTGGCAAGGCCCTAGCTCCCCAGGACAAATACTGTGAGCCTCTACTTCTCTGGACACACTAGACACATACAGATGGTGCTGTTACTCATCAGCCTCTTTCTCCAAGCAATTCATGGAAATCTCCTTGCCCTTTGCTTGAGAAGCCAAGTAAGCATTTTTTCATGTGGGTTGGTGGGCCACCATGAAGCATGGTTTTCCTGTATTCAAACTTCTTGCTAAAACCCAAGAAGAACCTGTGTTCTGGTTCAGCCTACCCTTTCTCCTGTTCCTCACTGACCACCATTGGCATTGACCTGGATTTCTCCCTCTCTTTCGTGGCAGCATTTCATTGTGTCATGTTTCCCTCTGCTATAGCATGGGGCTATAGTTGTAGCTTGGTGGAGAGGCAGAGTGCTTGCAGGCCTGGCTGCTGGCCTCCTGTGTCTGGCTGAGGGTGGCTGTTTCTTTCACAGTTGGATATCTACAGGGCATGTGGGATAGGTGGAACTTTTTATTTTTATTTTTTTTTTTAATTTCTTGAGGTAGAGTCTCCCTCTAACCCAGGCTAACCTGGATTTCACTATGTAGTCTCAGGGTGGCTTTGAATTCACGGCAGTCCTCCTGCCTCTGCCTCCCAAGCTGGGATTAAAGGTGTGCACCGACCCAGGTGGAACTTTTTAAGGAAAATATTTATTTATATGACAGCTCGAGAAAGCAGCAGATAGAATGTGCGCCAGGGCGTCTAGCCACGGCAAACAAACACCAGACTCATATGTCACCTTGTGCATCTGGCTCACATGGGTATTGGGGAATCAAATCTCACCACCATCTTCAGCGCTCTCTAATGGAGGATGCACTTAGCCCTCTGTTTACAAAGAAGCAGACAAGCCAGGCATGGTGGCTTATGCCTGTAATTACAGCATTCAGGAGGCTGAGGCAGGAGGACTACACATTTGATGTCAGTTTGGGCTACATAGTGAGACCCCTGACTCCAAAATCCATCATCTGTCTGCCCACTTAACCAACTAAAAGAAATAAATCTTGCTGTTTGGGGGCTTCACATGATAAGGTTTTCGTTTACCTGGTCAGTGAGGAACAGGAATATTTGTAAGATTTTGTTTGAAGTGGTGTGAATATGAGTCTTGGGCTGTGACAGGTTGTAGGTGTTTACACTGAGTTCCCAGTGCTGGTGGTTCCTCTATAAACAAGGTGCTTTTGCAGGATTTTAGTTTCTGGAGGGCACTGTGTCACAGAGTCTGGACGGATCTGCTTTATTTCATCCTTCCTGTTACTCTTGCTCCCCTCTGGTTTTGTTTTCAGATGACTAAAGAATATCTTATTTTCTTGGTTGTTTCACTCGTTTAAGCTAACTTGTGCTTTGTAAGTTTTGGTAAAATTGAAATAGTGTTTAATAAAGCATGTAGTGATTTATGTGGAATGGCTTCAGCTATTACTGCATTTGTGATGTGCAAACAAACCTGTGCTAACATGTTAGTACACTATCTCTTTAGTAGGCAGTCCATCTAGTGTTGGTGGAGCATGTGTGTCTCTGGTAGTCTTTCCACTCACTTGAATAGGCTGTCTGCACAGGAGAACCGGGTTGGGTCCAGTATCAGGAGAGGTCATACCTCTCCTGTGACCATCGCGTCTCCTTCAGGAGTGTTCTCTGTCTTGTAGCAGCAGCCCTCTCAGGTTTAGGAACTGTGCATTGCTTTAATTGGCCACTTTGGGGCTTTGGTCACTGGCAGAGTAAAGGACAGTTGGGACAGTGCATTGTCTTAGAGGTGCCCAAGGGTGTGATGGCTCATGATACATGTCTTTGGTTCAGTGGACAGGTTGCTGGACCCGGCCAACAGGGCCCACATGAACCTGGAGGAGCAGCTGAGAGAGCTACTGGATAAGCTGGACCTCACCTGCTCCATGAAGTCCAGCGGCTCACGAAGTAAACGGGCAAAGCTGCTCAAAAAAGAGATTGCACTCCTCCGAAACAAGCTGAGCCAGCAGCACAGTCCATCCCCACCTGCAGGGCCTGGTACAGGAGGCTTTGAAGAAGATGCTGCTCCACTGGGGCCGGACACGGGAGAGGAAGGTAAGCATGGTGGGGTGGGAGAGCTTCACCTATGGGTGTCTCTCATCAGTCTTAAATGATACTCTGTAATCACCACAGTTTGTAAGTCCTGACATTCATCAAGCTTTTGCCACTGGATATTCCCTTTACGTTCCTATTTCCTTTGTAAAGGCCTTTACAGTTTATGCTGCCTGTGCTACATGCATGCAATGAGATTCACCCCCTCCCCCTTAATTTGAGCCTGAAAAACTTTTAAAAGAATAGTTTAGATCTGGCACTGTGTTGAATAAAAGTTGACTTGTATGGTAAAAATAAGAAATATTTTTGTTGTGTTTTGTAACCGTTTAATTATGCACTAAATGATCAGACAACTTCTATGAAAAGGCTTTAAAAATATCACTCCTGCTGAAGTGTTCCCCACATCATGTGAAGGAGACTAAAGTGCTTGCTGCCAACTCTGGTCTCCTCAGTACCCTGTAGCCCTTCCTGTGAGTGACCATCATCAGTGGGTATCCACTTGTCCTCACAGCATTGGTCTCAGGAAAGAGCTGGATAGCAGGGACGTTAGGATGGGTAGGAGGGAAATGCAGGAGAAGAGACCTGTCTGCCTAGGGGAAGCCTTGAACTACAGGAGGTTGGAGGTGAAACTTGGGATTATCCTTGATTGTGAGGAAATTTGCAGCTCCCCCCATGCTTTGCCTTACAGTCACCACATTGCATTTCCATGAAGTGGAAAGTAAAGGAAGACCTGCTCCTCCCACTGTTAGCAATTTGACTTCTGATCCCCCTGTGTGTTTTTCCTGGCCTCTTCAAATAAGAAAAGGAAAACATTAAAACACACAAAGGCACAACTGTAGTAATTTGCTTTTTGATCTATTTGGCTGTGTCAATAGGTGCAGCTGTGCTCTGCTCCTTTTAAGACATGGTGTCAGTGTGTACTCAGGTCGTGCTTCATCCAGTCCACAGATTGACAGTTGTGACAAACTTCTAACCCTCCTTTTCCCTCTTGTGACTACTTTTACTCTTTTGTGGTAAGCAAGCAGTGGAAACCAGGGCTGGTGCCTCTCAGTTCTGGCCATAAAACTTAGCTCCAGTACGTCCAGCTGCAAATTGCTCACACACCTGTTGTCTTACTGCTGGGTGACAGAAGGTGTAATTGGTTCACACAGTAAAGTCTCTTCAGTGTGTGACACACTTCTCTCTGCTCTCTGGAAGCTTGCTCACCAGCATGTGGTGCTCTTCTGCTGTGCTTTTCTTCCAGGAGCCTTTGCTCACAGGGCTTTTCACATTGTTGCCCTTTTGTGGCCTGTTGAGTCTCAGAGGTCACCATCTCCTGATTCCTATGATAGCCCTTAGCAGGCTCCTTTCTACTGCTAGACCTGGTCCACTAGCGAGGATATGTGGGTCCAGTCACACTGTCCTGAACAGTCAGTTGGGGAGGAGGTTTAATTAGCAGAGCAGCTCACTACGTTGGAATATCTTGATCTTGAAGAAGACTCAGCCTCTCCTGTATAGTTGCGCACTACCTTTTAGTTTTGCCTTCACCAGTGCTGAAAAGGGTATCCTCTACTATGTGTGTGGCTCCTCAAGTCCCCTGACTTTGAGCAGGAGCCAGCTGGTGCCATTGAAAGATCACATCTGTGGCTTTTTGCACTGTGGGGTCATTGTAAGGAGAGCACACAGGAGACAGATCCCTGGAGCTACTGCTAGGCCTGTTTAAAATGACAAAATTCAGGAAAGGGCTGTTTTCCTCATGCTGAGAGGAAACGGAGATGAAGAAACAAATAGGTCAGTACTTCAGTCTAAAGCAGAGCCATCAGGGTAGAGGGTAGGGCCCCCTTAGAGAGATAGGATTTCCCATGCGGAGCCAGATACTGAGGATGTAAAATGTTGGTGTAGACATCAGAAACATGCCTGTGAAATTGCCTACATGTCCTGAAGTCAGACAATTAACACAGCATGTTCTTCCAAAAGATAAACTGTCTGTCATTTTCTTGAAGATGACCACAGCATTTCTACATGTTAATTACTTAATATAAGATACAGTCTTACTTAAACTTAAACAATACAGGTTTGCATTTAAAGAAACATGAGCAGGGTAGCCGCTGGGAGCCAGGCTCAGGAGACAGCATCTGAGGAAGGAAATGCATCCTGGCTGGCTGGGGTGGTAGCTGTGACTTGGTATGCTGGTGCAAAGGACAGGTTGGTTGTCATGATAACTGTATTGTGATAGACTGAGGGACATGTGGAATTTGGTCATAAATCTGTGGGATAAACTTGACCTGTTAGATTTTTTTAAGATTTATTTTTACTTATTTGTTAGAGATGGTGGGGCAGGGGGAGAGGGAGAGAGAATGGGTGCCTAGGGTCGCTAGCCACTGCAAATGAACTCCAGATACATGCACCACCCAGAGGGTGGGACCTGGAGAATCAAATCTGGATCTTTAGGCTTCACAGGCAAGAGCCTTAACTGCTAAGGCACCTCTCCAGCCCGAGCTGTTTTTATACTCAGGTTGACTGATGGGGTCTTTGGGAAGCTCAGAGTCCACAGTGCATGCTGGTGAATGGGGCTGGCACCTTGTCCTAGTCATGAGGTGTACACCTCTCTCTTGCTGAAGGCCCTGGGGTTGGATTGGTACAATCATGGGTTACCGCTGTTCACAAAGCAGTCATGTGCTCCTTCCTGCTGTATGCTCCTCATATTGTGGTAATAGGGGACAGGTGTGTTTATAGAACTCAGCATAGAATGCACATTGTGGGCACTGCTCCTTCTGGCTCACAGAGGAAGGGAGTAGGGTGCGCACATGCTGGTGGGGACAGTGTAGTTGCCAACCATGAGTTGGAATTCCCCACAGCCTGTGCTGTGGTTTCCAGAGTTGCTTGTGACTTTGGTGAAGCATTTAATTGGTTTGGTGGCTGGCAAAATGGCCATGTATCAATGTATCAAGGTACAGCGGGAGTATTTTAATATTCAGGGAGTAGCTGGTCCTAAGTAGACATCCTGTGTGTGAGACAGCATGATAATTGTTTGTTGTGTGTGTTGGGTGTCATGATCAGGGGGTATTTGTGTTGATATTAACTCACATCTGAGACTCACATTCCAGTTCTGTGGAATTTATTCAGAAGTTATTTCTTACGTGCAGTTAAGTAATGTGTAGTTGATGTGTAGCCTGTGAGCCTTTTGAAGAATTTTTGCACTTGTGTATTAACTACCAGTAAGATTTCTGTAAGAGAGACCTGATGAGGTGTTAGACTTGGGGGCTAGAGGTACCTGTTGGGACTGGTGTGGGGTTTCATTCCCTGTGGGACCCAACAGGTCCAGGTGCTGCTAGCTCTTACCTCATGGTAAGGATACTGAGGCTTACAGAGATCAGTGGCCCATGTGGACTCCATGGCTGCCAGAAGTGGCTTTTCACCTGAGTCACATATATAGGCTCGTGTCTTCAGTGCAAACCTTTTTGTAAGCATCCCAGGAGTGTGTCCAGTGAACCATGAGGTGGTGGTAGTGGTTGGGAACCTGTGTTCTTCACTCGGGGTTAGCCACAGAGTATAGTGGGGGAAGGTATATGGCTGAGGGTAGAGGGACATGGGTGAGCATGAGTCGTGCAGTGCCTTGAGGGTGGGCAGCTTTATGGTAGATGTGAATTGGGAGGGGTGGACAGTGTTGGAAGTCTTGTGTGCAGGGGCAGGAGCATGTCCCCTTGCTGCCCAGGCTGGGACTCCCTTTAGAGTTTTAAGTGGAGGTGGGCAGTGGGTCTCTAGTGCATCTCATCTGTGGAGAGGATGGGTGGGAGCTTAGTGCAGTGCTTGAAGCTGGGATCAGGGGCCTCCCCTGGCACCATCTCTCCTGAGCCCCTGCTGCCTGGGGCTGACCATTGGTCTTAGCCCTGAAGAGGTCCATAGATAGAGATTACAGTCTTGTGAGGGTCACAGTCAGGATGAGAGCCTGGTATATGGGTTAGAGACTAGGGGAGGAAGAGGAGGCAGGTGGCAAGCTGAAGTATACAGCAGACATGAGCTGGAAGTTTCTTTGTGCTCCTGGCAGCACTGGCCTGTGATACCTGTCAGTCACCCTGAGACTTGTCTATCCTGTGTATATATACCAAGGATGCTAAGTGGAACAGCACTGTATTAACTCTATCTTCTTAGTGTTCCTGTGAGGTTGCAAGTGCTGTCCTCCAAAGCTGTTAGTGACCTTTGGCCCCCCAGCATGCCTGTGCAATTCAGGATTGGCATTTCCAGTTCATTGACATTAATCTTCAGATACAGAGAGAGAACTTGGACCCTGTGGTAGGTCTCTTGACCTTTAAACAACAGGCTTTTTGTTGAGGCTTTGCCTTACCCTTGATGGTAAGGTTATCTGTAACAGGCTCCCACAGACCACATGCTGCAGCCCCAAATCACTGCAAATGTTTTTTACAGTGAGAAAAATCATTTCAGGTTTAGTGTCTACTCTCAGACTTACTTTGCTGATTTGAGTACTTAGAAGAACCCCCCCCCCCCAAGTTAGGGCCTCACTTTAGCCCAGGCTGACTCACTATATAGTCTCAGGGTGGCCTCGAATTCACAGTGATCCTCCTACCTCTGCCTCCCGAGTGCTGGGATTAAAGGCAAGCACCACCACACCTGGCTCTTTATTTCTTATTTTTTAAAATATTTTTATTAGCTGGGCATGGTGGCACATGTCTTTAATCCCAGCACTCGGGAGGCAGAGATAGGAGGATCACCGTGAGTTTGAGGCTACCCTGAGACTCCATAGTGAATTCCAGGTCAGCCTGGGCTAGAGTGAGACCCTACCTCAAAAAACCAAACCAAAAAAAAAAAAAAAAAATTATTTGCAAGGAGGGAGAGAAAGAGATGACCACACCAGGGCTCATAGCTACTGCAAACAAATTCCAGATGCATGTGTTACTTTGTGCATTCAGCTTTCGATTGTTACTGGAGAATTGAATCCTAATGGTTAGGCTTTGCAGGCAAGCACCTTAACCGCTAAACCATCTCTTCAGCCGTATGAGAACATTTTTGATACCATACTCTGAACCTTTGCTCTGAGTTGTTGAGTGAAAGGTCCAGAGACATAAGTAAACATTATGAGTTGTATAGCTTTTCAAAGTGACTTCTGGGTTTAAAATACTGACCTGACATGTTGCAAGTGTTTTGTGGAAATTTGCAGGTTTAATGAAATAAAAAACATGCCTAGTGATAATATATACTACCTTGGATCATTTAAATCGATAATCATGTTTTTAAAAAATATGTCTTGTAGTCAGAATGTCAGAAGCAGTCTTGCACCAAAGGAACCCTAAACATTTATCAGAGTGTAATTTCATGCTGGAGACTTCTTGAGCTTTTTACATGTGAAGCCAGGCTGATGCACTTCCCCAGGGCTGGACCTAATTTTTTAAAAAAGGATTTTAATTTAATTTATTTATTAGAGACATAGAGGGAGGGAGGGAGAGAAAAAGAGAGAGAATGGGCATGCCAGGGCCTCTAGCCACTGCAAACTCCAGGCGCATGCACCCCCTTGTGCATCTGGCTTATGTGGGACTTGGAGAATTGAACCTGGAGAAATGAACAGGGATCCTTTGGCTTTGCAGGCAAACACTTTAAGCGCTAAGCCATTTTTCCAGCCCCTGAGCCTAATTAAAAAATTTTATTTATTTATTTACTTGAGAGAGAGAAAAAAAGGAAGATAGATAGAATGGGCACTCTAAGGGACTCCAGTGACTGCAAACAAATTCCACATGCACGCACCACCTTGTGCATCTGGCTAACATGGGTCCTGGGGAATTAAACCTGTGTCCTTAAGCTTTGCAGGCAGGCGCTTTAACCACTAAGCCATCTCTCTAGCCCTGAACCTTTTTTTTTTTTTTGGCTTTTCAAGGTAGGGTCTCACTCCAGTCCAGGCTGACCTGGAATTCACTCCTGGAATCACTATGTAGTCTCAGGGTGGCCTCGAACTCACAGCGATCCTCCTACCTCTGCCTCCCAAGTGCTGGGATTAAAGGCGTACACCACCACACCTGGTGCCTGAACCTAAATTTTTTTTTTTTTTTTTTTGAGGTAGGGTCTCACTCTGGTCCAGGCCAACCTGGAATTAACTCTGTCATCTCAGGGTTCCCTTGAACTCATGGCGATCCTCCTACCTCTGCCTCCCGAGTGCTGAGATTAAAGGCGTGCACCACCACACCCGCCTCCTGAACCTAATTTTTAAACACCTCTTTAAAGAGGTTGAAATAAGTTTTACAACTTTTTCTGATTTTTTTTTTTTCAAGGTAGGGTCTCACTCTGGCCCAGGCCAACCTGGAATTCACTATGCAGTCTCAGACAACTGCTTTTTTTTGAATCAGATATGTATATATGAAAAAGCTCTCAGATGGCATTTAGGAGCACCCTTTAGATAATGTATTTATAGGGAACAGAAAACTGACCTGTCCCCATGAGAGTCCTCTACACCCTGTCCTCTGTTTGAGCTTTGACTAAGAAAGTTCTGGCCTGATGATGCAGCATTGGTTTCTTTCTCCTCACACCTTGGTGAGGTGTAGAGTGCTGTGGGAGTCATTTAAGGCTCCCTTAGTGTTCTATCTTGTCTTCCTCAAGGTAAGTGAATGCCGATTACAAAAATTGTCATGAGCACAGGTGTGTGTGTGTGTGTGTGTGTGTGTGTGTGTGTGAATGTATATCTTCACACACACATACACACACACATACATATATACATGTATATGTATATATATATATATATATATAAATATAAAATACGGCTGTGTGTGAAATTCTCTTTCACAGTTTTTTTTTCCAGAAGATAACTTGTGCACCTGGGCCTAGGACAGCAGGCCCCCAGACTTTGGTTAGGGAAACGCACACAGTGTGACCCGACGGGCCTCTGGGGCTGCTCACAGCTCAGCAGACAGTTGTGTGTGATGTTTTGTTTCCTTAATTGAATTAGTGTTTTGGTGGACTTCACATTTATAGTAAGTTTTATGACAGATTTTATAACCTTCAGTTTTCAAAAATCACTTTATTTATAATTTTTTCAGGAGATAAATCTCCCCCTAAACTTGAACCATCAGATGCATTACCTCTTCCTTCAAACTCGGAGACTAATTCAGAACCACCAACCCTCAAACCAGTAGAACTCAACCCCGAGCAGAGTAAACTTTTCAAAAGAGTCACATTTGATAATGAATCACATAGCACTTGCACTCAGAGCGCACTGGTAAGCGGACACCCTCCAGAGCCCACCCTCGCCAGTAGTGGCGATGTGCCGGCGGCGGCGGCGGCCTCCGCAGTGGCGGAGCCATCAAGCGATGTAAACAGACGCACTTCTGTTCTCTTCTGCAAATCGAAAAGTGTAAGCCCCCCAAAGTCTGCCAAGAACACTGAAACCCAGCCAACTTCTCCTCAGCTAGGGACCAAAACCTTTTTGTCTGTAGTCCTTCCGAGGTTGGAGACTCTACTGCAGCCGAGGAAAAGGTCGCGGAGCACTTGTGGAGACTCCGAGGTGGAGGAGGAGTCCCCGGGAAAGCGCCTGGACACAGGTAATTGTTGGGGTGACTGCCTCTCTATAAAGCTGTGCTGTTGAGCCTTTGCCTTATAGCATTCTCTTCTTTGCCAGTAGTGACAACAGATAGTACGGGCTTTCTTCCAAAAGCTGAGCAGTAGGTCTGCGGTTGGTACCCTTGTGGGCAGGTGTCCATTTAGCTTTTTGCCAGTAGGGCAACAGCAGTATGCGGGGAGGTCCTCTGCCTGTCCTCATCTCCTTTCTCTATTCCCTCTTTCTTTTTTAATATTTAAAATTTATTTTAATTTTAATATTTTAATTTATATTTATTTATCTGAGAGAGGGAAGGGGGGGGATATGGGCACGCCAGGGCTTCTGGCACTGCAAACGAACTCCAGATGCATGTGCCACCTTGTGCATCTGGCTTACGTGGGTCCTGGGTAATCGAACTGAGGTCCTTTGGTTTTACAGGCAAGTGCTTTAACCGCTAAGCTATCTTTCCAGCCCACTTTTTAATTTAAAAATAAAATTATTTATTTATTTAAGGCGGGGCAGAGAGAGAGAGAGAATGTACATGCCAGGGCCTCTACAAACAAACCCCAGACCATGTGCCATATTATGCATCTGGCTTTTGTTGGTACTAGAGAATTGAACCTGGGTCCTTAGGCTTTGTAGTCAAGTCTTACCCCCTAAACCATCTCTCCATCAAGAGAAACTTTAGATGTGGCTTGATTTAGCACCTTGAATATGGTGTGTGTGCCTGTGCAAACCTGTGAGTGGTTATGCTTGGTACTTCCCAGCCCATAGGTTCCCACCAGTTCAAGACCCCAGATTTGAACATGAGTCTTCTTCCTGAACATAGCTTTGCTCCTGGGGCCTTTGAACAGATTCTGTCATGCTCCTCTTTGCAGCACTTTGTATTGTCAGGGTCAGTTTAAAGAACATTTTGATGTTTTTTGATTTTCTTTGTGGCTTGTATGCATTGCATTATGGTGACCTGCTACAAGGATGCTTAGAAGTATTTCTGATTTACTGCTAGGCTTTTCCTTACTTAGATGGGCTTAATTTTCTACATCCATGGCATCCTGACAAAACTTTCTTGGCTGTCTTGCAGCTTCCTGTCCTAACTCTCAGATGAACCTCAAGGTCGCAAGTCCCCCCCCCCCCCCCCCAGGGAGGGTCTCACTCTAGCTCAGGTTGGTCTGGAATTCACTGTGCAGTCTCAGGGGGGCCTCGAACTCATCAAGATCCTCCTACCTCTGCCTCTCTAGTGCTGTGATTCAAGGCGTGCGCTACCACACACCACACCTGGCTCCCAGCTTATGTTCTGTAATAAATATTTTTAAAATCTTTTATTTGTGGGGTCCAGATAGAGAATGGGTGTGCCAGGCCCTTCTGCTGCACATGAACTCCAGGTGAATGTGCCACCTAGTATATCTAGCTTATGTGGGTTCTGGGGAATCAAACCTGGGTCTTTTGGCTTTGCAGGAAAGCGTGTTAACCTCGAAGTCATTTCTCCAGCCCTTACGTTCTTTAATAATAGCTGTCATAGACTTGGCCTACTAGCTCATAGCTCTAATCCTAGCACTTGGGAGGCTGAGGTAGGCGGATTCTTGTGAATTCAAGGCTAGACTAGGCTGCAGAGTCCAGATCAGCTTGGGCTAAACAACAAAAGTAAAACAACAACATTAAAGATGGCCGTCATCCTTTATGTTTCTAGATCAGATCTCCAACATGTGCTTTCTAGATGTGTTTGTGATAAGTTGTGGGGGCTTTCTCTCCTGCATGTCAGTAGTGAGGACTCATGGCTGGTGTTAGGTTTTTACTTTACTGCTTAGAGTGCTAATGAGGGACTTCGTGTCCTGGAGGATGGCCAGGTGGTCAGATGGATTGGGGGTGGGCAAGGCTGACTTGGCATCCTCAGTGGGCTGCTGGCAACTTTTCTTCCCTTTCTTTGTCCATCTGTCAGTCTCCTGGCCTGAAGCACCACACATAGATTTTTCACTGAGAAGTGCATTTCCTGTCGTGAACAATAAATAGATCTAAATTTTTGTCAACAAAATTATTTATTTTGGTGTTTCTTTTTTTGTCCTGGAAATTGAACCCCCTGGGCTGTGTGCAAACATACATACTAGGCAAATGCTCTTATTGCAGAGTTATACTGCCCAACCCTTTTTTTGGGGGGGGGGGTTTGAGAGGTAAGGTCTCACTCTGGTCCAGGCTGACCTGGAATTAACTATGTAGTCTCAGGGTAGCCTCGAACTTTTGATGATCCTCCCACCTCTGCCTCCCAAGTGCTGGGATTAAAGACGTGTGCCACCACGCCCGGCTAGACCTTTTTTAAAAAGTATGTATTTTATTTATTATTTATTTGAGAGAGAGAGAGAGGTAGGGAGGGAGAGGGAGAGAGACTGGGCACATCAGGGCCTTCAGTCACTGCGAACGAATTCTAGACGCATGTGCCCTATGTGCATCTGGCTTACATGGGTCCTGGAGAATTGAACTGGGATCCTTTGGCTTTTCAGGCAAATGCCTTAACCGCTAAACCATCTTTCCAGCCCATCCCAGCCCTGTGTTTTATTTTTTATTTTGAGACAAGGCTTCATTTCTTTCCCAGGCTAGGCTTGCATTTGCTCTTCTTAGCCTTAGCCTTTATAGCTCCCCCCAGCCCCTACCCCAGGTAGGATTTTGCTCTATCCCAGGCTGGCTAGGAATTCACTCTGTAGTCCCAGGCTGGCAATTCTCCTACCTTTGCCTTCCTAGTGCTGGGATTAGCAACGTGTGCCACCACACCAGGCTAGGTAGGTTTATAGGCTTGTGGCAATGTGGCTGGCTCATTTCATTTTTATTGTGTACATATTGTTAATTTCATAGAACTTTTCTTCCCATGTCCTTTAATTTTGATATATTGATAATGTATTTTAAAATCCGAGAAAACTTTTGGTTACCGTGAATCAGTTTAAATATTCCGTAGAAAGTAGATGAAGATTGAAATTGAAATTGTTTCCCTCCTTGTGAGGCTCTTATGTGTGTGTGTGCTTGCTTTCTTGCTTGCTTGCTTGCTTTCTATTTGAGAATGGGGGGTGGGAGAGGAGGAAGAGAGAAAGAAAGTGGGTGTGCCAGGGCCTCCAGTTGCTGCAAACAAACTCCAGACATATGAACTACCTTGTACATCTGGCTTATGTGGGTACTGAGGAATTGAACCTCGGTCCTTTGGCTTTGCACTCAAGCAACTTAACCGCTAAGCCATCTCTCCAGTCCTGTGCCTTGTTCTTTGAGCTTAGTCCAGTGTTGGTGAGCTGTGGGTCATGGTTCGTGAATGTCAATATCAGATGTTCCATCTCTTCAGGGTTCATATCTGTTAGCAACACAGACTCCACTGCTCCTGCCAGGCATTGTGCATAAAGAACCCACCAAGTAGCTGATGTCAGAGTCAGTGGCTCTTATTGCCCCCTCCCCCCAAACCCTTGAATATACACATGGCAGCTTCTTAGGCAGCCCAGCTGACCATGTGGGCTCTGCTGGGCCATTTGTCATCTATAGGCCACTAATGAAGTTCATCAGATGTCCCTTGTGAAGAATAATGTGTCTCCCCTATATTCTCATTTCCACGTCTGGGTGGGTACTTTGGCGGTGTGCATTGGTAACAGTGAGTCCTAAGCAGTCTTGTACATGTGATCCTCAGTGCCTTT
Source organism: Jaculus jaculus (assembly GCF_020740685.1). NCBI lineage: Eukaryota > Metazoa > Chordata > Mammalia > Rodentia > Dipodidae > Jaculus > Jaculus jaculus. The sequence goes on along the minus strand of NC_059107.1, from coordinate 166,103,815 downwards.
GATTCTGACTGAAATGGAGATTTTTGCTTTCTTATTCCAGAGTGGCAGTAGATTTCAGTGGATGCATGGTGAATTCCTAAGCCCATTCCTGAGCAGCCTGGGAGCCTTAGTAGCGCTAAGATCTGACCCTCAGCATCAGGAGGTGTCCGCCGCTGCATCTGCCCCGCCCATGGTGGGCCAGGCATTGGGCTGAATGAGCCAGTCCTGCTGTTGGTGCTGACTGTGCCTCCACCTGAACCTTCTGGTGCTCTCTGCGCACCCGGATCTCTTGCTCCGAGTTGCAGTTCTTCACAGTCTGAGGACTTGGAGTATTCAGAACCTTCTGATCTTTTCCAGATTCATCTGGGTGCTGTGGACTTTTAGGGGAGTTCTCCGGTGCTCTCCAAGTGCACTACAAGACTCCAAATTAGATTAAATACGGACTTGTTCTGCGACTACTCATCCACAGACCTCCCTTGCTTGGGTCTGTGGGCCGCGTGGGACAGGCAGATAGTGGGTTAGGCCTGGAGGAGGCTCCGAGCATATGTGACTGCTCTTACGGGTGTTATGTCCTTTGGAACTGGCTCTGTCTTGTTGTGTCCTTTCTCCATGACAGCTCATTTATTTCCAACAATGAACCATCAGGCCAGAACCATTTGCCTCTTATTTTGATAATCCTGGTGGAGATTCTCATGTACATGACTGGTGAGGTGAGGAAGGCATTTTCCTGGCCCCAGACTGTTCAGGGAAGAAAATGATCTCTTTCTGCCCTTTCAATCAGACTAAATGGCTTCTATTATTATTATTATTATTATTATTTTTATTTTTATTATTTTTTTTTGTTGTGGCTGTTTTCCAGAATTTCACTTAACTACTAACATGCTTGTGTAGCCCACTCTTTGGATCCTAATACTTTTCTCTTAACTTCGACTTGGACTGGAGTTCTGCTCAGCAGCCTTTGGAATGCAGAGTGGGCACTGCTTCCTGCCTTGAACCTAGTTCTTATGGAACGCACTGGACTCGTCCAACACTCAGAAACACCTGCCCTTGGAGGAGACTTTGGCCCTTGGCCAGCTCACTCCTCTTTGAGCCAGAGCCCAGCAATGGGAAGAGCTCTGGCACTCAAGCAGGGGCTTGGCACCTTCCTTGCGCTGGTGGGATGTGTCGTCACCTTGGGCCTTCCCACTGGATAGTTATGAAGGAGGCAAGCAAAGCCTGGTGCCGAGCATTGCAGAACCTACGGTAGCATGGACAACACACGCGATCTGACAGTCTGAGCTTCATCCTGAGCATGCCCAGAACTGGCCTGTGAGGACCATGGGTTCTGCTTAGGGCAGCTGGGCCTGGGCACACAGCACTAGCTGAAGTGGGGTCTAAGAAGAGCTTCCTACTTAGTTGTTCACATCTTTTGTTTCTTGGTTTCTGTTTGATTTCCCTTCTTCCCTTTTTCCCCCTGGATCATTGAGCTGCTAACTAGTATCTTGATGGTGGTCATGCTGAATGCCTGCCGAACCAAGTCCTGCCTGAAGGACCCTCAAATGGCCATTTTGGCCTGGCTGTCTATAGTAGTCTTGCCATCTGTGGTAGTGTCTTCACAGAACTTCCTCAGGAGAAGCAGGTGGTGTTTGGGTGGGCTTGTTTGCTGTGCTTTTATTGAAAGGTTGAAAGAAGCACCTGAAGTGTGATTCTTTTGCCAATAGCAAAGTAAAAACACGTCAGTAGCAGATAATAAATGGATACTTCCCACTTGTCAGTGTCTGAGATGCTCTCATCCCCTATCCTGGAGTGGGGCATGGGCACAGGCTGATTGGTGTGTGGTAGGTGTGAGCATGTTGGAACTCTTGCACAGCATGATCCTAACCTGTCCTGTTTCAGACAAGCTGGAGGAGCAAGTGAGGTAGTTCAGGGCAGTGGCAGCAGGGATGGGGTTGTGTCCCTCCACTTTGCAGGGTGAATTTGCTCAGGGTCCCCACCGTCAGGCACATATGGAACCCATGTGGGGCTTGTGGAAGGTGGAGAGCCTGGCACATCCAGCTTACAAGTCCCAGATGTTATCATTCAGTTGTAGGCTAGAGTTTTTTTTATCCATGCAGTTTGGGAGGCTGAGGCCAAGATGAGCATGTCCCCTTTTTAGGCTTGTTTTACAAGTGTACCACCTAGAGCTTCCAGAGCTATTTAGGGAGTAGAGCCCTGAACATCTCAGGGGCTCTCTGCCTTCCCAGGTGTGCCATGCAAGAGCCTGGACAGATCAGGGCTTCCAGGAATGCTGTGGTATTAATATTTGGGAGGCTTAGTTAGCCTAGATCTAGGGCTGTTGTCTCCTGGGGTGAGAACAAGGTGTTTGGGCCCTTTGCAGCCTGCAGGGTGCTCTGTACTGTGTGCCTGAGGATACTGGCTCTATCCAGGAGCTGTCTCCTTATTGTTTCACTTAGTTTTCTTCACACATTAGCTTTTCCATTTGTTTGATTTCCCCTGTCATTTACACCATACAAGGCCTGGGTGCTTTTTGAGTGCTTGGTGTTTACATTGTCCTATGGGTCTTGAACTGTGAGCAGAAGCTATCCTAGAATCCCAGAACCTTCGAAATCCAGTGTCCTTTCAAGTCCTGGCAGGTTACCAAAGATTGGGGGGGGGGTGGTGTCCTGTATGGAACTTGGCCAACTGGGAGGATACTTTATTGCTAGTCCTGCAGCTGTTGGGAGGCTCAGCACAAGAAAGTGAGTCCACAGGTCATAATGAAGGTAAAGACAGGTGGGGCTCAAACCTTGCTGCGTATCAAAGCTCTGTGGCTTCTAGGCAGTGGCTACAGGACCTTTTCAAGCTTAGGCCTGTAGCATCCCAGTCCTGTTTTGGTCATGGCACCCTCCTGGAAAGATGGTTGTCCAGCAGCTCTGCACGGTCTTTCTTGGAGTGTCTGCCCTCTCAGGTCTCATAGTGGCAGTGCGAGTTCCTTTCCAAGATGTTTAGTGTGCTTTCATGTAATGTGTGAGAAATATCCTATGTAAACTTGTGAGCTTGGATGCAATGTGTCTTGTCATTAAACTCTGGAGAAAACTAGAGGGAGCTATTTGAATTTTCTTTTCCTTCTCAGAATGGTGGACTTTTCCTTAGTACCTCTTCCAGGGGCTGCTTATGCCTTGACAAGGCACCATGGTGTGGGTGGAACTGTTACATCTTTGCTGGGAGCACTCGTCTCCAGTAGCTGTTGTTTGGGGTCCTGTCTGGAAGCTTGGGACTGGACCTTGTGATGGGGGCCTGCTGTTCCAAAATCTCACATGCATCGGCAGACCTACTGCTGTAGGGCCTGCACAGCTTAGCAGGAAGAGTTTCGGGACTTGCAGGTCTCTTTCAGATCCTGGGTCTTGGAGAAGAACTGCACTCATCGGTTAGTCTGTCCAGGTTGGGAGGGCTATCTGGGACTGCATGGAGCTTGGCTGGATAGGGGTTTGTGTATATGTGTGAGGTACCATCTCCACAGGAAATACTGCTTCCTGAGAACTGTTGGGCCTTTGAGGACACTATGAGGTCAAGGGTGGAGGTCTGACCTCTTTCCCATCTTGTGTCTTCTGCTTTGGCAGTCCGCAAACACTGGAGGGTGACAAGGCAGTACTGCATCTCAGAGGCCCCTGTCTGCAGGAGGGTCCTTTTCATAGATGGAATGTGGAAAAATACATCAGCAAATGGAAGCCCTGTGATCTGACCACTCACCACAAATACTAAGAAAATATTTTGTTTACAAATTTATACTTTTACATTGAAAGTGGACTGTGGACTTTTAAATTAAAAATTTACGGATTCTGCAGGGCGTGGTGGCGCACAACTTTAATCCCAGCACTCGGGAGGCAGAGGTAGGAGACAACATAGTGAATTCCCCAGTCAGCCTAGGCTGGAGTGATAAATAAGAAATAAATAAGCTGGGTGTGGTGGCATATGCCTTTAATCACAGCACTTGAGAGGCAGAGGTAGCAGGATCACCATGAATTCAAGGCCACCCTGAGACTACATAGTGAATTCCAGGTCAGCCTGGGCTGTAGCTAGACCCTACCTTGATAAATAAAAAATAATTAAAACAAGGATGCGATATGTGAGAAAATGGACTATTGTTTTAAAAACATGCTTTCTCCCCCACTGGCACGCTAGCACTAGCCTGAGAATATGACCTCCTGACTCGGGATGGCTGTGTGGCTTCTTGAAGGGATGCGCTTTTTCCTGCTTCCTGATGGAAAGAGTCAGGCTTCCTCAGGAGGAGCACGGTGGTTGCACTGATTCAGATTTTCCTCAACTGAAGTGTTGTTGAGATATTGAGATCATGCTTGTTTGTCCAGCCACTTTATGTCCATGGCACTGTGGCTGCATGTGTTGTGTTAGGGATTTGAGGATTGCTAGATATGAGGCCTCGTTTTTACATTCCAAGTTCTTGTTAACACCTTTTTTTTTTTAATATTTGAGAGCGAGAGCGAGTGAGAGAGAGAGAACGATGTGCCAGTGCCTTCAGCCACTGCAAATGAACTCCAGATGTGTGTGTGAGCCCCCTTGTGCATCTGGTTAACGTGGGTCCTGGGGATTCAAGCCTTGAACTGGGGTTCTTAGGCTTCACAGGCAGGCGCTTAACCACTGAGCCATCTCTCCAGCCCAACATCTGTTTTTTGAAACAGTTTTTTTCTGATACTGGTGATGGAACCCAGAGCCTTGCACATAGTAGGCAACTGTCCTATCCCTGAGCTACATCTTTTGTCCTATGCTTATTTACTTTTTCAATTTCATTTTTTATTCCCTGAAGCTCCACAGTTGTGAATATTTTTGTCAGTGGTGGTAGCCTGCACCACCCCACCCCTGTGGTACTGAAGCAATCATTCCCTGTCATGTAGCCAGGCTGGCCTTTGTTGTCTGCTCACAGGGTTCAAGATGCTCTTTGCTTTGTCTTCGTTGAACCTGTCGAAAAATTTTTACTGTGTTGAGAACGCCTACTCTGTACTAGTGAGTGCAGAACTGCCTTGACTTGCATTTACCAAGATTTTTGTCTTTATTTCACTCAACAAGTGCTTCTGTGTCCCCTGAAGTCTTTGTAGCTGAAGAGAAAAACAAGTTTAATGAAGACTGTCAAGCATCAGGCATAGGAATAAGTTGGATTTGAGCTGCGGTTCTGCCATATCTGACCTGTCTTCCTGTCCTTGTGTTCCAGGTCTTACAAATGGCTTTGGGGGTGCAAGAAGTGAGCAGGAGTCAGGTAACAGCCCAGGGAGAAAAGCTGCGCCCCGGCGGCGCTGTGCATCTGAGTCCAGCATCTCTTCCAGCAACAGCCCACTCTGTGACTCAAGGTAGGCCTTGGCTTAGCTTCTTGGAGCCAGGGACTTTGGTTTTCATTTGAAGAGCCCTGGAGAATGACTGCCTTGGATGGAGTTCTTCATGGGCTGTATTGATTTGCTTCGTAGAACTTAATTGGAAGTAGGCGGTAAAACATTGTAAACAGTGAGCCTAAGTATATAGTTTAAATGTCATTTTGTCCTTTCTACTCTCAAACTCTGCATTTAAGAAGATGGTAGCCAATGTAACCCTGCCTGTTGGTCCGTGTTAGGCCACTTTGGCAACTGGGGCAGGTTGGCCTTTGAGCACTCAACTGGGACAGGCTCATGCCTCTGGGGATCCCACCTGTAGGACTGCCCCAGGGTGGTTTGGCCTGGAGTAGGGCGAAGCCACAGACAGAGGGCTTCTTCACTTCATAGCCTGAGTCTCTGATGGATCTCTGCTTCTCCTCCTGAAGTTTTAGCACGCCCAAGTGTGGTCGAGGGAAGCCTGCCCTTGTGCGAAGACACACTCTAGAGGACCGCAGCGAGCTGATTTCTTGTATTGAAAATGGAAATTATGCCAAAGCAGCCAGGATTGCAGCTGGTGAGTCAGGTGGATAGCTTCTTATGGGCATTTTTGAATGCAGACACTAAGTGGAATGAGTGGGGCTCCCACAACAAAATCTGGTCCTGGTAGCATGTGGCCCTGTGCCATACCCCACATTTGATGAAAGATTGTGGTCTTGTTTGCATCCCTTAGAGAGGGATTGACTTTGTCTTGTTAGGGGACTTGGCTCTGTGAAATTCCTGATAGTCAGACACTGTTCAGGCAGAAATTTGTTTATGCTACCTGCCTTTTACAGTTGAACATGTCACAGGGAGGGGTGCTTGTTTCTGGCTTCAGGTTGCCATGTGGGGTAGTGAGCCATCCCTGTCAGGGTGGGCTCATCCCAGGAATGAAAGCACTTGCTATTGCCTGAAGTTTGGGGCTCTGGTAGGCACAGCTATTAGTGTGGGGTGGTTTTGCTGTGCAGGTGTCAGAGCAGAGACCTGAAAGTGGGGAGGACCAGAGACTGCAAGAAAGCTGATGTGGTCACCCGGGCTGCAACGAGGTGTGCTAAGAGCAGTAGGAGATTCTCAATGTCGGGCTGGGAGGATAGATTATTGCTGCGAGGAAGGAAGGAAGGGCCTCTGGTCTACAACAACCCATCTGGACCTGGAGGAGGTGGGCTGTGGGGGTATGTTCCAGGCTGCCAGATGTGTATGTACTGAAGGGGGTGGACAGAGCAGATGGTAGTGGGTTAGAGGGAGCCAGGACTGGAATTCTTAATTTGTCAGTTTTTTTGCTTTCATCAGGGACACTAAGGGCCCTATCTTTGGAGGGAGGGTGCCAGGTGTGGTCAGGTGTTGGGGTTCTGGTGCAGTTGGCTTTGGAGCCAAGGAGGGTGTGGGTTAGGGTTGTATTTTCTGGGTTTTCCAATGACATTTCATTGCTGGGGTTCCTCCTTTCCCAGAAGTGGGGCAGAACAGCATGTGGATTTCCACTGATGCTGCCACCTCCGTCTTGGAGCCCCTGAAAGTGGTGTGGGCCAAGTGCAGTGGCTATCCCTCCTACCCGGCACTGGTGAGTCTGCATCCTGAAGAGGCCCCGTGTGTGCTCTGCCCTCACAGTCCTGCTCCTGTCTGCCGAGTGTGGTGGTTGTGTAGGGGCATGTGACTTTGGGTTGGAAAGTGCTCAGTGCTTAGAGCCTGTCCCTTTTGGTAGATTATTGATCCCAAGATGCCAAGAGTGCCTGGTCACCACAATGGTGTCACCATCCCTGCCCCGCCCCTGGATGTGCTGAAGATCGGCGAGCACATGCAGACCAAGTCTGAGGAGAAGCTATTCCTTGTTCTGTTTTTTGACAATAAGAGAAGCTGGTAAGTGTGGCACCTATGGCTCTGTGAGCCACCTGGTTGGAATCCCTCCAGGCTCAGTGGTGGGCTTAGCCCTGGGTGGGGTTGAGAGTGCCTCAGCACTCTTTCTGTGGATCCTTAAGCAGCCACTATCCAGGGTGGGGACCAGGAAAGGTACTGCAATGACACTGTGGCAACAGTGTCGAACAGTAGTCAGCTTCCATCTGGCACCCGCCTCTTGTCCACCTGAGTCCTGGCTGGCTTGTGCTGTCTGCCCTTATCTCTGCTTCCAGGGGCCCTTGTGTATGGGTTCTTGGCTCTGCCAGGCCACAGGTTCCCTCTCTGCCTGGGGTGCACCCTTCTTACTTATCCTATCCTGACTCTACCCAGAGCCCTGAACCCCCTGAAATGTCATGGCTCAGACCCCAAGACCCTTCAGAATGGGACCTACTGTGACTGCCTTGACATCTCTGTCACCAAGAAAAGCTGGAATAACTGGTTGCACTTGGGACAGAAAGTGCTTTATATATTGCTTTGTGGAGCTACTGCTCTTGGGGACCCTAGCAAGTTCCCCTTGTGGTTGGCTGTCCTCCCTGGCCTACCTCTCTTGGTTTGGCAGCTGCTGGTTATCAGTCCCTTTAGCGGCTCATGCTGACCTGGCTCACCTGAGGGCCTTGATTTGTAGTGTCTTCCCACCTATTCTAGGGAGCCCCTTTGTCCTGCTCTAGGCCGTAATTCTGTCTATGCAAGTGTGTGTTCCCAGCCTTGCCCTGCTCGTGCACCTGCGTGTCCCTGAGCTCACCCTGCATGTGCGCCCAGGCTTGTCTGCATGGCCACGTACAGGTGACGAGGTGGGGCTTGAGATGGGGCCTCAGGTCTTACCCGAGCCAAGAAGAGGATGGGGAGGCGTCTTGTGTGCTCTAGCCACTGTGTTCCTGCCCAAATGGGTGGCCTGGTCTGTGTGCTCCTAGGTTCCCTCCTGTGTGCACAGGGACTGATGGTAAGTGGGCTGCATGGAACATGAACTGGCATTCTCTTACTTTCCGTTTTCTCTCTAAAAGGCAGTGGCTTCCCAAATCTAAGATGGTTCCCCTTGGTGTTGACGAGACCATTGACAAGCTAAAGATGATGGAAGGGAGGAACTCTGGCATCCGAAAAGCTGTGCGGATTGCTTTTGACCGAGCTATGAACCACCTCAGCCGAGTCCACGGGGAGCCAGCCAGTGACCTCAGTGACATTGACTGAGGTGGCTCTTGGCAAAAGGCAGGCCAGACCACTGCCAGCTGGGAGCCCTGTCTATAGTGTTGATAAGTTGTACATGTTTGTATATTGTTCAGAGCTTAACTTATTCTGATTTCGTAGGTGTAGTTCTTTAATTCTTTTTTCCCCCGGGAGAGAGAGGTTTCACTTCCAAGTTTTCAATGAAACCATCTTGTCTTGGCGCTTTGCGAGGGGCAGGCAAGTTCTGAGCAGCATGGTATGGGTGTCTCACTGGTGGTGCCGCAGCCTCACTTTCTTTACAGTTATTTTTTTTTAAGACTTTGAATGTTTAATAATTTTGTAGATCATGCTCTTTGCACAAAGTACTGCTTATTTAATAAGATGGGATGTACATTTACAATGACAAATGTGTATTTTAAGAAAGAAAAAGACATTATTTTGAATGGTACTTTGTGCAAAGAGGAGAATAAATTTATGCTGTATGCATCACTTGCAAATCACCAAAAACGCTCTGCCAACTGCTGCCGAGCCTAGTGGGGGCCTTCTCATCGTCCTGTCCGCCCTGAGTCTCCTGCTCCACTGACTCCTACAGGCGTGCCTCCCAGCGGGTTATTTATTGCAGAAAGTGTACTCATTTGCTTTATAATGAAAAATAAGTTTGCGAAGGTATATTGATAAGCATTTTTATACAGGCACATAAATTCAACTTGGTGTGGGAGCAGAATGTGTTGTGTGGTTATATACATGACCGGCCTGTGTGTACTTTGATTTTGTAACTTGTAATCTTCTGTTTACAATGAGAGGCTTTCTGTAACTTGTTTTCATTTAGAACACTTTGGTAGCAATAGAACTTTGGATACATTTTTGTATGGTACATGTGATGTATATAGAATTAGTACTTTATTTTTATTTTTAAGAGGTAAAGCATTATGTTAGGGGGGAAAGGCAAGGGTGGGTTTCCAAATTTGCATTTTTTTATATTAAAAATAAAGTGAAGATTTGGACAGTGTGGCCCTCTAATTCCTGCATTACTATGAGGCTGGGTGAGCTACAATTTCAAGGGTGGTGAGGTGCATTGGAACTATGAGGGGGTGTGGCCAGGTAGACATCACACCTTGATCTTAAAAAAATTGACTTAGGATGGAATTATTTATTATTTTGCCTCATCATATTTTTATTTTAAAGCTAAAAAGTTACTAAAAAGTTTACATGTT